>NC_092381.1:49523809-50151316 GCF_030028105.1 Mobula birostris
CCTGGTTCAGGTCAGTTACCTTCATGTGGATCAGCATACACCAGAGATTCAGTATGTAACCTTTCTGATCACAACACATTAATTCTGTCCCGTACAGCACACTCATTTACTAAGTCATAGGGGAAACTCTTGGGAAATACTTTAACAGGTGAATACACATACAGTAAGAAACATTGGGCTGGGGTTTTCCACTTTATGCTTTTGGTGCCAGGAATGTCCATCAAAAAATTTGTATTAAAAATAACAAATTGGGGAGCAGAATTTCCTGTTTTGCACAAAACTACGGGTCTGAAGCAGGAAGTTGAGTTTAGGCTATCTACCAAGTGTATTATTTATTGACTGTGATCATTTTATTTGTGATTGCTTGGCAGCTTCATAGATTCCATTGGGATCCATGATATCACATGATTCAAGAGCGAACATTTCCCTTCACATTATAAAGTGATTCGGTTTGACGCATTTGAAAACAGTTGATTACACTTGTGTAAGTAATTTTACCCTAAAGATTTACAACATTGCAAGGTAGGGAAAGAGGCCCTCTGACTTTCAGCCAATGGGCTGAATCATATTTGAAATGGCTGATGCTTCAAGTGTGCTTCCCACACTCTTCCCAAACCACACTTAACTATTGTGGCCAAGCAGCCCCTGTGATCTCAGGGTCCTGTCACCAAGCTGTCCATAGGACCATAAGACATAGGAGCAGAATTAGGCCATTCAGCCCATCAAGTTCATGGCTGATTAATTTGCCCTTTCAACCTCATTCTCCTGCCATCTGCCCTTAACCTTTAACATCCTTACTAAATAAGAACCTAGCTGTCCTGCCACAACTTGATATCAGCAGAAGATTCTAAGGCCATATCTCTATATTATCTCAATGGCTCTTTGCTTTAGTGGTCGTTAAATTACTGAAACACAGTAATATGAATCAAAATAAAGGAAAATAAGCAAAAACGTAGGATTTTGTTTACCTTTTAAATGAAAGTTGGTGGCTAAGTAGAAATTAATATGGATCTGAAGGTCCAAATACAATGTATATAAAGCCTTTTTGAACAGGAAGCACACTTGGACCCAGCTATGAACTCAGGGGCAGAGCAATAGGTAAGATATGCCACCATCGAACGACAGAGTATTCCATACTGGCATACTGCAAATGCCTACTTACACACAAAGAAGGCACAATCAGCAGTTCTCGAACAAACTACTGTCCAGACATACGCTGGAGGAACTCAGCAGGCTGGGCAGCATCCGTGGAAACGATCAGTCAACGTTACGGGCCAGAACCCTTCGCCAGTCCTGACGTAGGGTTCCGGCCCGAAACACTGACTGATCGTTTCCACGGATGCTGCCCGACTTGCTGAGTTCCTCCAGCGTATTGTAAGTGTTGCTTTGACCCCAGCATCTGCAGAGTATTTTGTGTTTACTGTCCAGACATATTCTTTTTAACATTTTAATACAGTCACAGAAATAACCAACTCTACTATAAATAATTCAAAGAATTACTGTATGTTCTGCTTTTTCTCATCTATTACCAACCATCACCAAATCAACTGAAGATACACGAAGGCTGTCTCTCTGCTCATCCTATTGGTGATTTTTTTCATTTCATTTTCTCTGAAAATAATTTTGGGCATGTAGTATCAGTTCACATACCAGAAACTGTTTGTGAAATGGTTGGATATACAAGGAATCATGGAACATTTACAGGGAATAATTGCATTATAGTTCAGAATAATTGAAAACTTGTGAGCAGCTCTGGAATGGCTTGAACATTTGATTGGAGGTAACTCACTGTAGAACTTCAAAGGTAGCAATTCATTTCTGTAATATTTGCTGCAGTCAAAAGGATTTGTAGTTGTATTTTACTTATTATAGATATTAGACGCACCTTGGATATCAATGACCGCATACAGCACGGATGCATAAATATGTCTTTGGTCAGGAATTAATGAATAATGATCAACAGTTGCACAGTAGGAAGACTAGCTTTTGTGAGTCCCCCATGCTGTTAGTGGAGCCACACACAGCTAAAATACATCAGAAAACTGTGAGCTTACTGACTGTGAGTTTTCACTTTCCATTGAAAAGTGGTGTTGAGGGGTTTCACAGAACTTCCCCTGCAGTAACTCAGCAATGGAGATCAGTGTTTGGCAAAAAAAGAGCCCTACGTGACACTAACCCCATAAATCATAAATACCACGGGCAAAACTGACCCGAGATCGATGAAATACAAACAACCTAAATCAAATATTTTGAACTTGCTTAACTTAATTTTGAGCCATTTGGGAGATAATTTCCACCATTTCCAGCACAGTGAAATTTAAAATGAACTTTAAAAAGATATGTTAATATTCAAGTCTTAAAAGGGAACTTTACATGTTGACTTGTATCAAGGGATTACTGAATGGGCACACATTCTGATATTATGCTTGTGTTTGTGTTGAAATGTTTTTGTTGTCTCTCAGAGTTTTAAGATATTTGCTAACACAGTAGAATGTTTAGGAGATGCCATTTTCCGTGCAGTTCAATTTAATATCAGTTTAATTGTAGCAAACAACAAGAGCAACCATCTCTGATGAACTCTTGTGAAATTGGAATAGACAGTTCCAGCCATAAGGTACATTCATGTGTTTGACATTTTCTCAGCATCAGACACGTATCTAATGATGTCGATCACCGTGCATCACCTGCTTTGATTCATTGGACCTAAACTGGAGCTTTTGTACAAGCTCTAGCAAAAAGCCATCGTTGAACAGTCAGAGGAAAGCAAAGGGTACAGGTGCTCCATTTCACTTTCACCACAATTTTCATGTGGATGATGCAATAAACAATCTGTTGCTTTTCTTTCCCAACTCCTTCCGTATCTTTCAGCCGCATAATCCCGTGAGGTATCTACAATTTTTCAACTCCGACATTTTTGTCATTCCCAAGTTTAATAATTCCACCCGTGACAAGAATTCCTTCAACTGCCTAGGCCTCAGTGGGTTGAGCAGCATCTGTGGGAGGAAAGGAATTGACAATCTTTTGGATTGAAACTCTGCCCTAGGCCCAGTCACTAGAATCTCTTGTGTCTTCACTTAGATGTTATTTACTTCACAGATCAGTTACAGGTTTCACTGAAAACTGCTGAAACATCTCCCAAAGCACTCTAAGCGCTCTATGGTGATGATGAAACGGGACACATGAGGGAGTTTGAAAATTTGGCTGAGTGGTGTAATAACAACAACCTCTCATTCAATGTCAACAAGAGCAAGGAACTGATTGTAGACTTCCGGAGAGGGAAACCAGAGGTCCATGAGCCAGTACTCATCAGAGTTTCAGCAGTGGAGAGGGTCAGTTAACTTTAAATTCCTGGGTGTCACCATCTCAGAGGACCTGTCCTGGATACATCATATAGATGTAATTGCAAAGAAAGCATGACAGCACTTCTATTTCCTCAGGAGTCTTCAGAGATTCGGCATGTCTTCAAAAACCACGACAAACTTCTATAGATGTCTGGTGGAAAGACCTGCATTACGGCCTGGTATGGGAAGACCTGCGCCTTTGATGGAAAATCCTACAAAAGGTACAGTAGTGGATTCGGCCCAGTACATCACAGGTAAAGCCCACACAACCACTGAGCACATCTACATGAAACGTTGCCATAGAAAAGCAGCATCCATCATCAAAGATCCTCACCACCCAGGCCATGCTCTTTTCTCACTGCTGCCATCGGGAAGAAGGTCAAGCACCTCAGGACTTGCACCAGCAAGTTCAAGAACAGTTACTACCACTCAACTCAGGCTCTCGAACAATAGGGGATAACTACACTCATTCTATTTCTTGTGGTTCCCACAACCGATGGTTTCACTTTTTGGACTCTTTATTTTGTTATTTCATGCTCTGGTTATTTATTGCTTTTTATTTATATTTGCATTTGTACAGTTTGTTCTATGATCCTGTTTACAGTTACTGTTCTATAGATTTGCAAAGTATGCCCACTGGAAAAATAATCTCAGGGTTGTATGTGGTGACATACATGCACTCTGAGAATAAATTTCACTTTGAGCTTTGAAGTGCTCCCAAGGTGCAGCATTTTACAGCTGAAGAACTCATTTGGTTGGTACCTCAATGGTCATCCTGTAATGAGCTCTTCTGACCTGTGTGAGGTGCTGGACAGCGTTGGGCCCCAAGGTTTTCAGAGCACCTAAACTGGTTAATTGTTTAATGAGAGTCAATAATTGTTTAGTGTTCTTTGTGTTTTTCTGGAGCGACTTGTTGTTTTAATGCAGTCTCCTGGTGTTTTCTGTTTAAGCTTGTTAAGTTCATTTTGATAGGCTCTGAAATTCTGTGTCATTTGTACTATTTAAACAGATGCCTGATTAACACTAATCTAGTGGCTCGCTTGGCTGAGCCACTGATACGATTTGGAATTATTATGAATAAACTCTCATCACAGTCTCTACATCGGAATCTGTAGTTCCTCCACACTTGGCTTCTGATATTGCCAGCACACAGCGTGACACATACTGCTAATAACAATTTTCCAGTGAAAGATTTAGGCTAGGCATTACAGGTAATGAGGAGGCTTGGGGACAGTAGGGCAAGAAGAAGCGAAAACAAATTTGTGAAGATACCATCCACTGTGATTTCAAGATCCCACCTAGAGTCATTCAGAGGAACAAAGTGTACACAGAGTCGTGCTTTGAGGGCTGTCTTTAAAAGGCAGGTGGCATTTTGCTTGTTATCTTCTGGCCACATCCTTGCACCTGGACTGGTCCATCTGTAAAGGTCACTCTTAACTTGCCAACCTCATAACAGTTCCAGAAGTCCACTGTTGATATCTGCCAGGGTGTTTTTCATTGACTTCAGCTCACTATTTAACTTGATTATTCCCCAGAGGCTGGTAGGTAAACTGTCCGCATTGGGACTCAACACCCTTCTCTTTCACTTCTTGACGGAAAGACTCAGTCCGTCAAGCTTCATTACGCTGAGCACTGGTAAACACACCCCCCATCACCCGGGCAGTGGGCTCAGCCTGCTGCTGCCTCAGCTCAAACTGTGTCATTAAGTTCGCTGGTGATGTGGCGATACAGTAGTGGTTGGCCTCATCGGCAACAATGACGAGTCAGCAAACAGAGAGGAAGTAGAGAGGCTCATCAGATGGTGTGAGAATAACAACCTGAGTCTCAACATGGACAAGACAAAAATATGATTGTGGACTTCAGGAAGGCACAGGTCGACCCACTCTCTCTAGCACATCAATGTCTCTGCCATAGAGAGAGCGAAGAGCACTAAGTCCCTAGGTGTACACATGGCAGATGATCTAAACTGGACCCACAACTCCTCCTCACTAGTCAAGAAAGCACAGTAGTGGCTACACTTCCTGAGGAGCTTGAGACATGCAAGGCTCCTCGACCCCATTCTGCAGGAGCACCAGCGAGAGTGCCCTGCCCGACTGCATCATTGTGTAGTACCACAGCTGCAAAGCATCAGACTGCAAGACGCTGCAGAGGATAGTAAAAACCACCGAGAGGATCACTGAGGTCTCCCTCCTCCTCCACACCCCCCCCCCTTATTTCTGAGATGTTTATCAGGAATGTTGTATATGAAGGGTCCAAAGCATTACTGAGGATCCCTATCATGTATCCCATAATCTCTTTGACCCACTACATTCAGGGAGGAGGTATAGGAGCACCAGGACTAGGACTGCCACCTTGAGTAACAGTTTCTTCCCCCAGGCAGTGAGACTAATGAATGCCCTGTGACCACCAAGATCTTGTCACCAGGGCGGTGAGCTGTTTACTGTTTACTATTTACCTGTACTATGCACTTCACGTACAATTATATTTTATTAACTTATCTGTGGTAATATTTTGCTTTACATGCTGTATGTGATATGTGTGTTGTAGGTGCACCATAGTCCAGAAGACACAGTTTTGCATGCTATCTTTGCAGATTATTTCAAATCATATGTATTTTGAAGGAGTATGAGCGAAAAACTGTAACAGAAAATGGAATATAGCTTTACACTTGCAGCTACAGAGAACATGCATTTCAGGCAGATATTAAGGTGCAAGGGTCATTACGAGGTAAATTGTAGAGACAAGTGTTTCTGCCGCCAGCTGTAAGGAGCTTGTACTTTCTCCCTGGGACCACGTGGGTGCTCTGGTTCCCCCTCACATTTCAACCATGTCGGGTAAAGGTTTGTGCATTGTGGGCATGCTACGTTGGCACCAGAGGCACAGCAACAATTGTGAGCCACCCAGCACTCTTCGATTGGCCACAATTGACGCTCTCCACTGCATGGTTCGACGTATGTGTGACAACTAAAGCTAATCTTTAACTACTAAGCCATGAGATTTGGGGTGTAAGAGGAAACTGGAACATGCAGATAAAACCCATGCAGTTACACGGAGAAGGCGCAAACTCTGCATCACGCCAGAAATACAAGACTGCAAACCTCTGTGAGCCTGCTATGGAAATGGAAACCCAAGTCTGCTGGAGGCCGAAGGTGGCCTATCCTGGATTTGGAGGACTATATATGTGGGTGGGAGAGAGGACCAGGGCTGGATTTGCTGCCTCTGTTCTGTCACTTGTTGTGTTCTGCGAAGCACTGTGGGCATGCTATATTGGTGCTGGAATGTGTGGCGACACTTATGGCTGCCCCCAGTACACCCTCAGGTGTGTTGGATGTTAATGAAAATGCCACATGTTTCGATGAGCACATGATAAATAAATTCGACTCCTGAGTATTGAACCTTGCTGTTTTTAACATTGATTCAAGTATTAGCACTTTGCTCTGCCGATCAGTGGGCAATAAACAGCAAATGCTGCTGATATTTTTTGTGTATATTTAGCAAGCTGGCGTTAAGAAGGTGCATTGAAGAGCTAACACTTCAAGCCAGTGACATACACATTCACTCATTGTTATGGCTGTGCTGGGAAAGAGGCTGCCATCCATCATCATCTCAAATGTGTGTTTGCCAAAGGTCTGGAATGAGTTGCTGAGCTTTTGGCAAGATTCAGCTGGAACAGCTGCAGAGCATACAAAGATGCACATGAAGGCAAACAGTAACTGCTTTTGGAAGACCATCAATTCTCTGAAATATATCTTCCAGTCTCCAGAAACTCACGGAGTTATCCACATTCGGTTGCGGCAGAATGACACATTCTAGGGCTAAGAAGCGCAGTGAGGCATGGTACAGCTGCCACAAAGGGTCTATTGGGAAGGACAATGTCTAAGAGTCTCTTGTTAGTGCCTACAAAGAAGCTGCAATATGTGTTTAAATTTCCTCAACACTTACATAATGTAAATGGTATCAAAATAGCATCATGAATGTTTTGAATTATGAACATTTGCAGATTTTCTGAATGGAGTGATGGTTTTGCAGAGCAAAAGTTGACCTGGCATTTTCCCTCCATTTCTACTGTGTTGCTAGACTACTTGTTCAAGCATTGAGTCATAGAATTTTAGAGCTGTAAAACACAGAAACAGGCACTTTGGCCCAACTTAATCAAGATGCTTATCTAAACTAGTCCCCTTTGCCTACATTTCGCTCATATCCCTCTAAACGTGCACCTGCCCAAATATCTTTTAAATATTGCAATTGTGCCTTACTCTACCACTTCCTCTGGCAACACATACAAAATGCTGGAGGAACTCAACAAATCAGGCAGCATCTATGGAGGGGAATAAGCAGTTAATGTTTTATCTGAAGTGTTGGCTGTTTATTCTTCTCTGTAGATGCTGCCTGACTTATTTAGTTTCTCCAGCATTTTGTGTGTGTTGTTCAAGATTTCCAGCATCTGCAGGATCCCTTGTGTTTATGACCTCCTCTGGCAACTAGTTCTGTATACCCACCACTCTCTGTGTGGAAAAACCTGCCTCTCAGGTCCCCTTCAAATCTTTCTTCTCTCATGTTAAACCTATGCCCTCTAGTTTTAGACTCCCCTAGACTGTGACCCCCAACTTATCCAATCTTTACTTACAACTTGTTTTCCAGTGTAGATCCTTGTTAAACGTTGTCTTCAGTTTTTTATACAGACTCCATTTCTAAGCCACAAATTCCATTACTTCCTTGGCTGAATCAGATTTCTTGCATTTCCCATATAGTATTTGTGCCTCTGACTTTGTGTAGCACAAAGGTTGCCCATTTTGCTCTTCTGCAATATCATTTATCACCTCCATCACCTCAGCTCATCTGCTGCTTAAATCTCCATCTTATGTTACTTCAGCTATAGCTCTCTTTCTTGAATCCCAATTTTGCACTGAGCCCTGATTACTCAGCTTGTTATCCTGTGTTGGCTCCCAGTTCATTAACACCACAGTTTTGGAGCTTTTATCTCCTTGTTCACACCCCTCCATAACCTCATTCCCTTCAATGTCTGTGATCTCTACCATTTCTCTAACACAGTTTGGTCCTCCATTTCTGCTCCCTTGTAACTCATATGCCACTACCAGCTGTGCATTGTAACTTTGGAAGTTAGTTGTGTAAACTTTTCACACCTATTTCCCTTAGACATTCCTTAAATCCTACCATTTTAACCAAAATTTTGGTCACCGTGCCCTTCAGTGCTTCATTATAAATTTTTGTTTAGTTTGGTTAGTATTAAATGTGCCCAATAAAAAGTGACAGATACTCTGTTCAGGGGAACATTACAGCCAGCATAGTTCTGTACTTAATTGACATACACATTTTTTAAAACGTAGAACATAGACCGTAATATACTCTGTAGAGCAGTACTGCACAGCACAGGCCCTTCGACCCATGATGTTGTGCGAACATCTTAACCTGCTCCAAGATCAATCAAACTCTTCCCAGCCCTCCATTTTTCTTTCATCCAGTGCCTATTTAGGAGTCTCTTAAATCTCACTATTGTATCCACACCTACCAGCACGCTTGGCACTGCATTCCACACACTTGCCACTCTCAATGTAAAAACTCTACCTCTTCACTCCCCCAAACTCTACCTCTTCACTCCCCCCCCACCCCCGCCCAACTGCCCCCGCTACTTTCCTCCAATCACCTTAAAATTATGCCCTCTCATATTAACCATTTCCATCCTGGGAGAAATCGATGGCTGCCCACGCTAATTCTTATCTACCTCTGTCAAGTCACATCTCATTCTCCTTCACTACAAAGTGAAAAACCCTAGCTCAATCAACCTTAAGGATATCAGACAGAAACAGGAATTAGTCCTTGTTAACATGGGCCTGTAATATCATTTGTCATAACTTGACCAACACCTGAGCTGAGATCAGCTAATGCAAGACTGATCACTAAGAGAACTATACCTTAGGAAGAAGAACACTATGTTTCTTTCTATCCAGAGATTCACTATCAATTTGGTTTTCTTTCTTGGTTTCATGGCTACTTGTAGAATTGAAGAATTTCAGAGTTGTATATTTGATAATAAATGAACATTTCACAGGCCTTCTTATTGATGTACAGGAAGGGGATGGGGTGGTCTCTATATGAATGACTGCAAGGACCTCTCCCTGGTGGCATCCCCTTCTGAACTGTCCAGTCAATCACTGGCTGGACTGCTGAAAGGGCCCAGCTCATTTGTGTCCACTTCTCATTCAGGCTGGGGGTGACTGCCTTCAGATGCCGTGTGCAATCTTCCTTAGTCTGCCTTTTTTGTTTCCCAGTGACTTTCGCCTCCCCCCAGTTATTGCCTCACTTCCCCTTTAAAACAGCGATACCTTTCTTCATTATTGGTATTCCCGGTAGTTGCCCATGTACACTTCCTGAGCCATACAGTCCCACTTATTCCACAGGATCTTCACTTTTACCAACATGTTATAACTTTAGGGTGCATCTGGTGAATTTCAATCATTCCTCCAGCTTGTGCCAGAATTCCAAATTCCCACATGCGCCCTTAAGTGAGGGCAACTCTGACAAAATGCTCTGTTCTCCCTTGGGTGAAGGGCTTATGAGTGGTCTTAATCAGAGTTAGGGGCTGGCTGGGATCATCAGGGTTCTCAACCTGACATTGCTTGATCTCAATAGATGCCATCCTGACAGATATATTTGGATAAAACCTCTCCCTGAAATATCTCCACACTAACTCCCACACTATGCAAAATATAAAAGACGGGTACTAGTTAAAAAGCACATACTTAAAACCGCAGAGTATGTACTCCGCAATATGCCACTTTTGAGCACCTGAACTCATGATGCCTGCTGTACTCCCTTGAATCTAACTGTTACAATCTATCTGGACTGTATTAGAAACCACCAATATTATTTAGCATCTAAAAGAGTCTCTGTTCTCCTATCTGGTAAAATGGTTTAAATGAAAGATCCCCAGAGAGCTTCATGGGTCAGCTTTTAACAGTTCTATTTGTTATTTAGCATAGCTGCTGTTTAGATTTCACAATTATACAGTAATAAAAAAAACATTTCATAGTTTAGATTTTCTCTTTGATAAAACAGAGGATTGATGCCTTTGAATTATTGTATATATAATTTTCCCAGAAGCTAGTCTATGTCTCTAAACAATGTAATGTTGATATTGGTACCAGCTCCCAAATGTATTCCACCCAAACCTTTGGCTTTCCTAATACCCAATCGCATTGAAAGAAGCAGACTGAAAGTGTTATTATTGCAAAGTATAAAAGACAATGATAACAACCCTGAGCCCTTGAGGCCTCTGGTCAGGGTCAACCATTGATGTCGCATTCTAGCTGTTTGATATGCAAGCCAGGGCAGTACGATGTGGAGAGGGAGCTGTTGCCCATGCAGCAGACTCCCTCTCTCCATGATGAATCCAAAGAAATGGCAGAGACTGATAATAGAGTCCGGCAGGGGTTGTCAATCAGCGTTGAACTCAACATAGGACTGCCTTAGGGACTTCAGCTCCAGATTTTCCTCAAGCCACACGTAAAGTCCAGAAGCTGGAATTGGTTGTTAGAGGCTACATCATTGGAAGCATTTAATAGCTAGTGGGAGCTTAGTCCACTAACCCCCCCCCCCCACCCCCACCCCCTGTGGCAATGACAACAGTAAGGAACTACATGTGCCTCACTTTTCTTGAAAACCCACTTGGCAGTTATAGATCATTGGTAGTAATCTTTAAAACCACACCTTATTTCTCTTTGTTAGATCCATAAAGATACTTGGCAAAGCTGTGGACTTAAACATGATTAACAAGATGTACTGGTGATAGCTAACAAAGGATAGCAGTCTATTAAAATAAGCAACAATATGCAGGTCAATGAACAGCTGAAAACTTTACAGCATCTGAATGTTAAATGACATCTAAACAGATTATAAAGTCATTGTCCAAATATTTAAATCATTTTTATTTATAAACAATACTGGGAAGTAAATTACCAATGGCAGTTCAATGATGCCAGATTTCTTTCATGCTGATTAGTACTGACCCCACGAGCTAATGAAAAATTTAGCACCCAGTGCTAATGGGCATACTTCCCAATGATCATGCAGCTGTCTAAAGAATCTCAATACAGTTAAGGGTGATATGGTATAGCGTACATAGCAGAATAATGAGGTCACATTTTCTTTGGGAAGTAGCTAACCAAATGGACAAGGGAGCAGAATTTCAAGTCAGAAAAGTAACCTTATGGGTTAATAAGGTCATGATAAAGAAAATCCTGTTCACTTTCAAATGGTTACAACAGAACGTCTGTGGTGTAACACTATAAATAATGAGAAGATATTTTCACCCACAAGGGACCTGTATGAGGACCCTAAAGTAAAAGATCTTTGCCAATAAATCCATAGGGAATTCAAAAGCTTTTTTTTCACCCAGAGAGAGGATTGGAAATGCAGACCACTGATAGGAGAATTCATGGATAATATCATCAAGCATTAAGGGGAAAGGAAGGTGAGATAAACATAGAACATAGAATAGTACAGCACAGTACAGGCCCTTCGGCCCATAATGTTGTGCCGACCCTCGAACCCTGCCTCCCATATAACCCAACACCTTAAATTCCTCCATATACCTGTCTAGTAGTCTCTTAAACTTCACGAGTGTATCTGCCTCCACCACTGACTCAGGCAGTGCATTCCACGCACCAACCACTCTCTGAGTAAAAAACCTTCCTCTAATATTCGCCTTGAACTCCCCACCCCTTACCTTAAAGCCATGTCCTCTTGTATTGAGCAGTGGTGCCCTGGGGAAGAGGTGCTGGCTATCCACTCTATCTATTCCTCTTATTATCTTGTACACCTCTATCATGTCTCCTCTCATCCTCCTTCTCTCCAAAGAGTAAAGCCCTAGCTCCCTTAATCTCTGATCATAATGCATACTCTCTAAACCAGGCAGCATCCTGGTAAATCTCCTCTGTACCCTTTCCAATGCTTCCACATCCTTCCTATAGTGAGGTGACCAGAAATGGACACAGTACTCCAAGTGTGGCCTAACCAGAGTTTTATAGAGCTGCATCATTACATCGCGACTCTTAAACACTATCCCTCGACTTATGAAAGCTAACACCCCATAAGCTTTCTTAACTACTCTATCCACCTGTGAGGCAACTTTCAGGGATCTGTGGACATGTACCGCCAGATCCCTCTGCTCCTCCACACTACTAAGTATCCTGCCATTTACTTTGTACTCTGCCTTGGAGTTTGTCCTTCCAAAGTGTACCCCCTCACACTTCTCCAGGTTGAACTCCATCTGCCACTTCTCAGCCCACTTCTGCATCCTATCAATGTCTCTCTGCAATCTTTGACAATCCTCTACACTATCTACAACACTACCAACCTTTGTGTTGTCTGCAAACTTGCCAACCCACCCTTCTACCCCCACATCCAGGTCGTTAATAAAAATCATGAGTAGAGGTCCCAGAACAGATCCTTGTGGGACACCACTAGTCACAATCCTCCAATCTGAATATACTCCCTCCACCACGACCCTTTGCCTTCTGCAGGCAAGCCAATTCTGAATCCACCTGGCCAAACTTCCCTGGATCCCATGCCTTCTGACTTTCTGAATAAGCCTACCGTGTGGAACCTTGTCAAGTGCCTTACTAAAATCCATATAGATCACATCCACTGCACTACCCTCATCTATATGCCTGGTCACCTCCCCAAAGAACTCTATCAGGCTTGTTAGACACGATCTTCCCTCCACAAAGCCATGCTGACTGTCCCTAAGCAGACCATAATTCTCTAAATGCCCAGAGATCCTATTTCTAAGAATCTTTTCCAACAGCTTTCCCACCACAGACATAAGGCTCACTGGTCTATAATTACCCGAACTATCCCTACTACCTTTTTTGAACAAGGGGACAACATTCACCTCCCTCCAATCCTCTGGTACCATTCCTGTGGACAATGAGGACATAAAGATCCTAGCCAGAGGCTCAGCAATCTCTTCCCTCGCTTCGTGGAGCAGCCTGGGGAATATTCCGTCAGGCCCCGGGGACTTATCCATCCTAATGTATTTTAACAACTCCAACACCTCCTCTCCCTTAATATCAACATGCTCCAGATCATCAACCTCACTCATATTGTCCTCACCATCATCAAGTTCCGTCTCATTGGTGAATACTGAAGAGAAGTATTCATTGAGGACGTCGCTCACTTCCACAGCCTCCAGGCACATCTTCCCACCTTTATCTCTAATCGGTCCTACCTTCACTCCTGTCATCCTTTTTTTCTTCACATAATTGAAGAATGCTTTGGGGTTTTCCTTTACCCTACTCGCCAAGGCCTTCTCATGCCCCCTTCTTGCTCTTCTCAGCTCCTTCTTAAGCTCCTTTCTTGCTTCCCTATATTCCTCAATAGACCCATTTGATCCTTGCTTCCTAAACCTCATGTATGCTGCCTTCTTTCTCCTGACTAGATTTTCCACCTCACTTGTCACCCATGGTTCTTTCACCCTACCATTCTTTATCTTCCTCACTGGGACAAATTTATCCCTAACATCCTGCAAGACATCCCTAAACATCAACCACATGTCCATAGTACATTTCCCTGCAGAAACATCATCCCAATTCACACCTGCAAGTTCTAGCCTTATAGCCTCATAATTTGCCCTTCCCCAATTAGAAATTTTCCTGTCCTCTCTGATTCTATCCTTTTCTATGATAATGCTAAAGGCCAGGGAGTGGTGGTCACTGTCCCCCAGATGCTCACCCACTGAGAGATCTGTGACCTGACCCGGTTCATTACCTGGTACCGTACTAGATCTAGTATGGCATTCCCCCTCGTCGGCCTGTCCACATACTGTGACAAGAATCCATCCTGGACACACTTAACAAACTCTGCCCCATCTAAACCCTTGAAACTAATCAGGTGCCAATCAATATTAGGACGTTAAAGTCACCCATGATAACAACCCTGTTATTTTTGCACCTTTCCAAAATCTGCTGCTCTGTATCTCTGCTGCTACCAGGAGGCCTATAGAATACCCCCAATAGAGTAACTGCTCCCTTCCTGTTCCTGACTTCCACCCATACTGACTCCGAAGAGGATCCTGCTACATTACCCACCGTTTGTGTAGCTGTAATAGTATCCCTAACCAGTAATGCCACCCCTCCTCCCTTTTTTCCGCCCTCTCTATCCCTTTTAAAGCACTGAAATCCAGGAAAATTGAGAATCCATTCCTGCCCTGGTGCCAGCCAAGTCTCTGTAATGGCCACTACATCATAATTCCATGTATGTATCCAAGCTCTCAGTTCATCACCTTTGTTCCTGATGCGTCTTGCATTGAGGTACACACATTTCAGCCCTTCTACCTTACTGTCTTTACACCGTTTATTCTGCTTCTCTTTCCTCAAAGCCTCTCTATATGTTAGATCTGGCGTTACTCCATGCACTTCTTTCGCTGCTCTATTGCTCTGGGTCCCATCCCCCTCGCAAATTAGCTTAAACCCTCCCGAACCATGCTAGCAAACCTACCTGCAAGGATATTGCTCCCCCTCGAGTTCAGGTGCAGCCCATCCAATCTGTACAGGTCCCACCTTCCCCAGAAGAGATCCCAATGATCCAAAAATCTAAAACCTTGCTCCCTGCACCAACTCCTCAGCCACGCATTCAACTGCCATCTCCTCCAATTCTACCACCACTATCACATAGCACTGGCAGCAATCCTGAGAATGCCACCCTTGAGGTCCTGTTCTTCAGCCTTCTGCCTAGTTCCCGAAACTCACACTTCAGGACCTCATCCCTCTTCCTGCCTATGTTGTTGGTCCCAACATGTATCACGTCTTCTGGTTGCTTTCCCTCTCATACCAGGATGTCGTGCACACGGTCAGAGACATCCTTGACCCTGGCACCTGGGAGGCAACAATCCATGCGGTTTAAAGAGAGAGACATGTTAATTGGGTTAGGGAAAGAAGAGGAGGTTCATGTGAATTATAAGTATCGACATGTGTGTTTGTGCTAAATGACTGATTCATTACTTAAGTAATCCTATTTCATAGAATAAAGTCAGGAAATGCTGGCAAGTCTCAGATCAGGTAGTATCTGTAGAAATAAAGTAGAGTCAAACAAAAGGACTCCAACCTGGAATGTTAAATCTGTTTATCTTTCCACAGAAGCTGCTTGACCTCCTGCTGAAGGTCTCTTGCATTTTGTGTTTTTATTTCCGATGTCTAGTGTTTACAGCTTTTTTTGACCTTTGGAGGCATCACCCTTACTGTGTGTGTTGATAATGAGCAGCAGGTTCATCCATCTCATGGTAACAGGAGCTGGCCGACTATGATTCTGCTACCACTGAGTGAATCATCATCAATATGTCCTTCCACGGTTTCAGATGGATATCACAAAAAGAAGAATGATAATGGAGGGAGAAGGAGAAATGGAAGCCCATTCATGTCTCTCTGGTTGATGTAAGGTTTATGCCTTGATCTTGTTCCCTGAGTTACTCAGACACAATGTGAGTTGCACTTATCCAGGTAGAGTCAGATGGCACTTTTGAACCCATAGCACAATGGAGCTACAGAATGCTGCCAAATTGATACTGAGTCCTGCAAACTGTAACTGATGGAAGATAAGGTGTTGTTCCACAAACTTACATAATGTAAATGGTTGCCTGATTTGCTGTTGGCCTGTTTAGTACCACTGCTTTTGACCAAATTTGTGTGACAGATAAATTGTATTGGTCCTTATTTTGATGTATTTTTTAATGTTGAGTGACAATGCAGGTGGATGGAGTTGGTGAATCAATGGGGCAACATTACCTTGACTTCTTACTCCCTTTCGGTACTTCCATTATTTCCAGATGGAAGGACTGATGCCTTTGTCTGCGCTAATCAAAATATTATTTAGGAAAGGTCAAGCACCTTCTTGGCATCTGCTCAACCTCCTTAACTGAGCACATGTATATGTGGTATCTGAGCTTAATAACTGAGGTTGGAGTAACCTTGAGTGTGAGTGGAGGTGATGCACAATGAACAGTAGTGCTGTTAGGCATGGTAGCATCATGGTTAACACAATTGCTTTAGAGTGCCTGCTTTGCTTTTGCTGATTTTTCAATTCCCGCCACTGTCTATAAGGAGCTGATATATTCGTGATCGTGCTGGTTTCCTTCGGGAGCTCCCATTTCCTTCCACATCCCAAAGATGTATGGTTAGCGTTAGAGGGCATCCTATGTTGGCACTGCAAGTGTGGCAGTACTTGAGTGCTAACCCCAGCATATTGTTAACCATGATACAAACGAAACATTTCATTGTATGCTTCAATGTACATGGAACAAGTAAAGCTAATCTAATCTCTGTTTAATTACTGAAGGTCCTGCTGGCTACTATATGGTAATTTGATTAATGCTGATAACATTGCATCATTATGTAATCTTGATTGTAACATGACATTTCTCTGTTTTTCCTATTAAGGTTCAGGACAAGGTGAGAAAATTGTCCTCTTACCTGGATAAGCTACTGTCCATTTTATGGGCAAAATCAACCTGTTGTAACAGATCACTTTCACTAAATTGCTGATAATATATTTGCAGTGACAAATATTTCTTCTATTTGTTTCCCTCTATATTTTTCCTTGATGGTGCATACCAATTCCTGTTTCCCTCTGTGCATCAAACTAACTCGCTCAGTATCTTCAGACAAGAACAAAGTTACCATTTGCAATTGTTTTGCATCTTGTTAGCATCATGTTTTCCATCCCCTGCACACACTGAATTACTCTTGTTCTAGACATGAAATCGAAAGGCTGCCAGATTTTTCTACATCATAAAGACAAGTGATACAGTTCCAGATGGCAATTTTATGAGCTTTCTATTTATCATTTTCAGCGCCATCATATTTTTCTACTTGCAATGTTTTTTTTACCAATAGCACAACCCTTAATATATCAGGACAGCTTACAAAAAGTGTTTCATGCATAGCCATTTGCTTATCTAATCTTGTAGATATAAAATTTGATGAAATTTATTTAAAAGGATGAGGATAAATACCTCCATTCATTTGTACTGGAAAACTAATGATATTGAGATGAGATTTGGGAACTGGGTATGGGACAATTTTTTTCTAGAAAATCTCTAGCTATAAACCTTTTTCATTTTATAATTCTGGCGTTACAGCCTCGTTCTCAGAAGAAACAAAAGGACATTACAATCTTTGGCAGTGTGGTGATCGCGGCATGTTAACCACATGCAACAATTTTGATTGCACAAGGAGGAGACTTCAAAGCTGTACAAGTGATAGCCAGCAAAGGCTGCTTTGATTTAGTGCTAACTGGATCCATTTAAGCAAAGGCCTTCAATTGACCCAACTCACTATTTGCTTTAATAAACCTTTCATCTCCTTCCCGCTCCATCCTACTCCCACAGGAAAACTTCTACAGATAGTTCATGAACAAAACTAAGTCAATAAGTGTTGAAATAGTTTTGACAAATGTTAAGTGGTGGGGGTGGTGGGGGAGGGGTGCGGGTGGGTGGAAAGCGGTTAAAGGATATGAGCAGTGGCCAGAAGGGGCACAGGTTCCTCACTTAACAATAGCCATGTTAAAGACATACATATATGTGAATGCGTAGACTATATGTAGGTAACGTGACTTCTAAAGAGAATCACATGTAAATTAACCAACACTTTCATAAGGGAGAGAAGATGGCATTTTCTGAACTCATTCCTGTCTGATGTTTTTAGCCATTAACCTTGGTGCTGGTTGACCACAACATTTACGTTTCCTGTGCAGACCCTCCAATTAGCTTCTTGACTGCAGGTGGATGGTGGTAGATATTGCAGTTCCTGGGAGTCGATGCCAATCTGTGGCATCTACATTCAGGAGTCACTTTATTCAATACACCTGTACACCTGCTTGTTAATGCAAGTATCTAATCAGCCAATCACGTGGCAGCAACTTGATGCATAAAAGCATGCAGATATAGTCACGTTGTTGTTCAGACCAAACATCAGAATGGGGAAGATATGTGACCGAAGTGACTTTGACTGTGGAATGCAAGTTGGTGCCTGACAGGGTGGATTGAGTATCTCAGAAACTGCAGATCTCCTCGGATTTTCACACACAGCAGTCTCTAGAGTTTACAGAGTAAGTAAAAAAAAAATGAGCACGAGTTCTATGGTTGGAAAAGCCTTATGCGAGAGGTCAGAGGAGAACAGTCAGACTAGTTCAGGCTGACAGGAAAGCAACAGTAATTTAAATAACCACTTCTTAGAACAGTGATGTGCAGAAGACAACTCTGAATAGACAATATGTTGAACCTTGAAGTGTGTGGGCTACAGCAGTAGAAGACCACCAACGTACACTTAGTGGCTATTTTATTAGGTATAAGAGGTACCTAATAAAGTGGCCACTGAGTGCATAAATCTTTGTTTGATCATGTGCTTGTTGTGTGCATAAACACTTGAATAAACCAGACTCTCTGGAGAGTTCTCCCCGCTTCCTGCGTATGAGCCTGCAAACTCTGCATATTAATTCAGTGTTGAATAGGAACCCACAGGGGCATGAGCGTTTTCTGCGTTTAGGAAGCCACTGAGAGCAATTTTCATGAGCTAAGTGGGCAAACCTGTGGTGGGACATTTTCACATTCTCCTTGAGGAGCCAAGCCCGTTTAATTCTCCACCAGCGAAAAATGTTAAAGCTCAGCTAGCTTTGAACTACTGATGTACTTATTTAACACACATAAAAGTTGCTGGTGAACGCAGCAGGCCAGGCAGCATCTCTAGGTCTCGGCCTGAAACGTCGACTGCACCTCTTCCTAGAGATGCTGCCTGGCCTGCTGCGTTCACCAGCAACTTTTATGTGTGTTGCTTGAATTTCCAGCATCTGCAGAATTCCTGTTGTTTACTTATTTAACATATTTCTTTCACCTATGATATTTGGACTGAAATTTCTTCTGGCATTTGTGAACAGTATTATTATGATGGGGCAGGTGCCAAGCTTTTCAGTAATCCAGAGTAGCTGACTTGACACCAAGAAAGGAAAAATTCCTGTCAGCATAGGAAAAATACACTAGGATTCCCAATACATTCACAAATGGGAATTCCCTATAGCCACTTCCAGCTTATGGGTAAAAGGGCTGGAGGCAACCTCTCATCTAGATACCAGCATACCAGCGGAGCGTTCAACCTGAACATGCTGGGAAAAGTGCCAGGAGCATCAGCATCTGCAAACCTTACCCTGAACATCTGAGAGCTCTAAGCAGTTGGCTATTCCTCGTCAAAGCACTGAATGGCTGATTGCAAATCACGTGGAGACTCATAGTCATCATAATGGAGTTAGGTGATATGGAAACAGATCCTTCGGCTATCGTTTCTACGCTGATGATCAAATACCCTCCGTAAAACTTCTACTTAGTAGCACCCTTTCCATAGCCTTCTCTGCCTTCATGATTCTTAACTGTTGTAAGAATCTCTGCTTCCACCGAGGCAGTACACTCCTGACTTCAAGCACTGAGTGAAATAATATCCTCCTCAGGTCCTCTCTAAATCAACCTAGGATGATTAGTGTTAGAAGGATTATAAGATGCATATAGAAAATTATCAAATGGACTGAAGGATATATGACTTGATCCATCAGGGATCAGAAAGTTTTTGATTGTATAAGTTATTTTATTACAGTTGCAGTTAAAGTGAATCCTAATCTAATACGGTTATCAGTTGTGACAGGGCTTACATTCTGTAAGTAACAAAACGAAGGCGGTAGCGTTGCCGACAACAGAAAATCCCCTCTCGATGAGCGTCACATCTTCTGTGCATGTTTTGAGCAGAGGGGAATGGGTATACCACACTGACAGCCTCCAGTGCTCCTGAACCCACAATCACCACTGCAGACAAAAGACCAGATTTCCAGAGAGTGGACCCTCAGAAAGCATTAGGCCCAGATGTTGTCCCTGGCTATGCCCTTAGATCTTGTGCAGATCACTAGGCAGGGTATTTGTAGAGATTTTTAGCTTCTGTCTGCTTCAATCTGTGGTTCCCACCTGCTTTAAGAATACCACTATCACCTGGGTACCTAAGATAAACAAAATACCGTGCCTTAATGACTACCGCCTAGTGGCTCTGACATCTGCCATTTTTAAGTGCTTTGAGAGGCAGGTCATCGCACACATCAAATCCATCCTTCCAGACAACCTTCACCCACTGTAATTTGGCTACTGCCATTTCCCAGGCTTGAGCATCTGTACTGGACTGCAAAGATGTCTACAGTACATCAGCCTATTGTTTATTGATTACAACTCGGCCTTTGATACCATTATTCCAAACAAACTCATCACTAACTCCAGACCCTGGGTCTCAACACCTCTTTCTACAACTGTATCCTTGACTTCTTGACCAACTGACCACAATCAATAAGGATAGACAACAACACCTCTGCCATGATTATTCTAAGCTTTATAAAGTTGCATCCTCAGTCCCCATCTCTACTCTTACTGACTCAGAATATAGAAAGGAGATGGAGAGCTTAGTAATGGTGTCATATCAACAATGTTTCCCTCAATCTCAGCAAAATGGAAGAGCTGGTCAATGACTTCAGAAAAAGGCTGTTACACATACTCCTGTCCTCCTCAACGTGTTGAGGTTAACAGGAAAGAGAGCTTCAAGTTTCTCAGAATAAACATCACCAATAACCTATCCTGGTCCAACCAGGTTGATGCCACGGCCAAGAAAGCTCACCAATGCCTCTGCTTCCTCAGGAGGCTAAGGAATTTGGCATAATCTATCAACTATTACCAATTTTTATATCTGCATCTAAGAAAGCATTCTGTCTGGATGGATAATGTCTTGGTATGGCAGTTGCTCTGCACTTGGCCACAAGAAACCACAGAGAGCTAAGGGCACAGTTCAGCCCATCATGGGAACCAGCCTTTTTTTTTTTCTCCAGTCCAGTCCTGCCGAAGGGTTTCGGCCTGAAACATCAACTGTTCTTTTTTCCATAGATGCTGCCTGGCCTGCTGAGCTCCTCTAGCATTTTGTGCGTGTTGTTCAGATTTCCAGTATCTGCAGATTTTCTCTTATATGGGAACCAGCCTCCCCTCCGTGAACTCTGTCTATACTTCCTGCTGTCTCAGTAAAGTAGACAGCATAATCAAAGACCCTACCCAGAAATCTTCTCCCCCTCCCATCAGGTGGAAGATACGGACATCAGAAAGCATGTACCACCAGGATCAAAGGCAGCGTGTTCCCCACTGTTATAAATCTATTAAAGGATCCCCTAGTATAATAAAATGTATCCTTGTCTTCACAATCTACCTCATTATTATCTTGCACCTTATTGGTTACCTGCAATGCACTTTCTCTTTAACTGTTGCACTTTATTCTGCATTCCATTATTGTTTTACCTTGTTCTACCTCAATGCACTGTGTAAAGATCCGATCTGCATGAACAACGTGCAAGACAAGCTTTTCACTGTATCTTGGTGTATGTGACAATAATAAACCAATTCCAATTCCATACCTTGGCTGATCCTCAGGAAGAGTTTCTCCTCATGTTAGCAGCATGGAGCTGCTCTCCACAAAACTGCTGGCTGCTATGAAGCTGCGACAAGGAGATCCGATGCCTCAGAAGGTGAACTGTTGGAATGGGTGTTTAAAAAGAAGTGCGTATATTGAGTAACTCAAGGAACACAGTGTTTTGCTGCAGCTTTCATATCTCACACCCTAGGCCTTTGGGCACCAAGCAGATTTTCAAATAGTACAGAAATATGTTGAATGGTCTAGTCCTACCACTGTACCAAAGTCAAATAATATTTTGGTTAATGGTTATAATAAATCACAACATCTTAATCAAAAAGTTATTTGCAGTCTAATTTTCCAATAAAGCAATAAGTATTCGCCTAACAGCAACACTGGGGACATTGAAAAAGGGGCTGATAAGAATTTTACATAGAATTTACAAATGGGGAAAAATAGACTGAAGCTCTCAAATAATAACACTCTATTTATCTTTGACGGTGTGCTAGGTGATCCTCAGCTCAGTTTCTAGTAGCTTACCCATAAACTTACTTCATGTGTTGAGTTGCAGGGTCTTGACCATAAAGTGATACATGAACTTCAGTGAGTTCTTTAATGGTTACATTGGTCAGAAACACTTAACATGTTATGACAAATGGTAAGACAATGTTGATGGACATCGAAACAAAGTCCTATAATGATCAAATCATTGGAGTGTTCTTTCAGAGTCACAATATCTTAATTTGTAAAACCCTTTCTCACTTTAGAATACTTACTTTCTAATTTATATTCTCCTCTTTGTACCAAAAAACAGAGATATGTGCCTGACCTCACATTTATGCAACTTCGTGGTGATGATACTCTGTGTGATAACCTAGTGGCATTGAGGAACACCACCGCAAGTCAAACCACCATAATGACACATAGGGTGCTATATATCCTACAGCAGTGTTCTACTTCATACCTCTAGAATGAATGAAATTTAAAATACCATCAATTCTAGAGTGAGAGTTTTCAAACAAAATCTATGCATGTGAGAGTGAGGGAAAGTATAGATCATGGGAGAATTATTCCTAAAGCTGACTGGCTATATACCATTTTAAGACCACCATATTGATCTTGATGGCCCAGGAGATTAACATCTGTGGAAGTAATGCTGTTAATGGTTCATCAACGTTGTTTGCATATTGATTTAGCCCCTTTTAAAGTTGGCTTATTAACATTTCACCATATTACTTATAATGATGTCATCAGCAATTAGAACAAATATAATGCACAGCTTCACATTTGAAGTTATGGGCCAAGAACCTTCCTTTAAGAATTTCTATTGTGTAAAAATAACAAAGAAATTCTACTTGATTCACAGGTTTTAGCAAAACTTCCCAATTATATAACCTTTACAAATCAAATGATAACGCTACAGAAGAGGGGCTTGAATTAATATTTTGTCCATGAAACTTAAGTTTTGTTATCAATGTAGAACAAACACCTGAAACTGAAAAACTAGTCAAAATTTGTAACTTGCTAAGAATGTGGAGGTGTTTGGGAAATCACTGAACTCTTTGGAGCAGATGGTTTGCATTACTTGAGATCTTGCACAGGAATTCAGTCTCCCACCTCAACAATTTTTGTATCTGCTTACAAATTAAATCATCGTTTCATTTTTGACCTGAGGTCATTCTCTAACTTCACCACCCCTATCCCTTATTCACCAATATGCCAATCATTTTTACTTTAATTTCCCTTGGTGCATGTGTAAATGTGATCCCAGAGACTTTAGTACCCAGATGCAATTTGCCTTTGAGTTGAAAAATTACATCTTTGTGTCAAGTACTTAGAGATGACAAATTAATTTTAAATAATCATGAATGATATACATGCACACAAGCATATGTGTAAAGATGATTATTGATATGGATGGTAAAATTTGCCACATGGACCGGTGAATTGCTTAGACTTCCCAACATTACACACTTCCCAGAATGTGCTTTCTTTATCTATAAAGCACAGGTGTATGTCCCATTGCTGCACCTGTGCCCTGATGTGGATTTGAACTCATACATGATTTGAAATGTTTTAGAGAGTCATTGAGTATTAGAGCAATACAGCATAGATTCAGACCCTTCAGCCAATCGAGTCCATGCTGACCACTGCCCACCCAATTAGTCCCAATTTCCTCAGTTCAGCCCATAGCCCTCTTAGTCGCACCTCTGTAAGTTCCTGTCCTGGCTTCGTAAATGATCCCACTGTACCTGTCTCAGCCACTTCCTCAGGCAACTTGTTCAATATACTCACAACCCACTGCATGCAAAAGTTGCTTTTCAGGCCCCTTTCAAACCTTTCGCCACACCCTAAATTTATGTCTCCTCGTTTTGGACACCCCTGCCCTGCAGAAAAGTCTGTTACCATCTACCTTACCTATGCCCCTCATAATTTTAAACATTTCTATAGGATCACTCCTCTTTCTCCTATATTCCAAGGAATAAGGACCTGGCCTGGCCAATCTTTCCCTAATAAGTAAAGGTCCTCTAGTCCTGGCAATATACTTGTAAGTCTATTCTGCACTCTTCCCACTTTAATCACTCATTCCAGCCAGTTGGGGTTTCTTTCTAACTGCATTGAACTTTTTCTTTTATTTCAGTCTTGTCAAGTTTTGATTGAAGCACAGTGACAACAACAGTCCTTGCTTACCTTAGTCCACGTTCTGCGAAAGAAGATTAGTGATTTAAATAGATGCTGTTAAAGGAGCGGTATTAATTAAGTTCTAGGTTACTGCTTTTGAGTTGCAGTGATGGCATTAGTTTTTCAGTTAATTTGAGACTTTTTAGTTAGTGGCTCTGGTGGCCAATCATCTATTATTTTCCTTAATTCTGTATGGTTCTTAATTAAACACAGTAAACTGTCCACTCTGTGTCTGTGTCTTTGCTTCTGTACTTGGGCCATCACTGAACCCCTGTCAGGTAGAATAAGCAGAAACACTGTAGTGGTTCACCAGCAACTTCTCATTGAGGGATAGGCAATAAACGATAACCTGCCACTATTATTCACATCTTACAAATGAATATAAACAAGCTACTAATAAGTACAACAAATGGATAAAAAGGATGGCAAATAGACCTCAAAGTGACAAGTGTGATGCTTAAAAAAGGGTAGGATGGAGTGTTTCTAACTGGTTAGAATATAGAGGTGGTAGAGATCCAAAGTAGCTTGAGTTTCTGCATGCATACAATATCAGCTGGTCCCTGCTCCACTCCCATTGCATATGGAAATTCCTTTTTAGTGGGAAGTCCTGAGAATTGTGGACCAGTCTATTCTCTGTGCTTGATTTTACACCGAGTCATGCCAGATGTTAGGGAAGCAAAATCAAATAATTCTGTGTCCAAACACCAGCATGCCACCTCCTCAGATTTCTCAAGAGACTGGCAGCAATGAACGAGAGAAACGGAGACAGAAAGAAACCATCAAAATGAGAGAAATGGGGACAGAAGTAAACAAATAAGATGAATATCAATCACTGAGAACAAAGAGAAGTAGGAGAAACGGAGAGACAAGAGAAGAGACAGGAATAGGACAACAGACAAGAAATAGAAAAGTAGGAACAAAAACCCGTACATGGATGGTAGGGGTATGGAGAGCTATGGTCCCAGTGCAGTTCAATGAGAGTAGGCAGTTTAAATGGTTTTCACAGACTAGAAGGACTTATGGACTTAATGGCCTGTTTTTATGCTGTACTTTTCTATGACTCTATAACTTTAAAAAAAAGAGGAATGTGTGTAATGAAAATGAAACTCAAAAGTGGATGGAAAGCACATATAGCAGGGAAAAAGAGAGAGACCACTATTGGGTATGAAGGGGGAAAAGAAAGTAGAGGCCCAATATTTCTAGTGGTCTGCAAAGGTGTGCTGGATTGCTGCAGCATGGTAACATTCATTGTTCTAGACAATCATCACAAACTCTGGTCAAGGGATATATGAGACAAGATGCGAGTGGATTGGGAAAATCAGGTTGGCACTGGATCTCAAGAGAGAGAATTTGTAGAATGTCTGCGAGATGGCTTTTTAGAACAGCTTGTTGTTGAGCCCACTAGGGGATCGGCTATACTGGATTGGGTATTGTGTAATGAACCGGAGGTGATTAGAGAGATTGAGGTGAAGGAACCCTTAGGAGGCAGTGATCATCACATGATTGAGTTCACTGTGAAATTTGAAAAAGAGAAGCCAAAATCTGATCTGTCGGTATTTCAGTGGAGTAAAGGAAATTATAGTGTCATGAGAGAGGAACTGGCCAAGTTTGACTGGAGAGGGGCACTGGCGGGAAGGACGGCAGAGCAGCAGTGGCTGGAGTTTATGCGAGAAGTGAGGAAGGTGCAAGACAGGTATATTCCAAAAAAGAAGAAATTTTTGAATGGAAAAAGGATGTAACCGTGGCTGACAAGAGAAGTCAAAGCCAAAGTTAAAGCAAAGGGGAGGGCATACAAGGAAGCAAAAATTAGTGGGAAGACAGAGGATTGGGAAGTTTTTAAAAGCTTACAAAAGGAAACTAAGAAGGTCATTAAGAGGGAAAAGATTGACTATGAAATGAAGCCAGCAAATAATATCAAAGAGGATACTAAACTCTTTCAAGTATATAAAGAGTAAAAGAAAGGTGGGAGTAGATATAGGACCGATAGAAAATGATGCTGGAGAAATTGTAATGGGAGATAAGGAGATGGCAGAGGAACTGAATGAGTATTTTGCATCAGTCTTCACTGAGGAAGACATCAGCAGTATACCGGACCCTCAAGGGTGGCAGGGAAGAGAAGTGTGTGCAATTACAATTACAACAGAGAAAGCAGTCAGGAAGCTGAATAGTCTAAAGGTAGATAAATCTCCCGGACCAGATGGAATGCACCCTCGTGTTCTGAAGGAAGTAGCTGTGGAGATTGCGAAGGCATTAGCGATGATCTTTCAAAAGTTGATAGATTCTGGCATGGTTCCGGAGGACTAGAAGATTGCAATTGTCACTCCGCTATTTTAAGAAAGGGGCAAGGAAGCAAAAAGGAAATTATAGACCTGTTAGCTTGACGTTGGTGGTTGGGAAGTTGTTGGAGTCGATTGTCAAGGATGAGGTTACGGAGTACCAGGAGGCATATGACAAGATAGGCAGAACTCAGCATGGATTCCTTAAAGGAAAATCCTGCCTGATAAACCTATTGCAATTTTTTGAGGAAATTACAAGTAGGCTAGACAAAGGAGATGCAGTGGATGTTGTATATTTGGATTTTCAGAAGGCCTTTGACAAGGTGCCACACATGAGGCTGCTTAACAAGATAAGAGCCCATGGAATTACGGGAAAGTTACATACGTGGATAGGGTGTTGGCTGAAAGACAGGAAGCAGAGAGTAGGAATAAAGGGATCCTATTCCGGTTGGCTGCCGGTTACCAGCGGTGTTCCACAGGGGTCCGTGTTGGGGCAGTTTCTTTTTACGTTGTACATCAACGATTTGGATTATGGAATAGATGGCTTTGTGGCTAAGTTTGCTGATGATACAAAGATAAATGGAGGGGCCGGTAGTGCTGAGGAAACAGAGAGAGTTGGATATATAGGAAGAATGAGCAAAGAAGTGGCAAATGAAATACAATGTTGGAAAGTGTATGGTTATGCACTTTGGCAGAAGAAGTAAACGGGCAGACTATTATTTAAATGGGGAGAGATGCAACGGGACTTGGGAGTCCTTGTGCAGGACACCCTTAAGGTTAATCTCCAGGTTGAATCGGTGGTGAAGAATGCGAATGCAATGTTGGCATTCATTTCTAGAGGAATAGAGTATCGGAGCAGGGATGTGATGTTGAGGCTCTATAAGGCGCTGGTAAGACCTCACTTGGAGTACTGTGGGCAGTTTTGGTCTCCTTATTTAAGAAGAATGTGCTGATGTTGGGGAGGGTACAGAGAAGATTCACTAGAATGATTCCGGGAACGAGAGGGTTAACATATGAGGAATGTTTGTCCGCTCTTGGACTGTATTCCTTGGAGTTTAGAAGAATGAGGGGAGACCTCATAGAAACGCTTCGAATGTTGAAAGGCATGGACAGAGTGAATGTGGCAAAGTTGTTTCCCATGATGGGGGAGTCTAGTACGAGAGGATATGACTTAAGGATTGAAGGGCGCTCATTCAGAATAGAGATGCGAAGAAATTGTTTTAGTCAGAGGGTGGTGAATCTATGGAATTTGTTGCCACAGGCAGCAGTGGAGATCAAGTCATTGGTGTATTTAAGGCAGAGATTGATAGGTATCTGAGTAGCCAGGGCATCAAAGGTTATGGTGAGAAGGCGGGGGAGTGGGACTAAATGGAAGAATGGATCAGCTCATGATGAAATAGCAGAGCAGCCTCGATGGGCTGATTGGCCAACTTCTGCTCCTTTGTCTTATGGTCTTATGGTCTTAAGATTCAATGGGGTCTAGGGGCATGTGCTGAATCAGGAGCACCATGGCCATTGACCAGCCAGATCGGTGCTATGGTCAGGGAGTGGTGGGGAGAAACTCAAGAGCCTTGGTCCTTGGAGAGAGGTTTTATGGTGATCGGTGGAGGTGATGAGGGGTGTGGGGAGACAGAGCAAACTGTGACTGTCGTCAGGAAAGGAGTGGAACTGTTGTTTTGAGAGGTTCAAATAACCCAAAAGTAAGCTACCATGTTTCACTCTGGAGAGAAAAAAGACTGAAAAAGTGTTAGTATTAAATTTTTGAACAAAAAATTTCAAAAAGTATGTAGGAATATAATTATATGTATTATATCACATTAGATGTAACAAAATCCATTTTCACGTGAGAGTACTTAATGGAAAATGGTAATCATGTTGTTGCCTATCTTTCTTGATAGCTAAGGATTTCTACACACTCTGAAATACATCCAGTAACAAAAGCCATTCAGAACATTAAAAATAGTTGTCTAAAAGAAAGGCCTAATCAGATTATGACAGAAGTTATATTTTAGATATATATATATACTAAACTACCTCACTGATATGTAATATCAGCTCATTATTAACACTGGTTGGCTCTCAGACAAAATTTTTGTAAACTATCTCTCATTCAGCACTTGAAGTGAACAATGTTACAAGTTAAACATAGTAGACATTTGTAAGGAAAGGAGACCCAGGTTATTCAATTTATGCAGTTGGAACTCAACATGAGATGGCTGAAGCCTCAGCTTGTGTCTTAAGAATTTATTTTTATAGTTTTGTGTAAAACTAAATACTTTCTGTACTTGGAATTTGAGCCAGTTCGTAACAAACAGGCTTTTTTAAAAGAATGAATTTTACTAGTGTGGCAGGAGACCCTCCTGAAAGTTGGAATTCTCAGTAGTTTTAGCACTATTTCATTAGCTGATTTCCCTTATGTTCCAACATGCGTTTTTTGCCAGTCTGTTTGACCTGCTGTTGATTGATCCTTGTAACCTGATACATCTTCAACAAATCCATTTTACTTCCAATAAAAATAAGAATAGCAGATAGCTGGTTGGTTGCATTTTATTCAAAGCCCAAGGGCACATTTTTCAAAATTATTTTCAGGTTAACTTTCTTTTCCTGTTGTGATGTATATTGGTTCATTTATGTTTTCACTTGAATAAAGCAATAAACACAGGTAGAACTATAAACAAGACATTGAAACCATTACACTCACTCATGGTTCAGTAGTAAAGCCGAAGATGTTTATCAGGCAGCACCTGTGGAGAGAACAACAGATTAATGTTTCAGGTAAATAATTCTTCCTCAGACTGGCGAAAAAAAATGAGAAAACGTGCGTCCAAAAATGGATAGTGGTGGAAAAACATGTGAAAATTTTTACAATAGGGTGATATCAACGTTATCTTTTTCAGTTTTAATGAAGGGTCCTGGTCCTGAAATATTAATTGTTTCTCTTTCCATGGATGCTATCTGACCTGCTGAGTGCTTACAGCTTTTTCTGTACTTTTAAAAAAAACTTTGACATGTAGATCATTAAGCTCTGAGGACTTGTCAGCTTTCAAGCCCACCAACTTTTCTCAAGTACTTCTTTTGTAGCTAGTACTTATTTCCTTCAGTTTTCCTTTACCGGTAGACTTCTGGTTCTCCAATATATTCATCAGCTTTTGTATGGAGATAGACATGGAGCAGGTGCTTAATTCCCCTGACAATTGCTTACTCCTCATTGTAATTGTCTCTGGCTCTGTTTGTACAGAATCTAGATTTGCCCTCACATCCTTACCTTATTAGATACCTATAGAAGCTCTTAAAATCACTTTTTATGTTCTTGCCTATGCATGCTTATATTCTTCCCTGCATTTACTTTTTAGTTCTCTAAAACACTCCCAATCCTCAGGGCTACTGTTATTTCTCACATCTTTATAAGCCTCTTCCTTTGATTTAATGCCATCTTTAATTTCTCTTGTCAGCCATGCATAAATCATTTTTTGTTTTGGTTAATTATACCCTAAAGGATTTTTTTGGTACATGTGTACTACTTTCTTAAATACTAACTATTGTCTGTCTGCTATCAAACTGTTGAATGTCTTTTCCCAATCAGCCACAGCATCCTCTCCCCTCATAACTTCATAGTTCCCTGTGTCAAGATTTAAGATTCGAGTTTTAGGTCACTTCAGTCTCTAAGTGATTATTTGTGCAATCTAACATGAAAACGATGACTTTTAAGAACAAATAACATGTTAAAAGTTTATAGAAATGGTTTCTATTTCCAGAAAAATCATCCTTTATTGTTGACAACCTCCGCAAGTACTGCATTATATTGCTTCTGTTTCTGTTCCGTGCCCATCCCTGGTTGTCCTTGAGTAAGTGGTGGTGAGCCATCTGAATGAACTGCTGCTTCTTAATGATGACGTTACTTGCACGACACAACTGGGAAGGAAGATGAAGGAACAGCAACATATTTCTCAGTCAGGGTAGTGTGTGTTTTAAAAAGGAACCTGCAGTTGGTGGGGTTGCAATGTGTCTGTTGCCCTTGTTCTTTGTCGCAGATGTAACACCTTTTAGACCGGCTAATAGAAAAACAAAGTTGGATAACTGCACTGCGGCTGCTGTCTGACAATGGTGGAAAGAATCAATGGTCAGTGTAGTGACTGGGATGCAAATCAAAGGTCTGCCGTGCATTGGGGAAATGGTAAGTATTTCTCAGGTCTCAGCAATGACAATGGTAATGAATGTCATGTCTCGGTACGTAGGGCTCTTTTTGTTAGACCATAAGATATACAAGCTGAATCAGGCTATTTGGTCCATCGAACCTACTCCACCATTTCATCTTGGCTGATCCATTTCCCTCTCCTGCCTTCCCCCACGTATTTCTTCCTGCCCTGACTAATCAAGAATCTATCAACCTCTGCCCTTAATATAAGACTTGGCCTCCACAGCCGCTTGTGGCAATGAATTCCACAGATTCCTCTCTCTCTGGCTAAAAGGACACCTCCCTATTCTGAGGCTGTATCCTCTGGTCTTAGACTCCCTGACTATAGGAAACATCCTCTCCACATCCACTCTATCTGGGCCTTTCAATATACGATAGGTTTCAATGAGTTTGCCCCTCATTCTTTTGAATTGCAGTGAGTAGAGGACCAGAGCCATCAAATGCTCCTCATATGACAAGCCGTTCAATACTGGAATCATTTTCGTGAATCTCCTTTGAACCCCTTCCAAAGTCAACACATCCTTTCTTAGATAAGGGGCACAAAATTGCTCACAATACTCCACATGAGGCCTCACCAGTGCTTTATAAAGTATCAACATTACATCCTTGCTTTAACATTTTATGTTAAAGGTAATCACTGGCTGGTACTTTGGTAGCAAGAATATTATTTGCCATTTATCAGCCAATTGTCTGGAATACTGGCTAGAACCTGCTGCATGTAAGCATAAACTGTGTCATATCTGGAGATTTGCATATGAAATTGAACATTGTTCAATCATCACTGAACATCCCACTACTGAAATTTTTAAACAGAAAAGCCTGGATATATATACACCAGGCCATGTATGCATTCTTTTCTTAAATGGTAACTATTACTTGTCCCCCTGTTAAACTGTTGAATATCCTTTCTCAAACAGCCATAACCTGCTCTCCTCTCATGATTCCATAGTACCCTGTGTAAATATTTAAGATTCTAGTTTAGGGCCAAACTGGGATCGATCATTGCTGCAATCTAACATGCACACAGTGACTTTTAAATCCATTGAGAGAAGGGAGACACAGTTAAGCATTCATGTCACTGAAAAGAACTGTAAAATTTAGAAACAAATCAAGTTTTAAACTGGAGGAAAAGGGTATGGAGTGGTGAGACCATAAGTAAGGATCTGTTACTGGATTGTGGGGGAGAAAAGTGAAAGGAAGATCATTAATGGAGGCACTGAAGATGGTTGAGTCTGAGACACTGACCTAAGGAACTCATGTGACAATGTCCTGTGGATAGGATGAGTGACTTCCTTTGTACAAGGCAAGACTTCAGTCATTCGTGTGTACTTCCTTGATGCACTTTGATTTAGTTTTAGCAGGGTTTCTTTGATATATTGTTCCGTCAAAATCTGCCTTGAAGTCATAAGTAGTCCTTCTTACCTCACCTCCAGAATTCAGCTCTTTGGTCCATGTTTAGACCAAGACTATGTTGAGGTTTGGAGTTGAGTGATGCTGACAAAACCCAAACTGGCTATGGGTAAGTAGGTCACTGGTTAGTAACTGGCCTTTGATAACACTGTCAGTGACACGTTCCATCACTTTGCTGATAATCAGTAATGGATTGGTTGGACATTAATTAGCTGATTAGATTCATGCTATGATGCAATACTTTTTTTAATAGAAACAAGTATTCATGGTAAATATTCAATTAAATTCTGTTTAGGGAAGACTGGCAAACTTCTCTCTCTGAGGATACAGCTCTGTAAGCATCCTCATAAATTTATTAGTGCAGCGACTCCTGTGGACTCTTATGGATCTGCAGCTTTTCCAGTACTCACTATTATTTTGGAATGGTTGTAAGGCAAAGAAAATTATAATTTTCAATATAAGCAACTTATTTCCTACCTTTTGTGGATAACTTAGACTTAGACTAAGCAAAAAGACGATGATAAATTTATCGTCTTGTATCAGGTTATTATTTCCATTGAAATCACAAATCTGGATTAAATGATAAATTCAATAAAGTTAACATTGGTTAAAAGCTCATATTGGAGATATTAATGGGAGGGGAAAGGGTAATGTTCTCAGAAGCATCCCAAAGTTTTAAAAGAGATGGAAGTGGAGACAATGGCTTCGCTAGTCGTAATAGAATGATTCTCATAAATGGAAATGTAACAAGTATGACCTCACAATTAAACTTGCTACATAGGATTATAAAAGGGGCATGAAAATAAAGAAATACATAGACCTGTTAGTCTGACATCAATAATAAGAAATTGCTGGAATTTATTATTATACAAACACTAAAAGTGTATTTGAAAAATGGGTTATTTGTCCATTGAAAATTGTTCCAAGCATGTAGGTGAGTGATAAAATCTGGAGAGAGTTGTTGGAAATTGTCAGAACATTCTAGTTAATTATTATTCTTAGTTCTGGTAATGCAAAGAAAACTATCAAATAATAATTCAATTCCAAGGACTATTGGGGCTCCAAGCTCTGAACACTTACTGACCGATTTTATTTGGGAAGTTTGCATGAGGTAATACTGTACTTAATAATTTTAATCTTTCAAGGATGTTTTGTATTAAATTTGAATTGTATTATTTATGAAGTAAATAATATAGCAGTATTTATCAGGTTCTGCTCCATATTGTTCAGCTTTTCCTATCTAAGCACAGAAAACAAAATGAGATAAAGATTATTCAAGTGAGCAAGTGTGAGACTTCTTTTAATATGATCCTGTGATCATATAAAGTGCTTGTCTTTTACTCTTCTTTTGTCACCCTCTCCCAGTCCATCAACCTATCATCCACTGTGGCACTCATAAAGTAATGAAAAACTTGCACAAGTTTATCTTTCTCTAACTTTCTGTAGGTAGGCTAAGAATATTTTATAAGCAGGCAATATGATGTTGTTTGATGACAGTTCTATAAAAATAAAAGTTATTTCTTGGGATTATTCTGCACATTTAAAGATTTAAAATAATTCACTGAACAGAAACATGAATATTACCTTGTTTATTATACTTACTTGGTGGTCAATTAGTGTGTTCTACCATGCATGTGATACCTTTGTTTGTTTGGAAATATCAGTGATATTTTTTCAAGTCAAGATAATGTGTGTATAAATAGGGAACAAGGAGGTGGTCAGATTCCCATACATCTGCAGCTCTTGCTTTTCAAGGTGTTTGATGTCAGGGATTTGGGAGGTGCAGATGATAAACTTGACAAGTTACTGAAGCGTATTGTATAAGCTGGTACACACTTCAGTCACGATGAATTGCTGGTGGAGGGGTGTATGTTTAGAGTGGTGAATCGACTGCTTTGTCCTGAGTGGTGTCAAGCATCCAGAGTTTTGTTGGCGTTACACTTGTCCAGGCATGACTCAACCTACTAAAGTAGTTTCCCTTTAATAGTGAATGCTGAGAATTGTGTTTCAGAACTAACTGCACCTCTAGCCAAGCCGTTTCAATACAGTTACAACATTGGCAGCTACCTGGAAAATTGCCTGGGTACGTCCTGGTCACAAAATACAGGAAAGCAACAATTTGTTGAAATACTTCTCAGTCTACTTTCCATGAAGGATGCCATTAGACATCACCAGAAATGCCCTCCAAAAACATTTACTCACCTCATCGCTGGTCTCTTCACTGATGCTCTATGTGAGTTTCCCTTGGACCACCCAGTCCCAAACATGGCGCAAGCAACTGACCTCCAGAGGTGAAGTGCAAGTGACTGTCTGTGACACTGGACATCACTACGGACATTCCTTAGAGCAGTGTCCTAATTCTAGCCATTTTTATCAATTTCCTCCATTATTAGGTCAGAAGTTGTGATGTTCACAGGTGAGTTCACAATGCTCAGCTCCACCTGCATCTTTTCAACAAATCAAGCAAGTCATATGTACATGCAGCAGAACTTAGACAACGTTCACCCATCAGCTGGTAAGTGAAAGCACAAAAGAACTAGACAAAGGCCAACTCCAACAAGAGAGTGACAATTTATGACACTCAAACGCATGACCATCTCTGAGTCTTTCATCATCAAAATCTTAAAGATCCCCATTGAGCAAAATCTCAATGGGACCAGCTTCATTGTTACAAGAGCAGATTAGTTGTCATGATTCATGCAGGGAGTAATTTGCTTCCTGACATTCCAATGCTTTTCCATCATCTACAGGTGAATGGACAGAAGCACAATTTAGTTAAGTGCATCACCAACAGCTCCTCTACCACTGTGAAAGACAAAAGTAGTAGGCTCGAGGCAACACCATCAAGATGATGTACCATCATGGTTTTAAGTATATTTCTGCTCCTTTATCCTCATTGGTTTAAATCCTGGGAATACTCTCCACTCAACTCTATCAGAGTTCCATCAGCAGAGGGATGGGCAATTAATGTTGGTCTTCAAGCAATGTCCAGATTACAAAAGTAAATAAAAAAGAAATCGGAATGGACTGCATCAACTAGACTACCCACATTGCAGCACTTACTTACCTCCTCACAAAAAACACAAATTAGTCAGGCAGGATCACGCGTTAATAAAACCATATGTTAATGTGTTCAATCCCTGCATATCCAAGTGACGACTAACCTTTCCTTAGATTCTTTTCTTGTATCTCCCCACCTATTATGTTTGATTCAATTGCCTGCATTTAGCTCACTTATCCATACAGCTTTCTTGAATTAATGTACTACATTTGCTGCCCCTCTGCAGCTCTCCCACATCTCATGGTTTGCTGTTCACTGCTGTATTGGAGTGATCATCCAAACTCCATACTCACGGAGAAGACTTCAGCTACTCTTCCCTTAGTGCACAAAGTTAAGAAGAATGACCAAAGATATTTTTCTGCACTACAGGCTTCTCCAGATCCTCCGTATGGAAACTGCCTTTGTTCTTATTGCACTCATCCATCCCATCTTCTTGCAGCATTTGGCCATAACTCTTCAGGGTCTCTGTGGTTCTCATACACAAGGAACATGCATCCTGTAGAAGCAGGGTCTTTTCAGGGAAAAAAATCATTGTTTTCCATTTAAAATAGCTTGGTTGATTTTTTTTCTCTCTCTCAGACAATCTTGAGTCCTTAGAACCCACTTTATCTAAGTGAAGTGAAAGCAGAATCTGAGTATTTTTAAGACAGAGATAGAAAAGCACTTAATAAGTGAAGGGGTGAAAGATTACTAGGAGTAAACAGAAATGCAGAGTTTGTGGTTACTTTCAGATTAGTGATGATCTTATTAAATGGCAGAACAGGCTTATGAAGCCTATTCCTGCACCTATTTCATGTGTTTGTATATTCCCCTGCGTAAATTACTGAAATTACCCACTCCTTTGCTCTTTATACTAGCATTATCGCAATCAATATTGAAGAACTCGAGAATTCTTTCACCTCTCTAATTTCCCTGTAGATTTGCTCCTCTAGCCTATCATGCTATTTGACGACCTATAAGACTATTCTTCTTAATTAAGTGATCATGAAAGATGACAGTTTGTGTGGGAAAAATATTAATATGCTAACTTCATGTAAAAAGGAAAGGATTTGCATTCACATTTATTCTTTTATTGAAGAAAGGGCCAGTATACCAACATCCTTGAATATCTAGAATCATTAAGGTTAACACACACTGTGATGCAAGATCATTAACTTGAAAGGTTAACTTCCTATACGTGCTTCCTGATATTCTGAGTACTTCTTTAACTTCAGATTTCTGGATTCTTAAGTTTTTTTGTGATTCTGCTTATGTACTTTATTAGTTTTAGAAATTATACATCTGGAGCACTGACAATGTGAGATAGTCACACACTTGACTCTAAGAGATAAGAGCAGGAAAAGACCATAAAATCTCTTGAACTTGCTCCATTTATAAATAAAATTCTGCTGGTCTTGGTGTCAACTCTACTTTCCCATCTGATCCATGGCTACCATAGTTGATTTCTGCACAGTCCGAGGGTCTATCTTGCTCAGCCCTCACAACTCTCTTGGTGAAAGGATTTCAAAGGTTTGTGAAAGAAGAAATTCCACTTTATCTCTGTCTACAGTGGAAATCCTTTATTCTGAAGTTTACTGATGAACGTGTAATATTCTAATTTAAATTACTATTGACCTATGTTTTATCTTCAATACCTAGTTCCTTATTCCCTTCAGAAATAAATACACTATCACATATTTCTTCACGATGGGCTATATATCTCTTGCTTCAGCCATTTGATCAAATTGATATTTCTGACTTCTCCAATTTTTATATCATTTACTTTCTAAGTAAAATATTTTCTATGTATTATATTAGCTCTCTCTGAAATGCTTCTCACTGACACTCAAATACAAATCATGATTTTTCTTTTGCTTCATTTGCTTTACCTGCATCTCTCGGAGTGAGCCCTGTGGTCGAGTGTGGAGTTATATGATATTTCAATAAGCCGCAATCTCAATGATGATTTATAATTGAATTTGGAATACTCTAATTAGAAGTCAGTGAACCAGAATCAGATTCAGTTTATTAGCACTGGCTTAAATGACGTGATGCAGCAACGGTACGTAAAAAATTGTATACGTTACAAAAGCAAATAGATGGTGCATGAAAAAGGAATAAGGAGGTAGTGTTCATGGGGTCACAGACTGTTCACAAATCTGATGGCGGAGGGGAGAAGATGTTTCTGAATTGCTGGATGTGGATCTCCAGGCTCCTGTACCTCCTCGCTGATGGTAACAGTGAGAAGAGTGCATGTCCCACATGTGAGGTTTCTTAAATGTGGATGCCATTTTCCTGAGGCACTGCAGCTTGAGGATGTCCTTAATGATGAGGAGGATTGTGCCCGTGACGAAACTGACTGAGTCTGTAACCTACTACAGCCTCTTACTCTTATGATATACACCGAACCGTGCCAGCTTCTGGAATTTCGACGCAATCGGAGAATTTCCACGCTCTCCGGAGTACGGCTAGCTGTTGCAGCCCCTTTAAGGATTCAGGACCATCCCGCTAATTGGCTGTCAATATTTTAGTATTCAAAGAGAACCTGGACGTGAGCTCAACGTGGGTTATCGTACAGCGTCTTGTTCAGTGCTCAGTTCTCATTTCGGTCTTGGTACCGTGTCTCGATTCCAGCCTCGGATACTCCAGCACTTGGGTCCTAACCATCCTCGTCAAGGTCTCTTGTCACAATTGAGCCAACATCAACCCAGTGGGGTATCAGAATCTTTCGTCCACTTGGCCACAGCAAGAGGATTTCTTGACAGAGCCTGGAGATATATGACCTCTACGTCGCCGTGTGTCAACTTTCATAAGGAGGGAACCAGAGTCGCTTGGGTGAGCCTGTTGGTCACTCTGTGGAGCCAGTACATCTTCCGACCCTGGAGAGCTTTGATGAAGGTGAGTCAGGGCCGTTGGTCAGTGGCTGACCACGCTATTGAGTTACAGACTTTTGCCCAAGAGAGTGGCTGGAATGAGGAAGCCTTACTTACTTACTTTACTTTATTATGCCAAACAATTGATGCTAGAGTGTACAATCATCACAGCAATATTTAATTCTGCGCTTCGTACTCCCTGGAGTACAAATCGATAGTAAATATTAAAAATTTAAATTATTTATCGTAAATAGAAAATAGAAAAGGGAAAGTAAGGTAGTGCAAAAAAACTGAGATGCAGGTCCGGATATTTGGAGGGTACGGCCCAGATGCCGGTCAGGATCCATTCAGCAGTCTTATCACAGTTGGAAAGAAGCTGTTCCCAAATCTGGCCGTATGAGTCTTCAAGCTCCTGAGCCTTCTCCCGGAGGGAAGAGGGACGAAAAGTGTGTTGGCTGGGTGGGTCGTGTCCTTGATTATCCTGGCAGCACTGCTCCAACAGCATGCGGTGTAAAGTGAGTCCAAGGACGGAAGATTGGTTTGTGTGATGTGCTGCACCGTGTTCACGATCTTCTACAGCTTCTTTCAGTCTTGGACAGGACAACTTCCGTACCAGTTTGTGATGCACCCTAGAAGAATGCTTTCTATGGTGCATCTATAAAAATTAGTGAGGGTTTTAGGGAACAGGCCAAATTTCTTTAGATTTCTCAGGAAATAAAGGCGCTGGTGGGCCTTCTTGGCAGTGGACTCTGCTTGGTTGGACCAAGTCAGGTCATTTGTGATATTGACCCCGAGGAACTTAAAGCTTTTGACCTGTTCCACTTGCGCACCACCGATGTAAATTGGGTCGCGCGGTCCGCTACTCCTTCTGAAGTCAACAACCAATTCTTTCGTCTTGCTGACGTTGAGGGATATGTGATTGTCTTTGCACCATGCCACCAGGTTCTTAATTTCCTCTCTGTACTCAAACTCATCATTACCCGAGGTACGGCCTACAATTGTTGTGTCATCAGCAAACTTATATATTGAGTTCGATAGAAACTTGGCTACACAATCATGGGTGTACAGTGAGTACAGCAGGGGGCTGAGTACACAGCCTTGTAGGGCACCGGTGCTCAGAGTGATTGTAGAGGAGAGCTCGTCCCCTATTTTTACAGCCTGGGTCCTGTCTGTGAGGAAGTTAAACATCCAGCTGCAGATCTGAGTGCTAAGGCCCAGGTTCCGGAGCTTAGGAATCAGTTTATTTGGAATAATGGTATTAAAGGCAGAGCTGTAGTCAATGAAAAGGAGCCTTACATATGCATCACAATACCACCACAGACTCCAGGATGAACTAAAGGATGCCCTGTCCTTGGGAGAGCCAGCAGGAGACTTAGAAGTCCTGATTGAACAATCCATCTGCCTCGATTATCATCAAGAAGTCGCAGAAGGCTAACTCAAGCCTGGCCTCAACCCATCGCAATTCCACCCCCGAACTTGGACCATAACCAGGCCATCACCTGTTCAGGATACTGTTGAGCCCATGCAGATTATTTACAGAAGCCTCTCCGCCAGTGAGAAGTCTTAGCATTGGGGTCAAGGCTGCTGCTATTACTGTGGGGAGACAGGTTGGTTTCCAAGGTCACTGGACTCTTCAAGGTCCTCAAGAAAGTAAACCTAGTGGCTTACACCATCATGAACTCCCACACCCCTGTGATTTGAGTCTCTGAGGCCGATAGGTAAGCAGCCCTCAGGAGGGTGAACCCATGAAAAGTATCTGCCCCAGATGGGGTGCCTGGCCAAGTATGAAAGAGCCGGAGAGTTCACTGAAATCTTTAACCTCTCACTTCAGCAGGTTGAGGTATCCAACTGCTTCAAACAGACTTCACTTCTACCGGAGTCTGAGATGGATGTAGTAACCTGCCTCAATGGCTATCATTCAGTAGCACTTACATCCACAAGTGTTTCGAGAGTGTAGTGATGAAACCTAATAATTCCTGCTTGAAAGAGACTTAGATCCATTCCAATTCACCTACCAGGGCAATGAGTCCACAGCAGATGCCCTCTCATTGGCTCTTCACTCAACCCTGAAACATCTGGAAAACAAAGGTGCATACATCAGAATGCTCTTTATCAACTACAGCTCAGCATTCAACACCATCAACCCCTCAAAACTAATCAATAAGCTTCAAGACCGTGGCCTCAGTGCCTGCATTTGCAATTTGTTCCTCAATTTCCTCACTTGCAGACCCCAGTCAGTTCATATTAGGTACAACATCTCTTCTATGATCCCCATCAGCACAGGAGCACCACAAGGCTGTGTGCTTAGCCCCTGCTCGATTCACTTTATACTTATGACTGTGTGGCAAAGCACAGCACTGATGCCATATTAACTACACCACTGTCATGGGCCAAATCAAAGGTGGTGATGAATCAGCATATAGGAAGGAGATTGAAAATCTGGCCGAGTGGTGCCACAGCAACAACCTCTCACTCAATGTCAGCAAGACCAAGGAGCTGATTATAGACTTCATCTAAGAGGGAAAGCAGAGGTCCATGAGTCAGTCCTCATCAGAGGATCAGAGGTGGAGAGGGTCAGCAGCTTTAAATTGCTTGGTGTTATCATTTCAGAGGACCTGTCCTGCGTCCAGCATGTAAGTGCAATTATGAAGAAAGCACAGCAGTACCTCTATTTCCTCAGGAATTTTGCAAAGGTTCAGCATGACATCTAAACCTTTGACAAACTTCTACAGATATGTGCTGGAGAATACATTGACTGGTTGCATCACAGCCTGGTATGGAAACACCAATGCCCTTGAATGGAAAATCCTACAAAAAGTAGTGAATATGGCCCAGTCCATCAAGGGTAAAGCCCTCCACGCCACTGAGCACATCTGCATGAACGAGAAAATAACAGCATCCATCATCCGGGATCCCCACCACTGAGGTCATGCTGCCTTCTCGCTGCTGCCATTGGGAAGAAGGTTCAAGAGCCTCAGGATTCACACCTCCAGTTTCAGACACAGTTATTACCCCTCTACCATCAGGCTTTTGAACCAAAGGGAATAACTTCTCTCAACTTCACTTGTCCCAGCATTGAAATGTTCCTATACCCTATGGACTCACTTTCAAGGACTTTTCATCTCCTGTTCCCAATATTTATTTATTTATTATTGTTTCTTTCTTTTTGCATTTGCACAGTTTATTGACTATAGCACACTGGCTGAGCACTCAAGTTGATGCGATCTTTCATTGATTCTATTATGGCTATTATCTTATCATGGATTTATTGAGCATGCCTGCAAGAAAATGGATTTCAGGGTTGAATACAGCATATGTACTTGATAATATATTTACTTTGAACTTTAATTTGAGATTGCAAAAATCAATCGTATATTTTTCCATTACATGCAAAACCTTAAAATGTTGTATTAATAACCATTTTTAGCAATGGAACCTTTTGCACTATCATGGATCTGTTTCTGATTGTGTTTACTTTTGAATGAAATTCTAGTTCTGCACTGTCTTTTTTCCTCGGTGTCTTGTATAATTTATGCTCTGTGTGTTGCTGTGATGTTGCTACAGTGAAGTTTTCCATTATACTAGAGTCTCACTATACTTGTGCAGGTCACAATCAACTTTACTTGACTTGAAAAGAGGCAAGTCCTGATTAACCATGGAGGGATTTTTGTGCTCTCTACCTCACAGGAAGTCAAACCAAGCCCTTCCCCGTGGCTAAAGAGTTGCTCCCTGAATCACTGTGGACTCTGTTCATGTTGAGGCATCTCCAGGTTATTCAACAACTCTAAAGAAATTGCAAACACTACCACCATCCAATAACAGTGGCCCTTTCTAATCTCACTAAAGCTTTGAGTCTATCATCTAATTCACAGTTCATCTACATCTCATGTTTGTTTCATGAAGACAATGTTCCAACAATAGATTTTATGACAGTCATTCTCAGTGAGGTCCAGTATCAACTATGACCGCATAATTGATCCAATATTTTTTTCAATCTTTAGCACCACTCATCCAAGAAATTTCTCAAGAAGTGCAGATAATCTTCAGGACTCATCTAAAATTGTTCAACTAATGGCAACTACTCGCCAGAATCAATGTCACCGAACCTCAGCAAATGACTTACATTAAGTAGATGGATTTTTGTTTGTGTGTTTTCAGAGGCCAAGCTCCAATCCATCATTAACCTGCTCACTGAAGCATATGAGAAGTAATTCTTACACTCAGCAGCATACACAAATTTGAGGTCCTCTAACAACCTGTATGACTGTATAACACAGACCTCTGCCAAGAAAAGGTTTATGGCAAGACCAGGGAAAATGTGGACACTTTTCAGATCTTGGGAGCTACCTGTCAGCAAATTAATGATGAAATTTACCATCGACTTCAATGTGCGATTGAACTATAGTATGTTTCAAGATCTTTGATTTCTGCAGCTGTCACTGGAAATTTATTGCTCCGTTTAATTGCAAGATGTACATAAATCATACTTTCACTACCTGTATCAGATGCCTTAAATGATACCTCGAATTGATTACCTCCTTGGACATAAGCACACCTGCTCAATCAATATCTTGTTCTCTTAGCCAATCCTTGGTTTTCCTGCATACTCACCTACAACTATAGGAAATTTTAATTATAAACCATTATGATAGACAATGCATTGTATCTGAGACTCAAGAGCCTCTGTAGGTGCTGAAAATCCTGAGCAACATATGCATCATCCTTTATCAGGATGTGACGTATTTTATTTGACCTAGAATCTTGTATGCTTCTTGAGACTAAGTGCACCTTCTGTCTGAACATAGGTGGCTGAATTTCCTGTTTTTATCATCTCCTGCCATGATAGAAGGTATGCAACATGCAAAGTGATAATATTCTGTTAAGTGACCTTTACAAAATTTGGGAGGTTTGCCAAAAAAATCATCTTTAACTAAAATTGTTGGGAGGGCCTTCCACTGTAATTATGTGTTAAAACTTTATCTGCCTGGATCAAGGCAGCACCCGCATGAAGAATTTGCACTGAATGTGTCATTACTGTGTTGCCTGGTGATCAATCCTTAAAGAGCCCTCTCCACACCCACCAAAGATCAGCTGTAGAAAATGCTGTCATGGATTTGTGGGAGAGGAGAGGTTAACGGCAGACTTCACCGTTTTGGGACTCTCATAGTGAAATACAGATTTATTTATCACATGTACATCGAAATATACAGTGATATGAAATATATGTGGTATTTGCATTAACAACAACACAACCTAGGAACGTGCTGGGGCCACTCAATAGCTGTTTTTTTAATATGGCCCTCCATTGGTCACAGTTGACCATGGATGTTACGTCCTAGCGGTCACACACAAGCCAGGGCAGCCACTTTTTTAAGTACACCTGCACGTTAATGCAAATATCTAATCAGCCAATCATGTAGCAGCAACTCAATGCATAAAAAACGCAGACATGGTCACGAGGTTCAGTTGATGTTCAGACCAAACAACGGAATGAGGAAGAAATGTGATCTAAGTGACTTTAACCGTGGAATGATTGTTGGTGCGATTTGAGTATTTCAGAAACTGCTGATCACCTCGGATGTCCACACACAGCAGTCTCTAGAGTATGGTGCGATAAACAAAAACATTCAGTGAACTGAAGTTATATAGGCAAAAACAGCTTTTTAAGGAGAGAGGTTAGAGGAGAATGGTCGGGCCAGTTCAAACTGAAGGTGACGGAAACTCGGATAACTGCACGTTACAACAGTGCTGTGTAGAGCAGCATCTCTGAATGCACAACACGTCGAACCATCGAACACAGTAGATAGCTAATAAAGTGGCCACTGAGTGTATCATGCCGCAGTGCTTGGCAGAACACGACAAGCAACAAAACAACAACAGCAAAATAAGCCCTTTTCCCTTCTGCCACCCTCCCTCTCACCCACCCATGCACAGAGACATTCTGCCAACATCAGGACAGGACTCCAGCGTCCAGGCTTTGGCCATCAGGCTTCTACTTCTGGACTATTGATCAATCTTCAGACTCCAGTATTGACTCCCAGACTAGCCGATGGCAGGACCCCAAACTCCAGGCACACTGACTGACTGGCCCTCATGTCTCTTGCTCACACAGATACCTAATTCTGGAATACACCGACTGGGACAGCCAGACATCCATGAATGTCCTTTGTCACTTGTCCACGTTGCTCACCTTTGAGCACAGAGCAGAGGCCTGGACTGTGGATGCCCTTGATCACCCTTCCACGTTGCTGGACTTCAAGAGTGCAGTGGGGATAAGTACTGTGGATGCACTTTGTCATCTGGCCTCGTAACTGGACTTTGAATGTGGAGTGCGAAGATGAGAACTGACCTCTGACTCCTCTACAGCCCCATCGCTAAACCCTAATCTGTCCTCTAACTTTCCCAAAATTGCTATCCTTAACCACTAACCTAACCCTAAACTTCCAGTTCTATGTTTTCTCGTGTTCCCGCCCATTCTTTCTTGTTGCGGATTGGTAGGCTGGGGGTATGGGTGATCTGTTAGTTTTGTGTGAGAGAGGGGTTGGGAATGTTTGGGGTTTGTAAGTTGTTTGTTTCCTTTTCCTTTCACATGGGGTTAGTATTGATATCTTTTTCAACTACTTAACATGGCTCTCTGGAGAAGACAAGTTTCAGAGTTGTATTTTGCATACATACTTTGATAATAAAATGAACCTTTGAAACCCCCTTCTCTGTCCCCAAAACCATCCCTACAAACTTAAAAATCAACTAAGTCTGGGCCATAATCTCAATAGAGACTGTAGCTCAGTGCCATCTGAAAACAAAAATCCATATCAGTTTGAATTGCCTTTATTTCTTACATCCTTCACATACATGAGGAGTAAAAATCTTTACATATGTCTCTGTCTAAATGTGTATTCACAGTAATTTATAATAATTTATGATAAATAGAACAGTCAATGTAACACAGAAATACACTGAAATCAGTGTGAGTTAATCAGTCTGATGGCCTGGTGGAGGAAGTTTTCCTGGAGCCCGTTTTATGCTGCGGTACCGTTTCCCGGATGGTAGCAGCTGGGATAGATTGTGGTTGGGGTGACTCAGGTCCCCAATGATCCTTCGGGCCCTTTTTTCATACCTGTCTTTGTAAATGTCCTGAATAATGGGAAGTTCACAACTACAGATGAACTGGGCTGTCTGCACCACTCTCTGCAGAGCCCTGCGATTAAGGGAGATACAGTTCCCATACCAGGCAGTGACACAGCCAGTCAGAGTGTTCTCAATTGTGCTCCTGTAGGAAGTTCTTAGGATTTGGGGGGGCACACCAAACTTCCTCAACTGTCTGAGGTGTGCCTTTTTCACCACACAGCTGGTGTGTACAGACCACATGAGGTCCTCAATGATGTGGATGCCGGGGAACTTAAAGCTGTTTACCCTCTTAACCACAGATCCATTGATGTCAATCGGGGTTAGCCCATCTCCATTCCTCCTGTAGTCCACAACCAGCTCCTTTGATTTTGTGACATTGAGGGAGAGGTTGTTTTTTTTGACACCACTGTGTCAGAGAGATAACTTCTTCCTGTAGGCCACCTCGTTATTGTTTGAGATTAGGCCAATCAATGTAGTATCACCAACAAATTTAATTAGCAGATTAGAGCTGTGGGTGGCGACACAGTCATGGGTATACAGGGAGTAAAGGAAGGAACTTAGTACACAGCCCTGAGGGGCTTCTGTGTTGAAAGTCAGAGGGGTGGAGGTGAGAGAGCCCACTCATACCACCTGTCAGCGATCTGACAGGAAGTCCAGGATCTAGCTACACAAGGCAGGATCAAGGCTGAGGTCTCTGAGCTGCCTTTCGAGCCTGAATGGAATTATGGTGTTGAAAGCTGAACTTCTGGGACTTAACTGATGAAATTGGGAAATGTGTATCTGATGCTGGTCAATTGGCTGACAATCTATTGTACATCATGATTAGAAGCGTCCAATCCGATTAACAGTTGAATATTACCAGGGAATTTGCACATGCGCACGCACACACACACACACACACACACACACACACACACACATTATTCTTTGGCTTTTGGTCTTTATAGATTTCTTCTGATAATTCATTTAACTTTGCTGTTGTGGAGTCTACAAACCCTATCAGACGTTGCCTTGGTGGGAAGTCATTGGCTGTTTGTTTGAAACTTTAAAACAGACATGACACCAGTAATCCACTTTGTTTGAGCTACAAGATCTGAGAGGAAGTCCTACTAATCTCTGTGAACTCTACACTGGAATCTATTAGCTGATAACCATCCACAAAATGCTTTCTATTCAATATTATTCCTTTCTGATGAACAGCTTGTGGTTAAGGATGACATTTTAACCACAGACAGCCATTAAGTCTCCACCAGGCAAGAAATTTGAAAGATAGGAGGTGCAAAAAAAAATACAAATTTTTATTATATTTGAGATGAACCAGAACACTATAGAATTACTTTCATTGATGTTGCAAGCAGGATGTAATGCTTAATAAGGCTTTTACTGAAGATGTTGACAGTGTCCCCCAGGCCCTGGAGGGCACACTGATCAACCTTAGTACAAAACATGATCTGTCTGTCTTCAACAAGTTAACTTCCCATGGAGTTATTAAGGCAGGCTTCAAATTATATAGTTCAGTGTCCACCTTTGAAAAAAAAACTAGTTCTTAATGCTCTCAAATATCATAGGGATACCTTCATGTGAGATTCACGAAGCACCAACATCAGTTACAGATTTGGTATATCAGTACTGATGAAACCTGTGACTGACTTGAAAAGTCAAATGGAAAGGAAGTGAAATGATGCAGAACATACATTAGTTATAGTTTTTGTTCTGTAGAAAATAAACACTGTTTCTCCAAAGACTTGTTCCCTTATTCATATTTCACCCATCTGTGCATTTCTGCGCTAGTCTAGCCCACTCCATTCTTGGTCAGATACTTTTATCAATAATTGGATTTCCAGAATTTAATTTTTTTTTATACAGTATATACCTCAATGACTTGGTACCTTACGTGTGTGTGTCTGAGAGAGTGAGTATGTGTGTGGTGAGGGTGCAATCCACTCCATACACAACTATGACATATGCAAAATACTTGGTCTTAGTCTAGACCTTATTATTAAGGTTGACAATCTCCTTCCAATCTGTAAACGTTGCTCACCAAATAGAAATTCAAGCCTGCTTGATGTCAAACTGGATTTACTTACAGCCACAGACTTTGTGGCCTGAAAGAGGATAGAGCTTATACACTCTGACTGTCTGCCAGCTTTGTCTGAAGGATCAGCTTTGACTGAAGTGATTAGCAAAAACTTTGGTGGAAAAAATTGCCCCTCAATTATTTCAGACAGGGGAATCATTTGCTTACAGACTGTTACAAAGCCCTTCACTTGAGACATGCTCATAGATTTCCTCAAGATAAAGGCAACAGGGGTAGGACAGAGACGAAACAAAAGAAGCAGAATAAAGATATGGCTAAACAGAAGAAGATAACCCAGGAGGTGTCTTTTCATCAGAATCTATAGACCATGTGGTTCTCTTCATGATGTCCCAGAGGAGATTCACTACGGAAATATCCTGTTGCAAACTGAATCGGCAACATCCTCAATTGCCAGCAGAAACAAAGAACGGACCAACTTATTTTACAATGTTCTTCTTATTCCCATTGACTCCACATTTGATGCCTGTCTGCGCTGTTCATATCTGCAGGACTGAAATGGTCCAAGTGTGCTGTTTCTGTGCATGGTCACAGTTCATAAAACTGTGGGAAGTGGTCAGGGCCCCAATGTCACTGGAAAGTTCCTCAGCTGACTGTTTTGCTCTTGTGAGGTTAGCCAGGTCCTGCATCAGAATATACAGATAACAGATTAAAATGATCATAGAAGTTAACTCAAAAGAGTAGAAATAAAATGAATACAGATTCTCATCTTCAAACAGCTCCTGGAAGTGAGTCAGCACAGTTCAACACTTGCAGTCTGAGTAGTATCCTATGGACCCTTCAGTAAAATTTGTTACAGCCACTATACATACTTTTCCTAAGTCACCTGAGCACTGGGTGCTCTGCACTCATAAATATTCATAGATCAATTACCTACATCAGCTAGCATATTTTGTGTCAAACTGTTTTGGATTTGGCTGTTCAGTGTGGAATCACAGTCTGTTATGGTCAATTCAATTTGTCTCAGTCCCTTAATAACATTCCCCTGTGAGTATGATCTTTATTCTGCATCTTATTTAATATAAACCAAACATTCAGGTCTATAAGCTTTCACTGTAAAGCAGTCCGGGATTTGTGAAATGCGTTTTCTTTAACCCCTTCCTCTTTTCGAATCTGTCCACCTTGCAATCTCCACTTTACAAATACTAGACATTTTTTGGCCTGCAGTTTTCTGTACAGTGCTGTGCAAAAGCCTTAAGACACATATATATAGTTAGGGTGCCTAAGACTTTTGCACAGTACTGTAGTAATTTTATATATTGCACTGTACTGCTGCCACAAAAGATAAACAAATTTCATGGCATAGGTGAGTGATGATAAACCTGATTCTGAAATGGATCTGTATTGTGGACTGAGAGTGGGAGGGGGGCACGGAGAGGTGAATCATGGTTGGCCAAAGGGGAAGGGAGAGGGGAGGGAGCAGGAAGCACTAGAGACACATTCTGAAATGATCAATAAAGCAATTGTTTGGAATCAAATGACCTTGCCTAGTGTCTAAGGCCTGGGTGTGTCTCCACATTTGCCATCCCCCACACATGTCACTCCTTTTCTGCCACCTGTTCTACATCCCTCCCTCAGTGCTCCACACTCAACATTTCCAACATCTGTTGTTCCTGCCCGATTTATAAACATGTTCTCTGTTCCACGTTGACAAATACAGTACTGCGAAAAGTCCCATATATATATAGTCTTCTAAGTCACCTGGCCCAGATGGTGTACACCCCAGGGTTCTCAAAGAGGTGGCTGAAGAGATTGTTGAGGCATTAGAAATGACCTTTCAAAAATTGCTAGATTCTGGAATGGTTCTGGAAGACAGGAAAATTACAAATATCACTCCACTCTTCAAGAAGGTGAAGAAGCAGAAGAAAGGAAACCGTAGGCCAGTTAGCCTGACCTCAGTGGTTGGGAAGATGTTGGACCTGAATATTAAGGATGAGGCCTCAGGATACTTGGGGGGCACATGATAAATTAGGTCATAGTCAGCGTGGTTTCCTCAAGGGAAAATCTTGCCTGACAAATCTGTTGGAATTCTTTGAAGAAATAACAAGCAGGATAGACAAAGGAGAATCAGTTGCTGTTGTGTACCTAGATTTTCAGAAGGACTTTGGCAAGATGCCACACATGAGGCTGCTTAACAAGTTACAAACTCGTGGTATTACAGGAAAGATTCTAGCTGGATAAAGCACTGGCTGATTGGCAGGGGGCAAAGAGTGGGAATAAAGGGTTAGCTGTTGGTGTCTGGTGGTGTTCCACAGGGATCTGCATTGGGATCAATTCTTTTTACGTTATATGTTAATGCTTTGGATGATGGAATTGATAGATGTGTTGCAAAATTTGCAGACAGTATGAAGATAGGTGGAGGGGCAGGTAGTTTTGAGGTAGTTGAGAGGCTACAGCAAGATTTAAACAGATAAGGAGAATAGGCAAAGAAGCGGCAGATGGAATGCAGTTTTGGAAGGTGTATGGTCATGCACTTAGGTTGAAGAAATGAAAGGATTGACTATTTTCTAAATGGAGAGAAAATACAAAAAAGTGAGGTGCAAAGGGCCTTGGGAGTCCTTGTGCAGGACTCCCTAAAGACTGTGGTGAAGAAGGCAAATGCAATATTAGCATTCATTAAAAGGGGACTAGAATATAAAAGCAAGGCTGTAATGTTGAGAGTTTATAAAGCACTACTGAGGCATTACTTAGAATATTGTGAACAATTTTGGGCCCCTTCTCTGAGAAAGGATATGCTGAAATAGAAGAGGGTCAAAGGAGGTTCACAAAAATGATTCCAGGATTGGATGGCTTGTCATCTGAAAAGTGTTTGATAATTGTGGGCCTGTATTCACTAGAATTCAGAAGAATGAGGGGTGATCTCATTGAAACCCATCGAATGGTGAAATGCCTTGATAGAGTGAATGTGCAGAGGATGTTTCCTATGGTGCGAGAATCTGGACCAGAGGATACTTTCTCAGAATAGAGGGGTGTTCTTTTAGAACAGAGATGAGGAGGGATTTCTTTAGCCAGAGAGTGGTGCACCTGTGTAATTCTTTGCCACAGACAGCTGTTGAGGCCAAGTCTGTATGTATATTTAAGGCAGAGGTTGATAGATTCTTGATTGGTCAGGGCATGAATGGATATGAGGAAAAGGCAGAAGATTAGGACTGAGAGGAAAATTGGATCCGTCATGATGTAATATATATGCTGTAAAAATATTTTTAAAATATGCTGTACTGTTCTGTTCAACACTGTACTTTTGCCACAAAACAACAAATTTCATGACATATGTAAAATTGATTGACTTTGTTTCCTGGACGGTGGCTGGTCTCCAATGATCCTACCGGCCCTTTATACACAGCTGTCTTGGTAAATGTTCTGAATCATGGGAAGTTCACAACTACAGAAGTTCTGGGCTGTCCGCACCACCATCTGCAGAATCCTGCGATTAAGGGAGGTACAGTTCCCATACCAGGCAGTTGATGCAGCCAGTCAGGATGCTCTCAATTGTGCCCCTGTAGAAAGGTCTTAGGATTTGCGGGCCCATACCAACTTCCTCAAACGTCTAAGGTGAAAGAGGCGCTGTTGTGCCTTTTTCACCACACAGCTGGTGTGCACAGACCACATGAGGTCCTCTGTGATGTGGATGCGTAGGGACTTAACGCTGTTTACTCTCTTAACCCCAGATCCATTGATGTCAATAGGGGGTTAGCCTGTCTCCATTCCTCCTGTAATCCACAACCAGCTCCTTTGATTTTGTGACATTGAGTGAGAGATTGTTTTCTTGACACCACTGTGTCAGAAAGATGACTACTTCCTGTAGGCCACCTTGTTATTATTTGAGATTAGACCAACCAATATAGTGCAGATTAGAACTGTAGGTGGCGACACAGACATGGCTATACAGGGAGTAAAGGATGGGACTTAGTACACAGCCCTGAGGGGCTCCTGTGTTGAGAGTCAGGGGGGTAGGGGTGAGGGAGCCCACTCTTACCACCTGCTGACGATCTGACAGGAAGTCCATAGTAAACCTGATTCTGATGCCAAACTATGGCGTAGTTGATATTGAATAAGTATTGCAAAAAGAGAACAAAATAATGAGATAGTGTTCACGGGTTCATTGTCCATTCAGAAATCTGATGGTGGAGGGGGGAAGAAGGTGAGTGCGTGTCTTAATGATGGTTGCTGCTGTTTTGAGGCATTACCTTTTGAAGATGTCCTTGATGGTAGGAAGGCCATTGCCCACAACAGAGCTACCTGAGTTTAAAACCCTCCGCAGACATTTCCGATCCTCTGCAGTGGCCACTCCATATCAGAGGGTGATACAACCAGATGGAATGCTCTCCACATTACATCTACAGAAATTTGCTAGAGTCTTTGGTGACATATCAAATCTCCTCAATCTCCAAATGTAGTACTGCCCCAGCATGCCTTTCTTGTAAGTGCATTAATAGGCTGCATCCAGGTACTTGAAACTGCTCACCCTTTCCACACCCCTCGATGAGGACTGGTTCCCTCAGCTTCCTCTTCCTGAATTTTACAGTTAATTCTTTTGTCTTACTGACATTGAATACAAGGTTGTTGTTTCAACACCATTCGACCGGTGACCTATCTCACCCCTATATGCCTTCTTGTCACAATCTGAGGTTCATCTGACAATAGTTGTGTCATTTGTGAATCTATGGATGGTGTTTGCGCTGTGCTTAGCTACACGGTCATGGACGTAGACAGTAGAGCAGTGGGTTAAGCATGCATCCTTAATGTGTGCCAGTGTTGATTGTCATTGAAGAGGAGATGTTATTTCCAATCACATTGACTGTGGTCTCCTGATGAGGAAATTGAGGATCCAGTTGAAGAAGGCAGTACAGAGGCCCATGTTTTGAAGCTTATTGATTAGCACTGAGGGGATGACGTTGTTGAACATTAAACTGTAGTCAATAAACAGCAACCTGATGTAGGTACTGCAGTTGTCCAGGTGATCCAAGACCGAGTGGATGAGATTTCATCTGGTGCAGACCTATTGCAGCAGTAGGCAAACTGAGTTCTTAATGCATTAGTTAAGAATCCAGCTGCATGTTCTGCTCTCTTGGTCTAAAATTCTTCAGATGAATGAGATCTGTGATAGTGCTTTGAGCCAGCAGGATAGATGTATTTCCAGCAATTTAGCTCTGTTTCATATCTCCGTGCTATTTTTATGTTTAATAGTATGCTCAATATTATTGATTTTTCTCCATCTTTAATATTTAATATCCAAATAACACTGGACAACAAAGATTTTGCTTCCTGAATATCTTTAGTTGTATCTTATGAATTTTGGGCTATTGATCATGAAAATCACCGTGAAATTTCCCTATCACGCACCATTTTTTAAAATCACTTATGTTTGTTATTTCAATTCATAATTCAAGTCAATTAAAATGTTGCCTACAATGTAAGCTGGAAAGTTTCCTATCTTGTCCAGGCATGCTTAGGCAGCACGGCTGCTGCATGGCAGGACAGGTTTTAGTCATAATTATTGGGTTCACGACTGTAAGGATGGAATTTGCTATCACCAAGCATAAAAATTTCTATCGGAGAGAGGCGGAGATTACAGAGGGGGAGCAGTGACAGAGGGCCTCACTGAACTCCTGTCGAAGGGAAGATTTAAACTTCTTCAGGGTAGGCATACCTCGAAGAGACTTCGCAGCAGAGTAGCGAATCATAAGCACAAAATACTCCGCAGATGCTGGGGTCAAAGCAACACGCACAACATGCTGGAGGAACTCAGCAAGTCAGGCAGCATCCGTGGAAACGAACAGTGGGTTGTTTCCTGACAAAGGGTCTCGGCCCGAAACATTGACTGTTCGTTTCCACGGATGCTGCCCGACCTGCTGAGTTCCTCCAGCGTGTTGTGCGTGTTGCTTTGAGCCCAGCATCTGCAGAGTATTTTGTGATTATAAAAATTTCTATGAAGGATTTTGATATTTGAGACAGATGCTTCCCAGAATAACTGATGCCAAGATTAAGGAATGCATTTTTGTTGGTCCACAAATCAAACAGGTCACCAATGACAGGCAATTTGAAGAATTTCTAGTGGGACCAGAGAAAATCACATGGAAGGCATTCTAGGAAGTTGCTGAATTTTTTCTCGGCATCTACAGAGCACCAAACTACATGCAGCTGGTTGAAAGCATGCTTCAAGCATATTAGACCATGAAATACAACATGTCACCAAAGATTCATTTTCTGCATTCCCATTTAAACTTCTTCCCTGCAAATCTTGGTGCTGTTAGTGACGAGCATGGTGAAAGGTTTCACCAGGACTTTGCGGTTATGGAGAGAAGATAGCAAGGCAACTGGAATCCATCAATGCTGGTGAATTATTGTTGGACACTTAAGCGAGAAGCGTCAGACACTGATTACAAATGAAAATCATTAACAAAATTTTTTTAACTTAATTGAACTATTGCAAAGCATCAGCACCATTATGCAATTGAACACATCATTTTCAGTAGAAGTTAATTTGTTGTTTCTCCAAATTCTTATGTGATACAAGTAGTCTGAAATTATATTTGTGTTCTTCTTCAAGCAGTCTATCATAAACAAAAAAAATTCTGAGGAAGCAACACTTTTGAAAAAATTTGTTGTCCAGTGTAACCATTCCGATAAATGGATACAATGCACTTGCCAATGAATGTAGATTTTCAGCATATCTGCACTCACTCATGGGCAACAGTTCAGGCAAAGTGCTCAGCTTCAGGTTTATATCCCTACATGACATTGCTTCTCCATAACTCTGCAACCTTCTACTGTGATACAATCTAATTCTCTCTCACCCATTCCCTCACCCCCCTAAAAAAAAATATTTGGCTCTCTTAGCTCCTCTCTTTCCATGCCTGTCCCTCAGCAATTACACTTACTTTTTAAATACCACTACCTGATGACTGTACATCATCTTAAACTTGGACAAACTTCTATAGATGCATGGTGGAGAGTACCCTCATTGGTTGCATTATGGCCCGCTATGGAAACACCAATGCCCAAGAATGGGAAAGCATACAAAAAGTAGTGGACACAGCCCAGTCCATCACAGACAAAGCAGATCCCATCATTGAGCACATCAACAAAGAGCGCTGCTACAAGAAATCAGCATGCATTCATCAAGGACCTCCACAACCAGGTTATGCTCTCTTCTTGCTGCTGCCATCAGGTATAGAAAGACATATTGAAGCCTTAGGTTCCACACCGGAAGGTTCAGCCACAGTTATTACCCTACAGCCATCATGCTCCTGAACCAGTGTGGGTAGCTTCACTCAACTCAACTCTGAACCGATTCCACAAACTAGGGACTCACTTTCAAGGGCTCTGCAACTCACGTTCTCAGTTTATTTTTATTAGGTATTTATTAATTTGTATTCTTTTTGCACAATGGCTCTTTGTTGGTCATTGTTGGTGTGTATTCTTCATTGATTCTGATCTAATGTGAATTCATGCAAGAAAATGAAAGGTGACATACATGTACTTTGAAGATAAATTTATTTTGAACTTTGAACCTCTTTACATCCTCTCCTCTGTTAAGACTTCACAAGGTCCTGAAGAAATGCAAACCTGAGGATGTGATCTTTCTCCTGGCTCATCACGCTTTGGTCTCGTACTACTATTTTCTGTCAATAAGGCTTCAAATTTCTATATTAAAAGAAACCTACAACTATAAAAAAAAATAAAATTGAAGATATGAGATTCAGAAGGAATCTGAGGAGAAATGTATTTACAATTAATATTGCTGGGGAATAAAATGCTTTGCCAAAGGGAATATTTGAAGTAGAAATCATTGGCAGCTGTGGAGAAAGAATAAATAAAAAAGAAAAAGGATTTGCCCTGCAGCTTTCACGTACTTGGGCTGTCTGAAAGCACTTCACAACCAGCAATTGACTGCTGCACTGTTGCCATGTAAGAACATGAATATTTCAGGAAAAGATCAGAGTCAAGGGATTAGTTTTGAATAACTCCACCAAAGGACAGTCATAAATATAATAGGCTAAAATGGTCACTTTTTGTACTGTATACTTCAATTTTTTAACCTGTAAATAGGACTTCCAAAGTGTTATACTGTTTGTTGTTCTAAATTATCTCCCAGAATGATGGAGTATTTAATCAATGCTAAAATGGCATGCAATTGGACATCTTATTTTATTGACGGGGAGGTTTTTAAGTTACACCTGATTGGCCTCAATCAATGAAACTCAAATGGACCAGAAATAACACAATGAAAGCTAATTAAATTTTTCAACCTGGTTCGTTGTTTACTAATCACAATGTAATAGATTTCAATGGCTTTGATGACATACACAGTTGAGGTTCAATCTGTTATCTTTCTAGCTTTGAAGCTTTAGCTTGAGTTCTCCATTGAAATCTCAACCATTCTGAAATAGTAAATAAATGACAAACATGAGAAAATCTGCAGATGTTGGAAATCCAAAGCAACATGCAAAAAATGCTGGAGGTCAGGCAGCATCTATGGAAGGTCCTGATGCAGAGTCTTGGTCTGAAACATCGACTGTTTACTCATTTCATTAGATGCTGCCTGGCCTGCTGAGTTCCTCCAGCATTCTGCGTGTGTAGCTTTAGTGAATAAATGAGACTGTTCCCTCAAATTTGCTGCAAAAGCATCACTTGCATACCTCTCAAACACTTAGCTGTTTCTCGCAACATTAACTAGAAGCTAGCCAAGCACAGATAAACCGGCTTAATCACTCGGCTCTGTTCCCTTCCTTTCCAATGCCAAGTAATCACTGCCACTGTGTCAGAGATGATGAGAGCTGCAGTCAGCTGTTCCTGAGAATGGATACAACATTACTGAGACTAAATTTTCTGCTCCCTGTTTCTTTCTGTCTCTTGGGGATAAGTCAGAACTTTTGTCTCTTTTTCACTCAACTCTTCTTAAAGTATTTACCTAAAAAAAATGAACTTGTAGTAACCATTTTTATGCAGAAGTTGTCCCTTTTAAATAGAACAATTGAATCTGTTTCCACCACTAGTCTTGGTAGTGAGTTACAGATCCTAGCCACTCCAGGATAGAATGTAGAACATCAAACATTACAGCACAGTACAGGCTCTTTGCCCCATGATGTTATGCTGACATTTTAACCTGCTCTAAGAGCAATCTAAACTTTCCCTCTTACGTAACCATTTTTTAATCATCTGTGTTTTTTTATTAGGAGTTTCATAAATGCCCCAATGTATCTGCCTCTGGCAGGGTGTTCTACACACCCACCATGCTCTGTGTAAAGAACTTAAGTTCCACATATTCCCTTCTGATACTCCCTTCCAGTCTTACCAGCTGTCGCATATATTTTATATTTTAACCAATTAAACACAGATTACCATCTGCCTTCCCATTCCAATTTATTGACAGTTTTCCAGAATTCATTTCCGCCTCTGTCATCTGCCGAACTTTCTGTTGAACATTTGTGCAAATTTCACCCACCCAGACATCCTCCCACAGGGATTGGATCTGTTTATTTTATTTACCATTGCCATCCTGTGCACATCAACATCATTCCCACCACTATAAATATTCATAACCTTCCCAAACCACTAATCCATTACTTCGCTTGCAGCCTCTGCCATCCCACACCCCAGGATGTTTTCTGTACCTTTAGGATATGCATAACATAACATAACATAACCTGTATTCTACAAAATTGTCTACCGCCATGGCTTATAATCTATTGAGTAATTATTCTGAGTTGATGTTGCTTGGTGTTTGCATAGAGTAATTTGTCACAATTAGGTCAGAGGAGCCACGTAAAAGTGTGTTGTTTAATATATCCATTGAACACAGCAGATTGCTAGTCCAAAATCACCAAAGCTCCTCTTTGTACTTTGCAATGCCATCACAGCTTCCAATGAGTAGAAACATTCTGTAGATAAGATTGTCCTCCATTATCTGAAACACAGGTACAAAAACCAAGAGCAAAGTTTTTTTGATCATAACACTTTTGAAGTTCAGACTCTTGGGATCTGGATTGTTATATTATTCAGCTGAAGAATGTCCCTCCTTCGCAATTGCCCTTTGCTGTTTCTGTATTTTTATTCTCATCATTTGTCTGTGGTTTTTGTTGTCTGTCTTACTCACAAATTCCTCACAGAAGTGTCTCTACGAACAGGAAGAAAGGCCACTGTAGCATGGATAGCAACATGACAATTCTTGTTTTTTAGAACAGTCTGAAGGCCAAATGAGTCTCTCACCTTGTCCTCCAAGATACATCTTATATTACGGACTTGTGATTGATTATGCACAAGATGATATTTTACCATGATGAAATAATAGGTGATTGTAATTGCAAAACACTGAGGAAGCATGAGAAGTTAAACAAATATTCAGTAAAATCTGTCCAGTCTTCACCAACACTCTATTGTTCACTCACCTTCAAAACCACATTCCCCTGAAGCCACTTCTGTACCTTTCTCTTTCAGTAATAGTCTTGCTCTGTAATTGTTGTATACCATCAATTTTTACTTTGGAGAGAGATTGAAATAAAACACAATAATACAGTCCTGTTGTGGAGACTTCTTTCAGAGGTTCTTACATAGTCAATATTCTGCACCAGTCTAACTAGAGCACATTTGGAAACTAACACAGAACTACTTTTCTGAATTGACGTATCGTCTCCAATCTCAACAAAATTGAAGGGTTGCACTTTTCTCCAGCAAATAGTGTTTTAAAAAAATTGAAATAATTCCAACAAAACAAGTATCAGCAAGGGGTCGATTGAAATTGTGTTTGAACAGGCCCTGGTCAACGTTAGTAAGAATAAGTGACATCTTGTTCTTTGGATTCTGTAACATATGTTGATCTCAGTATGAATATAATGCCATTTCAGTTCAAATGCCAACAAAATTAAATACTTCTGCCAGGAATTGGCACAAAAATTATTAGACTTTTGCAAAACAAGTCAACTTTTTATATCTGGGACTAGGCATCAGATCAAAACCAGCAGGCTCGATGTGTTTAGATAAGGTAGAAGTTTAAGTACTGTATTGAATGGGTATATACAAATTATGCAGCTCATTTCCCCATGTTAATTTTACAGAAGAAGTCACAGTTCAAAATTATACAGGAGAGTATATTGATGTAATGCAGCATTTCTACTTTTTGATTGGCTTATTTCTGCTTAAACAATAATAGTTTGAGGTGAAATCAAAGTTGTTTTTCCTCGTTAAATCGCGTCAGTGTGGAAGAATACAATTTAAAGACGATCTATATTGACCAATGATTGAATGGACAACTTGATACTTGCGAGAAGTACAATCTTTGACATCAGTGGTAAATTATACAAAGTCTGGGGGTGGGTATCTAATGTAAGTCATAGAAGTTGTCATATTTCCTCTACTTGGTACAATAATACAACTCTTATTTCTCGACTTTGCTAGCGGCTCCAAAAAAAAAATCACAACTTGACTAAATGAACACTGTACTTTCAAAATACTCAATGCTAAAGCATAATGAAGAATAATACATTTTTGTCGAGTGGTCGGTTATTTGACCCACGCTAAACCAAGATGCAATATTTACCTGAGAACTTCCTTCAGTTTAAGTTTTCATTTGACAGCTCATGACTGACACAGTGGCCAAAGGAACCAGTCATTTTTTTACCTTGATGTTAAATAAGTTAAGCCATTATGTCTGAAATGTTAGACCAAATGAACATTTGACTCTGGAAATCTGAGTTGACTGCTGTCATTATACCTGATGGATATTTGGTGATGACCTCAATTTTAAAAGGTGACTACAGAGACAGAGTCAAATGAAGAGAAATACAAACCCAGTGGTGATATTAAAGAAAAACCACTCCATAATTCACTGGAGTTATTTTAAATAAAATTTCTCCCGCTCATTAACTTTCTTTCTTTAACAGTAGTAAATTATATTAAGATGTGGTTCTGTGGCTAATAATCGTCATGTCTCACTCAGAGGATTGTACTTCATGGTGAGGAAATGTTTGGAATGTCTGCATCTTTCTAACTTACTGGAAGCTGATAATGGTAGCTACCAACAAAAATACTTCATTAATGAAGGAGTATTAAGTGGACAGTGGAAATGATTTGTACAAAACCTCATTGAATAAATACAACATTCCCCCCCCCCACCCCTGATTCTTGGATACCTCTCGCCTCTGAGTGCTTAAATGGGGAAGAAATAGTTGGGATGCTGATAAGAAATTTGGGTCCATGCTTTTAGAGCACAGGGAGATCCTGGTAAGCAGTCAACAGTCAAATGAGTTCATCATCTCACCATCTACTCACCCTCCTACCTCCTACCTCCACTCGCAAATTAATGTTATTTTTGGCAGTCCCATGTCATTTTCTTCAGCCACCTCAGACCCAATAAAACTGGAGTGGAAGCAAGTAGCCCTTAATCCCAAAAAGAGGAAGATTAATGAAAAAAAACTTATAACGGTCAGCAGCATTCTTCCTATCACTTTTCTCCATATCAACTGCTTCTGGAACTTTCTAAACACACATTATTACATTTCAGCGAGAAGTGATTCACATGGCACAACTCCTAAGGGCGTGATTGCCTTGAAGAAACAATTATTGTCCAAAAGTAGTATGTGGGACAAGCTGCCAGAGGCAGTGGGAGAAGCAGCTACAATTACAATAGTTAAGGGACAGGAAAGGTTTTGTGAGATGTGGGCCAAACACAGGCAAATGGGGCAGCTCAGTTAGGCAGCTTGATCAGTATTGATGAGTTGGGCCAAGCGGCCTATTTTCCATGCTGCATGGCTCTGTAACTTTAGGTTATATATGGCACATATATTATGTCCCTCCTTTAGAAAATTCAAAAACTCAAAGAGAAAAAGCAACATGCAAATAGCTACCCAGTTAATATGATCTACTTTGGCAAAACGTCTTGCAAATATTCCGGTCAACGGACTGTGATAAAGATACAAGGACACAATGGGAACATGTGTCGGCTACTCAGCCCCTGAACACTGCCATGCATTGAGTTTGACGCGTCCATGCCTCAACACCTCTTCTCCACAAATTCAACATAACTTGAACTGATCTATCAATATTTATTTACCTCCCCTTTAAATATCTCCAGTGCTCTAGTCTCCACAACTTTCCAGGGTAGAGAATTCCAAAGATTTGTCACCTTGATCGAGAGGAGATTCCTACACATGTCGGTTTTAAATTAATTGTGTTCACTCATTTAAGATATGCTGTTTCACTAAAGCAGCCTACATAATCAAAGACCTCACCCACCTGGGACATTATCTCTTCTTCCCACTCCCAATGGGCAGAAGATACAAAAACCTGAACACACATACCACCACACTCAAGAACAGCATCTATTCCACTGACTATTGACTGGCCTCCTAGCACAGTAAGGTGCAATTTTGACCTCATAATCTACTTCATTATGGCCTTGCACCTTATTGTCTGCATGCACTTCCCTCCCTCTGCAATGGTAACATTTTATTCGGCATCAAACAAGAGAAAATCTGCAGACACTGAAAATCAAAGCAGCACACACAAAATGCTGGAGGAACTCAGCAGGTCAGGCAGCATCTATGGAAAAGAGTACTGTTGACGTTTTGGGCCAGTTGATTTTACTTGACATTTTATCATTGTTTTCCATTGTACCGCTTCAATGCACTGTGGTAATGAAATGATCTAAAATGGATGGCATTCAGAACCACGTTTTGCACTGTATATTAGCACATGTGCCTTATTCTTCTAAATTCCAAATAACACCGATTCCTAACAAGGGAATCTCTCATCCCAGGAACTAACCTAATGAATCTCTGCTGGACTCTCTTCAATGTAATATATCCTTTCTTAAATAAGGGGATAAGATTGCAGAACAAGTCTTGTTGCAGTTCTGTCAGTGCTTACTGTGATATTACAATTCTTCAGGATCAGTGGGCACCCTCTAGTGCATCTATGTCTTCTTCGCTCAAGTAAACTTCTGACACTTTTTCAGAGAATATGCATAGTCCTTCAACATGGGATGCTTATCACAGACAAGAATTAACATTTACTGGGATGTGGATTTCAGTCGATAACTATGATTTTCTGCCACTGCAGCAGTGAGTCAAATGGCTTTTTTAGCAGTGTTCCTCTTGCCGGCTGTCTTCACCCTGTCAGTACTTTTACCACTTGCAGCTTTTTTGCTCTTATGAGTCTAGTAAGGTCTTTTATTGGGAGAACCACTTTTTCAGCAGTGCACCTCTCTCCGCCTGCCTTTCACCTCTTTGTACTTTTGCCTCTTGCAGCTTTTTTGCTCTTGTGAGTTGAATTCCAATACATCTACTCAAATCTGTTTGGGACTGCTCATCATCATGAAAATGATGGGAAGGAAGAATGGTTGTACTTGCTGGAGTATCTGTACTCTGTTAGTTGGGAAGTCCAACACCCATTTGCACATTGTGTATTTAGACTGAGGAGTAGGAGTTTGTTGAATCTTCATCGTGGGTAAAGCCCTCCCCACCATTGAACGTATCTACATGGACTGCCATTGCAGGAAAGCAGCATCCATTATTAAGGACCCCCACCATTCAAAATATGCTCTCTTCTTGCTGCTGCCATCAGGAAGGAGGTACAGAAGCCTCAATACCCACACTGCCAGGTTCAGGAACAGTTATTACGTCTCAGCCATCAGGTTCTTGAACAATGTTTCAAAGTTTCAAGTTTCAAAGTATGTTTATTATCAAAGAAAAGTATAAATTATACAGCCTTGAGATTTGTTTGCTTACAGACAGCCACAAAGCAAGAAACTCCAAAGAACCCAATTAAAAAGATAATGACCAACATCTAATGCGCAGAGAAAGGGGAGAGAAAACACAAATCATGCAAACAATAGAAGAAAGCAACAACATTCCAATCCAAATTGAGTCCTTAGATCCAAATCCTGGAGCAGTCTGGAATAGGCCCAAAGCCTTGGTCAGCCATCATATTAGCGGGCATGGAGCACAGCAGCTGAGGCAGTCTTCACAGCCTCAATGCCATGGAGCTGAACACTGCAGGAGAAAGAGTATATCTGGGCCAGCGTTAACTTCATTCAGCTTCACTCCCCATCACTGAACTGCTCCCACAACCTATGGACTCACTTTCAAGGACTCTTCGTCTCATGTTCTCAAAATTATTTGCTTATTTTTAATTATTTCTCTCAGCTCAATCTGGTAAAACCTGAGGTACAGGCATAGCCAAGCACACTGACTTCTCAATTGCTAGGAACTTTTGAACATTTTAGTGGTGTTTATTATTGTGGCTTTCTGGAGATTTACATTAATATTGCCTGGTAGGCTTAATTGTGTAATGCTATAGTGTAGTGACTTTGGGATGGTATGAGTTGTAGATATTACTATTGGGACAATGTATACCCTGTTCATGATCCATAGTCTTTCAATTTCCTCTTTTAATTAAGCATATTTCTGGTGGTTTTCACTTATTGATTTCTGTACATTATGTGTTTGGAGTGGCTGTATCTATTAAGTATTAAGTTCTTGCTCGTCTTTCCTGTAATATTATATCTGACCAATTTTTATGGATTGTCCTATCTGTAATAATGGAATGGTCATAACATAATCTTCATGACTCTGACTCTAAACTGGATAAGGCTTGTATTTGAAGTAAGGTATGGTGTATTTTATGAGTTTATATTTTAAGCAAGGATTTGGTGAATGATGTTTGCCACTTGATTATTCCTGTGTTAAGTAATCAGATTGAGTTAAACTGCTGCAGGATCCTGTCATGTGTATTATATTTAAATTATTATTATTGTTATTATTATTATTATTATATTTTAATTCTTTTGTATTTGCACAGTTTGTTGCCCTTTGAACTCTGTTTATTTGTCTGTCCTGTTGGCTGTGGTCTTTCATTGATTCTATGAACTTTGAATGCAGAACCAAAATCTGGAAACCAAATCCTGACATAAGTGTCCAGGGATGATGGTGGCTGATTTGAAGGTTGTGGGGACAGGTTGTGAGTGAAGTGTTGAAGATGTCAGTGAGCTGGTGTGCACACTCCCCGGGTACACAGCTTGGGATCTTTTCTGGCTCTGCAGGGATTGACTTCCTGCAGAGTCCTTCTCAGGTCTATCTCTGTTACAGACAGTGGCTGCACACCTGAGAAGGGAGTAACTTTTGTGCTGTCATTGTGTGCGTAAAAGTTGTTTAGAGCATCAGGGAGGTGCCACTGGTATAGTTGACGCTGTTTTTCCTTGCATTGTCAGTAACGCTCTTGATAGGGTGGGATTCATTATCCTACAGGTGTTTCTGAATTTTTTGCATGTAGCTGGTCTTTACCCTCTTGAGGCCTAAGATGGAGTTTCTCCTGGGTGTTACGAGAGCTGTTCTATCACCTTGTTAGATCGTATTGCAAGAGCAACATGTTAGTGATGTCGCATTTGGCAAACCGTCCTTTATCTTGTGAATGATTAAAATCTACTTGCTAGGAATTAGGAACATAAAAGACAAACACAGCACCAGAACAGGCCTTCGCCAAGTTCATGATGACCATCAACCACCCCCTACATCTATAGTCATCCTATATTGATACAATTTTTTAATTCTCCCAACATACTTATCAATTTCCCCCAGATTATATGACTCTCCTACAGTACATACTCAGTAGAATTTTCAGTGACGGATAAATAACAACCCATATATCTTAGGGAGTGAACTGGAGCATCGGGTGGAAACTGACTTGATCACAGGGAGAGCATGCAGACTCCACACAGACAGTATTGAAGGTCAGGAGTGAACCAGGGTCTTTGGCACTGCAAGGTAGCAGCTCCTTCAAAATGGATAGGGAAGGTTTCAAGGGAGATGAGTCAAATACAGGGAAATGGGACGAGCTCGGTTAGCAACATGTCTCCATGCTATATAGCTGTATGACTCTGTGACTCTATTTTTTCTATCCACCATTCCAAGCAGTGTCACCAGACTCGCTCCCCCATTTGGATGAAACAGAATTTGGCCCAGTAACAGATTGACAGATGATTGATTCCCAATGGGGGTGATACCAAGCCCCCCCTCAAAAGGGTTGGTTATGTGTCCTAAGTGGGGTGTTAGGGGAAATAGAAGTTGTCAGGGGGCGTTCAAGATTCTTGGAGGGGCAGGGGTGGTAAGCAGCACCCTAACTTGAGGTGCGAGACCTGACCGACAGTTAGTAGAGCAGGCACTTCCAAAAAAAAGGATGAAGCACTGGAACACGAAGAACCAGTGAGCACTCATCATCACAACGTATCTGAAACTCGGCAATCTCATCCGACCTTACCAACCAAACAGATGTTATTGGGGGTGCATAAATTAGCAACCAGGGTGCCCAACAATTCCCCTACACTCGCGGCATGGAATGAGTTCAAGCAATTTAACAGTTGGTAAGTACATCCTCCCAACTTTCTCTACAAGTCTATGGGAAACAGGTCGCAAACGATACAGCGCTGGCTGGATCTGAACAGTGAAATAAAGCCAATCAGTGAACCTGCCAACCCCAAGGATTCTTTTTCAGGTGTTCAAAGTGACTTTGACTTCATATATCCAGTCAAGAACCACCTTTGGGGATTATGAGACTTTGTGTGATTGGTTAGTCATGCTAACTGGAATAGTATAAAGGTAGCTTGCGAACACGAGCTCCATCATAACTAACATTCAGATTCCAATCTAAATCCTTGTCAATGTAATTTTCACTGATGTGATTGTTTTCATCTTCATCTTGCCATCCTTTGTGTGCCGCTACCATCGTTCCATCGGTCTCAACTTGCTAGCGTCATCAACATCCGATAGACATTCCCAGTTTGTGTTAGTTTTTTTATTTTAATTTAACCCCATTAATGATGGATAAATACATATGGCAAGATTTCTATGAGTCTGAAGATAATGAAGCCTTGAATTCTAATCCTGCTAAGAAACAGAAACTACAGAAAATGCATAAATACAATGTTACATACCTGGAGTATGGATTTATTCTATTCTCCTCAGATCAGTGACGCCCCATGTGTCTTATTTTTAATACTGTACTGTTTGATGAAACCATGAAACCATCAAGACTCAAGGAAAACTTCCATAAAAGACACCCTGTAAAGGCTACTTATGGTATTACGTATTACTCAGTTCCAGAAGATGAAAGAAGCATTTGAAAAGTGTTGCACACTCAAGTCATTTGCCAAGAAAGCTAAAAATGACTTTGATAGTGGTCTCATTGCTTCTTACAACATTTCCAAAATGATAGCAAAGTGTGGAAATCTCATTCATTTGGTGAAAGATTAAAATATATATTGAGGATAAAAGTATTCTAATTAGGAACATGATTTCTTGAGCAACAGATGGAGCATCATATGTGACGGGTCACCATGCTGGTTTAGTGGCATTTATGAAAAAAGAAGTTCTAAGTCTGTTTGCAATCCATTGTGTAACTCATTGTCAACATCTCGCAGCCAAAAACGTCAGCCAGCAACTTCTTCCAAGCATGACTCTTGTAATAAATTCTATCTACAAAATTAAAGTTCATCCATTAAATAGCAGAATATTTTGCCAGTTATGCCAAGGTAATGATGAAGAGTTAGAATGCTTGCTTCTTCACACTGAAGTGTGTTGGCTATCAAAAGGCTGCTGCTTAAAATGTTTCCTTGATCTTTTTGACACTGCTGTTGAATTTTTGCTCAAAGTCAACAAGAGTTTGGGAAACAAGATTGAACGCTTATGTGGAGATGTGGCATACCTAGCCAATCTGTATGACAAAACAAATGTTTTAAATATGAAACCAGGGTGAGAATTTCGATCTAAACCAGGCAAAAAATGTAGTGTCCGTTTTCATTGGAAAATTGGAAATATATAAGTAAAATATTGGGAGAATGTTACCCTGCATGGGAAGTATGGCACTCTCTTTCACAGACAGTGATTTGTAAGAGTACTGCTTACACCTGTAGTTACTGAAGAAGGATTTTCAGAATCGATTCAAGGATTTGAATGATCTTGAAATTCCAGACTGGGTAATTAACCCATTTCTTTGCAAGGTGGAAGATCAGGAAGAGAGCTTGCAAGAAATTATCAAAATTCAGAATGATGAAGAAGCAAAAGAGCTTTTCAAAAATGTTGACTTTTGTGATATGTGGCTATACTGTCATACAAAGTTTCCTGGTCTTTAGAGAAGAGCCAAATTGCTCTTCATTACATTTGCATCCACCTACCTTGTTGAAAGAGGCTTCAGTACAGTGAACTACATACTCACAAAAACAGAAACTGCTTGGACATAGTTTGGCGTGGAAACTTAAGGGTTTTGCTGTCACAACTTGAATCAGATATATCAACTCTTGCTAAAAACTTTCAAGCTCAAGGATCACATTGATATCAAAGCTACTGTACAGCACACAGGTACTGTGCAAGCTCAGTTTAAAGACAAATAGAAATTTAAAGCAGAATCATTTTTCTCATGTTAGCATATGGTCGACATGTTTTTACACTATGGGAGTGCCAGAAAGTATATTGTGCCTAAGAGGGCATTGGAAAGTATGAAGGTGCTTCAGGAGAGTGTTGGGCTGAAAAAGGTCGGGAAGCACTACTTTACAGGAATGTAATCAAACAAAATTTGACAGATATGAGATGTTTGAACAGGCAACCCAAACTTGGCCAGTGTAATATGCTCTGAGGAATGGCTTCAAGAACAGAATATAGATAAGTGGCGTGATATGAGGGAAAGAATTCTGGAGTTTAGGCAAGCAGCTAATGGCAAAATGAAGGACAGAACTGAAGGACTAAAGAAATCATGTAGGAATGGAAGGCTATAGGAGATTGCTTTTGTGTATGGGGATTATTTTTTTCTTAAGATTAAACTCTATTTATTGTACAGAGGGGAGAAAAGCCAATTTTCTGTTTTGGAGTGTAGCAAGAAAATCAAGGAAATCAGAAATATATATTAAACAAAAGCTTTATCTACTCAGTATCTGCAAGAACCAAGAGATCTTGTTCTTATTAAGTAGTCTGCAATTCCCTATGATTCCCTTCGTATATTAAACCTTTTGTATTGTAGAAATATCATTTTTCCTTGTTTAATTTCATGTTATTCTAAGGAAAAAAGGTCTTAAGTAAAATATTTTTTAAAATATGCATTCACACAATTTGTCTGGTTGAAGTTAACAATATCCAAACAACGCCAACAAGGAGCAGTTTTCTATACAAAGGTTTCATGTTTATGATCTCAGTAGGAGATCAGTGGATTGTATAGATTCAAAGTTCTTAAGATTTTTTGATCCTGATATGCATTCTGAATATAACAAATATGAAACTGTTTCTGTGAAGCATGAAAGAGAATATGACAAATAGCTACAGGAGTACAGGAAATGTGTATTCTAAAAGTATCCTTCAATGCTTAATCTTTTAAGGCTTGGAGTTGTACTGTCAAATCATTTGCCTTTTATATAGAGACTGACAATATTAACACCAAATCGTTTTTTTTTCAGAGCTTTTCAAAAGAAACCTAATACTTTTGAAAAACACATTGTTGTACAGTTAAAAGTACACTACTATTCATCAACTAAAAAGGAAATTCAGTCGTCAAGGGATTATCAATTTAACAAATTATGACTTTACAAGAGGAAAACATTGAGACATTTAATATGGAATTGCACAAATGATTGTAGATAATCTGTCTTGTCTGTAATCAAAAACAACTTTTATCAGCCTTCTCTCACTGAAGATCCCATGTCTTTTATAACTGTCATTGAATATATTACGTTTAACTAGTGTGTATCCAAAGCATCTATAAAACAGTTCTTCTCAATGCCACTGAGGCATGGAATTTTTGTCCTGCTTTTCAAGCTTTGCTTTGTTTGATTGTCATATGAAAGGAAGATAAATATCCAGGTGAAATTCAGAGATAGTTAATATTAGTGTGAGTATGATTTTCTCCCAAGACTCTAGGCTATATTGTTGAGCTTAGGTGATTCACATATATTCTCCTGTTTCTACTCTAGCTTTCAGAACATGGAAACACTACATCTTTTGTTACTTATTTTCTTAGAAATTCAACCCTCTTTTGATACTTCCTGTCAAGTTTCAATGCTTCAGGATTTGCGAGGCTGCTGCTCCTGGGTGGTGACTTTCAGCTCTGCTAACTGTGCCTGCTGGTCCGTTGTTTTACCTCCAGCAACAATGCTCCACTCAGCTCTTAAATCATTCTAAGCATAGCCTTTGGCTAAAATGGAAGAACTTATGATACAGAAAAAGATTACAATTAATTAAAATTAATCTGTTCCTTAGCTTCAGTCAAATTAGTGCAAATCTATATAGAATTAAAATCATTAAAACCACTGAGTCATAACCTCATCTTAGTAGCTAAGTTTACTATAAATTATTAAAATTTACTAGTTAATTATTCCCACCAAGTGGGAATTCTTTTCATTGGGACAACTTCTTAACAATATTTTTTTCATGAGTTTAATACTTCAAGGTTTAATGAAAATAAATTTAAAATGTTATTCCATAAACCACCTCCCTGTATGAGCCTCTGTATATATTGACCTGACTGTTCCTGTTGCTGACATACTGGGTAGCTGCCCATTTAATTTATGAGCTGCATAACCACCCATACACGTGACTTCCTCGGATATACTTATACTGTATTGGTGCTTGAACCAAGTTATACTCTATTTGCTGAAGTTCCATTGCTTTTAGAAGTAGATCAGACCCAGCGTTTAGACGAATGTTTCCTCTGCTGCACAAGGCAATGCTATTTTTTAAATTATCTTTTATGCTTTCACTGAGTCTTGAAATATTTGCACAGCAAGCTAGCTATGAATTTTCTGACTTCCTCACGATGCATCCTTGGTGCATTGCAGCCTGGTATGGATGCACCAAAGCCTTTGAATAGAAAATCAAACAAAATGTAATGGATTCAGCCCAGTCTATCACGGATAAAGCCCTCCTAACAGTTGAGCATATCTACATGAAACACTGTGTAGGAAAGCAGTATTCATCATCGGAGACCCAAATTCCCAAGTCATGCTCTCTTCTTGCTGCTGCAATCGGGTAGAAGGTACAAGAACCTCAAGAATTGCACTGCCAGGTTCAAGAAGAGTTACTACCCCTCAGCCATCAGCTCTTGAATAAAAGGGGATAAGTACACTCAACTTCATTTGCCCCATCTTTGAAATGTTCCCACACCTTCTGGATGATCTTTCATTGATCCTGATTTAGTTACTATATAAATTTACTGATTATGCCTACAAGAAAATGAATCTCAGGGGTGTATATGGTGACATATACTGTATGCACTTTGGTAATAAAACTTACTTTGAACTTTGAAGTTGGCTGTTTGATTCAAAATTGTTACTACATTGAGGATGGTGTGGCTGGAGATGGTGTAGCAGCATTCTTTGTGACTGATTTTGTTCCCCTTTCGTTTTTGAGTTGAATTGAAAGGAATTAACTTTATTTCTTATATTCTTTACATACATGAGGAGATAAAATCTTTATGTTACGTCTTCGTCTTAATGTGCAATATACAATTTATTGTAATTTGTAGTAAGTAGTATGTACAACAGGATAGTGAATATAACATAGAAATACAGTTGTGTCAGCATGAATTAATCAGTCTGTTGGCCTGGTGGAAGAAGCTGTCCCGGATCCTGTTGGTCCTGGCTTTTATGCTGTGGTACCATTTCCCGGATGGTAGCAGCTGGAACAGTTTGTGGCTGGGGTGACTTGGGTCCCCAATGATCTCTCAAGCCCTTTTTATGCACCTGTCTTTGTAAATATCCAGAATAATGGTAAGTTCACACCTACAGATGTGCTGGGCTGTCCACATCACTCTCTGCAGAGTCCTGCAATTAAGCAGAGTACGGTTCCCATACCAGGCAGTGATGCAGCCAGTCAGGATGCTCTCTATTGTTCCTCTGTAGGAAGTCCTTAGGATTTGGGGACTCATGCCAAACTTCTTCAACCATCTGACGTGAAAGAGGCGCTGTTGTGCTATTTTCACCACACAGCCAGTATATACAGATCATGCGAGATCCTCAGTGATGTGGCCAAATAATGTAGTATCGTCAACTAATTTAATTAGCAGTTTGGAGTTGTGGGTGGCAACACAGTCAATGGGTATACAGAGAGTAAAGGATGGGGCTTAGGACACAGCCCTGAGGGGCACCTGTGTTGAGGGTCAGAGAGGCAAAGTTGAGGGAGCCCACTCATACCACCTAATGGTGATCTGACAGGATCAAGCTGCACAAGGCAGGGTGAAGGTCGAGGTCTCTGAGCTTCTTGTCAAGCCTGGAGGGAATTGTGGTGTTGAATGCTGAACTGTAGTCCAAGAACAGCATTCTCACATAAGCATCCTTCTTCTCCAGATGTGTAGGGGTGGTGTGCAGAGCTGTGGTCATTGTGTCTTTTATCAATCAGTTGTGTCAGTAGGCGAATTGTAGAGGGTCCAGTGTGGGTGGTAGTATGCTGCAGGTGTAGTCCTTCACCAGCCTCTCAGAGCATTTGCTTATTATTGAGGTGAGTGCAACAGGAATGCCAGTCATTCAGACATGTTACCTTGGTCTTTTTAGGTGAAGGAACAATGGTGTATGTTTTGAAGCAGAAGAGATTAAAAATATCTGTAAACACACCTGCCAGTTGAGCCATGCACATCCTGAGTACCCACCCTGGGATGTCGTCCAGTCCCACAGCCTTGTGACTGTCCACTCGTTGGAAACACCTGCGTACCTCAGCGTCAGATATAACCAAGGTGCAGTCCGCTCACTTCAGCGGCTCTCCTCGGGGGCTCGGTGTTGCCGACATTGAACCTAGCGTAAAAAAGATTTAGCTCATCTGGAAGAGAGGTGGCGATGTTGGCAGCACCAAGGCACTTAGCTTTGAGGTCTGTGATGGTGATTGCCATAAACTGCGTGTGCTGTTGGTAGAGAAAAGTACAGCATGCATACAAACCCTTTGGCCCAACAGGCCAGCAATGACAACCAAGCATTCATTCACACTAATCCTACATTAATCCCATTGGTGTTTTTCTTCCCATAGTCATATGAATTTCACCCAATCTCCACACTAGGGGCAATTTACAGTAGCCAATTAACCTGTCAGCCCCCATACCTTTGTAATATGAAAGGAAACCAGAGGCCCCGAAGTGTGCAATCTCCACACAGATACCGCCAAAGATTAGAATTGAACCTAGGTCTCTGGTCCTGTTAGACAGCAATTCTATTACCTGTGTCACTATTTCCAGAGCAAGTAAAAAGTTTTAATTGCCAAGTTGTTGCCGATTATACAATGTCTCTCATTTCCTGTGGCAGCAAATTTCTGGCAACTGAGTTCTTACCTAATGCATGTGAGAGTCTTGGGAATATATTCAAAGAGATTCAAGTCTTCAAAAGAATTCCACAACCTCTGCCGAAGTTTTGGTGGAAGTTGCTAGTTAAATTGCTTCTGTAATGCTTCGCCTGTCCTCTCATTGGGAAGATTAGGTTAATTTATTCCAGCATTGATAAGATAGAATCATTTAATGCATCTATTGTTGAAGGATACGAAGATATGGAAAGTTCAACCATACGGAAATACCAGTGAATCCATTGTGTACATTGGATTGAAATATGAGACCTTTCTCATAATTTTGCTGTATATTCTACATATACTTCTGTAGTGTTAGTGAGGTTTGAATTGAAGCAACAGAAATTCAGATCAAAGCTAAAGATCTGAAGCCAAGTTTGAGCCTGATCCCAGGGAGGATTGTTTTTGACATTGAAAGCCCAGGCTGCGCTGGCACATGCTGATGTGTAGACCTGAGGTCCTCTCTCAGCTCCATTATCCTGCTCCAGATTCAGGATTAACAGCTAGATAATAGTACATAATTTGAGTGTGGTTATGATTGTCTGCCTCAGATTCCGAGAAAGAAAATTAAATAATTCAATTTCTCCTAAATATTGTCAGTTGCTGGAGAAAAGGTACATTAGATGAGACAGAGCTACAGTTAGAAAAGCTGTTATCTCACAGTTCCAGTGATCTGGATTCAAGACAGACCTTAGGTGTTAACTGCATGGATGTTCTATATTCTCGCTGTGCCAGTATAAAAGATTTGCTGTTTGGTAGGTTAATTGGCCATTATAATTTGCCCTTGTGCTTATGGATGGTAAAAACAGAGGGGTGGGGGTGCATGTTGATGGAAATGTTAGGAGACTAGGTTACAGGGAAAACTAATAGGGGGATAGGATTGCAATGAGAGCCAGCATAGGTTTGATGTCATAAAGAAATATAGAAATATTTGGAAAATTGGAAAAACTAATGAATTATTGGAAACTTTTTTTGACTATTAAATGATTTGAATTTGGTTCTGCTAAATTGGCTGATTTTCTGTTTTTGTTATAAAACAGAATGTTGTTCTGGCCTAGGTTTTCTGCTCCTTTCTCCCCATTTTATCAAGTGGTCTTGAGAATGACAGCCGTGGAAAATGCGCAAGGTGGTATATTTCAACCAGCTCTTCTCACCAACACCTTCCCAACATCAAGCGTTCACACCTGGTGATAGAAACTTTAGTTTAAAAAAAACAGCCTTTGTTTTGTTTTTCTAAAAGAGTGGGAAATAGAAAGTAGTAAAGTACAGGCCAATTGCTTAACATCTATCAGAGGAAAAATGTTATAAGTTATTATCAAAGGCAGTGTAACAGAAAACTTAGATAAATTGAATGAAAAATTCAGGCAAAATCAACATGATTTTCTAAAAGGGAAGCCATGTTTAATCAATTTATTGGAGTTCTTTGAAGAAGCAACATATGAAGTAGATAAAGGGGAAATCAGTGGATGTACAGTATCTAGAACTTCAGAAGGCATTTGATAAGGTACCACATCAAAGTTTATTTTGGAAAATGAAAGTTGATTGTCTGAAAGTAACATGTTGCTAACAGGAAGCAGAAAGTTGATATGAATGTGTCTTTCTCTGGTTAGCAAGATGTAACACATAATATGTCCTGCAGATTGGCGCTGGGACCTGAACTTGTTATGATTTATATTAATGACAGACATTAATACCCACTGCTGCCTGTAAGGAGTTTGAACATTCTTCCCATGATCAAGTCAATTTCCTCCAGGTGCTCTGGTTTCCTCCCACAGTCCAAAAACATGCCATTTGGTAGGTTAATTAGTCATTGTAAATTGTCCTATAATTAGGCTAGGGTTAACTCCTGGATTGCTGGGTGGTGTGGCTCGAAGTTCTGGAAGGGCCTATTCCACGCTGATTCTCAATAAATAAATAAATTTTCAAACAGCTCAAAGATAAGTAAGATCCTAAACAGTAGACAGGAGATTATTAGGAGATATACACAGGTTGAGTGAAAGAAGTTTTGAAAATGGTAGATAATTCAGGAAGATGTAGAATTGACCTTTCGTGGCAGAGAAAAAAATAAGAAAACGTCTGAATATTTAAATGGCGAGAGATTGCAGAGCTCTAAGCTGCAGAAGAATCTAGGAATCTTTGAGCATGATTTGATAAATGCCAGTATGCCAGTGAAAGAAGTCATTTAGGAAAGCTAAGAGAATGTTAATGTTCATTGCAAGAGGAGTGAACATCAATGTAGGGAGGTCATACTTCACTTATACAGGGTATTGGTGAGATAACATCAGGAGCACTGTATACAAGATTAGTTTCCTTATTTAAGAAAGAAAGTTCATGCATTTGAAGTAGTTCTAGACTAATTCCTAGAATTGGTGGGTCTTATGGAGAAAAGCTGAAGAGGCTAGGCATTTATCCGCTGAAGTTCAGAAGAGTGAGAAGTGACTTGATTAAGACATACAGACGCAGAGGAGCTTTGACAGGGTGTACAATATGTCAAGAGGATATATCTTCTTCAGGAAGTATATGAAAATCAATTTCACTATTTAAAAATAAATGATGAGGTGATTTTTTTTTGGAGTACCATGAATATTTTGAACTCCCCTCTTCAAAAGGGATGGACGCTTACTTTCTTATTTTGATATAGAAGGAGGCCAGTTGTTGATCAGCATCGTGCACAGTACTCAAGATTTCTTTAGGTCATCTCGATCCTATAACTGAAGCAGAACCTTACGACCTTTCTATTCAATTCCACGTGTAATCAAGAATATTGTTCAGCTTCTTAATTATTTGATCTGCCAATATGATCTGTCCTTTGAAGCATCATGAAGTCAGATCTTTCTGTGTCTCAAAACTATATAATCCCTCACCATTTAAATAAAAAAAATTTTAAAAAAGCTTTTTCTTGCCAAAAGTTCCAACATGATAACCTATTTGCCTGATCCTTATGCACCCTTTTAAGCCATTTATATCTCTTTTGCTGCTTTCTCTCTTCCTGTGTTCTAGCTGCTAACCTGGGGTAGGGTTTTACTGCCAATGTTCTAAACTGCTTTACCCTCTTCACCCATAAAATCTGTGCTTGCTGCCTTGCATGGCTCCCAGGTAAACAATTCTCACCTTTCTTTTCAATTCCCTTCATGCTTCCCCCCTCACCCTCTCTTTGTAATCTCCTCCAGTCCCCTGGTTACATTATTCCACTAGTCCCATTGACTTGCACCCAGTCCATAACCCTCCAGACCTCTCCCATCCATGTATCTATCCAATTTATTCTTAAAACTTAAGAATGAGCCCCCATTTACCCCGTCAGATGGCAGCTCGTTCCACACTCCCACCACTCTCTGAGTGAAGAATTTCCCCCTAAACCTTTCCCCTTTCACCCGAAAGCCATGTCCTCTCATATTTATCTCTCCTAATCTAACTGGAAAAAGCCTATTCACAGCTATTCTGTCTATACCCCTCATAATTTTGTAAACCTTTATCATATCTCCCCTCATTCTTCTAAGCTCCAAGGAATAAAGTCCTAACCTGTTCAATCTTTCCCTGTAACTCAACTCCTGAAGACTCGGCAACATCCTAGTAAATCTCCTCTGCACTCTTTCAATGTTACCAATATCCTTCCTATAGTTCTGTACACAGTTCTGACCAGAACTGTACACAATACTCCACATTTGGCCTCACCAATGTCTTATACAACCAACCCATAACATCCCAACTCCTATACTCAATACTTTGATTTATGAATGCCAGGATGCCAAAAGATTTCTTTACAACCCTGTCTACCTGTAATGCCACTTTCAGGGAATTATGTATCTGAACTCCCAGATCTTTTTGTTCCTCCACACTCCTCAGTGCCCTACCATTTACTGTGTATGTCCTACCTTGATTTGTCCTTCCAAAATGCAGCACCTCACACTTGTCTGCATTAAATTCCATCTGCCATTTTCTGGCCCATTTTTCCAGTTCGTCCAGATCCCCTGCAAGCTTTGAAAGCCTTCCTCTCTGTCCACAATGCCTCCAATCTTAGTGTCATCAGCAAACTTGCTGATCCAGTTTACCACATTAATATATAGATCATTGATATAGACAACAAACAACACTAGTCCCAGCACAGATCCTTGAGGCACACCACTATTCACAGGCCCTCCAGTCTGATAAGCAATCATCCACTACCACTCTCTGTCTTTTCCCACACAGCCAATTTCAAATCCAGTTTACAACCTCTCCGTGGATACCTAGTGTCTGAACCTTCTGAACTAACCTCCCATGTGGGACCTTGTTAAAGGCCTTACTAAAGTCCATGTAGACAACATCCACAGCCTTTCCTTTGTCTATTTTCTCGGTAAACTCCTCAAAAAGCTCTACAAGATTCATTAAACATGATCTAGCACACACAAAGCCATGCTGACTATCCTTAATCAGCCCTTGACTGTCCAAATACTTGTATATCCAATCTCTCAGAACACCTTCCAATAACTTACCTATTACTGATGTCAGGCTCACCGGCCTGTAATTACCTGGTTTACTTTTGGAGCCTTTTTTAAACAACGGAGCAACATGAGCTACCCTCCAATCCTCCGGCACCATACCCGTGGCTAAGGACATTTTAAATATTTCTGCCAGGACCCCTGCCATTTCTACACTAGTCTCTCTCAAGGTCCAAGGAAATATCAGGGGTTTTCTGAGATTTCTCTGCTGCTACATTTCTGGCTGCATGATCATTTCTAAATTTAATTGTTCCTCTATTGGCAGCCATTCTTTCAGCTACCAAAGCCTGAAACTTTGAAATACCTTCCCTAAATCTCTCTTCATCTCTACTTTCCTTTCTTACTTGAACTCTGCAGCTTGGCCAAGATTTTGGGTTATCTCTCTTAATATTTTCATGCAGTAAATACGGGTCATAAATGGCGGGAGCATGGTTGGGGTAAATGAAAGCAGGTTCTTCCCACTCAGATTGGGTGAGACGAGAACTAGAGGTCATGCGTTAAGGGTGAAAGGTGGAATGTTTAAGGGGAACATGAGGGGGAACTTCTTCACACAGATGGTAGTGAGAGTGTGGAACGGGCTGCCAGCAGAAGAGGTGGATGTGGTTTCAATTTCAGCATTTAAAAGAAATATGGATAATACATGGATTGGAGGGGTATAGAGGGCTATAGACTGGGTACAGGTCTTTGGGGCTTGGCAGATTAATAGGTCAGCAAGGTCTAGATGGGCCGATTGGCCTGTTTGTGCTGTAGTACTCTATGACTCTATAGATAAAAGGCTTGCTGTAGAAGAACTAATAACTTTTCAGTTGTAAGAACCCTGACTACTTCTCCCCATTGACAAATATTTGAAAGACTGAGGAACTGATGGCACAAAGAATTTGGTACAGAAGAGAAGTTCTACATAATCATGTTGAATGGCAGGCCTATTCCTGCTCCTATTTCCTTCTGTTCTTGTGCTATTCTATAGACAGATGCAGAGTTACTAGTATCGCTGCTGTCAATGTGCCTGGGGCTAGCTAACAGCACCAATTGGAGAGGATCTGACATGTCTATAATCTGTAATGACTCATAATCAGAGCAGATGAATCATTTCGCTACTAAACCACTAAATCTGCAGCTGAATGAACCAGAGAATGTTAGTGAGTGGCTTAGATTCTATTTCCAGGCACTGTGCAAAATAACAAAGCAAAAGCAGACCAATCTTAAAGAATCTATCAAAGGTATCACCTGGGATAGAGTAGGGGCACTCTTGCCTTCAAGTAACAAGGTGAAGTGTTCAACTCACACTCTACCATCTTGTACATTTGATCTAAGTCGATAGTTCAATGCAGAACTGAAAAACGCAGCACTGTTATTGCTGCTATCTTCAGGGGTGGTCTTTAAAATGGGGATCATCCTACCTCTTCAGGTGGTAGGGTGGTAGAATCATAGAATCATGAATGATGCAGCCCTGATATAGGTCCTTCCACCCAAAACGTCCATGCCAACAGGTGACCATCCAGCTCGTCCCAATTTCCTGTGTTTGGTTCATATCCCTCTAAGTACCACCCCTCTTAGAAGGTAATATTGTACCTGCCTCAACCACCTCCTCTGGCAGCTTGTTCCATAAACTCACCAGCCACTCTGTAAAAATGTTGGCCCTCAGGTCCCTTTTAATTTTTCCTGAATCATCCTAAATCTATGCCTCCTAGTTTTGGTCAGCCCTACCCTGTGGAAAAGGCCAGATCTATGCCACTCATAATTTTAAACAATTCCATAAGGTTGACCCTCATATTCTATGTTCAAACAAATGAATATAGAACATAGAAATCTACAGCACATTACAGGTCCTTCAGCCCACAATGTTGTACCGACCATGTAGCCTACTCTAGAAGCTGCCTAGAATTTCCCTAGCGCATAGCCCTCTATTTTTCTAAGCTCCATGTACCTATCTAAGAGGCTCTTAAAAGACCCTATTGTATCCAAGAACTAGTCTGGCCAACCTCTCCCTATAACTCAGACCCTCTAGTCCTGGGAATGTCCTCGTAAATCTTTTCTGCTCTCTTTCCAGTTTAAGCACATTTTTCTGATAACAGGGTGACCAAAACATGTGATCAACACGTGCAGATGTACCATGAAGCCCCATCAATGAACTATACAACTGCAACATAATGTTCAGACTCCTATATTCAGGGCCTTGACTGTGAAGGCTAATGTGAAACATCTTTTTCACCCTGACACCACTTTCAATGAATTATGCGCTTGTCCTGCAAAGTCCCTCTGCTGCATTACAATCCCCTGTGTCCTACCGTTCATAGTATAGGTCCCAATACCTATATCCTAATGATAGTGGAGTCAAGGGATATGAGGAGAAGGCAGGAACGGGGTACTGATTGTGGATGATCAGCCACGATCACAGCGAATGGCGGTGCTGGCTCAAAGGGCCGAATGGCCTACTCCTGCACCTATTGTCTATTGTTCAATACCAACTCCTGCAGCACACCACTTACCACTGTCCCCCTTGCGAGTAAGAACCTTTAACCACTATCACCTGCTTCCTACCTGCCAGGTAGTTTTGAATGCCCCTAACTATCTGTCCTTGGATTTCATGGGACCTACCCTACCAGACCAGCCTATCTTGCTAGAGTCCAAATAGACAACCTCAACAGCTATAGCATCAATTACTTTTAGGTTAGCTCATCAAAAAACTCCAAATGGTGTGTTAAGCAAGACTTGCCACACACAAAGCAATGCTGAACCCTTCTAATCAGACTCCGTCTATCCAAATTCCAGAAGATTCTGTCCCTCAGAAATCTATCCAGTAACTTCCTTACTGCTGATGTCAAGCTGAATGGCCTCTAGTTTCCTGGCTTGTCCTTGCTTCTCTTTTTTTAACAATGGAGCAGCATTGGCCTCCTTCCAGTCTACAGGAATTTCAGCAATGGCTAACGGTGAAGCAAATATTCACAATCAGAATCAGTATCAGGTTTAATGTCACTGACATAGGTCGTGAAATTTGTTGTTTTGTCACAGCAGTACATTGCAATAAATAATAAAAAAGCTTAAATTACTTAATAAGTAGTGCACGAGGAACAAAATGAAAAGAGAAAAGAATACTGAAATAGTGTATATGTGCTCATTGTCCATTCAGAAATCTGATGGCGGAAGAGAAGAAGCTGTCTCTGAAATGTTGAGTGTGTGCTTCAGGCTCCTTGATTGTAGTAATGAGAAGAGGGCATTTCCTGGGTGATGGGGATCCTTAATGATGGATGCATTGCTTTAAAAGATGTCCTCAATGCTCAGGAGGATAGTCCCCATCATGGAGCTGGCTGACTTTGCATCTTTCTACTGCTTTTCCGATCCTGTCAGTGGCCCCTCCATACCAGACAGTGATGCAAACAGTTAAGAGTGCTCTCCAGAGTACATCTGTAGAAAATTTGCATGAGTATTTGGTGACATACCAAGTCTCCTCAAACCTTTAATGAAATATAACCGCTGTCGTGCCTTCTTTGTAATTGCATCAATATGTTGGGCCCAGTATAGATCTTCAGAGATGTTGACACCCATGAATTTAAAACTGCTCACTCTTTCCACTGCTGATCTCTCAATGAGGACGGGTGTGTGTTCCCTCAACTTCCCCTTCCTGAAGTCCACAATCAATTCTTTGGTCTTACTGACATTGAGTGCAAGGTTGTTATTGCAACAGCAATCAACCAGCTGATCTAACTCATTCCTGTACGCCTCCTTGTCACCGTATGAAATACTGCCAGCAATAGTTATGGCATTGGTTGTTTAAAGTAGTTATAGATGGGAGTGGTAATGAGGATAAGCTCCCACTACTCCCAGTGGTGTGTGTCTCAAATAGCTTCTGACAACCAAGTCCAGCTCCTGGCCTTCACATGTAACTTAGCTACTAGGCCCGGTGGACCGTTTCTACTGACAGGTAAAGAGGCAAAAGTGGGTTACTGCCACCTCAGAGCAGTCACTACAGGCAGTGGGGTTCACCAGCTGTGGTTGGCAGCTCATCTTGAGGCCATCCATCGCCTAGAGTTGACCATGGATATTGCGTCTCAGCTGTCTACGCGATACACAGGTCAATACACAAGCCAGGCCAGTACAATACCGAGAGCAAGCTGTTGCTCATGTAGCAGGGTTCCCCTCTCCATTCAGCTGATGAGTCCAAAGGGACAAAAGACACTAATGCAGATTGGCAGGAGATGCCAGTCAGTGTTGAACTCAGGGTAGAATACTCCATTCCTAAGATGGCAGCTCATCTAGGAAAAGGAAAGCTCAAATCAAACTCAAATTTCCGCTGCCTTGCAGCGATGTGTACTCATGGGGAAGGCTTGGGGGTAAACCCCAAGGAAAAAACAGAGTTGCAGTCCCTAAGGCAGTCCTACTCTGTCTGGCAACTCCTGCAATGCCGCTGGTGCCAAACCATATGAGTCTCTGCTGTTCTTTTGGATTCATCAGCTACATGGCGAGGGTGAGCTTGCTACAGGGGCAACAGATTGTTCTCCATATCACACTGTCCTGACTTGCATACTGGCTTCTTTATCACGTAGACAGCTGAGACGCAGCAACTATGGTTAACCTCGATTAACGCAAAGGCTCACAGTTGTGTCGATGGCAAACTTATAGATGGTGCTTGAGCTGCCTCTACCCACACAGTCATGGCGTAGAGAGAGCAGACCAGTGGGCTATGTACACATCCCTGAGGTGTGCCTGCGTTGATTGTCAGTGAAGAAATGTTATTTCCGATCTGCACTGACTGTGGTCTCCCAGTGAGAAAGTCAAGGATCCAGTTGCAGGAGGAGATACGGAGAGCCAAGTTTTGAAGCTTGTTGATTAATACTGAGTGTATGATGGTGTTGAACACTGAGCTGTAATGAATAAACAGCAGCCTGATGTAGGTATTGCTATTGTACAGGTGATCCAGTGAGATTACATCTGCTGGCAATAGGGAAATTGCAGCAGGACCAGATCCTTCCTTTGACAGGGGTTGAATTTGGCCACGACCAATCAACTTCTCAAAGCATTTCGTCACAGCAGATGCGAGCGCATCTGGCTTATGGTTGTTGAAGCAGCTCATCCTGCTCTTCTTGGGCACTAAAATGGTTCTCACCCTTTTGAGGTAGGTGAGTAGGTGGGAACCGTCTGCAGCAGTGAGAGATTGAGGATGACTTTGAACACTCCTGCCAGTCGGTCAGCGCAGGTTTTCAGTGCTGTGCCAGGTACACCATCAGTGTCTGACACCTTGTGAGGTAGCAGACATCTGGTTCCATCTCTAACTTCAATGAGAATTGGTTTCACTTGCTCTTAGATTAGCCTTCCATAGATTGTACCTGGACTTCCTTTATAATTCTGAATTACCGGTCTTGAATGCCACAGATCTAGCCCAAAACAGACTTATAATCTTCTGGTCCATCCATGGCTTTTAATTTGGCTATGTCCAGTATGTTCTCAAAGACACACATTCACCTACATTAGTCTTGAAGTCGGTGACAACTGTAGCATATTCATTCACATTCAAAGATGAATCCTCAGATTTTGTCCAGTCCACCGACTTGAAGCAGTCTTGTAATCATCCTTCTGCTTCCCTCGGTCATAACCTCTTGATCCTCAGCACTTTAGTCTCTGCCTGTACACCGGGAGTAGAAGTACAGCCAGGTGATTGGACATTCCAAAGTGCAGGTGTGGTATGGCACAGTGAGCATTATGGATGGTGGCAGGATTCCCTGGTTGAAATCCCCTGTAGTGATAGGGGAGGCATCAGACAGTGCTATACACCTCAGTCCCTGATGTCCCTCTGGTACTGCAATTTTGCTCTGAGGTCTTCAGTTTTATTTTCCATATACTGTGCATTCACCAGCAGGATTCTTGAGAGTGGGGGTCCTTGCTTCCTCTTTCTTAAAGGGCAACTGCATCGTGACCTAAGTCTGCCATCTGGAGGCCATCAATTTTGAGGATTGATAGATTTACTAAATGTCTTAAAACAATGTTGCTTACCTAAGTACCCATGCCTGTGACTGGATTTCGGCTGTAGAGGTTCTAAGCCGGAATATTTCCATAAGAACCTCTGCAATTTCCTTTCTAGCCTCCTACTCTGTCAGGCCCCAGGGATTTATAGTAGTCATACTTTATTGATCCCAGGGAAAATTGGTTTTCATTACAGTTGCACCATAAATAATAGTAATAAAACCATAAATAGTTAAATAGTAATATGTAAATTGTGCCATGAAATAAGTCCAGGACCAGCCTATTGGCTCAGGGTGTCTGACCCTCCAAGGGTTTGATGACCACAGGCAGGAATGACTTCCTATGTTGCATCTCGGTGGAACGAGTCTCTGGCTGAATGTACTCCTGTGCCCACCCAGTACATTATGTAGTGGATGGGAGACATTGTCCAAGATGGCATGCAACTTGGACAGCATACTCTTTTCAGACACCACCGTGAGAGAGTCCAGTTCCATCCCCACAACATCACTGGCCTTACGAATGAGTTTGTTGATTCTGTTGGTGTCTGCTACCCTCAGCCTGCTGCCCCAGCACACAACAGTAAATGTGGTAGCACTGGCCACCACAGACTCGTAGAACATCCTCAGCATCGTCCGGCAGATGTTAAAGGACCTCAGTCTCCTCAGGAAATAGAGACGGCTCTGACCCTTCTTGTAGACAGCCTCATTGTTCTTTGACCAGTCCAGTTTATTGTCAATTCGTATCCCCAGGTATTTGTAATCCTCCACCATGTCCACACTGACCCCCTGGATGGAAACAGGGGTCACTGGTACCTTAGCTCTCCTCAGGTCTACCACCAGCTCCTTAGTCTTTTTCACATTAAGCTGCAGATAATTCTACTCACACCATATGACAAAGTTTCCTACCGTAGCCCTGTACTCAGCCTCATCTCCCTTGCTGATGCATCCAACTACGGCAGAGTCATCCGAAAACTTCTGAAGATGACAAGACTCTGTGCAGTAGTTGAAGTCTGAGGTGTAAATGGTGAAGAGAAAGGGAGACAAGACAGTCCCCTGCGGAGCCCCAGTGCTGCTGATCACTCTGTCGGACACACAGTGTTGCAAGCACACGTACTGTGGTCTGCCAGTCAGGTAATCAGGAATCCATGATACCAGGGAAGCATCCACCTGCATCGCTGTCAGCTTCTCCCCCAGCAGAGCAGGGCGGATGGTGTTGAACGCACTGGAGAAGTCAAAAAACATGACCCTCACAGTGCTCGCTGGCTTGTCCAGGTGGGCGTAGACGCGGTTCAGCAGGTAGACGATGGCATCCTCAACTCCTAGTCGGGGCTGGTAGACGAACTGGAGGGGATCTAAGTGTGGCCTGACCATAGGCCGGAGCAGCTCCAGAACAAGTCTCTCCAGGGTCTTCATGATGTGGGAGGTCAATGCCATCGGTCTGTAGTCATTGAGGCCACTGGGGCGCGGCGTCTTCAGCACAGGGACAAGGCAGGATGTCTTCCACAGTACAGGAACCCTCCGGAGCCTCTGGCTCAGGTTGAATACATGGCGAAGTACTCCACATAGCTGAGGCGCACAGGCTTTGAGCACCCTGGTACTGACACCATCCGGTCCTGCAGCCTTGTTTGGGTTGAGACGTTTCAGCTGTCTTCTCACCTGTTCAGCTGTGAAGCCCACTGTGGTGGTTTCGTGTGGGGGAGGGGTATAGTCATGAGAGCAGGGTGGAGGACTGTGAGGAGGGGTAGGAGGGGAAAGTGGAATATACGTTGGTTTTGGGCCGACAACAGATGACTCATGTGGAGGATGGGCAGGGGCCACAATGTCAAATCTATTAAAGAACAGGTTAAGTTCATTGGCCCTGTCCACACTGCCTTCAGCTCCTCTGTTGCTTGTTTGCCGGAACCCAGTGATGGTCCTCATCCCCCTCTAGACCTCTCTCATGTTGTTCTGCTGGAGTTTCCACTCAAGCTTCCTCCTGTACCTGTCTTTAGCCTCCCTGATCCTGGCTTTCATGTCCCTCTGTATTGCCCTCAACTCCTCCCTATTTCCATCTCTAAACACCCTCTTTTTAGCGTTCAGGATGTCCTTAATGTCCTTTTTTACCCATGGCTTATTATTTGAATAACAAAGGGCAGTTCTTGTCGGAACATTACAGTCCACACAGAAGTTGATGTAATCAGTGATGCACTCTGTGAGCCCATGAATATCCTCTCCATGTGGCTCACAGAGTGTCTGCCAGTCTGTCACCTCAAAACAACCCTGGAGCGCCTCATAAGCCTCCTCTGACCATTTCCTCACTGTCCTCGAGGTTGCAGGTCTACTCTTCACCAGAGGCACGTAGCAGGGTTTTAGAGGCACCAGGTTGTGATGTGACCTTCCCAGTGGGGGGAGGGGAAAGTAGCTGTATGCATTCTTAACATTAGCGTACATCAGATCCAGAGTCCTCTCCCCTCTGGCTGTACAGCTCACATACTGCGTGAAGTTGGGTAGTGTTCTAGCCATGGTAACATGGTTGAAGTTACCCGAGATGATAATGAGGGCACTCGGATGCTGGGTTTGTAATCTGGCTATGACTGTGTAAATGATGTTACACGCCGACGTCGGGTTGGCAGAGGAAGGGATGTACGCAACAACCACAATTGCATGCGAGATTTCCCTTGGCAAATAATATGGCCGGAGTCCAACAGCAAAAAGTTCAATATCCGGGCTACAAACACGTTCCTTGATCGTAATATGCCCAGGATTGCACCATCTGTTGTTTACCAGAACCGCCAGCTCCCCTCCCTCACGCTTACCGCTCTCAGTGCAATTCCGTTCAGCTCGCATGGTCTGGAAGCCCTCTATGGAAACACTTTGATCGGGTATGTCCTCATGCAGCCACGTTTCAGTAAAACACATAACACTTCCCTCCCGAAATGTTCTCTGACTCCTGACAAGTGCCGTCAATTCATCCATTTTATTCCCCGGCGATCTCACATTTCCCATGGTGAGAGAGGGAAGACATGGCTTATAACTTCTCTTCTCCATAAGCCTCTGTTGTCTCGACCCGGTCCTCTTCCCTTGCCTTTCTGATCCCCCTCTGAATCCTCTGTGTGTTTTCCTCCAGATTTCAGCCGGGATGTCCGCTGCTCTGTTCGCTAGACCGGCCGGCATGAGCGCAATCAGCTGGTCCCTGGAATAAACAATGCAGCCATCCTGCTGCCTCGCTAACGAGACGTGTCCGAATGTAACTATTTCCAGCGCTAAAAAAACAAGTAAAACTCTCTCCACCAGCATGTTAGAGAGGGTGCAGCTTCAACGTGTTACCGTGAGAAAAAATACAACAAATAACCTAAGTTAAAAAGTTTAAAAAATAAGAAACTAAACGAGCAACTATAACAGGCTGCATGAACGACCGGCGCATGCGCACCTTCACGTATGGTAAGGATGAATATACTTCCTCCCTGGTAATACACGTGTCCTTCAAACATCACACCTGTTTCCCTTACAAGCATGTTTTTCTTCACAGTAAAGACCAAGGAAAAATATTCATTAAAAATCTGACCCCTCTGTTGTGGTCCTGGTATTTCTAAGACACTTACTCTCTCCCTAGCTAACTTTCACTCTTAGTATAGCTATACAACCACTTGGTATTTTCCTTAACCCCATTTGCCAAATCTATCTCATACACTCTTAACAGTATTCCTAATCTTTTCAGAGTCATGAAGAGATTCGCTTGATCCCAACCTCCTAAACGCAATATATGCTTCCTTTTTCTTGACCAGTATCTCTTGTCAGCCAAGGTTCCTTAATCTGGCCCGGTTTACTTTTTACTCTAACACAGGGGTTCCCAACCTGGGATCCACTGACCCCTTGCTTAATCGTGTTGGTCCATGGCATAAAAATGGTTGGGAACACTTGCTCTGCCAGGAGCATGCTGCTCATGGGTTCTTGCTATTTCTTCCTTTCCCTTCAAGGAGGCTTCCCAAAATGAGCTCTGCTAAATCCTGTTTAATTTACGTCAATATTACCCTGCTCTAGTTTAGGACCCTAAACTGTCAAAAATTCCTATCTTTTTCTATTAGTCTTAAAACTAATAGAATTACAGTCACTAGAGCCAAAGTGCTACTTCAGATATTTGCCCTAACTTATTCCCAAAGAGAAGGCCCTGTATTGCAGCCTCTCGAGAATGCCCCTCTGTATATTGACTCAGAAAATTGTTCTGGATATATTTCACAAACCCCACCCTGTCCATGCCCTTTGAACTCCGGTAGGGAAATTATAATCTCCTACTAATATAATGTTGTTATTCCTATGACTACAAGCAGTTTCTCTTCACACCTGTTGCTCAAGTTCCTTTTGGCTATGGGGGTCAGGCTATAATACAGCCCAACTATAGTGACCCTCCCCTTCTTGTTTCTAAGTTCTATCCATTTCACCTTACTAGATATTCCCCAAAGAATGGCACCTCTAAGTACTACTCTTGTCAATCAGGCTAGAATCCCTGCAACACACACAGAATGCTGAAGGAACACAGCAGGCCAGGCAGCATCTATGGAGAAGAGTAAACAGTTGATGTTTTGTGCTAAGAGCCTTCATCAGGACTGGAAAAAAAGATGAGAAGTCAGAGTAAGGAAGTGGGGGGAGGGGAGGAAGAAATACAAGATGACACATAATAGGTGAAACCAGGAGAGGGGGAGTGGTGAAGTAAAGAGCTGAGAAGTTGACTAATGAAAGAAATAAAGGGCTGGAGAAGGGGGGAATCTGATAGGAGAGGATAGAAGGCAATGGAAGAAAGGGAAGAGGAGGAGGACCAGAGGGAGGTGATGGGCAGGTAAGGAGATAACGTGAGAGAGGGAAATGGGAATGGGGGGATAGTGAAGGGGGTCGGTGGCAATTACTGAAAGTTCGAGAAATCAATGTTCATGCTATCAGGTTGGAGGCTACCCAGACGGAATATAACATGTTGCTCCTCCAACCTGAGTATGGCCTCATCGCGGAAGGAGAGGAGGCAATGGACTGACATGTCGAAATGGGAATGGGAAGTAGAATTGAAATGGGTGGCAACCGGGAGATCCTGCTTTTTTTGGTGGACGGAGTGTGGGTGCTCGGTGAGACAGCCTCCCAATCTACATCAGGTCTCACCGATACACGGGAGGCCATACCGGGAGCACCAGATACAGTAGGTAAACTGCGAAGGCTAGGATCCCTCTTCGCATATTTGTACCTCTGTCATGCCTGTATCATGGAACACTGAGTTGCCTGCCCCACCCTTCTCTCGGCCATGTTCCTGTTATAGCTATAACGTCCCAGTTCTCAGAGCCAGTCCAGGCTCCGTGTTCACCTGCCTTACTTGTTAAACCTTGAGCACTGAAAGAAAAGCAGCTTAAAAGAGTATTCCTATCCCTGTCCTTATAGTGACCCTGGTTATCTTGATCACTTGACTCACTCTTGCCGGTTACTGCTTTATCCCATGGCATGCTTCTGCTCTGAGTCCAACTCCCCTGCCAATCTAGTTTAAACCATTCTGTGTGGCACCAGCAAATTTCCCTGCAAGGATATTGGTTCCCCTCTACTTCCAAGTGCAAACTGCCCCTCAGTAAAGTATCTCTCCCTTAGCTAGGACATAAAGTATACTTAATAAGGAGGACAAGGTGTTTTGTTCATGTAATGACCAGCATTTGTGTCCCCACCTATATCCCTATATAGTCCCAGACATCTTGCAGTTTATATGAGTTTATAGTATGCACACTGGTTTCCATGTTTCTTACAAGACACCACTGTTAGTGAGAAGTCAGCTGGGATATGCTGAGGTCAGCATGGAATCTCCATATTTGTTTCACCTTGTTGGCGGTCAACATTTTCCAGCATCTGTGTTGTTATACCATTTTTCTGAAAATTATATTCAAATGTTATTTGATATTTATAGAAATGTTCTACTATTGTAACACATTATAATTATTCAGTAATTGAATGTATATGTTTTCATTTCCCATTTCACATGCTTAAATATTTCAGCTCTAATTACAATATTCATTACCTAAATGGGTGGAAAATTCCCAGGCTGCCAGAACTGAGCTACTGTATGTGCAGAGCTGACCTTCAACAAATGGTCTTCACAGTCCCTTTCGCCCTCTGGAGAAATTATTGGCTTTGAATTTGGATCTCCCTCTAGTGGCTCAAGTGGAAGCAAGAGCAGCCTTGAAAAATTAAAGGCATAAGCTTGCAGCTCAGTGATCATACATCATCAAAGAAATACTGCAAGTTCTTTCATTTCCAGTCTGGGAGTGGAAGATGCCCATTGCTGGAGGGCTGGACATTTCCCAAGTGATTTGGCGTGGATACAAGGTATAGAGATCATGCATCTGCCATCCAGTTCCTGACAGCAAGCTTCCTCTTGGTTTGGCAGCACTGATCTGCAGCTTAGCTGCAAAAGAAAGCAATAAGGACAGCACCAGACTAGATTATGAAGGCCTATAATCCAGCAGTTTGATGTTTAATTCATTTAGGAATGCTATAATGAACATAACTGATGATGTATTCTTCCAGTTGTGTATGAACTGATATTGTAAATGCGAATTTAATGGATCTGAAAAATATTCAGCAGTTTGTTGATGGAAGTACAGGAATATGAGCAAATTTGTACCATGGCACTATACAGATTTTTTCATGCAATTTTTGTTGATCAGATCATCTTAATTGATCTTTTAAACAGTAAGTATCATTAGCAGTAGGAACTGGGATTAAGGCACTGAGATATGTTTAATGAGTCCTGATGAAGGTATTGAAAGCATAGAGCTCATGGCCACAGGGATCTCCATCTGACTTGAAGGAAAATGGGTGATGATGATCATCATCACAAGCCTGGGCGGAAGGTATGGAGATCCTGAGATGCCCAGTCACCTAGATCCCCCTCTTGGCCTCACCAGTGTAGCCCAAAGGAAAGCTTATGAAGCAATAAGTTTGGCACCAGCTTGGCTGCAGGAGCTGCCGGAATGATGTTCAATGATGTCCAGCCGTCTTAAGGGCTCCACTCTGGATTTGCTGTCTGGGTTCACTCCCGTAGCCTTCGTCTCTCCCGAGGCTGCCCACAAGGTAGTGGGGCTACTTACGAGCACCAGGACGTGCTCACACACCGGAGTGCCTGTGTGCCATATGTGCAGCGGCCAACCTCCTCCCTGTCCTCTGCAGTTCAGCCTGAGTCCAAAAGGAGTTTAGTTTCCGTGTGCTGCCGGCAAGAAGGAACTGCATGAGGCTTGCTGTTGGAGAGGCTATGTACCAGCAGGGAGAGGTTTACACATTCAGCTCTCTTTTTCGCAAAGTTGCTAGCCGGTGGTGGAAGCTGAAAGTGAGAACAACAAGCACGACCCGGTACACTATCGCACTGGACACGTCACAGCAACCATTTTGACACCACTCCACAGGGAGTAGGTGAAATAAATAAGTTATGTTTAAAAGGAAGCTGAACAGGCAACTGATCAAGAAAAGAACGGAATGTTATGCAATTACATACTTATGTATATGTGCTATATGTGACTTGTGCTGTGTGTGACCGTTGGTATTATATTTTGCACCTTAGCCCCAGAGTAACACTTTGCCTGTATTCATGAATATTCATGTATGGTTGAATAGCAATTAAACTTAAACTTACATTCAGATGCTTTTCAGTTTTTGTATAATTTCTGCAAGACTATGTATCTTCAGTAATCATATACATACATCTACTTACAAGATTGCTATATTGTAATAGAACTATCACTTGCTTTTAAATGTGTCAGCAATTCAGCAATAATTGTATTTGCATCTTGCTTTTTAAATAGCTATTGGAATGAATTGACTTCAAGGAGATTCATTATATAATCAATAGGCAACATAAAAAGACTACTCCTGGGTTGTCAAAGCTATTGAATAGAATGGTGGTTCATGACACCAATGCAGCATCCGGTGTCTCAGGATACCACAGATTCACAGAAGGTTCAATAAAGGAAATGCAATGCAAAATCCAACTGTTGGTTGTTAAAGTGTGGATAGGAGTTTGAGAAGAAGCTGAGGGAAACTAAGTATTCAGTGGAACCTTGGCTGTTTGGATAAAAAATTGGCTTACAGGAAGAAAGCAGAGGGTAGTAGCGGAAGGAAATTATTCTGCCTGGAGGTCGGTGACTAGTGGAGTGCCGCAAAGATCTGTCCTGGGACCCCTGCTCTTAGTGATTTTTATAAATGAACTGGATGAAGAGTCGGAAGGATGGGTGAGTAAGATTTCGGATGACACGAAGATTGGAGGAGTTGTGAATGGAACTGTAGGTTGTCGAAGGTTACAAGAGGATATCGACAGGATGCAGAGTTGGACAGAAAAGTGGCAGATGGAGTTCAATATGGATAAGTGTGAGGTGATGCATTTTGGAAGGACAAACCAGAAGGCTGAGTACAGGGTTAATGGTCGGTTACTTAAGAGCGTGGATGAATAGAGGGGACCTTAGAGTTCAAATCTATACATCCCTCAAGGTCGCTACACGGGTTGATAGGATAGTTAAGAAGGCCTATGGGATGCTAGGCTTCATTAATAGGGGGATTGAGTTCAAGAGTAGAGAGGTCATGTTGCAACTCTACAAATCTCTGGTGAGACCACACTTAGAGTATTGTGTTCAGTACTGGTCACCTCATTAAAGAAAGGATGTGGAAGCTATGGAGAGGGTGCAGAGGAGAATTACCAGGATGTTGTCTGGATTGGAAAACAAGTCTTATGAGGCAAGGTTAGCAGAGCTGGGACTTTTCTCTTTGGAGCGTAGAAGGATGAGAGGGGACTTGATAGAGGTCTACAAGATTATGAGAGGCATAGATAGGGTGGATAGCCAGTACCCGTTTCCCAGGGCACGAATAGCAAACACCAGAGGGCATGTGTACAAAGTTAAGGGAGGGAAGTTTAGAGGAGACATCAGGGGTAAGTTTTTTACACAGAGGGTTGTGAGTGCCTGGAATGACTTGCCAGGGACGGTGGTAGAGGCTGAAACATTACGGGTATTTAAGAGCCTCTTGGACAGGAACATGGATGAAAGAAAAATAGAGGATTACAGGGTAGTGTGGGTTTAGTACTTTTTTTTTAAGGAATATATGGGTCGGCATAACATTGAGAGACGAAGGGCCTGTACTGTGCTCTAGTATTCTAGTGTCTAGTGTCTAGTGTCTAGATGTTGAGGACATCTGTCCTGTTAACCTCACGTTCATTCAGACCCAACTACTAAAGATAACTTTCACCCCAAAATATTCACATATGACCCCCTTCATTGGTCTCACACAGCCGTATCATTACCCATCCATTCACATTACAGAAGCTGCCACCTGCCACGTATCACCTTCAGAAATAGCTTTAGTATTTGAAATGTGACTGATTTAAAACCTGTCAGGTCTGATCATGCAATTAAAAGCTCTTACTGCAGTACATCTTATCTTATCATTACACCATAATTATAGGAACTATTAAAGAGCAGAGGTTCTCATTATGAACTGCCACATAGGCAATGTTTTATCTGATAAGACATGCTGATAAATCCCAGAATTTCAATGAAACCTGAGATTTTCTTAATTGTCATGATCAGGTGTCATAACGGAATGTAATGGCGTGATTGATGAAAATGTTTGGTCCTGTTTTATATCATTTGGCAACAGCACCAACTGAAATGTGAGTGCCTTCCCGGAGCTGGTGGTTGCAGCTTGCGCTGACGCTTCAGGACTGGTATATCACTAAAGTACCAGAAAAGGGTCATTCTTTATATCTTTAAGTTTCAGAAAAAATTGCCTTTATATGAGTAAATATAGTTCGAAGAACTTATTGGAATACATATTTTAATAAGAAGCAGGATATTTCTGATTCACAAACATCACTCCTAGGGAATGTGTATGTTTTTGAGTTGATCAAGATGAGTTATAGTGGTGCCACAAAATACAAGTTTCCGTTGCAATCATCAGTATTAAGCATTAAACCGCATTCGGGGACTGATTTATTCTATTTTATTCATCTGTGGAAAGTGGGCTTTGCTGGCACTTGTTGTTCAGTCCCAGCTGCTTTGGGAAAATGCTGATGGGCTTTCATAGACCAGACTGAGCAAGACTGTGGTTGTAGGGACAGCTGTGGAGAGCGTACGTCAAAGGGGTAGAGCGCTGTCCAGTCCTTTGATGATGAGAGGGATAATTATTGTAGAGCCGCAGAAAATTAGTGATGCACCCACAGTTACTCCACGTGCACTGAGCAGAACTGCTGAGCCCATCCTGATCATGGCTGGTTCTTAGTGCAGCCACAGAAAACCCAGTCCTAACTCTCCATCTAATCAGTCAGTTGGTGCATTGCAGCCTTGCTCTTCCTTACAAAATCCGCGCTCCATGAACCTACAGGACATAACTCTCAGGGACTTGGGCTATATTATATGTTTATTGGGTGACTGTATGTTTACTGCTACCTTCTGTGTCCTATATTGTATGTGTTTGTGCTGTGTATGACTGTTGGTAATGTGTTTTACACCTTGGACCCGGAGGAACGCAATTTCATTTGGCTGTATTCATAGATATTCATCTATGGTTGAATGACAATTAAACTTGAACTTGAACTTTATCACAGATGAAGGTACAGGATGACAGACTCTGCCACCTTAAACAGGATGCTATATTGCTTAGTCTGGGGCTTGCTATGCCTCACTAGCATGCTCTCCTGCAGTGAAATGTGGCTTGACAATGAGAGAGGCAATGGGAAAAGGGTATGTTCATGTGAAGACTCACTTCCCTTCCTCCATACCAATCTCTCTACACTGCTTCTCTCAACCATTCCTAGACACCACCCAAAATGCTACTTGGATTCCTTTTGGTATCCTTGACAAGCTCCTTTACAGACTTCGTACAAGTTGTTGGCCAAGAGCCTCTCAGCAGACAGCTGGGATCAGAACCAGTCTCTAACTCTGCATTAACTCAGACCCACCAAAGTGTGGCACATTGGAGCTGGAGGTAAAGTTGAACACAGGGAAGCTCAAGGCTTCATGTGAGATTTTAGTGGTGTGATGTTTCTGTTGTGCAGTTAAAACAATTTAAGATGCTGCCTTGCAGCACTTTCCCATCTTGCACTTTCTTGTTTGCAGATAAAAATATGTCTTTTAAGTTGACTGATGACAGCAGGAAAAAGTGATTAATCACTACTGGTCAAAGAAATACAGTCTTTAAAATGCACTAGTTGGGATACATTGTCTTCATGCTCTCCTCTTCAGCTCCTCTCCTTCCCCCACCCCTTCCTTTCTTCTTGTTCTGTCATCCTCCCCAATGTCTCTTCTTCCTCTTCCTTCCTCATTCACCTCTCACAACTCTTCTCTCTTCTCCTCTTGCTTCACTTCCAATTCCTTCTCCTCCTCTTCTAAATTGTCCTTTCTTCTTTCTGCTGGTCCAGTCTTTGTTGCTGCACACTGAGTTGTACAGCCAGTCACTTCCAGTTACAGACAAAGATATGATCCATTAAGAAGTAAAGTACCTCCAAAAAGGATCATAAAGACTGAGTGTCTTATAGAACTGAAGCACTCTACAGCCCACTGAGACCACACTGACCACCAAACACTTGTTAACAGCAACCCTACACTATCCTCACTTTCCTTTCACATTTTTGTCAGCTCTCCTACCCACGTGGGGGACAATTCCACTCACCTACACACGCTAAGGACAATTTGCATTGACCATAAAGAGCTTAGTGGCATGGTGTCATGACCACATCATTTCCTTCAGTGTCAACAAAACAAAAGAGCTGGTCATTGACTTCAGAAAGGAAAATGATGCACCTGCCCCTGTCAACATCAGCAGTGTTGAGGTTGAGAAGGTGAGAGCTTCAGGTTCCTAGATATAAACATCACTAATAGCCTGTCCTGGTCCAATCACTTTGATGGCATGGCCAGGAAAGCTCAAGAAACTTCCTAAAGGGGGTAAAGAAATTTAACAAGTCCCCAGTTTTTATCAATATACCACAGAAAGCATTATGTCTGGATACATAATGGCTTGGAATGGCAACTGCTCTGTATGTGGCCACGGGTGGACGCAGCTCAGTACATCAGAGGAACGAGCCTCCCATCTATAGACTCTGTCTATATGCCTTGCTGCCTCAACCAACATAATAAAAGCCCCACCTATCCCAAATATTCTCTCTTCTCCACTCTTCCATGGGGCAGAAGTTACAAAAGCCTGAAAGTACATACCACCGGTCTCAAAGACAGCTTCTATCTCATTGTTATCAGAATCTTGAATAGATCTCAAACAATAAAATGCACCCTTGACCTCTCAATCAACCACATTATGATATTGTACCCTATCGTTTAGAAGCACTGCACTTTCTCTGTAGCCTTTACACTTTATTCTGCATTGTTATGTCTTGCCTTATTCTAGCTCAATGCACTGTGTAATGACTTGATCTGTATAAACACTGTACAAGACAAGCTTTTCATTGTGTCTTCGTACATGTGACAAAAATAAACCAGTACCAATTAACCTATCAACATTGGAAAGGAACCCATACTTCGAGGGGAAACCTGCATATTCATGGGGATTTTGGACTGAAACAGTGTTGCTAGAGGTCTGCGGCAGCACCTCCACTCACTGTATCAAAGTGCCACACAAAATCTACTGATGTCAGTTTGTCCATGGTTAACTAAAGAACTCAAGGACAATGTTGAAATGAATGGAAAATCCAATAATATTACAAGGAGTAGAAAACTGGGAACATTATTTTAAAAACAAAAGTTAATTAACAAATAAAAAAAGGGAAAAAACAGATTACCAATGTAAACTAGCAAGAAACATAAAAATCTACAAGCATATAAAAAAGGACGTGATTAGCTAACGCAAATACTCTTCTCTTGGGGGATGAGATGAGAAAATTAATTTTTGGAAATAAGTAAATATCAGTAACTCCGAACAGAAGTTTTGTATCAACCTTCTTGCTAGATGACTTTAAAAGCATACTAATTTTTGCAGGAAATCTAAGGACAAACCACCTTATCCTTGGAGAAAAGGTACAGGGCAATCGAAGGGACCGAAGTCAGAAGTGGATAGAGTGATAGTCAGTGTATTGCTTTTGATCATCCAAAATTCACTAAATTCTGGAAAACTCCCAGTGAATTGAAAAACCGCAAATGTAACATATTGATTCAAAAAAGGAGGAGAGAGAAAGCAGGAAATTATCCTGACATCTGTCATTATGAAAATGCTGGAATCCATTACTATAGAAGTAGTTGCAGGACATTTAGAAAATCATAAAACAATCAAGGAGTCAAAATTGTTTTATGAAAGGGAAATTGTGTTTGACAAATTTATTAGAGTTCTTTGAGGAAATAACAAGCAGGGTGGATAAAAGGGGGCCAGTTGATGCGGTGCATTTGGATTTTCAGAAGACATTTGATAAGGTGTCATGTAAAAAGTTACTGCACAATATGAGAGCTCATGGCAATCGGGGTAATATATTACTGTGGATAGAGGATTGGTTATGTAATACAAAACAGAAAGTGGGAATAAGTGGTTCATTTTCAGGTTGGCAGTCAGTGGATGCCAAACAGATCAGTGCTGACCTCTCAATTATTTACAATCTATGTTAAAAGATTAGGTATGCTACAGCCAATTTGATGCTGGTACCCAATACAGGTGGGACTACTTGTGATGAGGATGCAAAGAGTATGCAAAAGGAAATAGACAGGTTAAACGAATAGGAAAAAATATGGTATAACGTGGGAAATGTGTGTTATCGACTGTTGTTGGAAGTATATAAAAGCATATTATTATTTAAATGGCCACAGAATAATTGAGCACTTGGTGTGTTTTTTGTATGTGAAATAAAGAATATTAATCTGTACATGAAATAAAGGATATTATCATGAGAATATTAATAATGAGAAAGGTGAAAGGAATGATGACTTTCAGTGCAAAACAAATGTTTGGATTGGAAGCAATGGAGGCAAAGCAGAACAGATTCCTTAGCATGAAAGGATTGTCTGATGAGAAAAGATTGAGGTGGTTGGGTCAAACTCAGAGAGCTTAGAAGAATGAGAGATAATGTTGGAACTTGTATGATTCTGAGAATACAGGGCTAGTTAAATGGCAGGAAGAAGTTTTCCATCACGTTGGAATCTAAAGGGAGTTTCAGAAGAAGGCATCTTCCATTTAATGTAAGCATATTTTTGGTCTACAAGGCAGTTAATAATTATGAGAACCTGCAGCGATAGGAGCTGAAGTCAAGATTAGATCAAGCATGGACTTATTAAATAGTGGAGTAGGACTAAGGAAAGATATGATCTATTCCAACTCCTATTTCTTTTGCTCTTAGGTTCTTCTTCCAGACATCCTGGCTGATGTGTACCATAGCATCCTCAAGATGTCAAAACACCTGTTGGTATCTTATTTTGTCATACTTGTAACCATCAAATGCTTTTGGACTTGAACAATTTTGTTTCTAATAGGTGCTAATAACTCAATTTAAAGTAGATGAACAAAGAGCCTGTAGCCTCTTTGTCCATGTACTTCTACAGTTACACATATCATTATGAATCGTTATGAACCAATGACTTTTGATGCTCTTCATTTCTCAAACCCAGATCTCAAAATTCAGATCATCATTACTGCTACGTTTAGATCATAGCGTATAATATGGCACAGTACAGTGCAGGGACAGGTCCTTCACGCTACCACGTCTGTGCTGAAATAAACCAATTCTCTTCTGCCTACACATGATCCATATTATTCCATTCCCTGCAATTACGTGTGCCTATCTAGCAGCCTCTTAAACGTATATCCTTCCACCACTGCCCCTGAAAGCTTATTCTGGACACCTACCACTCTCCATGGAAAACACTTGTCCCATATATCTCCTTTAAACTTGGCCCCTCCCATCTTAAATACATGTCCTCTAGATCGTGACATTTCCACCCTGGGAAAAAGATTCTGACTGTCGACCCGATCTATGCCTCTTATATTCTTACCAACTTCTACTGGGTCTTCCCTTAGCCTCCAACACACCAGAGAAAATAACCAAAGTTTGTCCAAGCAACAGACACAAAATGCTGGAGGAACTTAGCAGGTCGGGCAGTATCTATGGAAAAGAGTGAACAGTCGACATTTCAGGCCACGACCCATCTTCGGGACTGGAATAATAGATGACAAGTTAGAGCAAGAAGATGGGGGGAGCGGTGGAAGATGTACAAAGAGGGAGGTGAAAGGTGAAACCCGGAGAGGGGGAGTGGTGATGTAAGGAGGTGGGAAATTGATTGGTGAAAGAGATAAAGGGCCAGCGAAGGGGGAGTCTGATAGGAGAGGGGAGAAGACTGCAGAAGAAAGGGAAGGAGGAGGAACACCAGAGGGAGGTGGTGGTCAGGTAAGGAGATAAGGTGAGAGAAGGAAAAGGGAATGGGGGAATAGTTGGGGGGAGGGGTTGGGGCATGCAATTATTGGAAGTTCGAGAAATCGATGTTCATGTCATCAGGTTGGAGGCTACCTAAACAGAATATAAGGTGTTTCTCCTCCAACCTGAGTATGACCTCATCACAGCAGTAGAAGAGACCATGGTCTGACATGTCAGAACTGGAATTGGAAATAGAATTGAAATGGGTGGCCACCAGGAGATTCCACTTTTTCTGGCAGACAGAGCATAAGTGCTTGGCAAAGGATTCTCCCAAACTATGTATACAGAAGGCCACACCAGGAGCAGCCGATATAGTAGATGACCTCAACAGACTCACAGGTGAAGTGTCACCTCACCTGGAATGACTGTTTAGGGCCCTGAATGGTAATGAGGAAGGAGGTGTAGGGGCAGGTGTAGCATTTGTTCCACTTGCAAGGATAAATACCAGGAAGGAGATCAGTGGGGAGGGACAAATGGACAAGGTAGATGAGGGCAAAAGGAACCCTATCCCTGGTGAGTTGGTGAAAGGATGGGGTGAGGGTAAATATGCGCGAAATGGAAGAGATGCGGGTGAAGACAGCGTTGATGCTGGAGGAGGGCAAGTCCCTTTCTTTGAAGAAGGGAGATATCTCACTAGTTCTGGAATGAAAAGCCTCATCTTGAGAGCAGATGTGGCAGAGACGGAGGAACTGAGAGAAGGGGATGGCATTTTTCCAAGTGATAGGGTGGGTAGAGGTATAGTCCAGGTAGCTGTGAGAACCAGTGGGTTTATAAAAGGTATCGATAGGTAAACTGTCTCCAGAGATAGAGACAGAGAGATCGAGAAAGGGAAGGGAAGTGTCGGAAATGGACCAGGTGAATTCGAGGGCAGGGTGGAAGTTGGAGCCAAAATTGATGAAGTCAACGAGTTCAACATGGGTGCAGGATGCAGTCATCGATGTAGCATAGGAAAAGTTGGGGAGTGGTACTGGTGTAGGCTTGGAACATAGACTGTTCTACTGTTCTCCAGCATCTTCAGGCTTTCTTGTCAATGTTTGTTCATCCTGGAAAATTTAGGGAATCTTGGTGGTTGAGAGATATTGAGGCTCTAGTCAAGAAAGTGTAAGAGGTTGGGGACAAGTGAAGCCCTTGAGAAGTACAAAAATATTAAGAATACTTGATCTTTTAAAAAAAACAGTTAAAAAAAGTTTTTAAAAAAAAGAGGGAAGAGAAAAAGATCAGGGAAATCTGGTAAGAGAAGGTTAAAGAAAATCCCAAGAGATTATATAGCTGTATTAAAGAGTAAAGTGTAGCTAGGGAGAGAGAATAGGTCCCCTTATGAATCAGCAGGGCTGACAATGTTTTGAGCTGCAGGAGATGGGTGGAATTCTTAATGAATATTTCACCTCAGAGTTTACTATGGAGAAAATCAAGGTTGCTCGTGAGATTGGGGTAACAGTGGAGATGTTTTGGAGCACATTCATATTACCAGGGGAGAGGTAATTACAACCTTACAGCACATTATGAGTTTTGTCCACCTTATTCACCTTATAGTACATTAAGATAAACACCCAAGCCCTGATATGGTGCAGCGCCAGATCTTTAGAGAGACAAGAGAATAAATTTTGGAGGCCCAGATGGAGAGAGTTGCTTCATTGTTAGCCACCAGGGAAGTTCCTGAGGACTAGGAGGTGGCTAATATTGTTTTGTTGTTTAAGAAAGGTAGCAAGAACTGAAGGGGAATAACAGGCCAATCAGTTTGACATCAGTAGTTAGATATTTACTGGAGAGAATTCTGAGGGAGAAATTAACATGAAACTGGATAGACAGAGTCAGATTAGGAAGGTCAGCAAAGCTCTGTGTATGGGAGGTCGTGTTTAACAAACCTGTTAGAGCTTTTTGAAGAAATAACCAATAAGATAGAAGAGGGTAGGACAGTAGATGTTGTTTATTTGGACTTTAGCAAGGCTTTTGACAAAGGCCAGCATGGTAGGCCCCACAGAATCCAGGGAGTGGCCCAGAGGTAGGAAACAGATGATGGTGAATGAAGGTTGTTTCGTAGAATGGAAGTCATCAACTAGTTGTGTGCTGCAAAGATCAGTTTTAGGACCCTTGTTATTCATTTTTTGGATTTCATTATTCATTATATTGGTGCCAGTATACAAAGCATGATCAGTAAGTTTGTAGATAACACAAACTTAAGAGGTGTTTTTGATAGTGAAGAAGGTTATTGTAGATTATAGAGAGATCTTGATCAGTTAGGAAAATAGTCTGAGGAGTGGCAAATGGATTTCAATACAGATAAATGTAAAGTGATACATTTTGAAAAGTCAAACCAATGGAAGCCTTATCCTATGCATGGTAGAGGCTTAGGGAGTGTAATAGATCAGAGGAACTTAGGAGTACAAGTGCATAGTTCATTGAAAGTAGTATCACAGCTAGAAAGGGTGATGCAAAAAGATGATTTTCCCTAGCTTTTATTAGTCACGGCATTAATTAGAGGAGTTGGAACATTATGTTGCAGTTCAATAAGTCGTTGCTGAAGCCACACTTGGAGCATCGTGTACAGTTGTCATAACGTTTTTATTGGACTGATGTGGTTAAAATGGATTGAGAGCAGAAAAGATTTGCAAGGATGTTGCCAGGTCTAGAGGGACGGGGGTATAGAGAGAGGGTGGCCAGGCTGGGACCTTATTCCTTGGAGCGTAGGAGAAAGTGGGGTTTATAGACGTTAGTAATATCATGAAGGACATACATAAGGTAAATGGTGGCAATCTTTTCTCCAGGCTAGGTGAGTCCAAAAGTCGGAAGCATAGATTTAGGGTGAGGGTCATCTTTTTCATGCAGAGGATGGTGAGAATATGGAACAAACTGCCAGAGCAAGTGGTTGAGGCCCTTAAGAAGCATATAGATAGGTACATTGAGAGGGTGGGCTTAGAGGAATATGGATCAACTGCAGTTTATGGGGACTAACTGGCTGTGCACCATGATCGGCATGGAAGTATTGGTTTGGAAGGCCTGTATCTGTGCTGTATTAACCATGACTCTCCTTATAGCTTCCAACCTCTAAATCAGGCAGCATCTTGGTACACCTCTTTTGCACTCTTTTCAAAGACTCTGCATCCTTCATGTAATGGGGCAACAATATGCGAAGCATGTCCAAACCAGATTTACAAAGCTGCAAGATGACTTCCTGATTCTGGTACTCAATACCTCGACCAAGGAAAGCAAATATGCCATGCACCTTCTTTACCACCCTATATTCTTGTGTAGCCACTTCCAGTGACCTGTTGATTTGGACCCTCAGGATCACTATGCTCTAGGCTTGCAAGAATAGATTCTCCTTTATTAGGTTAGGGAACATGATCATTTTGTCTTTTTCCTTATCAAGTTTCAAGATCAAATATCAAGGATAAACTTTATTCACCTTACGTATTTATATGAATTAGGAATCTGCTGTGGTATGTTAACGCAACATGCAATAAAAACAACATCCAATAATTATAAAGAATAAATAGTATGAAAATAAGAGTTAGAGCTTTAATTATGGAATAAAATGTACATAAATACATAAATAAGAAGTGGTTAGAAGTTTATACAGTGCAGTGATTGGGGTAGTAGATGGGGTAGGTGTGTTAACTAGAATTGTTGATCAGATTAACTGCCTGCCAAAAGAAACTTTTAAGACAGCATGAAGTTTTTGCCTTAATAACTCTCTCACGTTTTCTAGAAGGGAGCTCGAAGTTATTGTGATTGCACCAGGATAGTAGCTTGTTTACTCTTGGGTGGTACTTGAATTCTAATAGTTAGTAATAACAAGGTAAAGACACCTATACTCACAGGCTGATAGCACTCATAGTTCAGGCCCTTGTGAGAAATATCAAGAACTTCAAGTGCCCAGAGAAGTGTTTTCCCAGGGAAAGTTCCTGGGATTTTATAATCTTCTCCTTATTTGTCAGCAGAACCATAATGAGTAGGTACAAAATTTCATCCTGATTACTTGCCATCTACAAATATACTGTATGTATTATAATTATGTCAAAAAATGGAATATGTTATCCAAGATGCTTCCTGATGTTCACACCGTACCAATATTAGATCCAATAGTGGGTGAGGGAAGATTTAAAATTGAAGATGCAGAAATCTTGTATAATTACCAGACAACACACATCAAAGTTGCTGGTGAACGCAGCAGGCCAGGCAGCATCTGTAGGAAGAGGTGCAGTCGACGTTTCAAGCCGAGACCCTTCGTCAGGACTGATTACCAGACAATTGGTTGTGGATGTTCTTTTAATTGGTCAATGATGATAGATACTTGAGTAGAAATAGTAAAGAGTTGATGGCAGGTCTTCTTGGTGGGCATAGCCAGGGTACTATGAAGATGATTTAAAGTACTTTAAGAAACAAACTGTAAACAAGTACAAAGTGCAGATCTTTTGACTTTTCCAAACAGAGGTCAATGCAGAATCTATTCTTGCAAAAATGGTAGGGACTGAATTGGACAAAGTGCTTTTTCTAACGCGCTGTCAATATATAACACGGCATACTGTTTCCAGAACAGGAAAGTGTTTATGAAAAAGAAGGCAATGTTTTTGCTGTACAGTTGCCAGCTGGCCATAGTAACGGTGTAAGTTCTCCGTTTTCCCCCAGCATCCATGTTAGTTTTTTTGAGGTGGCCTATAATTGTTGGTGTTGGATGGAATTGCTGTTCAGCATCACTAAAACCTGCTACATGGCGTTGGACAGCTAAGGAAAGCAAACTTAATGAAAAAGTTAAAGTTTAACTTCTGCCAACAATGCCACAGCTTGTTCATTTCCTCCACCTACAGTGTTCTCTTTGTCCCAGTGCTTACTGTAAAGCAGAGATGGATTTTTTACCTAAGCCAAAGGCAATGTGGAACTGTCTCTTGGGATGCGTGGTAATGCTGACAATAAAACACAATCCAGTTATCCTCGGTTATTTGCTTGCCTTCCATTTTTGCTACATTTTTCCTTAGTCAATTTATGGTTTAATATAATCTGCCACTTTCCACTAACCAAGAAAAGAATAATGACCAAATGCAAATATAGCATATCAAGTACCACATAAACTGCTAATCAGATCTGACTTCAATAGACATGACATCAATGATAAAAGTACTTATAAGCATTCAATACCTTGACATCAAGTCAAAGTACTTTATAACTAATAGACTTTTTTTGTGAATAAAAACTCAGCAGGCACTTTGTGGAAAAGAAAGCAAATTGAGAACCTAAATGATTAATTAGTTTGCGTTAGTGTTAGCTGATGGAAGGAAGTTATTCGAACCTTCAGTCTCACATTGAATAGACGTATGTGATTCACTGACTAGCTCAAAGAGATGACATGACTTTGGTTTAAATTCTCATCCAAGATGAAAGGATAGAATGTGAAATCTCTAACTTTACCTAAATCCCTAACTCTAACTAAATCTGACTGGTGAATCACGGTGACGCATTCTGGGCTGCTCACAAAACTTCTAAAAATACTTCTTCCAAATTACTCATACTGAAATCTGCAGACTGTAATTTTCCTTTAAGCAATGTACTTTTGAACTGTCTTGATGAACTAATGATTTCACAATGGACTTTAGTCTCAAGCATGCAGATTCCGCACCTTAAAGCGAACGAAGGCACAGTGCCATGGCCGGAAAAGGGAAGGAAGGGTGAATGCCAAGGCATGCTGAAATGCTGAGAAATGAAACTCCCTCTATCCAGACTCTTGTTAGCGAATGTACAATCGCTGGAGAAATAGGTTGAGGACCAAAGGGCAAGATTGCGGTATTGACGGGAAATAAGGAATTGCTGTGACCTGTGTTTCACGAAGACATAGTTCACTCCGGACACAACAGACACATCAGTAAGACCTGAGAGCTTCTTAATACACCAGATGGAATAAACTGCTGATTCAGAGGATGCAGTTTCTTGTTGCACTCTTATTTTCCTTGATCTGGAACATCTGATAATTAAGTGCCAATCATTCTACTTACTGAGAGAGTTCTCATCCATGATCTTGACTGCAGCTTACATAACACCAAAAGCAGACGTTAAATGCCATGATTAGAAAACAAGAAGCAGCCTTTCAAATTTTTTGTCAGACACTTCAGTCAGGCTTTTTTGAAGAAAGTTTTTCCCAGGTATCAAAATATCACCTGCAGCACCAGGGGTGCCAACACACAATTAACCACTGTTTCAATGTGATTAGGAATGCCTACTGTTCCATGCCTAGACTGCATTTCAGAAGCCTGATCATTTAGCTGAACTTCTGCTACCTGCATACAGGCAGAGGCTAAAGGTCAAGGCTCCAGAGATAAGAATAATAAAATGGTGGTCGCGGGAGGCTGAGGAGTGACTATGGGATTGCTTCAAGTCAGTTGACTGATCCGTGTTGAAGGAAACATCAGAGGATCTGAGCAAATGCAGTTGTCATCACAGTTGTCATGGACTTTATAACAGTCATAGGTGAGTGTGTCCCCACAAAATCATCCAGTCTTCCTTAACCAGAAGCCCTGGATGAACCATGATATCCACAATCTACTGGGACCCAGATTGGTGGCATTCAGGTCTTGTGACAAAGTTAAATACAAGAGGTCCAGGTTAGATCTCCACAAAACCATCTCATGTGTGAATTGGCAATTCTAGACCAAACTGGAATTAGAGTAAGTCACTCAACAGTTGTTGCAGGGCTTGAATGCTCTCACCTCCTACAAAGTAAAACCAAGCAACAAAGGTGACAACAAAGCTGCGCTCCCAGATAAGTTCAATGCCTTTTATGCTTGCTTTGACCATCAAAACTTGAAGGGACATTCATGAATTCCCTCAGGCCCTGATCACTCTGTGTCTTCAGTTTTTGAGGTCAATTGAGAGCATCCTTCAAGAGGATGAGCGTACGGGAAGCATCAGGTCCGACGGGCTACCTGGCTGAGTACTAAAGATCCATGCTGATCAACTGACTGGAATGTTCACCAATACCTTTAGCCTCTTGCTTTGGCAGTGTTAGTTACCCACCTGCTTCAAGCAGGCTTCAATTCAATATACCGGAAGAAGAACATAGTAACCTGCCTCAATAACTGTCATCCAGTAGCACTTACATCAACTTTAATGAAGTGCTTTGAGAGTTTGGTGATGAAAAATATTAACTCCTACCTGAGAAGCAACTTGGATCCAGTCCATTTTGCCTGCTATCACAGCAGGTCAACAGCAGATGCCATTTCATTGGCTTTTAACTCAATGCTGGAATATCTGAACAAACAAGATGCATGCATCAGGACGCTCTTTATTGGTTACAGCTCAGCATTCAACACTATCATCCTCTCAAAACTAATCAATAAGCTTCAAGTCCTAAGCCACAATACTTCCTTGTACAACTGGATCCCCGATTTTATCACTAGCTGACCTCAGTCAGTTCAGTTTGGCAACAACGTCTCTTCCATAGTCTCCATCAGCGCAGGTGGGCACAAGACTGTGTGCTTAGCCCTCTGCTCTACTCACATTATACTTATGACTGGAAGGCTAAACATAGCTCCAATGCCAAGGGTGGTGATGAATCAGCATATAGGAGGGAGGCTGTGACGAGAGACCTCGGCAGGGATGGTTAGGACCCAAGTGCTGGAGTACCTGAGACTAGAATCGAGGCATGATACAAGAACAGGGTTCTAAATTAGATGCTAGATGAGAATCCAAAACTGATCGAGCACTGAACCTCAGTTTAGGTGCTCTTTACATACTAAATCCTGGTGCCAACACATGGCCGCCAATTAGCAGTGAGGTCTGAATCTTTAAAGAGGCCACGCCAGCTATCCATACCCTAGAAAGTTAGAGCATCTAGTCCCCAGAAGCTGGCGAGGTTGGGTGCATGTCGTGACAGGACCTCCTCCCCTACTCCTGACAACGCTGGTTGCTCGGAGAGACAATGACGTTAGTCATGGTTGAGAGCCAGATCTAAGATGTCCTTTTCAGGAACCCAGCACTGTTCCTCAGGTCCAAATTCTTCCCAGTCCATGAGGAAATACGGAATACCCCAAACAGTTCATGAATCAAAAATTCTCCTCACAGTGAAGACTTGTTCCACATTTACAAACCTCAGTGTTGGCAGGGCTGATAGTGGTGGGGCTAAAGGGCTGGTGTTCACAGATTTTAGTTTGGAAATATGGAAAGTGGGATTAATCTTGAGGGTCTTGGGGAGTTGCAAGGTGTAAGCTTTTGAGATTCTTGTAGGGTCCAATGAACTTGGCCGCCAATTTCCTAGACTCCACACGGAAAGCCAAATCCTGAGTCGACAGCCAGACCTGTTGCTCAAAAAACAAAACTGGTCCCTGTCTTCTCTTGCAGTTATCCATTATTTTAGCCTTCTGGATAGAAGCTAACCAAATCTCCCATGCCCTAATCCATTTCTCCTTGCAGTGTCGGACTAGATCTGCAGTCGCAGGGACCCCAACCTCGACCTCCTGCTCAGGGAAGAGTGGTGGCATTCGAAAAGAGACATCCCATGTGTGACCTTTGCCCACATCAAATGATTGCACCAATTGTCTGGTCTTTCAGAGGGTGCAGGAGGCCTTGAGATTGGGTTCAGGGCTCCTTGTTCCGGGCATACATCTCGCATGCCTGCATGTATTGACTGACCTCCCTCGCCATTCCAGGCCACCAATATCTTCTCTTAATGAACTCGAGGGCCCTGGCAATCCCTGGGTGAGCGGTCATTCTCAAAGTATGTCTCCTTTGAAGAACCTGAGACTGAGTGGAACTAGGAACAAACAGTTAACCGCGAAAGCCGTTCTGAGAAATTTCCCCTTGCGCCTGGCCCTTGTAAACAAGGGTGTTAATTTCCCGATGAATTGGCTATCACCTTGGCTTGGTGGTGGGCTGTTCCTCTTGTTCAGGTTTGTCAAACTGATGGGACAAGGCATCTGGTTTCTGATTCTTAGACCCGGGTTGATAGGTCGGGGCAAAATTAAAGCTGTTAAATAAAAGAGACCACCTGGCCTACCCAGAATTCAGCTCTTGGCCTCCTGAATATAAGCCAGGTTCTTGTGGTCTGTCCATATGATAAAACGGTTCTTGGTCCCCTCAAGCCAGTGACGCCATTCCTCCAGAGCCAACGTGACCGCGAGCAACTCTCTATTTTTGATGTTCTCTGCCAGGGATAGCTGCCTGGAAGAGAACAACATGGGTGCAGTTTATTTTCCTATTGCACCCACTCCAACATCCGAGGCATCCACCTCCAAGATGAAGGGAAGGTCTGGGTTAGGTGAAGCTAAAATGGGAGCTGTCGTGAACCCTTGTTTGAGCTCTGCAAAAGTATCCTCCGCTTCGATAGTCGAAACAAAGGACTGCTGGAGAGATGGAGGTCTGAATGAATCCCAGGGCAAGAGTCTCCTTTATATACTCTTCCATAGCACTTCCTTCCAGGCCTGAGAGTGCGTATTACTGACCTCTGCGCTCAGCAGGGAACTGGGATGGCTGGAACTTGAACACCAATGAACATGGAGAAAGGAAGCCACGGCAACGAGCTTGGGTCACTGCATAATCTCTCTGGGGTCGGAAGATGGACTGACTCTGCAGAGTGACTAACAGCCTCACCTGAGTGACTCTGGCTTCCTCCCTGCGATAGCTGGTACATGGTGACCTGGAGATCATGCATCTCCAGGCTCTGTCTTGAATTTTTCTCGCTGTGGCTGGTCGCAGCTGACAAAAGGCACCGATACCCCACTGGGTCCGCGTTAGCTCAATCGTACTATGACGAGAGACCTAGGCAAGGATGGTTAGGACCCAGGTGCTGGAGTATCTGAGACTAGAATTGAGGCATGATACAAGACTGAAATGAAGACAGTGTTGTAAACTAGACGCTAGATTAGAATCCAAAACAGAGCTAATGATTGAGCACTGAATCTCAATTCAGGTGCTTTTTAAGTATTAAATCCTGGTGCAAAATCATAGCCACCAATTAGCGGAGCAGCCTGGTTCTTTAAAGGGGCTGTGCCAGCTATCCATAGAGGGTCTAACCCCAAAAGCCGTCATGGTTGGTTGCCTTTCATAACAGAGGCTGAGAGGTGCTACAACAACAACATCTCACTCAGTGTCAGCAAGACCAAGGAGCTGATTATTGACCAGGAGGAGGAAACCAGAGGTCCATGAGCCAGTCCTTATCGGGGGATCAGAGGTGGAGAGGGTCAGCAACTTTAAATTCCTCGGTGTTATCATTTCAGAGGACTTGTCCTGGGTCCAGCGTGTAAGTGCAATTATGAAGAAAGCAGAGGCACTACTTTGCTTCCTTCGAAGTTTATGAAGATTCAGCTTGACATCTAAAACTTTGACCAACCTCTATAGATGTATGGTGGAGAATATACATCTATAGGCCGGTCACATCAATGCCAGGTATGGAAAAGCTTACAAAAAGTAATGGATACGGCCCAGTCCATCATGGGTAAAGCCCTCCTATAATTGAGCGCATCTACATAGACTACTGGCACAGAAAATCAACATTCATCATCAAGGGCAGCCACATTCAGGGTCATGCTCTCTTTTTGCTGCTGCCATCAGGAAAATGGTACAGGAGCTTCAAGACTCACTGTTGTTTTTTATTGCACATTGTTTGCTAGGTGTGGTCCCTCAATGATTCTATTGTGTTTCTTGTATTTATTGTGATTGCCTGCAAGGAACTGAATCTCAGGGATGTATGTGGTGACGTATATATACTTTGATAATAAATTTACTTTGAACTTTGTACTTTCAAATCTAAGGGCATACAGCAACTAGTCTTCGACCATGTCATGATACCAGAAATATACTACAGTTATTAGTAATTTTATTTTGGATAGAAGAAATCAAAATTAATTATTAAGATTGAACAATTATGTTTCACATGATTATCTCATAGATTACAGGTTTATAACCATCACTTCGACTGAGAACGGGAAACAGTTCACTCAAAATTGCTGTCTTGCAGAATGAACACAGAGCAGGAGCTAAATTTCAATTGTGAAACTCAGTTTCAAGTAGATCTCAAATGAATAACAGTCTCTGACAGTGTTGGGTTGAAAAATGTTCCAAACACATGGTGCAAAAGAAAAGGTCTATTTTTATTAATATTGCACTCTAAGCTAATTGATTAAAGATATAGCTAAACTCAGTTCAGACAGGATACACTGTGGGTGGTTTAGGTGTGGAGTATTAGAAATTGTCCGCACCTGTTCTAAACACTCCACTAATAGCTTTGAAGTGATATCCTAGGCAGCTTTGATAATACTGGGTACATCTAAGATTTTGCTCAAATAATTCTTAATTTTCATCCGGAATTTAGCATAATAATTTCCACAATACTTACTCGTAAAATTGGTCCTGATCTTAATGCGTCATTCATTAGTAGATTCCGCATGTCATCTGAAACTTTGACAACCTTTTATAGGTGTGCAGTGGAGAGTATATTGACTGGTTGCATCATGGCCTGGTATGGAATCACCAATTCCCTTGAATGGAGATGCTTACAAAAAGTAGTGGATACAGCCCAGTCCATCACAGATAAAGCCCTCCCCACCAATGAGCACATCTACAGAAAAGCAACATCCAACAGCAAGGACACCTACCATCCAGGCCATACACTCTTCTTGCTGCCGTGATCAGGACAGAGTTACAGTCATTACCCCTCAACCATCAGCCTCTTGAACCAAAGGGCATAACTTCATACAACTTTATTCACCTCAACACTGAACTGTTCTTATAACCAGTGGACTCACTTTAAAGGAATCTTCATCCCATGTTCTCAATATTTATTGCTTATTTATTACTTTTTTCTTTTTGTATTTACACAGCTTGTTGTCGTTTGCACATTGGTTGTTGGTCTATCATTGATTCTAATGTGTTCTTTCACATTTACTGAGCATGCCCGTGAGAAAAGAATGCTTGCGAAGATACAATGGTGCTTATCAGTGACTCCTTCGAGCTCATCTGTGGAAATAGCTTAATTTCTATCTTCAGTGTCTCTCTTCTCCCTTTTCAAGGTGGCTGGGGTTCTGTCGGAGACTCTGACCTGGAGTTACACTCAGACTTTGATTCATTGTGGTGTCGAGTCCCATGCCCAGGGGCTTATGACTGGCCGCTTATTGATAACCCAAGGATGCACCCCAGACGACAAGCATCCCTTTGGGGTTTTGAGGATTTCATGGCCGTGTGGGCGAATAAATTCTATGCCAATGTCACTGACTGAGGCACCACAGGAGAAAACAGAACATCGGGAGCAGTGGAGTGGATCAGCTGTTGGAAGTTTTTCTCTATCTCTCTTTAAAAAAAATCACAATGAGACAGACTTTATCATCGCAAATTAGCAAGTTATTTTGTTTATATCTCCCCTTTTGCTGATTGACACCTGTTTGTCCCTTTATCAGGGGCCTGTGGCATGTTAGTTGTTGGGTGAATGATTAGTTTTTGTTTTACTGCAGATCATGGTCTTTCTTGGAGGTTTCGCTATTGCTTGCTTGGTGGGTGGAGGGTGCTGATGTTTTTTGCTGAAGTAAATTTGGGAGGGGAAGGGTCGATGCTTTGCTGCTGCTTGTGTGCAGGAGGGCGACTGGGGGGAATTCGGGGTTCTAACGTTTTGATTGTCACTCATTCTTGGGGTACCCTTCTGTTTTAAAGTATATCTACAAAGAACAAGAATTTCAGGATGTATATTGTATACATTTCTCTGATAATAAATGGAACTATTGAACTATTGAAACTATTGAAAATAAATCTCAGGGTTTTATATGGGGACCTATATGTACTTTGATAATAAATTTCATTTGAACTTTGAACTTGTTACTGCATTGACCAACTTGTAACTACCTGCTTCTTAACTAAATGAATGTAAGCTTAATTTTAATCATCGTCTGTGAGGGTATGTTAAAAAGCCTGTATAATTAAAGTAAGAAGTAACTTTAATGGCATTTAACCTGATACTTTAACAATATCATGGGTATAATAAGAACAAGGATGGTATTGGCCAGTTGAAAAGCTGCAGGAGAGTGCACAAATGGACCAACTTGATGAAAGCAGAGAATGCTGGAAACACTCAGCAATGACTTGATGAAAGTTGACCTTTGTGCAAAAGTAAGAGGGGAAATATTCCAGGTCTGAGCCACTAATTATGCTTTCAAATTATGATGCAGAAGTAACTTATTTAAAAACGCCCGGTACCACTCATCAAAGATTTCAGCATATACTGCAACTCTAGTTTTAATCATTTGCAGCTTGCACTGTAAACTGATTAAGGATTGTCCAAGCTATTCCCTAAGAAATTCATAAAATGTTTTCTATTCTGCTAATTTGCTGAAAGAGTTTTGAAAATAGTGCAAACTACCTGAAGTACAACTGCAAAGCTGACAGGAAAAGATATTTGTATCTTATTCGAGCTTGTCCTGCGATACCAAGCTGACTGTGGGTTGAGAATGACATATACTCACATGGCAGCACTACAAAGCTACCCTATTGTGCTCCCCGACCCACATCAACTATACACGCAGTCTTGAAGAAATCTAACTGCTTCTCAAGAGGTCTAGTGCCATAGGGAGGGGAGAATGTTCAGTGATGCCTCATTTGAAAAGCCACACCAAGAACGATGTGCCTTGAGGGAATGAAAGTTAAAAAGAAAAATCATAAGAATCGACAGGATGGGGATTGGGAAAGGAACCTAGGTTTTCCAACAAATCACTGGAGGTCCATTTGGGGGTTGCAAGTGGGGCCATATGATGGAAACAATCAGGGACTGAGGGCTGGAGCTCTGATACAAAGAATATCAGATTTTGTGGAGAGATGGTTGAGGTAAACAGTGCAGCCTTCACCACTCAAAAGCTTATAGGTAGAGACGCAGACAGTGCAGCTAAGTAAATGTAAATTTCCCATAGAGACCCCCTGCCACAAATACTGTCTTCTCTCACCTTCTTACTGATCAGATTCTAATTTAACCCTTCATGTGTCAGAGATATGATGGACATCGCCAAACACCACAGAAATCCATGATTTTACTGACACCTTGCATTGCCTGACACAAACAATTCTGCTCACTTTTTAAAAAAAAGACACCTCAATTAATTGCATAATGCCCTTTGTCACCATCACAGGATGTATGCAGACTTGGGGTAGTGTTCACATCACTCAATAGAGCAACAGATAGATTATCTGTACCAAATAACCCAGTAAATCTGAAGAGATTTCCTAGGCAGCTCTTTAACAAGGGATATGAGACAATGATGAGTGGAATTTCATTTTTACTGTATTGAGGAAAAGATATTCCTTCAATAAAGTCATTGTGTAGATATAGTACAATTGATCCTACCTTTATATAATACTTTTTCCTTCCAACAAAAGTTCAATATATAACCAAATCTTGAAAGCTGCCACTAGAAAAAAGAGCTTTAGTACTAGAAACCTTTGATGTGAAAGAAGGCACTTTTCAATGCTAAATGGCTGGGTGGGACATATAATGACAAGAGATGTTTGTGAGTACAGCAAACTGTTTAGCATTGGTATTGTTAGATTCTAATGCCTTCTTAAAGTAGTGGGATGCCCTTAAACTCACTATGGGAATATCACCTATAAATGGACCTTTCCTCTCTTGCTTCAGATTCTCCTATTCTGTCTTTTCTTATGCATACCCTCTCTTCTTCGTTCAAAGTTCAAAGTACTTTTATTATCAATGTATGCTTTATACAACCTTGAGATTCGTCTCCTTACAGGCAGCCACAAAACAAAGAAACACAATAGAGCCCATTAAAGCAAATGAAGACTATCAAACGCCAGTGTGTAGAGAGAGAGAGAAAAACAAATCTTGTAAACAAGAAAGGTAAGCTTTAGCTTTCAGAAAGTGTCCATTTCTCCATTGTGAAATATCTCTGGATTTTTTTTTTGACACTGGTGAAGGGATTCCTGCGGTATGGATTTCTTATTTTCCAACACACTTTGTTGACAACTAATTCTTCAAGATGGATCCCTGACATTTAGGAACAGTGAAGTCATCAAGATGGTTGAGCAGTCAATCCTACTGAACCATGCTTGTAGAAACTAACCTGGAGATATCTTAATTACTGTTATAACTGTGTAAAATAAAATTAGATCAAGCATATCATTAAGGTGAAGCTGAAATATTCTAATAGCTTTATAAAAAACATTGTTTTAAATCCTTTATGTTTTGAAATGAGTTGTCGGGGTGGAGATATGTCTGAACCCCAATCTGAAGCATGAAGTGTTAGGCACTCCTTCCCTCTACTAGCCCAAGGTCACTCTTTGGCAAAGTGTGGCACCTGCTTAGTCCCCCAATCAATGTCATGTGAAGCCATGGGAGCAGGTGGTAGATGGTCATATTATAAGCTGGTGTATATCACCAATCTTGGTTTTGCAGGCAATCTTTGAAGTGTATTGATAATGGCTGGGGTAACCCATCATGTAAAGAAACTGTTCAGAAGAAGGCAATGGAAAACCGCTTCTGCAGAAAAATTTGCCAAGAACAATCATGGTGATAGACAGACCATGATCGCCCACATCATATGACCAAGGCACATAATGAACGGATGATGCTTTGAATTTCACAGTCCCAGAGATACAGTTAGTTTTTATTCCAGGGCCAAAATGTTAGCTAAGCTATAATTATGGTTAAGTAAACTATTTTAGATCAACAGAAGTTCTTGCCAGAAGAATATCAATACTGAAGGTTTCCACAAAATGTTCTGCTTTGAAAATATGCTACTGCCTCTTTTAGGGATATGTATATTGAATCCATTATAAATGGGGAAAAAGAATGAGAAAAATGAGTTGTTTTCCTTTCAGATTATTGAAGGATATTGTTGACACTTAGTTGGCAGGCACAGTTTGTTGCACTTTAAGTGATTATTCATGGTTTTTTACTGTGATCATTTCACGGAATACTACTTTTTGTGGACTTCAACATACGCTGACAAGAACACATAACAAGGCAAGTCACAGTGGTGGGGACAATGTATTGGAATATCACAAACATGGGGTAAAATGGCTGCAATATTAGGAAACATAAGGTGCATGACCAAAGTTTGAATAGCAAATGTGTCAAATAATTGGGCATAACCTTTTGCAGTGAGTAATATTTTGATGAAATAAATGTTGTGGGAGCACATATCAATGTTCCTGATGGAACTTGAGCCAGAAACATCCGATGTGCTGGCAGATTTTCTTCTACCATGCATATTGATTGAAGTTGTGCAGAAATGGCAGTTTCTTTCAATCTAAAACCATTAGAAATTGCTGAAAGCTATAGGCTAGGGACAAGGAAGTGGAATCAAAGTGAAGCAAATAGCAAATAAATTGTTACATTAAACAAATTTATCCATGCATTGCAATTTTAGTACATTTGCAGAATTAAACCTTATGCAGTGTGTACATTATGTGAATGCCCTTATTGATGAATAAATTTAATCTAAAATATTAATCGTGGAAAACATGACATTTTGAATTTACATGCAAAATTATTGTATCAATAAAAGTGGTAACCAAGAATACCAGAGAATCTTGTCCACCATTGGTGACTGATATAATCCCATTTCTCAATAGAGTGCTGTAGCAAAGTACAAGGATCCAAATGAAAATCCAGAGTACTAGTGCCAGCCATTTGCTATCAGTTGGTACTATTCTAATGGAATTAAATTCCACAGTTATATCAGTTTGGAATGGCCAAGTGTTTCAGATGCCAATACAATAATCACATTTTGACAGGCTGCAAATCCAAGAAAAGCAGCAATAACTGTAATGAATGGATGTATTTCTTTTAGAGTTATGGCTGTTGGCTATACATGTACCTTGTTCTCTCTCTCCCTTTCTTTCTCTCTCTTTCTCTCCCTCTTGATGCAATGTGAATACACCCTTAAAGTCATCACCCATGTGCGTGTTTTTATTTAATTGATATGTAGTTGCACAGACACAACAAATTGGTGATGAATGCGAACCTGAATGACAGAAAATATCATTATCTGCACCAACAGTTACGGGACGAAACAGCGAGAGGAAAGAGTTAAACAGTACAGAGTAGGCTGTCATGAACGTTAACAAAGGGACGTGTGAATAGCTGCATAATACACAGTGAAATGTGGTGTTGGCTTTAGTGGGGAAAGTTGATGAATTTAGTAGTGCTAATAAAGGCTGGGAGTTGTATATCAAGAGGGTTGAACTATATTGTAAGGTGAACGATGTGGATGAGCAAAAGAATGCCCCCACTCTTCATAGCTTAATGGATGCTAAGACGGACAGTCTTTTACACTACGCAGTAACCCCTGAAAAGCCAGCAAGCAAGGTGTTCAACAAAACTGTTACAATTTTATAAGATCATTTGAGCCCTGAACCATTGGTAATAGCTGAGAGATTTAGATTTTACAAAAGGAACCAGTCAAAGGATGAAAGCTAAAGAAAATCTACAGATGCTGAAAATCCAAACAACAGGCACAAAATGCTAGAGGAACACAGCAGGCCAGGCAGCAGGATGAAAGCATTTTTGAATACATTGCAGAAGTATGCAAACTTTCCCAGTGCCATGACTTTAGAGATGGACTTTCTGATGTATTAAGGGACAGGCTCGTATGTGGCATGAATAATCAAAACACTCAAAAGAGGCTACTGTCAAAAAGAGACCTAAACTTAGAATGGGCATTGACCATTGCAATATTGTTAGAGACTGCAGCAAGGGATGCAGCAGATATACAGAAAAAGAGATTAGAATGTGAAATGCACAAATTGTCCCTGAATAGCGCAAAAGGCCAAAAATGTCATCAATGTGGCAAATCCTTCCATGATGCAAATGACTGTTGGTTCATAGAGAAAGTTTGCGGAAAGTATCACAGTCAAAGTCATAAAGTGAGAGTCTGCAAGGCAGACAAAAAGCACAGCCGAGTAAAAAGTTTCAAACACAAAACTAAGCAAATGCATGAAGTGACCGAATGTGAAACTGAATCAGCCAACACAGAGTCTGACAAAGGTGAGCTGTCATGCCTAGAACTGCATAGTATTTACTGATGCAGATCACAAAATCATATTGATCACAATAAATGTGCCTGGCGTAAAACTGAAAATGGAACTGGACACAGGGTCAGCTTTGCCTATAATTTCAGAGACTGACCACAATAGACTGTTTTCTAAGCTACCATTAGAGAAGACCTACACAGGTGAAAATGTGTCTCCCAAAGGCAAACTGAAAGTGAATGTGACAAATGGAGGCCAAACACAACAGTTAGAGCTTTATGTATTGAAAAGTGGGGGGGGCCAGCACTTTTCAGATGTGAATGTTTGAGAAAAATCCAACTAGACCGGCACTCAATCAAAGCTCTCAATGTGTCATCAACAGGCAACTGCGGCCCAAATGGTAGCACTAACCGCGGCCTGTCACAGCTACTTAATGCTAAAGAGAGGGTGTTTGAGAAGGGTATTAAACTCAAAGGCATGAAGGCCAGAATTTTACTGGATGAAGTAGCAACATCAAGATTCCATAATGCATGTCCAGTGCTTTACTCACTATGTACTAAAGTGGATGCTGAACCTCAGAGCTTAGAGGTGTTTGGAATTCTCTCCAAGGTTGAGTGGAGTGCTTGGGCAATGCCCATCGTCCCTGTGATCAAGAAAGGGAAGGCCAGAGCCATTCACATAATCTAAAGAGGGAGGAAGTGTAATGTATGGATCGATTTCTTTTAGAGCAATGACCTCACTTAGCACTACATATGGACTGTTGTCTATGCATGTGTATTCATCTGTTGTCTACGTATACGCATTGATCCATTGTCTATGTATATGTGCTGTTCTCTCTCTCTCTCTCTCGCTGCAATGTAAATACACCCATTAAAGCCACCTTCCATATGCATGTTTTTTATTTAATTGATATGTAGTTGCACAGACACAACAATACCAATTGTAGGAGAATTCAGTTTGGAAGTTCATTTAGATAGGGATTAACTGGGATTCACCTGCAGCTTGAACTGGCCCTTTTCCTTCTTGTTCATCTCTCACTATCACGTTCTGTGCTGATCTGAGAGACTTCAGGCCCTTCCTGCAGTCTGTACTGTATATACACAGAATGAATGCACGTGGAAACAGTATATCATTTATTAAAAATACTATAGGCTGATTTTCCTTTTTTAAAAAAGGGAAAATACTTTGTCAATCCTGCTTTAAGTTTTCAAAGATGAGATACAGGTAGTTTATTAATACACACATTTAATGGACAAGAACTAGTCTAGTAACTGGTTTTCAAACACTTTCTGATTTACTTCCTTGTTTTGATATTAAATCGATTTTTGGACTATTGATTCTGCATTTCAATGTGGAGAGCTGCTCCATTTCTGACAGACTTGTCTGGGTTTGATTTGTTGCTTTCTAAAGTCCAACACAAACAGTTTTGTGGTAAATTGGTTAATCATGCAGACTGGGTTTATCTATAGTAAATATGATTTCATCCACAAAAACACTAAGTTCTGTTAGCATCTTCAATCAAGTATTTTTGGTTCTGTTAGTCTTTACTTTGGTACTTTCTTGTGTGATACCAACTTGTTAGGTAGGCTAGAAACAGTGCTTTTTATCTTGCACACAGATTCCTCTGCTTAGTGTCATTGAGACTCAGCTGCTTCTATTCAACTTACAGAAGCTAAATTTGCTTGAAACAAGACCTGTTCTCAGTTTTCATCAAGTTCCATGCTGTATTTCCCATAGTAATGTAAGGAGTGTTCTGAACCAAGAAGCTACCCCTATGATTTCTCATGCTGAGTTTTGAACTTTGAACTTTGAGTTTTGTATATCCTTGCAATACTTGCTTCTTGAGACTTTCGTTAACTACTGTGATTACCCTCTCAGCCGTTCTATCTGAAGCCAGATGGCATGAAAGAACATGAGTTAGTTTGTTACCACTGCACTCCATAAAATGTCCAAAGAGAATTAATCAGAACTGGGGATTGTTGTTGAAAATGAGCTCTTTGAATATAGTAGGACATGTACATATAGACTTCATCGCATCTAAAGTAAGTTTGGCATTTGTATATGAATGCATGTGTTTAATTTCAATTCACTTTGATTGACTATCAGTTGCCTTGTTCACAAAAATTTCCATTTACCTCTGAATAGGCTTAGTATGCCATTACAATGATTCAAAAAGAAACAAGAGACAATCTGCAGATGCTGGAAATCCAAGCAACACACACAAAATGCTGGAGGAACTCAGTAAGCCAGGCAGCATCTATGGAAAAGAGTACAGTTGATGTTTTAGACCAAAACCCTTCAGCAGGGCTGGAGAAAAAAAGAGATGAGAAGTAGATTTAAAAGGTGGGGGGAGGGGAGGGAGAAGCATAAGGTGATAGGTGAAACCAGGAGGGGGATGGGTAAAGTAAAGTACTGAGAAATTGATTGGAGAAAGAAATACAGGGCTGGAAAAAGGGGCATCTTATCAGAGATGACAGAAATCCATGAAAGAGAGAGAGGAGCACCAGAGGGAGTCAGTGGACAGACAAGGAGATAAGGTGAGAGAAGGAAAAGGGGATGGGGAATGGCGCAAGAATGGGGTGGGGGAGTGTTAACCGAAGTTCGAGAAATCAATGCTCATGCAATCAGGATGGAGGCTACCTAGACGGAATATAAGGTGTAGTTCCTCTATCCTAAGTGTGGCCTCATCATGACAGTAGAGGAGGCCATGGATAGACATATCGGAATAGGAATGGGAAATGGAATTAAAATGGGTGGCCACTGAGAGATCCTGCTTCTTCTGGCAGATGGAACGTAGGTGCTCGATGAAGCGGTCTCCCAATCTACATCGGGCCTCTCCGATGTACAGGAGGCCACGCTGGGAGCACCGGACACAGTATATGATCCCAAAGGACTCACAGGTGAAGTGTTGCCTCATCTGGAAGGACTGTTTTAGGGCCCTGAATGGTAGTGAGGGAGGAGGTGTAGGGGCTGGTGTAGCATTTGTTCCACATGAAAGGATAAGTGCCAGGAGGGAGATCAGTGGGAGGTATGAATGGACAAGGGAGTCGTGTAGCTAGTGATCCCTGCAGAAAGCAGAAAGTTGGGAGGAGGAAAGATGTGCTTGGTGGTGGGATCCCATTTGAAATGGTGGAAGCTACCGAGAATTATGTGCTGGACGCGAAGGCTAGTGGGGTGGTAAGTGAGTAGGGGTTAGTAGCTAGTAGGGGTTCTCTTTTTTCCCTTCTTTTTTTCCCTTAAAAGGTATTCTTAACACTTTATTTTTTCTTATTATTATTGATATATTGTTTAGTTTTGTTAATCAGTTATTTGGTAATTTAAGTCTTCATTGTACGTATTGACATGTTGACTTGATTACCTTAATATTTTTTGTTGATCTTTAATAATAATTAATAAAAAAGATCTTTAAAATGAAAAATGAGAACAAGAGGAACCCTATCCGTAGTAGGGTGGCAGGAGGTTGGGGTATGAGCAGACTTGTGAAATAGAAAAGATGAGGTTGAGGGCAGACTTGTTGATGGAGGAAGGAAGCCCCTTTCTTTGAAAAAGGAGGACATCTCCTTCATTCTGGAATGAAAAGCCTCATCCTGAGAGCCCATGAGGCAGAGATGGAAGAATTGAGAGAAGCGGATGGCATTTTTACATGTAACGGGGTTGGGGGAGTTATAGTCCAGGTAGCTGTGAGAGTGCATGGGTTTATAATAGACATCAATAGATAAGTTGTCTCCAGAGAGATCGAGAAAGGGGAAGGAGGTTTGGAAATGGACCAGGTAAATTTGTGGGCAGGGTGGAAATTGGGGGCGAAGTTTATGTAGTTGACGAACTCCACATGGCTGCAGGAAGCAGCAGCAATGCAGTCGTCGATGTAGTGTAGGAAAAGTGGGAACAGGCACCAGTTTAGTCTTGGAACATAGACTGTTCCACATAGCCAACAAAAAGGCAGGCATAGCTGAGACCAATGCAAATACCCATGGCTACACCTTTTGTTTGAGGGAAGTGGGAGGAGCCAAGACAGAAATGAGTAAGAGTGAGGTCAAGTTCCGCTGGGTGGAGGAGATTCAAAAGTAATATTAGGTTGTTCTTACATCTTTGGAAACACTGCATCTGCTTATTTGAGGCTAAGGAGAGGTGGTATATCAACACACACAAGATGTTGCAGGAATTCAGCAGGTCAGGCAGCATCAATGGAAATTAAATAAACTGTTGGTGTTTCAGGCTGAGGCCCTTCATTAAGACTTGTTTATTTATAGTTACTGTCTGTCCTGCTAAGTTCCTCCAGCATTTTCTGTGTGTTTCTCAGGATTTCCAGCATCAGTAGAATCTCTTGTGTTTATGATTTGCTGGTAAATCAAGCCTCTTGCACCTCCTGCCACAGTAATAATTCCTGTGTGCTCATTATGAAACTCGTCCAAAATCGTTTTCTCTAAACTGTAGATATTACCACTTTATGAATCCACTCAATACACACCTACTCACATGACAATTCATTGCTCCAATTGTGAAATGGTCAGCCTAAAGGTCAATTTCAGTCCATCCTTTCAGTCTTTGCTCATTCATATTTTCAACACTGCTCTTTGAGCTTTGTTTATGACTTCAGCTAATTACTGGGAAAGTAATTTAATGTGTGGATCACATTTCACTTCCAACTTGAGAGTTCATGTAGTCCATGAATCACTCTCCTCAGAACTATTGTATTTTATTGTACAGTCACATGGTGACAGAAGCATTGCTCACCTTGCACTTTTGATGTTGCCATAATAGGTATGGCTGATGGGGAGGCCTTATATCAGAAGTTGTGATATATGTTTTTCTACTAAAGTATCTGCCTAGCAAAATTCATGGAGTGCTCTTGATAGAGCATCGGTCAAATGCAACTTGAGTGAAGCATCAGAATCAGAATCAGAATCCTTTTTTATCGTCAAGTATGTGGACACGTACAGGAAATTTGGTGCCGATTTCCCTGAGCTCTCGCTGTACAGAATCAACAAGCAAACAAAACAATAGTGCAAGTAATCGTGAACTATATACAATGGGGTATACCTGTGTATGTACAGGTGGACTTGGTTTATAATAGACTAAAATTCAAGTGTTCGTAAGACTGATGGCATACGGAAAGAAACTGTTCTTGTACCTATTTGTCCTGGCATACAGTGATCTAAAGCGCCTACCAGAAGGAAGGAGTTGGAACAGGTTATGTCTAAGGTGTGATGGGTCTACAATGATGCTGCTTGCTCGCTTCCTGACTCTAGATGCATATAAGTCCTGGATCGAGGGCAGCTTCACACCAATAGTCCTTTCCGCAGCCCTGACGGTTCTTTGGAGTCTATTCTTGTCTTGTTTGGTAGCTGATCCAAACCAGACAGTAATGGACGAACAGAGGACAGACTGGATTATTCCTGAATAGAATTGAATCAGCAGCTCCTGAGGCAGGTTGTACTTCCTGAGTTGATGTAGGAAATACAACTTCTGCTGAGCCTTTTTGATAAGAGTGTCCGCGTTGGGTGTCCACTTCAGGTCCTGGGAGACTGTGACACCCAGAAACCTGAAGGTCTCCACAGCAGACACAATACTGTTGAGTGTAGTGAGTGGGGGGAGTACTGGGGGGCTCCTCCTGAAGTCCACTGTCATCTCCACAGTCTTGAGCGTATTTAGCTCCAGATTGTTCTGACCACACCAGAGGGCCAGTCGTTCCACCACCCATCTGTACGCAGACTCAACACTGTCTCGGATAAGGCCAATGACAGTTGTGTCGTCTGCAAACTTCAGGAGTTTAACAGATGGATCCTGTGAGGTGCAGTCATTAGTGTAGAGGGAGAAGAGCAGTGGGGAGAGCACACATCCCTGGGGGGCACTGGTACTGATTGTCCGGGTGCTAGAAATGATGCTCCCCAGCCTCACTTGCTGCACCCTGTCAGTCAGGAAGCTTGTGATCCACTGACAGATGGCGGGGGAGACAGTGAGCTGGATGAGTTTGGAGTGGAGGATTTCTGGGACGATGGTGTTGAACGCCGAGCTGAAGACAACAAACAGGACCCTCGCAGAAGTTCCTGGGTGTCGAGGTGTTGTAGTATGTAATGCTGTCCCATGTTGACTGCATCATCCACTGACCTATTTGCCCGATAAGCAAACTGCAGGGGGTCCAGCAGGGGGCCTGTGATGTCCTTCAGGTGAGCCAACACTCGTCTCTCAAAGGATTTCATGACCACACATGTCAAGGCAACAGGCCTGTAGTCATTTAGTCCCTTGATAGTGGGTTTCTTAGGGACTGGAATGATAATGGAGCGCTTGAAGCAATGACAGACTTCACACAGCTCCAGTGATCTATTGAAGATCCATGTGTAGATGGAGTCAGCTGATCAGCGCAGGTCTTCAGGCCTTCAGGTGAGAAAGACTTCACTGGTTAACTTCTTCTTGCATTGATCATATGCGCCATTTTCCACACATCTATTTCATGTTCTTTCTTGAAGAAGTGATGGTTGAAGCAACATCAAAGCTATGGAAGGAATTATCTGTTATACTGCATTCCCTCTAGGGATCATCTTCGCTCTGCTATATTTTCAGGCTCTGGCATATTGATGATGGTTTTAAACCTTTTCCTTCACTGGTTTTAAACCAGTGGTAATAACCTCCAACCCAAAATACACCATTTCACTTTACAAAAATAACTGTATTTGTTTTGCTCTGCTTTCACATTGTGAACTTGTAATCCTCTGAATACTCCTCAATGCTTATGGTGATCAACAGCTCACTTGAATTAGACCAATGATGCAAGGTTCTATCCAATGTGATTGAAAAATCTTGGATAAAGCCTTGCCATCTTAATGCCCAAATGATAACCTTTTATCATTTTGAAATAAGTATCATTGATCCTAAAATAAGAAAAAGGTTATCATTTTAAAACTTTAAAGTTATAAGATTTTAAAAAAACATTACAAATATTTAAGTTTATGCCAATTGGCTTTTTATTAAATAGAAAACCCCTATCATCAAGTTAGCCTATGACGGGACTGTGCATTGAAATACAACAGCGTGACTGGTATCCATGAAACCACATTATTGAGAGGGCTAGTAACATCAGAAGAGTGGAAATTGGGAAAAAAAACACAATTTCAAAAATACTGGTATGTTTTATTAATGACATTTCAAAAAGCATTTTCAAACCCTCCTGTATGAAATTTGAATAAACAAATCCTATCAAGTGCAGTTTTATATGGCTCTATGAATAATAATATATCATTGACAGTATTTGTTAAAACAACTTAACCTGCTCATTATCCAGTCAACAATTTATTTGTCCCTATTACAATAATTTATACACCAGGGATTATAAATGAGAGCCTAGTTTTTACATATTATTATGGTTTTCTATTCAATCATAATCTACAGTTTTAACATCAGGTAACAGTTACTTAACATAAGACAAAGTATGGACGTCTTTAAGTCTGCAGTCACTTAATAATTATTAGTGATTTGAACCTTTATTCCTCAAAGACTTTTGATAAACCAAGAAATATAAACATTTGTAGACAGCAGAAGAAGTGTCTAGAGTTAGTGGTATGATTCTTGTACGAGATATGGGAATTTTTGAAGACCTCCAGTCTCCCTGATAACTATATCTGCATGAAGTACACTGACCTGCAGCTCCATCGAGACTGTGTTAAGGAAATGGAACTGTCGCTGGATGACCTTCGGCTCATATGGGAAAATGAGGAGGTGATTGATCGGAGCTACAGGGAGGTACAGTAGTCACCCCAAAGTCACCCTGCATGACTGTCAGGAGGGGGAAGTGGAATAGGCAGCCAGTGCTGTGTGGAAAGCTCCTCTTGCAAGATGTAGGGAGGCAAGGACATCTCTAGTGTCTGTGTTGACTACACCTGCAAGAAGTGCATCCAGCTGCAGCTTCCAACACTCTGCATTAAAGAGTTGGAGATGGAACTGGATGAATTCTGTATCATTCAGGAGGCTATGTTGGCTCCTGGGTGCCAGGGTAAAGGACATCCCAGATCGAGTCCTCAGCATTCTTAAGTGGGAGGGTGAATAAGCAGAGGTCATTGTCCATACAGGTATCAAGTCATGGATGGGAATGGTAACGAGGTACTGCAAAGTAAGTTCAGGGAGTTGGGTGCTATGTTAATGGACAGGACCTCCAGCATTATGATCTCAGGATTGCTATCCATGCCACACGTTAATGAGGCCGGAAATAGGAAGATTATGCAGTTTAGCACGTGGATAAAGAATTAGTGTAGGAGGGAAGACGACAGATTTTAGGATCAATGGCCTCTCTTTCAGGGAGGTGGGATCTGTACATAAGAGACAATTTGCACTTGAACTGGAAGGGTGCTAATATCTTAGCAGAAAGGTTTGCAAGGTGATGGGAACCAGACTGCCAGAACAGTTAGTGGAGAGGTTGTAGAGACAGATATTGTTAAGACTGCAGACAAAGTCAGGAACCAAAAGGTTGAGCATGGTGCGGCTAATGTCCTGAACTGCCTATATTTCAATGCAAGGAGTAATGTAGGAAAGGCAGATGAGCTCAGGGCATGGATCAGCACCTGGAATTATGATATTGCAGCCACTAGTGAGACATGGTTGCAGGAGGGGCAGGACTTGTAGCTTGATATTCTGGGGTTCAGTTGTTTCAGGTGTGACAGAGCAGGAAGAATTACAGGAGGAGGGGTAGCATGACTAGACAGGGAAAACGTCATGGCAGAGCAGAGTCAGAACAGACTGAAGAACTCATCTAGTGAGGCGTTACGGGTGGAACTGAGAAATAGGAAAGGTATGACCATGTTAATGGGGCTATATTACACACCACCCAACAGTCCGAGAGATTTAGAGGAACAATTTTGCAGAGAGATCACAGACTGTTGCAAGAAACAGGTTTGTTATAGTAGGTGATTTTAACTTTCCACATATTGACTGGGACTCCCATACCATAAAAGGACTAGATGGGAATGAGTTTGTCAAATGTGTTCAGGAAGGTTTCCTTACTCAGTACGTGCGTGTCCCAATGACAGAATGTGTGATACGCAGTGTGCTATGAGGGAATGATTCAGGGCAGATGACAAAAGTTGGTATAGGGGAACATTTTGCATCTAGTGATCACAACACCATTAGTTTCAAAGTAGATATGTAAAAAGAGAGGTCTCGTTCACAAGTTGAGATTCCAAATTGGAGAAAATTCAGATTTGATGGATTGGAAATGATCTGGCAAGTGTGGATGGAGACAGGCTGTTTTCTTGCAAAATTGCACTTGGTAAGTGGGAGAGTACAAAGCTTGTATGTGCCTGTCAGAATAAAAGGGAAAGAAAACAGGTGTAGGGAACTTTGGTTTTCAGAAGCTTTTGAGGATCTGATTAAGGAAAAAAAAGGTGTATAGCAGGTATAGGCAGGTAGAAATAAATGAGGTGCTTATGGAGTACAAGAAATGCAAGAGAACATTTAAGAAAGAAATCAGGAGGGTTATAGAAGATACGAGGTTGCCCTAGAAGACAAGGTGAAGGAGAATCCTAAGAAATCCTACAGATACGTTAAGAGCGTAAACACGAGGAATTCTGCAGATGCTGGAAATTCAAGCAACACACATCAAAGTTGCTGGTGAACGCAGCAGGCCAGGCAGCATCTCTAGGAAGAGGTACAGTCGACGTTTCGGGCCGAGACCCTTTGTCACCAGCAACTTTGATGTGTGTTGCTTGATATGTTAAGAGCAAAAGGATTGCAAGGGACAATATTTGTCCTCTGGAATATCAAGATGGGAATGCATGTATGCAGCCAAAAGAGATGTGAGGATCTTAAATAATTTTTTTGTATCTGTACTTATTCAGGAGGTGGACACAGAGTCTATATAGGTGAGGCAAAACAGCATCAACTTCATGGACCCGATACAGTTTACAGTGAAGACGATGTGTTTGCTGTCCTGAGGCAAATTAGTGTGGATAAATCTTCAGGGCCTGACAAAGTGTTCCCTCAGTCCTTGCGGGAGGTAAGTATGATAATTGCCAGGCCCCAGCAGAGATATTTAAATCATCCTTCTCTACAGGTGAGGTCCCAGAGGATTGGAGGATAGTTGTTTAAGAAAGGCTCTAAAAATAAACCAGGAAATTATAGGCCAGTGAGCCTGACAGGATACTGTTGTAGGTATGATCTACCAGGTGAAGACCTAATGTCTGGTACTGAGTCTGTCTCTGTGGCTCAGAAGGGAAGGGAGAGAGAGGAATGCAGTAAAGATAGGTGATTCCATAACTAGAGGAGCAGACAGCAGATTCTGTGGATGTGAGATAAACACCCCGGATAGTATATTGCCTCCCAGTTGCCAGGATCAGAAACGTCTAGGATTGGGTCCACAACATTCTAAAGGGGGAGGGTGAATAGCTGGAAGCCACAGTACTTATTAGTACCAATAACATGGATAGGAGGTCCTGAAGAGAGAATACTGGAAGTTTGGTAGAAAGTAGAAAAGAAGGACCTCCGGAGTAGTCATCTCTGGATTGCTGCCTGTGCCATGCACCAGTGAGGTTAAGAATAGGTTGACTTTGTAGATGAATGCATGGCTGAGGAATTGGTGTGGCGCAGGGTTTCAGATTTCTGGATTTCCGGATCTCTTCTAAGGGAGGTACAGTATGATCTGTACAAAAAGGATGGGTTACACCGGAACCCAAGGGACCAATATCCTTGGAGGCAGGTTTGTTAGAGCTGTTAGGGAGGGTTTAAACTAGTTTGGCAAGGTAATGGGAACCAGAATGATAGGGCTGAGGACAGGGTAGTTGGTATGCAACTAAATGCAGTGTGTAGTGAGACTGTGAGGAAGGACAGGCTGATGATAGGACAAAATTGCAGTCCTTAAAACCATAAGACCATAAGACAATTAGGCCGTCAACTCATTGAGTCTGCTCTACCATTCCATCATGACTGATCCCAGATTCCACAAACCCACACATCTGCTTTCTCATCATATCCTTTGATGCCCTAACCGCTCGGGAAACTAACAACCTAAATATATCCAAGGACTTGGCCTCTGCCGCAGTCTATAGCAGAGTATTCCACTGATCTAAAACTCTTTCACCCAAAAAGTTCCTCCATGCCTCTGTTCTAAAAGATCACCCCTCAGTTTTGAGGCTGTGCCCTTTAGTTCTGGGTCCTCCCACCATAGGAAACATCCTCCCCACATCCACCCTATCTAGTCCTTTCAGAAGGTTAAACTCAAAAAGGACTAGCAGATCATACTTCCGAGGTCTCATTGTTTTAAATGTGATAGAGAAGGGTTTAAACTAATTTGGCAGAGGGATGGGAACCGGAGTGATGGGTCTGAGGATAGGGATGCTGGTTTACAGCTCAGAGTGTGTAGTGAGACTGGCAGGAAGGATAGGTAGATGATAGGGCAAAATTGCCAGTCAGTGGGATGGGTTGCAGTGTTATAGCAGGGCAAAATTGAAAAAGGTGACAAATACAGAACTGAAAGTGCTATATTTAAAAGCACACAGTATATAGAATAAGGTAGATGATCTTGTAGTGCAATTAAACATTGGTAGGTATGATATTGTGGGAATCGCTGAGCTGTGGCTGAAAGAAGATCATAGTTGGGCATATAACATTCAAGAATACACATTGTATTGAAAGAATAGGCAGGTAGGCAGAGGGGTTGGGGTGGATCTGTTGGTAAAAAATGAAATCAAATCCTGAGAAAGAGGAGACATAGCATCGCAAGATGTAGAATCCTTGTGGCTAAAGTTAATAAACTGTAAAGGTAAAAAGACCCTGATGGGAGCTACATACAGTCCTCCGAACAGTAGCCAGGATATGGACTACAAATTACAAAGGGAGATAGAAAAGGTATGTAAAGAAGACAATAACACGAGGAAATCTGCAGATGCTGGAATTTCAAGCAACACACATAAAAATTGGTGGTGAACACAGCAGGCCAGGTAGCATCTATAGGAAGAAGTACAGTCGATGTTTTGGGCTGAGACCCTTCGTCAGGACTAATGTCTCGGCCCGAAACGTCGACTGTACCTCTTCCCATAGATACTGCCCGCCCTGCTGCGTTCACCAGCAATTGTTAAAGAAGACAATGTTGTGATAATCAATGTTGTGATAATTTCAATATGCAGGTAGATTAGGAAATCAGTGTCGCCCCCCCCATGGCAATTCTGGATTTTGTGTTACATAATGACCCAGATTTGATTAGCGAGCTTAAGGTAAAGGAACCCTAAGGAAGCAGTGATCATAGTGATCAAGGAGGCAGGCCCACAAGTTTGCTCAGCACTATCTCTTTAGTGATAGCCATTGTATCAAGGTAATCACCACCCATCGCTTCCATAACATCTCTCTTTGACGTGTCCTCCACCATGAAGACCAACACAAAATAGTCATTCAAAGTCTCTGCCGTTTCCTCATTACCCAATAGCAATTCACCTTCTTGTCCTCCAAGGGACCTACGTTCACTTTAGCCAACCTGTCTGCTTTATATAATTATAAAAACTTTTACAATCCATTTTTATATTTTGTGCTAGTTTATTTTCATAATCTAGCTTCTAGGTTGCTCTGTGTGGCAAAGCATGTTATGCTGCCTGGGCATGGAGGCTGTATTAATTTGAATAAGATGTGTAAGCCAGCAATCTGCTTCAAATATTGTTTGTGGTCATTAACTGTATCATCAAAACAAAGCTCAAGTTCAATTTCTTGCATAGATAATTACAGTGGATTCCGGTTAACTGATACATATCGGGACCAGTACATTTTGGACCAATTAAATGGCTGCCCCAATCAGCCAAAGTTTCATGGAAACATTTAAAAAGGTACAAAGAAGACAAAATGAGTAGCAAATTATTTATTTCAATAAAATACAGAACAAACTAAAACACTACCAATACTACTGCAGTGCTATAAAACTTCTCCATAGTTTCTAAACTGTTAAAGTAGTGAAATCATTTTATTTTCGCTCCTGGCCATTTCTGGCATCTCCAAGCCTGAATGCTTAAAGCCGCAGTGAGCAAAACAGTTCTAAATTGTCTTACTTCTTATTCCTCACCAACTATCAGTGACAAAAATCACTGCTTTTTGAACACAAGCACCCTCTTTCGTCCCTCTTCCCTCCGGGAGAAGGCTCAGGAGCTTGAAGACTCGTACAGCCAGATTTGGGAACAGCTTCTTTCCAACTGTGATAAGACTGCTGAACAGATCCTGACCCGGATCTGAGCTGTACCCTCCAAATATCTGGATCTGCATCTCGGTTTTTTTTGCTTTCCATTTTTCTATTTTCTATTTATGATTTATAATTTAAATTTTTAATACTTACTATCGATTTGTAATCCAGGGAGCAGGAAGCGCAGAATCAAATATCACTATGATGATTGTACATTCTAGTATCAATTGTTTGGCGACAATAAAGTATAAAGTACAACTGCTGCTATCTAAAAATTGTTTGCTCAAAGCATGATATTGTGTCTAATGGCCATGCAAGTACACATGACTGATGATAGCTTTCTCCAATTCCAACCTCACTCCTTCTAAATGCTCTGCTCTCCACTCCCTCCACACCAATCCTAACCTCACCGTCAAATCTGCAGATAAGGAAGGTGCTGCAGTAGTCTGATGTACTGACCTCTACCTTGCTGCGTCCCAGCACCAACTCTCAGACACCTCCTCTTACTTACCCCTCGAAAAAGACCCCACTAAGGAACAGCAGGTAATTGTCTCCCACACCATCACCAACCTTACTGACTCTGGCGATCTGGGGATCTCCAATCCACTGCCACCAAACTCATAGTTCCTGCACCCCGCACCTCCGAGTTCTACCTCATACATAAGATCCACAAACCCGCCTGTCCAGGACCCATTGTTTCAGCTTGTTCCTGCCCCACTGAACTCCTATCTGCATACCTAGACTCTGTTTCATCCCCCCTAGTTTAGTCCCTTTCTACCTACGTCCATGACACTTCACATGCTCTGGATCTTTTCAAAGATTTCAAGTTCCCTGGCCCATATCATCTTATTTTTACTATGGATGTCCAGTCCATATACACCTCCATCCACCACCATAAAGCTCACCATTTCCTTCTGGACACCAGAACCAACCAGTTCCCCTCCACCTAGCAGAATTTGTCAACGCTCTCAATAATTTCTCCTTTGCCTCCTCCCACTTCCTTTAAAATAAAGATGTTGCCATGGGCACTTGCATTGGTCCCAGGTATGCATGCCTGTTTGTCGGCTACGTGGAACAGTCTGTGTCCCAAGCCTATACTGGTGACCATCCCACGCTTTTCCTATGCTACATTGATAACTGCATTAGTGCTGCTTCCTGCACCCATGCTGAACTTGTCAATTTCATCCACTTTGCCTTCAACTCCCACCCTGCCCTCAAATTCATCTGGTCCGTTTCCAACACCTCCCTCCCCTTTCTTGATCTCTCTGTCTCTGTCACTGGAGACAGCTTATTTACTGATGTCTATTACAAACACACAGACTCTCACAGCCACCTGGACTATACCTTGTCCCATCCTGCTACTTGTAAAAATGCCATCCCCTTCTCTCAGTCCCTCCATCTCAGCCACATCTGCTCTCAGGATGAGGTTTTTCATTCTAGAACAAAGGAGGTGTCCTCCTTCTTCAAAGAAAGGGGCTTCCCTTCCTTCACAATCAACACTGCCCTCTTCCATTTCACGCACGTCTGCTCTCACCCCATCCTCCCGCCACCCTATCAGGGATAGGGTTCCTCTTGTCCTCACCTACCACCCCACTAACCTCCACGTCCAGCACAACTTCCGCCATCTCCAATGGGATCCCACCACCAAGCACATCTTTCCCTCCCCACCTTTCTGCTTTTCACAGGGATCGTTCCCTATGCGATTCCCTTATCCATTCACTCCTCTCCACTGATCCCCCTTCTGGCACTTATCCTTGCAAGCGGAACAAGTGCTTCACCTGCCCCTACACCTCCTCCCTCACTACCATTCAGGGCCCCAAACAGTCCTTCCACGTGAGGCGACACTTCACCTGTGCGTCTGTTGGGGGTCATATATTGCGTCCGGTACTCCTGGTGTGACACCCTGTATATCGGTGAGACCCACCGTAGATTGGGAGACCGCTTTGCTGATCACCTACCCTCTATCCGCCAGAAAAAGTGGGATCTCACAGTGGCCACCTATTTGAATTCCACTTCCCATTCCCATTCTGATATGTCTATCCATGGCCTCCTCCATTGTAGTGAGTAGGCCACACTTAGGTTGGAGGAACAACACCTTATATTCTATCTGGGTAGCCTCCAACATGATGACATGAACATCAATTTCTCAAAATTCCACTAATGACCCCCTCACACCATTTCCCATCCCCTTTTCTCTCTCTCACCCTATTTCCTTGCCTGCCCATCCCCCTCTATTTCCCGTCCCCCACCCCCCCACCTTTTAAATGTACTCCTCAGTCTTGCCAAAGGGTCTCGGTCCAAAACTTCATCTGCACTCTTTTCCATAGATGCTGCCTGGCCTGCTGAGTTCCTCCAACATTTTGTGTGTGTTACTTGGAGGAGCTTAGGAGGATTAATGGCATCTAACGGTGACTCCTCTTCTTGCATCTTTGGAAACAGCTCTATTTCCATCTTCGGAAACAGCTCTATTTCCATCTTTAATTTCTCTGTTTTTCCCTTTTGAACTCCCTGACCTGGAGTTACAGGCTGACAACGGTTCTTTGCAGGAATGGGACCCGCTCTTGGGATTTCACGACTGGCCGTTATTTGGCACGCCAAGGACTCGGCCTAAGAGCTCAGCTCGCCTTCGGAAGGCCAAGATCTCGTAGCTCTGGAGATGGACGGATCGAAGGTTGGTGTCGGGGCAGAAGATCGGTGTGTCATGGGAGAAGGAAGATCTCTAAGGCTGTGTGCCCAGAGACCTGAGATCTTTGGGCACAGAGCTCGGAAAAAGTGACGCAACGGACTTTTAACATTGTAAAACAGTGAGTTGTTTGTTATGCCTCCCCTCTCGCTGGAAAACGAGACACCGCTTTTTCCCTTATTAGGGAGAGAGAGAGAGCCTGTGGTATGTCGAATACTGTGTGAACAAATAGTCTTTGGAGTACTGCAAGTCTGTGTCTTTGTCATTGTTTTGCTCACGCTTGAGTGCTTGGTGGCGGGTGCTGATGCTTTTTTTCTGCCAGTGGGGGGGGATTGTTGTTTGCTGCTGCTTACACACAGGAGGGGAGCTGAGGGGGGACTTTGAGGTTTTAACATTTAACTGTCATTCATTCTTTGGGGGCACTCCTCTGTTTTCGTGGATGGTTGTGAAGAAAACACATTTCAGGATGTATATTGTATACATTTCTCTGACATTAAATGTACCTTAGAAACCCTTGATCTGTAGATTTTATCTTGTTTATGATGCTAGTTAGAAACTGTTCAACAATTGTTGCCCCAATCAAACAGCATAGTGACCCAAATTAACAAAGGAAATCCCGACTATATTCTCGATTAGTTCTAGTTCTTTATGAGTTGTCTCAAATAAGTAGCTGTTCTGATTAGCCAATGGGCCAATTAACTGGAATTCACTGTATTATGAGTACATTTTCAGATCTTAGTGTTCTTATAACACTATTAAGATATTTTAAGACAATGGCTTCACTTCTCCTTTCATGAGTGATAGCAGACAGCAGATATCCTTCCATTCTGAATCGTTGTTTAAATTCCAAAACAATTATCTGGGAAAGAATTAACCCATAAGTTGTGTACTGTATTGTTGAGAGATTGTTGGTAAACTCATATAGAGACAACAGCATGAGTTTGGGCTGAGAATGAATTGGTAGCCCATTTATTACTGGACAAGATTTGCTTTCTTTCATCTTCTAGTAAAACATATCAAAACAGTAGGACAGGTGATTTGAATAATTATCTAAATAATAATCAGATAATAATAAAAGTAATAATAAACTAAGTAATTAAAAATAATTAAGTCAGATCAAGTCACTTTTTATTGTCAGTTCAACCATAACTTCTGGTACAGTACACAGTAAAAACAAGACAACGTTTTTCAGGACCATGGTGCTACATGAAACAATACAAAAACTACACTGAACTACATAAAAACAACACAAAAACTACACTAGACTACAGACCTACCCAGGACTGCATAAAGTGCACAAAACAGTGCAGGCATTACGATAAATAATAAACAAGACAACAGGCACAGTAGAGGGCAGTAGGTTGGCGACAGTCCGGGCTCTGGGTAATAATATTGACATTATGATAAGCTGCTGACAGCTTTCAGTAGGTTTCATAACTGTTAACTATTATCATTAAAAGACATTACCTGAGTCATACTCAGAGCTATTTTCAACTCTACAGGGCAAGAAACATCTCCTGGGACCTCATAAGGGAATCAGTCTGGTTGCAACATCCAATGCCTTAGATAGAAAAGTTACAGAACATTTGATAGATTCTTTTTATAATGTAGAATTCTATGTGTGGAGCCAAAAGGGATGGGGGAGAAACCCAAATTGAATTTTTTGCATCTGTATTTATTCAAGAGACTGACAGAATCTTTAGATGTAAGGCAAAGCAGTAGCCAGGTCATGGACCCTAAACAGATTACTGAGAAGGAATTGTTTCCAGACGAGGCACATTAGGGTGGATCAATCCCCAGGGCCTGACAAGGTGTTCCCTCAGACCCTGTGGGAGGCAAGTGCAAAAATTGCAGGGGCGCTAGCAGAGATATTTAAATTATCCTTAGCGACAGGTGAGGCACCGGAGGATTGGAAGAGAGCTAATGTTGTTCTGCTGTTCAGAAATGGCTCTAAAAAAACAGGAAGGTTATAGGCAACACACATAAAAGTTGCTGGTGAACGCAGCAGGCCAGGCAGCATCTGTAGGAAGAGGTGCAGTCGACGTTTCAGGCCGAGACCCTTCGTCAGGACTAACTGAAGGACTGACTTCCTTCAGTTAGTCCTGACAAAGGGTCTCGGCCTGAAACGTCGACTGCACCTCTTCCTACAGATGCTGCCTGGCCTGCTGCGTTCACCAGCAACTTTTATGTGTGTTGCTTGAATTTCCAGCATCTGCAGAATTCCTGTTGGAAGGTTATAGGCCTGTGAGCTTGACATCATCAGTGGGAAAGTAATCTAAGAGACCAGATGTATCGAGTACTTGGAAAGACACGGACTGATTAATCAGCATAGCTTGTGCATGGCTGTCATGTCTAACCAATCTTATACAGTTTTTTGAAGAAATTGTCAGAAAAGTTGATGAAGACAAGGCAGTGGATATTGTCAACATGGACTTCACCTAGTCCTTTGATAAAGCCTTGCATGGAATGCTGGTCAAAAAGGATCAGTTGCTTGGCATTCAAGGTGAAGTAGTACATTGGATTAGACATTAGCTTTGTGGGAGGAGCTAGAGAGTGGTAGTAGGTGGTTGCCTCTCTGACTGAAAGCCCTTGACCAATTGAGTACTGCAGGGATCGGTGCTGGGTCCACTGTTGTTTGTCATCTATATCAAAGTTCTGAATGATAATGCAGCTAACTGGATCTCAGCAAATTTGTGGATGCCACCAAGATTAGGGGTGTACTGGACAGCAAGGAAGACTATCAGTTTTGCTATGGGATCTGGACCAGATGGTGAACTGGACTGAAAGATGGCAGATGGAACTTAATGCAGGTAAGTACAAGGTGTTGCACTTCAGTAGGACCAACTAGGATCGGTCTTACACGGTGAACAGTAGTGCACTGAGGAGTGCGGTAGAACAAAGGAATAGAAAATGGCATCACAGGTAGATAGGGTCATAAAGGAAACTTTTAGCACATTGGCCTTTGTATATTAAAGTATTGAGTACAGAAGATGGGATATTACATGAAAGTTGTACAAGACATTAGTGAGGCCTAATTTGGAGTATTGTGTGCATGTCTGGTCACCTCCCTACAGGAAAATGTAAATAAGGTTGAAAGAGCACAGACCAAATTTACAAGGATACTGCTGGGATTGGAAAACCTGTGCTATAAGGAGAGATTGAATAGGTTAGCACTATATTCCTTGGAATGTAGAAGTTCCTGGGGAGATTTGATAGAGATATACAAAATTATGAGGGATATAGATAGGGTTAATGAAGCATGCTTTTTACACTGAGGTTAGATGGGACTACAACTAGAGGTCATGGGTTAAGGGTGAAAGTGGAAAGTTTAAGGGGAACATGAGAGGGAACTTCTTCACTCAGTGTTCCACACACATGGAAGTGCAAGTGGCAAATGCCAGCGCAAGTGGTGTGTGTGAGCTCGATTTCAATGCTTAAGACAAGTTTGGATAGGCACGTGGATGGTATGGGTATGGAGGATTATCGTCCGTATGCAGGTTGATGGGAGTAGGCAGATTAAAAGTTTGACACGGACTAGATGTGCCAAAGGGCCTTCTTTGTACTGCATTTTTTTTTTATGATTCTTTGCATGTCACTTTTGCTTCTCTGACTATTGTTTCCAAAGTTTTCAAGCCCATCTCCCAGGTTCCCTGTGTCCATCTTCCCATTGTCCACTTCCACTTATATAAATAGATGGGTTTAGGCAAGCATGAATGACGGAGTGAAATCACGTTTCAGTATTATTTCCAGAGTATTGAAATATGGTTTCAATAGCAAGGTAGCTAAATTCTCAAATAAATTTTGGTGATATATGGAAAAAAAGGCCACACATTCAAAATTTCTAAATTATTGAGGAAACTATGATATGCAGTACCCATAAAAAGTATTCACTCCTCCCCTCTTGGAAATTATCCTGTTTTAAAGTTTTATAGCATTGACTCACAGTGAATTTAATTTGGCTTTTTTGACATTGATCAACAGAAAGAGACACTTTTATGTCAAAGCGAAAACAGATTTCTACAAAGTGATCTCAATTAATTTCAAATATAAAACACAAAATAATTGATCACCCCCTTCAGGTCAGTATTTAGTAGATGCACCTTTGGCAGCTATTACAGCCTTGAGTCTGTGTGGATAGGTCTCTGTCAGCTTTGAACATCTGAACACTGCAATTTTTCCCCATTCTTCTTTACAAAACTGCTCAAGTCTGTCAGATTGCATGGAGATTGTGAGAGAACAGCCCTTTTCAAGTCCAGCCACAAATTCTCAATTGGGTTGAGGTCTGGACTCTGACTTGGCCACTCCAGGACATTAACTTTGCTGTTTTTAAGCCATTCCTGTGTAGCTGTATTTGTATGTTTGGTGTAATTGTCTTGCTGGAAAACAAATCTTCGCCAAGTAGCAGCTCTCTCGCACTCTGCATCAGGTTTCCCTCCTGGATTTCCCTGTATTTTGCTGCATTCATTTTACCCTCTACCTTCTCAAGCATTCCAGGGCCTGCTGCAGTGAAGCATCCCCACAGCATGTTGCAGCCACCACCATGCTTCATGGTAGGAATGATGTGTTTTTAGTGATGTGCAGTATTTGGCTTACGCCAAACATAACATTTAGTCTAGTTGCCTAAAATTTTGGTTTCATCAGACCAAAGAACCTTCTTCCAGCCGACTTCAGAGCCTCCCACATGCCTTCTGGCAAACTCTAGCTGAGATTTCATGTGGGTTTTTTCAATAGTGGCTTTCTTTTTGCCACTCTCCAATAAAGCTGTGACTGGTAAATTACCCGGGCAACAGAGGTTGTATGCATAGTCTCTCCCATCTCAACCACTGAAGCTCATAACTCCTCCAGAGTCATCATAGGTCTCTTGGTGGCCTCCCTCACTAGTCCCCTTCTTGCACGGTCACTCAGTTTTTGAGGATGGAGTGCTCTAGGCAGATTTACAGCTGTGACATATTCTTTCCATTTCTTGATGATTGACTTAACTGTACTCCAAGGGATATTCAGTGACTTGGAAATTTTCTTATATTGATCTCCTGACTTGTGCTTTTCAATAACCTTTTTGTGGAGTTGCTTGGAGTGTTCTTTTGTCTTCGTGGTGTAGTTTTTGCCAGGAGACTGACTCACCAGCAGTTGGACCTTCCAGATATAGTGTTTTTATTACAATCAATTGAAACCTCGACTGCACACTGTGATCTCCATTTAACTAATAATGTGCCTTCTAAAACTAATTGGCTGCACCCATAATGATTTGGTGTGTCATATAAGGGGGTGAATACTCTTGCAATCAATTATTTTGTGTTTTATATTTGTAATTAATTTAGATCATTTTGTAGAGATCTGTTTTCACTTTGACACAAAGAAGTCTTTTTCTGTTAATCAGTGTCAAAAAAAAACAAATTTAATCCACAACGATTCAATCTTGTAAAACAATAAAACATGAAAACTTCTGGGTAGGGTAGATGAATACTTCTTATAGGCACTGTAATTATCCAAGCTTACTGTATGTTAACACAGTGAATAAAATAGGCAATGAAGTAAATCATGGCTTCCTGGGAAAATAAAAACCCTGCCACAGTAGTTGGAGCTACTGAATCTAGGTTCTTGTCATATCCTCTCAGTGATGGTAGCACAACACCACCTAGCCCAGCCCAAGTCAAATGGTAATAGAGTACTCTTTCTGAAACGTTTCATTTGGCAAGGTTATTTTGAAGTGTTTACTCTCAGATTCATGAACCAGCCAATGAAAAGGACCTATAGATATAAATAGAGTGACAAAAATAAGCCAAAGGTTAATCCCTACTGCTATCATTTACTGAAGACAGGATGCCATTTAGAACAAAAAATGTGATAAAGTTTCCACCATGATTTCCAAAAAGGTAAATCCAGAGTTGCACTGTAGTAAAGGAAAGTGTGGAATGGTAGCATAGTAGTTAACATAACACTATAACAGCACCAGTGACCCAGGTCAATTCAGCCTCCTGCCTCTGTCTACAAGGAGATTTTTACCTTCTCTCCATGACCATGTGAGTTTCCTCCATGTGCTCTGGTTACCCCCGCATTCCAAAGACCTTACAGGTTAGTAGGTTAATTGGTTGCATGGGTGTAATTGGCCAACACAAGCTCTTTGGGCCAGAAAGGCCTTTTACCGTGCTGGAATTCTAAAAATAGGAAGAACTCAGTTTGATGAGTAAAGTTTTCACTAAATGTAGCCAAGTCTAATCTGATCAGGGTAGCCATGTGTTAGGGTGTGGAAAAACCAGCCAGGATTTCTGTTACTGATGGCTAATCCTGATGCTGAAATTTACACAGGCTTGAGCATTGGAATGTTGCTCCTGCAATTGAAAAGCCAAGCAAAGATAATTGTCTTGTCTCAATTTTCAATACTAAACACCCAGGTAAAGTTGCTAAGGGTTGGTATTGTTATGGTTGAAGCAGTACCTTTAGAAGAGAATTGGAGGACATTTATTTTCAATTCTTGTTTTGATTACAGTTATTTTTACTGCTTAGTTCTCAAACTGAAGAGACTCAACAGTTGAACAGTGGTATCCAGGATGATGAACATATTAGGAAGTAATTATTTATTCCTGAATGGCAGGGACTAATGATATTTGGGTCAGCTGACAAATTTTAGTTGACCTTTATAAAGAATTGCAACTCAACTTGCAATTTGTAATTTCAACTGCTTTACAAGTTGCCACAAAGGTCACTGCAGCTATTAACGTCTTTGATAGTGACTACTTACAGGCAGTTTGCTGGGGATTAAGCAGGGATCAATCAGCCATCCGAGTTGCATTACAAACAATAGGTCACAGATGCCTTCCTCAGGAGGGCACGTCATTAAATATGCTTCTCCAGAATCAGACAGCAGTAATTGGAAACTCAGTAGCAGTTAGATGCCACTGACTAGTTACCATGGTGTTGGGTACTATTAATTGTACATACTGTACAATATGTCAAGATGCAGGCTTCAATCTATAATGATTTTACATAATTAAACATGTAATTACATTAACTTACTTGTGGTTTGAATGCTGAAAGTTTGAATGTGCGTGTATTACTTACTGGCTTCCCTGTATTTAGTAATTTGCATCCAGAATTTTTGAAATGTTGAATGTTACAATGGTTTTCACCTCTACCTGAATAATGACTCACTCAGTTAATTATAGCGTCAATTCTCTTCATAGTTCTTAACTTTAAAGTCTCAGTTACCTAATTAAGTTAAAGTATGTTGCCAAAATCTTCACCCGGTGAGAGAAACTCTTGTGATGCTGAAATAAACATTCTTTCCATTGGTATAAAGGGAGTAATGCCATGAAAGAAATAGAAATGACACAGCTACTGAGCGTTAAACAATTTGAATGCTTGCACCGCTTTTATTCTTCAAGTATAAGTGTGAAGTCACAAAACAACATTTTGAGCATTGTGACAGTCTTGTTCACAAAAGCTTCATTTCCCTCAGATAAAGCTTGCCACTTCGATGTTCATTTCCCTCCATTGCCTGATTTCTCCACCCACCATTCAACTCCATCTTCTGAAATGGAATTCAATACTCCCTCATTACGTCTGATTGAACTGATGATGGTAATTTTTTAAAAAATTGGTGAATGGTATTTCGCTTCTTCTGAGGGCCTCTTTGGAGTCTGACTAGGAACTGCTGTATCAAGAGGTACTGTATGTAGGGCGTTGTGACAGTGAATGTCAACTTCATCAGGGAGCAAACCAAATCCTTCTCAGTGTGTAATAGGAAGGGCTAATCTAGGTCTTTGCGTTGAATGGCGGAAAATAAAATGAGAGTGAAGTATAGATGTAGGTTGGTGCCTGATGATTAGCATGGTCTCGATCTCAGCCTCATTGGGCCAAAGAGCCTACCCTCTATATCTATATCCTCCTAAGTCGCTTTAATGACTAACGTGTTCTTTATGAGTCCTGATGAAGGTCTCGGCCTGAAACGTTGGCTGTTTGCTCTTTTCCATAGATACTGCCTGGCCTGCTGAGTTCCTCCAGCATTTTGTGTGTGTTGAGTTTCTTACATTTAACTTGACCACTAAGACTATGCCAGCCATCAAGCATACATTCACATTAACTTTATGCCAAATTGTAGTTGAAAAAGAGTGCATACTATTCATAGGAACAAAACACCAGAGATTCTGCAAGTGCTGAAAATCCAGAGCAACCACACACAAACTTAGCAGGTCAGGCAGTATCTATGGAACAGAATAAACGGACAACACTTTGGGCCAAGACCCTTCGTCAAGACTGGAAAGGAAGAAGCCAGAATACAAAGGTGGGGAAGGGGAGGGAGAACATGCTGGCAAGTGATAGGTAAAACTTAACAACTTAAAACTACTTGCTGAGATGCTGAGCCGTGTGAGACTTCAAAGTGTATAGAAAGAACTTAAGAACAAGAAGTTGGTCTTTAATCACATCTTTTAAAAAACTGAAATTACTCATAACATCGACACAATTAAATTTTATTTTAAAAAATATCTAAGCTAAGTGCTTTCTATTTATTCTTGTTTATGAGCTCTGACATTACCTTCCTCCTTGTCTATCTAAAAGTAATTTATTTTAGGTACACTTTATCTTTTGTTCTTTACTTTAGGGTACTCTTTCTTTCATCTATCTTACAGATGATTGTTAACTAATAGAATTCAACATAATTATATCTGATGGAATTTTCTGGAATTTTTTGAGTTTTTGTAATTATGCTGATATTAACAGTAAAGATAAATGTAGCAGATTCATTTATTAAGGTGGTGGCCTTCATTGTAACATCTTAAACTAGATTAATCTGGCTGATGAAGTGAAGTTGTTGCTGATATGAAATGCAACAGAAATAGGGAATTAAGGTAAATAAATTACCACAATAATATGGACAGAAGTATTAACCAAAAGGCTGAAAGATATAGGAGCAGAATTAGGTCATTTGACCCATCAAGTCTGCTCAGCAATTCCATCATGGTTGATTTATTATGCCTCTCAACCCCATTCTCTTGCCTTCTCTCTGTATTCTTTGACACCCTTACTAATCAAGAAGCTATTGATCTCTGCTTTAATTAAATCCAGTGACTTGGCCTCCACAGCCACCTGAGGCAAAGAACTCCACAGATTCACAACCCACTGGCTAAGGGGATTCCTCCTCATCTCTGTTCTATAAGGATGTCCCTCTATTCTAAGGTTGTGCCTTCTGGACTTTAGACTCACCCACTACATGAAACATCTTCAGCACTTCCACTCTATCTAAGCTTTTCAAAATTCGATAGGTTTCAATGAGAAAGCCCCTCATTCTTCTAAGCTCCAGTGAGTACATGCTTAGAGCGTCAAACCTTCTCATACATTAACCCTTTCACTCTGGGAATCATTCTTGTGAATCTCCTCTAGACTCTCTCCAATACCAGTACATCATTTGTTAGATAAGATGCCCGAAACTGCTCAGAATACTCCAAGTGTTGTCTGATCAGTGCCTTATGAAGCCTCAGCATTACATCCTTGCTCTTATTATCTAATCCTCTTGAAATGAATGCTAGCATTGCATTTGACTTCCTTACCACCGACTCAACCTGCAAGTTAACCTCTTAGGAACCCTACACATGGACTCCCAAGTCCCTTGGCACTTCTGATTTCTGAATTTTCTTCCCATTTAGAAAATAGTCTATGCCTTTATTCCTTCTACCAATGTACATGACCATACACATCCCTGCACTATATTTGCCAATACATTGCCTTGGAATGACACTTATTAAAATTGGTGTATGAACCAAATAAATTCCTATAAAGTTTCCTTCCTATTTGAATTTGAAATAAACAGATTCATTTCTTTTAAAGTAGCTGACAGATGTTTCCTATGAATACATTAAGTGTTTGTACACTAATATAGCACTGTGTAACTTCAAGGTCTATGAGATCCCTTGATGTTTCTGGCACACTTTTTGCAGACTGAGTCACATAAGCACTCTCTGAAGTGAAAGCTTATGGTAGTGATTTATGTAAACCTTGCTGCAGAGAAAAATACACATTTATCAGCTGCGGCACCTAATGCCAAATTACCACAGTGACTGAGGAATAGGTTGGAATATTATATGTCCAATTGAAGCCTGTTTGGAAATGGAGAAACTATGACAAAGTAAAGCAGGAAAATAACAGTAATAGAACCTTTCATCTTTTTTTTAGGAAAGGGTTCTATTATTCTTTCATATGACAAGATCAGCAAAGATTATTTTTGTCATTTTAAATGTCACTGTATTGGAAATTTTTCTATGGATTTCGATATTAGTGTATTGAAGAAGTGGGTTGGTCAGAGGTGATGAATACATTTTGCTAACTGATTTTTGTGACTAGAGCCACATTAAAATTTGGTTCAGTTAGTTTGCAAACTCTAACCCAGAACAGCTGTGACCTAGTTTCAAGATCTGCCAGACCGTGAGGCCTGGAGGTTAGGAGATTAAGTCCTGCATTGAGTTTTCTATTGTGGCACGTGACATTGATGCAAATAACTCTCCATTGTACCTTACCTATGTCAAGGAAAGTATTTATCCAATGAGCAATTAATCTACTAACTGATACATGTTTGGACTATTCGAAGAAACCAGAACACCCAGATGAAACCCATGCAGTTACAAGGAGAACGTACAAAAACTCCTTTCAGACAGCACTGGAACTGAACTCTGAACTCCGAAGCCCCAAACTATGACAGCATTGCACTAACTGCTATACTACCATGGCACCCTAAATTATTAAATGCGGTGGCATGTTAACCCAATTCTAGAGGAATTGTTCAGACTGTAGCCAGTGGCAAGTCAGACGTAGCCATAACTCTAATTCAAGCATCTCTTCAAGATCACATTTAATCATCATTCAAACATACACACATACCCAATAATACAGCCAAATGAAACAGCGTTCCTCGGGGCCAAGGTGCAAAACACAGTACCAACAATCACACACAGCACATGCAGCACATATAAGACGCAAGCAAACATAGAGTTACACAAAAAATAACAAGTAGCATAAGTCCCTGAGTGACATATACTATAAATTGACGGTGCATGGGTGTTATCGGCATGAAGAAGCAGTTCTCAGCAATCCGTAAGCGAATGTACGCACACATGCATGCACGCAATCCAACTTGTCATTCCAGCAATCGAACACTGGAGGACAGAACCGACAGGAGGGGGCTGGCCCCTGACCCAGCATGTACACTGCATTACACTGCCTGTGGCATCTCCTCTCCTGGACTGCTGCAACAGGCAAGCCTGTGGCTTGGGGCCTTGTCCTCGCTTCAACAGAGACCACGCAGCGACCCCACCATCTGCCTCACCAATAAACAAGGGAAACAGACTTGCTGCATTTTACATAATCAATATCCAACAGGGTCTTGCAACTGCAAGAGAAACATTCAAGACAATTACTTGCAGTTAGACTGCACACCACCTTTGTGCACTGACTCCGATGCCTTCCTGTAGCAGGCAGTAGCACAGTCCGCACCAAGTCCAGCTCCTCCGCCAATGGACCACCAACTCATGAGGTAGACCTGTCATACTTGAAGTTCTGAAAGTCTAGCATTGTCCTGTGACCATGAAAAAGATGTTTACAAAAAGATGTTTACAAAAGACATAAACACCTCAAAAAACTGCTGCGTCCAAATGCACCGCCTTCTTACCAGAAGACTGAAAGGCATTGTAGCTCAAACGATAGTTCAATAGGTCCACTTAATATCGAAGAATATATATAATATACAGCCTGAAATTCTTGTTCTTCACAGACATCCATGAGAACAGAAGAGGCAAAAGCTGAAAATAAACAGCCAGCCATTCAATCATTGTTCTTTACAATATATGTGTCTTGGCTGATCCGCAGTACAGCAGTTAATTACTGATCAAAGGTCTTTGTATGGCGACTTGCTGTCCAGACAGCAATGCAGAACTCTGCTAAAGGGTGTAGAGGGCTTCAGTTTCCGTGTGCTGTGTTCAGCCATCAGTTCCCTAGCCACTGCCAATGAGTTTGCACACTGTGGATTTAGTTTCCTGTTTGGACTTTTCAAGATACTGCCTGAATGTCAGGCAGTGATCCAGGGTCAGAACTGAGCACTGGGATTATATTCTACTTCTGTTCCACAGAAAGTGACCTCCATTTCTCATGTGTGAAAGGTTATCAAGGTGGAAACAGTGCAAGTGTTTCCTTTCATTAAGCATTCCATTTACATGCAGAATATCATAGAAACATAGAACATATCACCTTCAAAAGGTGACATAACCTCAAAATTGAATGAAAGGTTAGAATTTATGATATCCTGTTCCTGTGATGCAAAATAGAGGCATATGTTTAATATTGGCTAACAAATTCAGAACAGAAAAGAGTCAAAAGAAAGGATTAAGCAGATTATCTGAAATATTAATGTAAATTAGTAGGGCCTCTCCTTTAATCTCATAACACCTAAATCCTCTCCTTATTTGTTACATTCTTTTATTTCCTATATTTGGACTGTATCCTTTCATCATTTAGAAACTTTGAAAGTAAAAAAAAACTTGAGTTTGATTGGATGAGGAAAAAGCTGAAAAATTTTGTTTTGAAGGAGGCCTTATTCTATAAATTGAACGCAGCCTTGAATATACCAATACTTACAAAAATTTTAGGAGGATTACGTGGATTTGATGGAATGTATAAAATTTATAAATATGAACCTAGGTGGACAATACAATGCAAAAGACTATTAAATCCTGACAGTTTCTTTTCAATAGTCCTTTCAATTTTCAGTCTTCAGAATTGACTCTGTCTTTCTTGAATGTTTATAAAACACATGGACACAGATGAATAAGGTCAGGAGTAGATGAGGCCTGTCAAACCTGCCCCACCATTCCTGGCTGATCTAGCCGGGGCCTCAACTCTTCTTCCATGCAGCCTCAATTCCACAGTTTTTCAAACATTAAATATCTCCTTTTTTAAAACCTCAAGTGCTCTCAGAGGTAGAGAGCTCCAGAGATTTACCACCTTTATGACCAGAGGTTCTAATATACTTTAGTTCAGAAACAGAATAAGAATCAAGGTTACTATCACTGACGTAAGTTGTGAAAATTCTTGTTTTATGCAGCAGTACAGCCCAATGCATAAAATTACTGAAAGTCACAAAACATAAATAAATGAATACTGCAGAAGAAAAATAGTGAGGTCGTATTCATGGGTTCACGGACTATTCAGTACTCTGAAGGGCCTTCAGGCTCCTGTACGGCAGTATTGAGGAGAGGACATGTCTCGGATAGTGAGAGTCCTTAAAGATGGATACCACCTTCTTGAGGTACCACCTTTTGAAGGTGTTCATCGATGATGGGGAGGGTTGTGACAATGATGGAGTTGGCTGAGCCTCTTTCGATCCTGAAGACTGGTGCCTCCATAACAGGCAGTAATGCAGCTGGTCAGAAAGCTCTCTATGCTACACCTGTAGAAATTTGCTAGAGTCTTTGCTGAGTTTTAAATTATCAGCCCCTTATACTCTTCATTTGGGCTCTCTCACTTTGTGCAAACATCTAAACATTTACCCTTTTACACTCCTTCAGGATCTTGTATGATTCAATAAGATTATTCTTAATTTTCTTAAACTTCAAATAATACAGACCTAACTTTGTTAACTGATTGTCATACAATCCATGTATTAGCCAAGTGAATCTGTTCTGGAGTGCCTCCAATGTTCGTATATTCTTTCTAAAATAAGGATAACAAGACTACACAAGGAGATGAAAATTGAAAGACTACTGGTTTTATTCCTCAAAAAGTGTACTTTTAAAAATATACTTTGGGTTGATTTTTTTTCATTACTTCAAATAATGTTCCATATGTAAAGAAGGGATGAACAGGTTCTATTTTTAACAATATTCCAGCCAGCAAATGTTTCCACATTAATGTGGCATTTTGACAACCTCAAAACGCCTGCGAAGTGGTTCAAAAATATCAAAATGAAAATTTTGAAGTGTAACCACTGCTGAGCTGTAGAAAAATGGAACAGGCAACATGTACATGGGGAGGTCCTGCAAGCAGTAATGTGATGACCTTTGGTTCAGTCATTTTCATATTGAGAGTAAAATTGGTCAGTGAGGTAAATGAACAGACATTCGGTTTTAGTTATTCATTTATATTTGTTAAGTGAGACAACAAGCACACTCCTCTGTGCTTTTTCAATTTGTACTATAATATATTTTATATATAGATGAGAGGCATCTCAGGCATCTGACACTGCAGCATGTCCTTTGTGCTTTACTGAAGTGTCAATACAGAATTTGCTTTGAACTGCTTGGGGGGAGGTGGGTAGCTTAAAATCACAGTAGTCTAACTCAGAAGAGAGAGCACTATTACTGAACTATGACTAACTTCTAAACACTACAGTCAATGTAGAAAAATGTAGTAAAAACATAAACTGTGTTTGGGACCAACATAGAGAGTTGCCATGAAAGTTTTCTCTATAACGAATGCCAGTGTTTTTAAATATTTGACCAGACGCAATCTGATTTTGAAATAATAGCCCAATCGAATAACTATGGCTATTCTTAGCATTAACTGAACAGCAAATAGAAAAGTCATTTAAAGTTCTTCTTGTGAGGACTATGCTCAACTACAACAGCTGTCATCTGAAGCCAAAAGCTTGCAGACTTCTGTCCCATGGCACCTGGGAAGCCTGGCCAAATGGAGGAATTCCCGTGAGCCTGGAGCACAGAATCATTTCTCTCCTTATGGAGTGGGTGGTGAGTGGTGGTGGAGGAGCAGAAAACTGGGAGGGAAAATGATTGACTTTAAAACTTGGGAAGTACGAATGCTTGGGAGCATGTTCTTAACTGCAATATGGAAACATAGCAAATCAAATCCAAACCAATGGAGAAAGCACTAACTTGAAACAGTGAAACAAAAACTAATGTAATACAAATGCAAAGAAAACCCCAAATGCCTGAAGTCTGAAATGCAAGATTAAGAAACACTAGAAGTAGTCAACAGGGCAAGCTGCATCTGCAGAAGGAGAAACCAAGTTAGGTCTAGAATGATGATTTTGCATCAAAACTAGAAAATGTTATACTTTTCTCAGTTCTGATGAAAGCCTGTTGACCTGAAGAATTGAAAGTTGGAAGTGGGGGCAATGGGATATATGAACTGGTGGAGAACATCATTTCATTAGTGCAGCACAGTGTGGTAGTAAACAGCGATCATTAAGTTTTCACAAAGTAAACCAGGTATTTGGGGGGAGAAAACACACATTATACAAGATGTCTGATAGTTTCCCAGAGTGCCATTCCTTATCAAAAACATCTTCATGCCAGCCAAGTTACCTTATAGATTGAAGTCAAAGTATTTTTTGCTTCTTGGACAGGAGGTATTCCTAGAACTAATTTTCAAGAATATGAAACAATCATTGGGAGGAGAAAATAATAGCATAGGACCGCCTCAAAAGAGGTTCCAAAAGAAATCTGAAATTTATTTGTATTTGATGTTTTGGGAATGAAACCATTCCTTAGGTAAGTGGAGCATGGACGACAAACTCCAAAATGTCAGTGGTGCTTACCAAGGATAACAAAAATTCCACTGTTCCAGACTGTGTACAGTGCTTGGAAGCAGCTGGCAATGGCAGAGTGTGCCAGAAATGTATACACACTGGATTCAAGTTATCACTTACACTTCACCAGCTAAGAAAATAACAAGTGTGAAGTGACACTAACAGGGTTTCAGTCGAATCTGATATGGTGTTCCTTGCACATTCTTCAAGATAAACTTTGCTAGAATCAATTGCCATGATAAACGAACAGCGATTTCCGTACTGCTGCAGAAACGGATTTCAGACTTTTGTCTGTATTTAGAAGAAAAACTTGAAGAAAAATTAGCAAATTTTGATCTGTTATGGTGATAATGTCTACAAGTAGTGGTATTTTATTTTGCAGGTCTGTTTGATGGTGGATATCATATTTGCTTCTCATAGTTGTTTGTATGTTAAACATTGGAAAAGAGAGTTTGAGGAGGATGCACAAACAAAACACCACGATGAACACCTACCAAGTCCTAGGTTCAAAGATGTCTCTGAGAGACTGCAAGAAATTCTCAAGTTGGTAGGTAAAGCAAGAAGGGGGCATGAGAAGGCCCCAGCGAGCAGGGTAAAGGAAAACCCCAAGGCATTCTTCAATTATGTGAAGAACAAAAGGATGACAGGAGTGAAGGTAGGACCGATTAGAGATAAAGGTGGGAAGATGTGCCTGGAGGCTGTGGAAGTTAGCGAGGTCCTCAATGAATACTTCTCTTCGGTATTCACCAATGAGAGGGAACTTGATGAAGGTGAGGACAATATGAGTCAGGTTGATGTACTGGAGCATGTTGATATTAAGGGAGAGGAAAAGTTGGAGTTGTTAAAATACATTAGGACGGATAAGTCCTTGGGGCCTGACGGAATATTCCCAAGGATGCTCCACGAGGCAAGGGATGAGATTGCTGAGCCTCTGGCTAGGATCTTTATGTCCTCATTGTCCATAGGAATGGTACCGGAGGACTGGAGGGAGGTGAACGTTGTCCTCTTGTTCAGAAAAGGTAGTAGGGATAGTCCGGGTAATTATAGACCAGTGAGCCTTACATCTGTGGTGGGAAAGCTGTTGGAAAAGGTTCTTAGAGATAGGATCTCCGGGCATTTAGAGAATTATGGCCTGATCAGGGACAGTTAGCATGGCTTTGTGAAGGGCAGGCCGTGTCTAACAAGCCTGATAGAGTACTTTGAGGAGGTGACCAGGCATGTAGGTGAGGGTAGTGCAGCGGATGTGATCTACAGGATTTCAGTAAGGCATTTGACAAGGTTCCACATAGTAGGCTTATTCAGAAAGTCAGAAGGCATGGGATCCAGGGAAGTTTGGCCAGGTGGATTCAGAATTGGCTTGCCTGCAAAAGGCAGAGGGTCGTGGTGGAGGGAGTACATTCGGATTGGAGGGTTGTGACTAGTGGTGTCCCACAAGGATCGGTTTTGTGATTTTTATGAACGACCTGGATGTGGGGGTGGAAGGGTGGATTGGCAAGTTTGCAGACAACACAAAGGTTGGTGGTGGTGTGGATAGTGCAGAGGATTGTCAAAGATTGTAGAGAGACATTGATAGGATGCAGAAGTGGGCTATGGAGTTCAACCTGGAGAAGTGTGATGTGATACACTTTGGAAGGACAAACTCCAAGGCAGAGTACAAAGTAAATGGCAGAATACTTAGTAGTGTGGAGGAGCAGAGGGATCTGGATGTACATGTCCACAGATCCCTGAAAGTTGCCTCACAGGTAGATAGGGTAGTTAAGAAAGCTTATGGGGTGTTGGCTTTCATAAGTTGAGGGATAGAGTTTAAGAGTTGCAAGGTAATGATGCAGCTCTATAAAATTCTGTTTAGGCCACACTTGGAGTACTGTGTCCATTTCTGGTCACCTCACTATAGGAAGGATGTGGAAGCATTGGAGATGGTACAGAGGAGATTTACCAGGATGCTGCCTGGTTTAGAGAGTATGCATTATGATCAGAGATTAAGGGAGCTAGGGCTTTACCCTTTGGAGAGAAGGAGGATGAGAGGAGACATGATAGAGGTACACAAGATATTAAGAGGACTAGATAGAGTGGACAGCCAGCGCCTCTTCCCCAGGGCACCACTGCTCAATACAAGAGGACATAGCTTTAAGGTAAGGGGAGGGAAGTTCAAGGGGGATATTAGAGGAAGGTTTTTTACTCAGAGAGTGGTTGGTGCGTGGAATGCACTACCTGAGTCAGTGGTGGAGGCAGATACACTAGTGAAATTTAAGAGATTACTAGACAGGTATATGGAGGAATTTAAGTTGGGGAGTTAGATGGGAAGCATGGTTTAAGGGTCGGCACAACATTGTGGGCCGAAGGACCTGTACTGTGCTGTACTATTTTATGTTCTATGTTAAACACCCAGAAGTTGTTGCACATGTTGGTACAGAGGTAGAAAAAGGCTTTATGTCCTGGAGAATGAGCACTGGAATTTAGTACTGTAATAAGTTAAGAAGCAGGTTGTCAAGCAAACAGATCTCAGGATCACTCCAGGTGCCACATGCTAGTGAATTCAGAAATAGGACAGATGAACTTATAGCTGAGGAGCTGGCACAGAGGGCAGGAATTCAGATTATTTGACCAATGGGACCTGTACAAGAAGGATGGGTTGCACTTGAACTACAGAGAGCTCTATATTCTTCTAGGAAATTTTGCTTTTGCCATGAGAGAAGTTTTAAACTAGATTGTTGGGTGGGGGTTGGGGGAGGTGGGATCCTAAACAAGAGCAAGTGGTGGGATAAAACAGTGGCAGGTGAAAGCAACTCTTGTAATCAGGATAACCAAGAACTTAGTAAAGGCAGAGAAAGGGATAGTCGGTTAAAATGCATTTATTTTGGTGCTTAAGGTTTAACAGGTAAGACAGATGAACACAGAACCTGGATTGGCTCTCGGGTATGGGAAGTTATAGGCCTATCAGAACAAGACAGGCAGCTGAAATTTCCAGGATACAGACTGCAGATGTGTGACAGAGCGACAGGTTAATGAAGAGGGAGTGTAACCTGTTTGATTAGTGAGATGTAGCAGCAGCAAGGAAATTACAGGAGTAAATTTTGAGGGGCTAGATCTACCAGCACTTGAATAGACAGAGTCTGGTTAGGTGCAGTCAACATGGGTTTGAGCATGGGAAGTTGTCCTTGATGAACCTGTTACAGATTTTAGAAGAAGTAGCCACAAAGATAGATGAAGGTAGGGCAGTGGCTGTTGTCTGAGCTTTAGCAAGGCCTTCGTCAAGGTCCAGCATATTTGGCTGATCCCATGGAATCCAGGTAAAGCAAGTTAGGTGGATTCTAAATTGGCTTGGAAGTAGGAAGCAGATTTGTTTCTGGGCATGGAGACCACAGACTAGTAGTGTGCCAGATGGGTCTGTGTTGGAACCCTTGTGCTTTGTAATTTACATAAATGACTTGCATGCAAAAGCATGGGGTCTGTTCAGCAAGTCTGCGGATGACACAAAATTAGGATGTATTATAGCTAGTGAAGAAAGGATATTGATCAGTAAGGGAAGTGGGCCAAGCAGTCACAAATAGATTAATTTCTGAATTATCTTGTGGTCAGGTAATTGGCTAAGTAGATAAATGTCAGGTGAAGAATTTTATTAAGTCAAACCAGCACAGGACTTAAATTACAAATGGTAGTGCACTAGGGAGTGTAATGGAACAGAAGGATCTATGTGCATAGTTCATTGAAAGCAGCTTCATAGGTAGATAGGGTGATGGAAAACGTACTTAGCAGATTGGCCTTCATCAGTCAGGGCAATGAGTATAGAAATTGGGGCATTATGTTGCAGTTATCTAAGTCATTGATGAGGCTGTCCTTGGAGCACTGTGTACAGTTTTACTCACCCTGTTATAAATACATAGTCGAACTGGAAAGAGTGCAGTAAGAATTATGAGGATGTTGCCAGGACGAGAGGGTCTGTGTTATATGTAGAGGTTGGCTAAGCTGAATCTTTATTGCTTGGAGCACAGGAGAATGAGGGGTAACCTCATAGAAATGTTTAATATTATGAGAGGCATCAATGAGATGGATAGTAACGGTCTTTTCCCCAGGGCAGGGAGTCTAAAAGTAGGGATCGTAAGTTCAGGGTGAGAGGGCAAAGATTTAAAAGGGATCTGGGTGAAACGTTTTCACGCAGAGGGTGGTGAGTACATGGAATGAACTGCCAGAAGAAGCAGTTGAGTCAGGTACATTAATTTCCTTTATGAAACTCTTAGATACATACATGGAAGGGCAGGGCTTAGAGGGATATGGACTGAATGCAGGGAATTGGGACTAGCCAGGTGGTCAGCATGGTTGGCATGAACTCATTTGGCCAAAGAGCCTGTATCCATATTGTTTTGCCCTGTGACTCTACGACTCTGATATCCTGAAGATACCTGTTGTAATGTGAGCATTATTAAAAGTAAGTTAATACTAATAAGGATAATGGGAGGGTTTACTTCCGTTCTTTCTTATACTTTCAGTGAGCTCTGTATGTGGTGAGCCCACCATGCCGTACGGTTGTGAAAGCCTCTGTATATACATAATAGTTTTGAAGTTCGAGGTAAAGTTGTTTCTTTGGCATGAAGTTGTCGAGTGTGTCTTTTTCAAGGTAGAAGTTACCACATATTTTTGGCGATGAGGTGGACTGGTTTTGTGAACGTATTGGCACGTTTTTTTGAATGGGAGTTTCGCGTTTTAGATGGCTACGTTTGGAACTATCGTTGATTTTGTGGAGGCAACCGAGGACTGGCCGGATTATGAGGAAAGGTTGGGACACTTCTTCTGTGCTAATGGAATTACTGATGAGGCTAAGAAGTGTTCTAGTCTCCTGAGTGTGTGTGGGGCAAAGACTTACAAGCTGATAAGGAATTTAACTGCACCACGGAAACTGGGGGACATTCCATATGATGAACTGGTCAGGCTCGTGGGGAACCACTACAATCCAAAACCTTCTGTGATAGTCCAACGGTGTAAGTTTCATGGCCATTTCAGGAAGCCAGGTCAGTCTGTGGCTAATTTTGTGGCCGAGCTTTGGCAGCTGTCGGAGCATTGTGATTTCAGAGTGGTGTTGGAAGACATGCTCCAGGATCGATTGGTATGCGGCATTAATAATGGCAGCATACAACGCCGCCTGTTAGGGGAAACCCCACCACTGACTTTCGAGAAAGCCTTAGAGATTGCCCAAGGAATGGAGATGGCTGCTAATAATGTCAAGGATATCCAGAAAGGACGGTGGTGGTGGTGGGGGGGGGGGGGGGGAGTCGCAGTCGGCGGCAGTGCACCAAGTCAGGAGGGAGACTGGTAAACAGGCAAAGCGGGTGGAATGTTTCCGGTGTGGAGGGACGCACTATGCAAATGATTGCAAATTCAAAGACACTGTCTGCCATGCTTGTAGTAAAAAGGGATATTTAGCTAAAAAGTGCAGAAGTTCAAAGGGTAAGATTAAGCCTGGGCAGAGGAAAGCTCAACAGGCTCAGGCAGCCACACACCATCTAGAAGAAGCAGATGAAGAGGCAGCGTGTGCCTACAACATGTTTGGAGTGGAAACAGATGAGGAACCACCTGAACCATATTATGCCACAGTCAATGTCAGGGGAAAGGACCTTAAGTTTGAGATTGATTCAGGGGCTACTGCATCGGTCATTAGTGAGGAGATCTACAGGGGGACATGGGGGTCCAACCTGCCTCCCATTAGACCATCAAAGCTCAAACGTAGGACCTATATGGGGCAGCCCATACCTCATTTAGGGGTGTTATATGTGGACATTTCAGCCGGGGGTCAGAAGGCTGAAGCCAGGCTAGTGATAACTAAGGGCAGTGGGCCCAGTCTTTTGGGTCGCAATTGGCTTCACAAAATCCGGCAAAACTGGCATGAAATTAAATATGCACACACGACGGAGGACATTCTGCAGCGGTACAGTGACGTTTTCGGGGACGAGTTAGGAACACTGAAGGGCATGACAGTGGAACTCCATGTCAACCCTGAGGCCACACCACATTTTCTTAAGCCCAAGTCGGTGCCCTATGCCATGAAAGGCAAAGTCGAGGAGGAGCTGGAACATTTACAGAGGCTGGGCATTATTGAGCCCGTCCAGTTTTCAAGGTGGGCGGCTCCCATTGTACAAGTTTTGAAGGCAGACAAAACGGTGAGGATATGTGGGGATTATAATCTTACAGTGAATCAGGTCTCTGAGCTGGAGGAGTACCCATTGCCACGGGTGGATGACCCATTTGCGACCCTGTCAGGGGGTAAGCTGTTCACAAAGCTGGACATGAGCCACGCCTACCAACAGCTGCTGCTCGACGAGGATTCAAAGGAGTACGTCACAATTAATATGCATGAGGGATTATTCAAGTACAATCGCCTGGTGTTTGGAGTGGTGTCCATCCCTGCCATTTTCCAAATGACAATGGACACTTTGCTGCAGGGGATTCCGCACGTAGCAGTGTACCTTGATGATATTTTGATCACGGGGCTACGGAGGTGGAGCATCTGGCTAATTTAGAATAGGTGCTGAAGAGGCTCTCAGAAGCAGGGCTGTGGTTGAAACGCGAAAAATGTGTGTTCCTGACATTGAGTGTGACTTACCTGGGACACAAGATCACAGCTGCGGGCTTTGCCCTGTGGAGGACAAGGTGAGAGCTATTAAGGAAGCCCCAAGCCCTAGAAATATTGCAAATCCAAAGCTGAAAGTCTTGGAAACACTCAGCAGGCCATTAATGCAAAGAATAATCAAAACTCACATGAAATATAAAGCTAGATCTTGCTAGTAAACCACCATTATATTACTGCCTAAATAGAAGTAAGAAAGGGACTTCTGCAAATTGACTGTCAAACAGAAATCAGACTGAAATGGCCAAGACTTTGCTGCTGAGGTTGAATTGCACTGTGATTCACCATCACTACACCAAGTAAACTATCTCTTAGATAGTGGCCTCATTTGGCTTGCTGCAGGATTTGAGATCCCTGCAATTGTTCAGCACAATTGTTTGGCTGTTCTTAATCTGCAAATTCCACACTGGAGTATGATGTAGGAATGCACAAAATTTCTTTCTTGTATTTCCAGAAAAATGCGCTTTTTCCAGAGCAAAAGATGGAAAAAGAGTTGGAGAATGAGTATGTTAGTAAATAATTTTGTTGTGCCAATTAAAGTTCCAAGTTCAAAGTAAATGTATTATCAAAGTACAAATCTATCACAATATACAACCCTGAGATTCATTTTCTTGAGAGCATACTTAATAAATCTATAGTGATAACCATAACAAAATCAATGAAAGATCGCACCAACTTGTGCCTTCAATCAGTGCGCAAAATACAAACAAGTGTGCAAATACAAAAAGAAATAAACAATAATAATAACTAACTAAGCAATAAATATTGAGAAATAAGATAAAGAATCCTTGAAAGTGAGTCCATTGGTTGTGGGAACATTTCATTGATGGGGCAAGTGAGGCTGAGTGAAGTTAATCCCCTTTGGTTCAAGAGCCTGATGGTTGAGAGATTGTAACTGTTCCTGAACCTGCGACTCTTGTACCTTCTTTCTATTGGCAGCAGCAATAAGAGAGCTTGTCCTGTGTGGTGGGGATCCCTAATGACGCTGCTTTCCTGCAACAGCATTTCATGTAGATGCGCTCAATGGTGGGGAGGGCTTTACCCTTGATGGACTGGGTTGTATCCATTACTTTTTGTAGGATTTTCTATTCAACTGCATTGGTGTCTCCAAACCAGGCTGTGATGCAGCCAATTATTATACTCTCAAATACTTATCTATAGAAGTTTGTCAAAGTTTTAGACGTCATGCCAAATCTCTGCAAACTCCTGAGGAAGTAGAGACACTACCATGCTTTCCTCATAGTTGCACGTATGGGCTGGGCCCCAGGACATGTCCTCCAAAATAATGACACAGAGGAATATAAATTTGTTGACCCTCTCCACCTCTAATCCTGCGATGAGTACTGGCTCTTTGACCTCTGGTTTCCTTCTCCAGAAGTCAATAATCAGCTCTATGGTTTTGCTGACTTTGAGTAAGAGGTTGTTGTTGTGGCCCCACTCAGCCAGATTTTACATCTCCCTCCAGTATGCTGGAGTGTACAGCAAGTAGAGCGGGAGGCTAACCACACAGCCTTGGGGTGTACCTGTTCTTATGGAGATCATGGAGGAGATGTTGTTGCCAATCCAAACGGACAGGAATCTGCAGGTGAGGAAATCAAGGATCCAATTGTACAATGAGGTATTGAAGGCAATGTCTTGGAGCTTATTGATTAGTTTTGAGGGGATAATCATATTAAATGCTGAAGTGCAGTCAGTAACGAGCAATCTGATGTATGCATCTTTGCTGTCCAGGTGTTGCAGTGTTGAGTGAAGAGTCAGTAAGATTGCATCTGCTGTGGACATGTTGCTCCAATAGGCAAATTGGAGTGGATCTAAGTCGCTTCTCAGACACGAGTTAGAACATAGAACATAGAAAACCTACAGCACATTACAGGCCCTTCAGCCCACAATGCTGTGCCAAACATCTACTTACTTTAGAAATTACCTAGGGTTACCCATAGCCCTCTATTTTTCTAAGTTCCATGTACCTATCAAGAGTCTCCTAAAAGACCCTATTGTATCCACCTCCACCTCAGCTGCTGGCAGCCCATTCCATGCACTCACCACTCTCTACGTAAAAAAACTTACCCCTGACATCTCTTCTGTACCTACTTCCAAACACCTTAAAACTGTGCCCTCTCATGTTATCCATTTCAGCCCTGGGAGAAAGCGTCTGACTAACTATGCAAACACGAGGAATTCTGCAGATGCTGGAAATGACTAACTATGTGGTCTGGACATGGAACGGTAGGCATTCCTTATCGTAGTATAACAGGTGTCCAGTGTGTTGGGACCTCTGGTGCTACAGGTGATATAATGATGGCAAGTGGGCAGGGTTTTCTTCAAATAAGCCTGATTGAAGTCCCCAACTATGACCTGAAGTGTATCGGGATGGGCTGCTTCTTGTTTAGGAACGGCATCAAACAATCATCCAACATCATTTTTGTACCAGTATCTTTATTCATTCAAGGTATGTGGGTTTCACAGGCTGAACCATCATTTAACGTCCCATCCCTAATTGCCCTTGAGAAGACAGTAGTGAGCTGCCTCTTGACCACAGCAGTTCTTGGAGTGTGGGTGCACCCAGAGTGCTATTAGGGAGGAAGTTCCAAGATTTTGACCCAGCGACAGTAAAGGAACAACGATATATACTCAATGGCCCTTTATTAAATACTCCTACACATCTGCTCATTAATGCAAATCCCTAATCAATTAATCATGTGGCAGCAACACAATGCATAAAAGCATGCAGGCATGGTTAAGAGGTGCAGTTGTTGTTCAGACCAAACAATAGAATGGGGAAAAAATGTGATCTAAGTGACTTTGACAGTCGAATGACTGTTGGTGCCTGACAAGGTGGTTTGAGTATCTCAGAAAATGAAATTTTGATGCACAGCAGTCTCTAGAGTTTACAGAGATTAGTGTGAAAAACAAAAAAAAATGTCCAGTGGGTGGCAGTTTCATGGGTGAAAACATCTTGTTAATGAGAAAGGTCAGAGGAGAATGACCAGACTAGGTTCAAGCCGACAGGAAGGCGGCAGTAACTCAAGTAGCCATGTGTTACAACTGTGGTATGCAGAAGAGCATCTCTGAAAACATCGCATGTTGAAGCTTCAAGTGGATGGGCTACAGCAGCGGAAGACCATGAACACATAATCAGTGGCCATTTTATTAGATGCAGGTGGTACCTAACAAAATGGCCTCTGAGTGTATTTCCATGTGAGGATCATGTGTTGCTTAGGAGGCAACTAGAATGAGATGGCCTTCCCGTGTTTTTGCTACTCTTAACCTTTTTGCTGATAGAGTTTGTGGGTTTGGAACATGATGCCTTAGGAGCCTTGGTGAGTTACTCCAGTGCATCTCGTAAATGGTGCAAAGGGCTGCTGTAGTGTGTTGGTGGGAGAGTAAATGATTGGTTGTGGCTGGATTGCCTATCAAGTGGGCTGCTATGTTCTGTACAGTGTCAAGTTTCTTGAGTGTTGTGGAAGCCGATGCAGGTGCTCACAGATGAGGGCTTGATGATGAACACAGGGGCTGTAAACATTGATAGCAATCGGCTGTCACATGAAGATTGCTTAATATTACTGAAGCAGCACGTTCTATGAAGCTAAAGCAGACAATTATTTTTGATAGTGGAATGATTGATAGAATAAAAAAATGCAGAAGGCTTAAGCACTGGAATTTAGTAAATGAAACCGTATCTAAGATCATGCTCAATGGTTTAGTGGAAACATTTAATATAGATCAAATACTGGTAGGCTGTTGGAGAGGAAAAGTGAGCTCAGATTCCCATTGTTATGTTACGACTATTGCTGAAAGTATTTGATCATGCCTTAAATATAGTTAGTTGGCTCAAATGCACTTAGTGGTGTTCGGAGATTGTAAAAGCCACCACTCTTTATGAATGTAAGGCTAACTTCCTTATATTACACATGTAGATATCAGGTGACTTTACATACTAAACAATATTAATACATGCTTTTAATTTCAAGATGTTTTAAAAAGAACAGTTCTAAGTTTTAAGTATTATAATAAGCTATTGGCTGACTATATTATTCACACAACTGTTACAATGAAGGATGAAGGTCATTTGTTTCATTCCAGGCTCATCAACCTGATTTGAACCCCCCCCAAATTTAAAGATGTAAAATGCTCACCAACAGCAGGTCCTACAGCTCAGGCAGACCACATTGGTGTCAATCAAATCCAAGCAAATTGAGACTGAGGCCCTGATAGAAATTGGAAGTCATATGAAGATTACTCAGTATTACTGAAGGCACCACACCCTTGAAACTTGCTTCTCTATTTCCAGTTCTTTTTCGTCCACCTATTGTGAGTGCAGTTTCTTTCTCAGCTACAAATTACAGAAGTAGCTTCACAATCATTTGGGATAAAATGTTCTTTCTGTTCTGTGTTTTGTGTCTTCAGCTAATAGCTCTGACCTTTGTTCCAAGCTACTGGAAATGGTCTCCCTCCACCTGGTCTGAGCAACCTTTTCATGATGTGCATTGCTTTGTCATAAGGTCCAACGTGCTTATTGTTCTAATTAAGTCAAATGCATTTTACTTACATTTCATCATTTTTCCTCAAAGTAAGCAAGACATAAGGAATTGGTGTTGTATTCTCTGTAAAAGATTAATAAATTTGTGAAAACAAAGGTAGTTAGCCAAAACCAGAACAATTGCATTTCTCTGGCTGTCATGTCTGTAACCTCCTCAAGTAATTCTACTCCATTTATAAGCTGCAGTCCTTCCTGTGTTGCACAGAAAATAAACACTCAACCATTCAATCAGTGGTTAACATTTTGCACTCTTGCCTCTGACTGAGGAGAGGTTTTTGGTTCAATCCACACCAGAAAAGTATGACTCCATGTTGCGTTGCCTTTTGTACGAGAGGCAAAAGTAAAACCCACTTCAGCCTCCCCCACAGAAGTTAGTTTTGCAATATTTGAAAGAAGAAAATGCACATTATTCCAGTATCCTGGCCAATGTTCTTCCCTCAATCAGTAACAATAAAACATATCATCTTCTTGTTGCTGGTGGTGAAGACAATATAGTTGTTGTATAGTCCTGCACTGCTACATTGACTGCACTTCCAAAGTGCAGTTATTGACTGCACTTCAAAAATATTCTGCAGGATTGAAAATGGTACAACATTCTGATAGGCTGGTAAATAAATAAAATAAAATAAAAACAGAAAACAAGAAATACTTAGCAGGTTAAACAGTGTCTCTGGAGAGAGAAACAGAGTTAATGTTTCAAGTTGAAGGCTCTTCATCAGAAATGATTCGAACCTAGATTTAAAACTTGGCTTGAACAGTGCAAAAGTCTATTTTTCCAAGAATACTATTATTTGAAATGATAATTATAATTTAAAATTCCAATACTTAAAGCATGAAAAAGAAATCAATAATTTACCAATGACTTCTAAGGTAATACCTGCTGAGAAAAATATAGCTGTGTAGATCAGAAAGAGTTTCAACAAAAAATAAAATCCATATATTTGAGCATTGCAAGAATTTGCTCTTTATTCGCTTTTGTTTGTATTCAAGGAAGCCATGTGCACTTTTATTAAATGTATCAATAAATTTAATGAAATGCTCCATTCTCAGCCTTATACCGCATTTCAAAACAAGCATTTTGAAACTGTATGCGAGTACTTCTAACAATTTGAAATTATTGAAATCCAAGTGTCTTCTATTGGTGGCCAAGTATTTATCAACAAGATTATCCTTGTTTATTGATACCAGATACATGGTAACTGGAAACTCTCAATGAACTGGCAGAAAAGGGCATGTTGTATTTAACAAGACCCATGCTTCATGTACATCCATTTCCATGTGGTCCTTGAAGCCACACAGATCTTCTGTGGTTCTGTGAGTCCATTTGATCAGTAGAACTCATTGTAGTGGCCATCCTGCAACGTAGTGAGGTGTGTGAATGTTCACTATGTCAGGACTGAGGCTCTTCCCTTAAAACAAGCTGATGGTCATTTTATACTGTTTCTAAATGTCTCTCATAATCAGGCATTCAGAAAATAACTGAAAACAATAAAAATAAAAGTAAACATCATAATTTATTTTAAAAATATGCTTATTTACAAACATTTAATCCATTTGAATTAGGTAAATTTAGTAATGTGAAAGAAAAACACTTCTCTTCACTCAACCTTTCCATTGAAGTCAGCAAACCCAGTCCAACGATTGAATCACAGTATTAATGCCTGACAGAACCGTTGTAAAGCAAAGGTACCAAGTACAAACTAATTGTAGCCTTGCATTCAGCATGGCTGATCTCTGCCTTAGGCTCAGTGCAGAATCTAGCACAGGAGTAGGAGGGCAGCAGCACTTTGCACTAAAACATACCATTTTTTGTTTTAATTGTGTTTTTCTTACAGAAGTTGTATGTAATTTATGTGTATGTTTTTCTTGTGAAATCTGCTTGTATTTGCCTTTGATGCTGCTGCAAGGGAACTTTTCATTGCTCTTGTGCGAATAACAGTAAACTTGACTTGGTTTAACTTGACTTCCATATCACTGTACTATGATACACACTTGGAAATGCTGGCTGAAGAACAAACAGTAAATGAACAGATATGTAAACAGTTTATATTTTGTAATGATAGAGCACTCACACTTACCCAGATAAATGGTACAGGAAATGTCCACTGTCCAATATTTAAGGTAGATGCCTTTAGATTTTGTTTAATGATGCTTACTTTAAGTAACTAATGTGCAGGCACAAAGCGAAGGACCCCCCAGGTATGACAAGTCTGTATATAATACTGTACATTAGATTCCCACGCCAAGTTTTTCATGGTTCATTGGAACACTGAGCAGAGAATGCATTAATGCATGCAGCAGTCTTATTTGTTTAGATAATAGCTAACTTGTATTTCAACTCCACTTATCTACTTTTAACCTACATCTCCTGCAATCTTTTATTTAATGTTTTATTAACATAAGTCTTCAAATGTCAATTGACCCAACATTCACACACCCTGTGCAAGTTCCAGATTTCTACTCACTTTTTTGTGAAAATTTGCTTCCTGATTTACCTCATTGATGGCATATTTCCTCTGTATTTCCTCACTTTATACTCATTGTTTTATGCCTTTTGTCATGGAATACCAGTTGCTTTGCTTTTGGCAGTTTCTGCATTATGATCAAGAGTGAAAATGCCCAGTGCAGCTAAAGGAGTGTAACAGAGGCCTCAGTGTTGGTTGTGGGTCTGGGTGAGGACATTAGTTCAGTTATCATTTGAGTTAATATGGAGGATTTTGCAGAACCAGTGTTTATGGTATCATTCCAGTGCCTTGAGTTGTTTTCCACATTGAACCCAGGTCTCAGATGCAAGTACAAAAGAAGGGATTATTATTGCACTGTAGACCATGAGTTTAGTGCCAGGTCTGAGTGCTTGATCTTTAAGTAACCTTTACCCTTTACCTCAGTTAACCAATGGCTGTTCTGATTGATACTATACATCACCACAGCTGAAAAGGCCAAGTGTGTACAGCGCCCCTGCTTTTCTGAATTCTATCATGGAGGAGAAGCTCAATAACTATCAGTGGCAAATTCCAATGGATTCTGTAAGCAGACTGAGGAAAATTGTTCAATCATTGTCCTAAGTGGTGTTAGCCTTCCTTTATGACCATCCACCTTACATTGATCTTCACAATATCAAAGGCTGGTTCCCATTCAAAAGTTTCTTACTTCCCTTTTTCCTAATCACTCTGGAAAGGCAATGACATTTTGGCTACTGCTTCACGAGCAGCTTCATAGTCACTCTCCAACCATTGCAAATCCTGCTTCTAGGAGATCAATATTTTTCCACTTCATTGTGAACAATGTATTGGGAGCAATAGCTAGCAACATCTGCTTGTTATAAGACATAAGATGCAGGAGCAGAATTAGGCCACTCGGCCCATTGAGTCTGCTCTGGCATTCTATCATGGCTGATTTACAGTACTATCCCTCTCAACCGCATTTTCTGCCTTCTCCCCATAACCTTTGACACCCTGTATAATGAAGAACCTTCAAGCTCTGTTTTAAATATACACAGTGACTTTGCCAGTACTGCCATATTTGGCAATGAGTTCCATAGATTCACTACCCTCCAGCTAAAGAAATAAATCATCTCCATTCTAAATGGATTTTCCTCTATTCTGAGGCTGTGCTCTCTTGTCCTAGGCTCAACCACTATAGGAAACATCCTCTCCACATCCACTCTATCTAGGCCTTTCAATAATCGATAGGTTTGAATGAGATCCCCACTCATTCTCCTAAACTCCAGCGACTACAGGCCCAGAGCCATCAAACATTCCTCATACATTAATTCTTTCATTCTCAAAATTCATTCTTCTGAGGACCAAACCAACAAGACCTGATAGCAACCTCATTAAATTCAGTCACAAATTAGAATCTGTGATGTGATGAGTACTGGCAAATTGTTGTGATTATGAACATTGTGGGTAATAATACAATTTGAAGAGATAATCATAATAGAATTGAAATAAATGAAATTATACTACTAAAGGAGGTATTTGAAAACTGCTACTCAATATACAGTGCCTATAAAAAGTATTCATCCTCTTTGGAAGTTTTCATGTTTTATTGTTTTACAACATTGAATCACAATGGGTTTAATTTGGCTATTTTGACACATCAACAGCAAAAGACTTTATCAAGCCAAAGTGAAAACAGATCCCTACAAAGTGATCTAAATTAATTACAAATATAAAACACAAAATAATAGATTGCATAACTATTCTCTCCCTATAGTATGCCACCGGTGCCGCCAATTGGTTTTAGTAGTCACATAATTAGTTAAATGGAGATCACCCGTGTGCAGTCAAGGTGTTTCAATTGATTGTAGTAAAAATACACCTGTATCTGGAGGGTTCAACTGCTGCAGCAAAAACTACACTATGAAGACAAAAGAGCATAAAAAGAGGACAAAATAAATTTAGACCAATTTGTAGAAATTTGTTTTCATTTTGACACGAAACTAAGTGTAAACAACATATTACACAAAAAGGATCTGACTTGAACTGCCATATTATAGAATTGCCCTCTCAGAGATATTCCTTCTGATCCACCTACAACCATTCCCTGCCGCCCTCTCCGTTATCCAAAACAAATTTTTTTCTTTCTCTTTCCCAGTTCTGAAACAATACTTCTTTTCAGATGCTGTCTGGTCTGCTAAGTTTTTTTCAGCAGTTTCTGTATTTAGTTTATTTCTGTTTTCTCGTATCTCCAGTATGATATGGATTTTCATTAATCAGTTCTATTTACATATGCTACACTGGTTGGGCTTGAAAGAAAAATGGCGATCTGAATTTTTAGACAGACTGTTAGATGCAATCAGCACCCAAGACACGGTCTGTCTTTGGATCTATATTCCAGCATCCGCCGGCTCTTGTTTCCCCAAGAACTAGTTACTGTGTTGAGTCAATGACCTGTACACTCTTCAAAGATCACTGATCTGAAAGATTAACTCCACATTTGCAGTCTGATCTGTTTGAGATCAATTTGCTCATCGTAGACCTGACTTTGAGTGGTGATTCTCAGTTTATGGGGGATTGGTTCTATAATAAAGATTGGCTTTATAAGATGAGCTTGATTCATCATAATTACTTTGAAACCTACAGTAAAGTTGTGCACTACGGCAACCGTTTACTCAGTGTCAGCAAGACAAAGATTATTGACTTCAGGAGGAGGAGATACAGGTGAGGACTGTATGCTAATGAACAATCAGACAACTTAATGGACTCTGGAGGGATTGAGAGAGGTAATAAAAAGATAGAAATGGAATTTGTCAGCATAAATGTACAACAAATGCTGAATTTATAATTTAGATGGTAAAAGTCTTGAGAAATGAAATGTCCATTAAGGGGGTAATTAGCAGAGATTATCAAGCCACAGTGCAGATTAACTTCTTGTTAGCTATCTGCATAGTTTTGTACTAGGTCATTGCATTTAAGATTTACCATCATGTACCTATTTATGCTATTTCCAATTTTCAGCACTTGCCCCATAACTACCTACAAAATGGCATTTCAAGTGCTTGTATGAATATTTAAACATTATAAATCACTTGTCCCCATCACCCACTCAGCACAGTTTTCCAGATTTTAATCAACCTCTGAGTGAATAAATTATTTTATAAATCTTTAAAAAAAGATTTATACCTACTCACCTTAAATGCCTTGCTATAAACTTAAGAGAAGAGTTTTTCATTACCTATTGCATCTTTATCCTTCAGATATATATGTACATCTATCAGTTCCCCCTCCAGCCTTCTCTGCTCCAACAAAGCAAACAAACCCATCCATTCTTTCTTCATAGCTGAAGTCGTCCATTCTGGTGAATCTCTTCTACATTATCTCCAATGTAATTGTCCTACCTAATGTATGGCAACCAGAACTGCACACTATTTTTCAGCCTTGGGCTAACAACATTTCAGAAAGTTGTATTGTAACCTGCCGCTCTTTATTCCATAACCTGGCTTATTAAGGCAGGTATCCAGTTGTTTGATCAACCTTATTGATCTTATAGATCATATACATCTTACTGCTTGTGCTGAAGCCTTTTCAGATCCGTGGATCTCTGTTCCTCAATACCTCCTAGACTCCTGTCATTCACTGTGTATGTCCTGGGCTTAATGACCATGCCAAAGTGTATAAGCTCACATTTTTTTTCAGTATTAAATTACAACTACCAGTTCTTCATTTGAGTTAGCAACTTATTGATATAATTCTGTAGCCAAAGGCTATTCTTTTGACGATAACACCATCCCCTTTCCTTCTTGCACCAATGAGCCTGATTGGTTAGTAATTTATTAGCTAACACTGTGAATACACCTGCCTCAAGCTATTGGAAAAAGATGGTTGCAATCTTTCATTGTGACTGTTAGTACAATTGGTTCCAATATTAGAGTAACAATAACAATGTGAGTTTGCAACCATTTCAAAGTTAACTCAATGCCAAGTATGCTCTGCTTAAACCTATACAGAGTTTTACAACATGTGAAGTGCATTTAGATCTGGTAATTGAAAATGAGTTTTCCATAACTGGAACAACCAGCACAAACTATGAATTAGAGGTTGGCAAGTCTATATTTATGAACAAGGTTAAACTCAAAAGAACAAGTTCAGAGAACTAGGGGCCAAAATATGACTCAGAACTTATGGAAAAGAGTTCCATAAGTGCAGAGGTAAAAGTTGGAATAGAGAAAATGCGATATTAAGAAAAAACAGGCAAATGGACTAAAGTGCACATCAGAAACTGTGAAAAACACTGAAAAGTGGACTTTGTCAATGGTTTTACCACAGAAAAATCTTAAAAACGTGAACAAAATCAATTTTATTTTTAATTCAGGGAAAGGTGGTTTAATGTGGAAAATATTGTGCTTGAATAAAGAATTTATATTTCAATGTTGCTCTTGGAGAGGAAATTACACATAGTTAAAGAAAATGGGAAGTAGTTGGTTAGATTGGAATTCAGTTTTTTGATCAGGTCTTTGCTTATCCGAGGAGTGTAAGTACTAAGAGGAATGAAGAGAATGAGCACGAGCAGCAAATCTTCAGTGATGGATGCGGTGGTGAAATGGTATTTATGTATATCATAGCAAACTAGGGATGTATGGTATTGAGGAAAGAGTGGTGGTGGTTTGTTGGGGTGGAAATGTATAGGAATAAAGATTATAAGTAATATACATATGTTAAATGTATATAAACATCTGAACTGAGATCACATTAGTTATACCATCGCAGACAGAACCAATACTATCTTTGTTTGAAATTCACACAGATGCTGCTATCAGAATGGGACATCACTTCTGGCAATCATCTTCATATTTCTAAGATCACTTGTTGAGCCAAATGTGAGCAGGTCACTCAGAACAGACTAGGGACAAACCTGCTACTTCCCTTTTCAGCTTTAACCCCTGACTAGCAAACTTAGCAGTGCCTCTAGAGGCAGAACAGAAGTGATAAGTGGAAACAACAAATGGCTGCAGGCTATAGAATCTGACAAAAAGTAAGGGAAGAGTGGAACCAAATAATGGAGGGATAGTAGTCACATGGGACTCCATATCTCCAGCCTTTTGTTCACTCATTACCTTCTCAGTCTGTGTCACTACCTCTGCCCATCACTTGCCCATCCAACTCCATCTGCCAAGCAACCCTTCCTCACCTGGATCCACCAAACATTTCCCTGCACTTGCTCCATCCTACCCTTCACTTCTTTATACTAGCCATCTCCCCTCTATCAGTCCAGATGATGGGTTTTGATCAAAACTATGAATGCTGCCTGATATGTTAAGCTCTTGCAACAGTGCTTTTTTTTTGGTTCCAGATTCAGTATCTCAGAATCAGAATCAGGTTTATTATCACCGGCATGTGTTGTGAAATTTTTTAACAGTAGCAGCAGTTCAATGCAATACATAATATAGATTAGAGGAAAATAATAATAATAATAATAAATAAATAAAACAAGCAATTACAATATATATATATTGAATAGATTCAAAATAAGGCAAAAAACAGAAATAATATATACTTAAAAAGTGAGGTAGTGTTCAAGGGTTCAATGTCCATTTAGGAATCGGATGGCAGAGGGGAAGAAGCTGTTCTTGAATCGCTGAGTGTGTGTCTTCAGGCTTCTGAACATCCTACCTGATGGTAACAGCGAGAAGAGGGCATGCCCTGGGTGCTGGCAGTCCTTAATAATGGATGCTGCCTTTCTGAGACACCGCTCTTTGAAGACGTCCTGGGTACTTTGTAGGCTAGTACCCAAGATGGAGCTGATTAAATTTACATCCTTCTGCAGCTTCTTCAGGTCCTGTGCAGTAGCCCCCATACCAGACAGTGATGCAATCTGTCAGAATGTTCTCCATGGTACCTCTATAGAAGTTTTTGAGTGTATTTGTTGACATACCAAATCTCTTCAAACTCCTAATGAAGTATAGTCACTGCTGTGCTTTCTTTATAACTACATCAATATGTTGGGACCAGGTTAGGTCCTCTGAGATCTGTGAGGATTGGTACGCGTTCCTTCATCTAACCCTTCCTGAAGTCCACAATCAGCTCTTTCGTCTTACTGACGCTGAGTGCCAGGTTGTTGCTGTGACACCACTCCACTAGTTGGCATATCTCGCTCCTGATCGCCCTCTCATCACCATCTTGGAGTCCACCAACAATGGTTCTATCATCAGCATATTTATAGATAGTATTTGAGCTATGCCTAGCCACACAGTCATGGGTATTGAGAGAGTAGAGCAGCGGGCTAAGCACACACTCCTGAGGTGCACCAGTGTTGATCGTCAGTGAGGAGGATATGTTATCACCAATCCGCACAGATTGTGGTCTTCCAGTTAGGGAGTCAAGGATCCAATTGCAGAGGGAGGTACAGAGGACCAGGTTCTGTAACTTCTCAATCAGGATTGTGGGAATGATGGTATTAAAAGCTGAGCTATAGTCGATGAACAGCATCCTGACATAGGTATTTGTGTTGTCCAGGTGGTCTAAAACCATGTGAAGAGCCATTGAGATTGCATCTGCCATTGACCTATTGTGGTGACAGGCAAATTGCAATGGGTCCAGGTCCTTGCTGAGCAGGAGTTCAGTCTAGTCTGCAGTCAATTTTGCCTTCTTTTTGGGAGTTAAGCAATTAAGAGCTATTTGTTTTCACTTTATCCTTTGCTTGATACAATTTACTTGGAATCGAAATGATATGGAAGAATTCTGTCTGCCTTGGGTTCCAACTGCCAGTCTAAGTGAAGCATGAAAGAGAAAATTGCAGATTCAGGAGAATGTGAAGCAGAAGAGCCATAAATTATATAAATAGTATCAGGCATTCAGAATCACCTTCACCATCTCCCCTTTCCCAATCAATTTAACTAGATAAACATCATCATTATTAACTTTGCCACCCTTAGGACTTCTAACTGGTTTCATTTCCGTTATCATAAATCAACAGTAATGAAGGTCATAACAATCAAAACATGCTCTTTTATGCATGAGAAGATTAAACTGCTCAGGAAATGGTAGGATGAAAGGAACTCAAACAACATTAAACTTGTTAATATACAATATTGTGATTGGCAAGAGTATATTTTAAGTTTTATCCTCCTTGGGATTCGTTTGCTTGAGCTGAAGCATGAAGGATTCCCATTAGAAAAATCTATGCTTTTAAATGAATAAAAAAAACACAGACACTGCCTTAAGTATCCAAAAATATATGATAGAGTGGTTTTACTGGTCTCTCCATTTTTTTTTAAGCAGAAAGGTGCTAATTTAAGGTACACGTCTGGTGGCTGTTCCACCATTATAAGCCTTGAAATGATAACATCACTACTGAATATGATCCTCTTCTTGCCAATTATCCCATTCATTATTGATAAAGATGCATCTTTTATGGAGATGAACTCATTTTCTTGAAAGTGTCTTAGCACATATAGGTCAGTGCAAGATCAAAGAAGATCTGCAACATGGTACCCAGGAAGCTTTGGACACCAATGACCCCAAAGTCAGAAAGATGAAATTGTAGTCTCTTGTGGTGTGGATTTGATCTCTCTCCTGCAGTCTCGAAAGGGCTGATGGCTTCTGGGGCCACAATTTGCAGATGCTGAAGCTATTCCACTCCTTACAGGTGTTTATCTGGTGGCAGTACTCAAACTGGAACTTCCATTTAAATGGTGCAGCTGTCTTTAAGGAGCACCAGATACATAAACTCACCTGTCCTACACCTACCTCATCCTTCAAATAATAATGTAGCAAATGAATAACTTGGGTAGTGGTGGATAAGAGCCTGAGGTATTGACTGAGGCCACCTTTGTTCTTATACCTGCTACTTCATGCAATAGTTTAACAACAATGACATTTCCTGATCAAATATTATGAAGGAAAGTTTTACATGGTTGATTGTGTTTGGGATCTGATGGTTGTTGGGTAAAGTGATTAGCTGTAATCTACTCAAGCAACACACATCAAAGTTGCTGGTGAACGCAGCAGGCCAGGCAGCATCTCTAGGAAGAGGTACAGTCGATGTTTCAGGCCGAGACCCTTCGTCAGGACTAACTGAAGGAAGAGCTAGTAAGAGATTTGAAAGGCATGTGTTGCTTGAATTTCCAGCATCTGCAGAATTCCTCGTGTTTGAGCTGTAATCTACTCCTCAGGTGGTTGGAGGGAGAATTGGAGATACATAATGGGCAAATAAGAGAGAAAGATCATAAGGAAACAAATGGAGGAATAGGTCTGATGTGTCTGTTCTGAGAGCTGGTATAGCCTCAATAGACCAAATGGTTTCTTGTATCATTAGAGAACATAAGAGGAGAGAGTTAAATCAGACACCAATCCAAATCCAATGGGCATTGGTCTCCAACAGACCTATTTCCATGTAAGATAGGGTTGGTACAAGGTCAGGATAACCAGATCATTACCTTGTACAAGACTGGCTGTTTAGGTCTCTTTATGAAATAGGCAGTCACTAATTTAACCAGTTCTGCAGTTCTCACAAAGAAAGGTGAAGATTCCAGGCCATGAGAACACAATAGTTTATGTATGAATGATGTGCTTGCACTGGAGAGGGTGCCATGTAAGTCTCCTTGGAAGCCATCAGAACTGGAAAATTTTAACGAAGAAGAGAGATTGCATAGACTGGGATTGTTTTCTTTGGATCAGAGGGTGTTGTAGGAAGACTTCACCGGCGTACAAAATTATGAGGGCTTATATACAGGAAATAGAATTACTTATTGTCCCTTACAGAAGCTTGTAAGTAATTGGCAGAATGACTGGAAAGGAGATAACAATAACTATTCTCTCCAGAGACCAGTAGCAGTCTAGCATTCACTGTCTTAATGGGTACTAGAGCCAGGAGCCATTAACATATTTAAAAAGTTTTGGGTGAGAACATGAAGAGCTGTGTCCTGCTGGGCTACAAACCCAATGCTGGCAAATGGATCATCCTTTTCCAACAAGGATAGACACTATGTGCCAAGTGTCTTCCTCATGTTGTAGATTGTCTGTGATCTTGCAAGAAGTTTATGGGACACTTGTTGTTTCACAACATTACTTGGGTCTTGGAAGAATGTTGGGGCTGTCCCAAATCAGGGCATTCATATGTTGAGCCCCAAGGGATTGGTACTCTCTGATGTGAATTCGGGCTTCCAAGGAATGGGGATCACACTCACATAGAATGAGGATTTTGAGCCACTTCTTGAAGGCTGGGGACAGACAGCAGCACCTCACCCTGATTGAGGGATGATCCTGCCTGTTTCTGCAGCTTGCTCTGGAGCACTTGCTGCTGAAACCCGTCAATCCAGGTGACACAAGATAGTGGATGCTGGAATCTGGAGCAAAGACAAACTGCTGAACAAACTCAGAAGGTCGAACAGGATCTGTGGAGTCGAGGAATTGCTGACGTTTTGGGTTGAGACCCTGCATCAATCAGATAACTTATAGGCAGGTCAAAAATACTTAGCCAAAACTTCAAAACACGAAGGGAAAATCAGATTTCTCAGCTTCCTAATCCAATGTTCACCACCTCGTATGTATTCAGCCATAGTTAATATTTGATCAGTATCACAGTAATAGAAGGTACAAATTGAGAGTGATAAAAATTAATTATGAGTGTTGCAGCATTAAAACCCATACATTTAGATTTTGGTAATAACTATCATTGCATCGCAGACCACCAATTCAATGTATATAATAGCGGTATCCATACAGTAGTTCTGGATAATTATTTTACTAATTCAATAGCCATTAAATTTCAATTATATCTTTTTAAATGATGAAAAATTTAAACAGGACATTTAAAAATCCCTAAGGACCCATCTAATCAATTAAAAGTGTTTAAGTAAACTCAACTTGATTCAAAAAATGCTAGTTACCTACAACACAAGAGATTCTACAGATGCTGGAAATCCAAGTAACACACGCAAAATGCTGAAGGAATTCAGTAGGTCAGGCAGCATCTATGGAAATAAATAAACAGTCGAGGTTTCAGGTTGAGACCCTTCGTTGGGACTGGAAAGGAAGGGGGAAGACACCAGAATAAAAAAGATAGGTGAAGGGAAAGAGGATTCGCTGGAAGATGAGAAGTGAAGTCTGGTGGGTGGGAAATGTAAAGAGCTGGAAAAGAAGGAATCTGATAGGAAAGGAGAGTGGACCATTGGAGAAAGAAAAGGAGAGGCACCAGCAGGAGATAATAGGCAGGTGAGGGGAAGAGGTAAGGGGCCATAGTTGGGAATATAAGAAAAGGGGGAGGGAAATTTTTACTGGAAGGAGAAATTGATGATGGAATCTGAAGTGTTGCCCCACCGTGCAGAGAGTGGCCTCATCATGGCAAAATAGGAGACCATGGACCAAAATGTCAGAATGGGAACGGTGATAGAAATTAAAATGGTTGACCACAGGGAAATTCCACTCTTGACGGATGGAGTGGAGGTGCTTACAAGCATGTCCCCCAATTTACGTTAGGTTTCACCAATGTCGAAGAGGCTACATCGGGAGCACCAGATACAGTAGGCAACCCCAACAGATCCGCTGGTGGAATGTTGCCTCACCTGGAAGGACTGTTTGGGACTGAATGGGGGGTAAATTGACAGGTGTAGCATTTTGGTCACTTGCAGGGGTATGTGCCAGGAAGGAGATTAGTGGGGAGGGACAAATGGACAAGGGAATCACAGAGGCAGCAATCACTGCAGAAAGCAGAGAGATGGGGGAAGGAACGTAAAGATGTGATTCGTGCTGGATCCTGTTGAAGATGACAGAAATTGTGGAGAGTGATATGTTGAATGTGGAGGGTAATGGAGTGGTAGATGAGGACAAGAGGAAGTCTATCAGGAACCAACCACTTTAATTCCTATCAACATTCCCATTCTGACATGTATGTCCATGGTAACCTCTTTTGCCACAATGAGACACTCTCGGGGTGGAGAAGCAGCACCTCATATTCCATCTGGGCAGTCTCCAACCTGATGGTATGAACATTGATTTCTCCAACCAGTAAAAAATTTCCCTCCCTCTTCCCTCTTCTGTTCCCCACACTGGCCTTTTACCTCTTCTCCTCATCGGCCTATCACCTCCACCTGGTGCTCCTCCTCCTTCCCTTTCTCCCAGGGTCTACTCTCCTCTCCTATCAGACCCCTTCTTCTCCAACCTTTCACTTTGCCCATGTACCTGGCTTCACCTATATTCTTCTACCTCCTTCCCCTCATCCTATCTTTTTATTCTGGTGTCTTCCCCCTTTCTTTCCAGTCCTGAAGAAGGGTCTCGGCCTGAAACATCGACTACAGTATTTATTTATTTCCATAGATGCTGCTTTCAGCTTTTTGTGTGTGTTGCAATGCAAATTACCTCATAGCTACCTCCCTTTCAGCTGTTACTCGCCCTTCTAATCAATGGTTGTTGCTGTAGCAGTTACATTTTTATCCTTATGTCTTCAAAATTACTCTCAAAGTCAGACGTATAGCTTTTTGCACAAAAGAGTGAATTAAAAGTTACTGACTGGGGCAAAATGAGTATGAGGTTTTACAGGTGATTTTGCTGTCCGTAGTTCGCTCCACCCCAAACTATAAAACTAACTGAAATTATTTCTGTAAGCTTTAAACCCCTGACATCCTTGTATTATTTCACTCAAGAAGTGACTGGACTAGATCAAGAGGCAGCTGAGCGGCACCAACTATCATTTAGTTATCTCCTTTGATAAGATTTAGGATTGTGTCACCATAAAGGTGAATGAGGCTTCCTTGCACATTTGTTTGAAGACCCACAGACTGTGTCAATGATATTGTTGTTTCACAACGGATCCATCAACAGGCTGGGTGTGGGAGTGTGCATAGCTAATCCTTATAACATTCTTCAAAATAAAAGTCTGGAAAATACAGAACCAAGGAAGGCGAGAAACTAAGTAACACTAGCAGCAACTCCAAAACTGAAGTGAGAATGGGGCGGATGACTGTCACCTTTTGTGAATTGGAAAATGTGTTTTATGGGTAACAGTGATTCGAAAGCCTTCTCTGACTGGAAACGTTAACATGTTTGTAGATAACTACTTAGCATTCTGTACTCTACCTTGAAGTACTTTTATGCTGACAGTATGCTAACAGTAATTGGAGCCTTGGCTCTTGTATATAATGGGATAATGACCAGCCTGTTACACAACATGAGCCCATTTTTCATCAGTGCCAACACTGAAGTTTAGAGGTGTGGAAATGGGGACCTCTTTACATTGGCCTTCAAAGAAAACATCTATTCACTGAAGTGTGCCCTTCTACCGAGATGCCAGACCAGCCCTTACTATACCACAGACTATCAGCAGCTCCTTGATCATTAGCCAAAAGCTTTCAGTGTCACATCCCTTTCAATATTAACTCAAGAAAAAATATCCTGTTATCTACAGTGGCTGACACATTTAGATTGCTTTTATATTTCAGGTTATTATTGGGAGTACTCATATAGTAAGATGCATGATTAACTACATATTGTCATCAGACAAGAGGCAGAATTAAGCTTGCTTTGGTCATCTCGTGTAAGGTTGGGGTAACATTGAGTCTGAGCCTCTGTGAAAAGCTGTAGGATATTTTCAGTAAGGGAGTACCTTAATTGTCCCTGTATTGAATTTGTATTCAGCACAGGAAGTGTTTACGTGATCCATCGTTTAGAACTGACTATGTGCCAGGAAACGTAGAGGAGGCTTGACCCAAAAGAGAGTAGTGGAGACGGTTTGGCAATGAACGGTAACTGTAACAATAGACTCCAGAATAATTAACCATGAGGGGGCGACAAAACAAGAGAGAACAGATAGTAAGCACCACAGGCAACAAGGTAACAGAAGGCTAGGAGCAACTGGTTGAGGCTGGCTCATTCAATGAGAGTCGAGTTTAAATGGGCTGCAGGTGATGAGTTAAAAACGAGTAGAAGGAGACTCCTGCTAGTGGGATGAAGACTGGGAGGTGTATGGCTGCACAGGCTTGACCGGATACACACCCTGCCCAACTACAGCCGGCAGTGATGGCCAAAGATGATCCAAATAGTGGAGCTTCTCAATGAGCGATGGATCCAAGGCAGAAACTGGATGGCACCCCCAAGATCTCTCCTCCATACCCTTTGCAATCTAACTGGTACTGCACACCTAGTCCATGATGGCATGAACCTATCAGCCAACAAACCTTGTATACTATATCACCTTGCACCATCCTGGGTTCCGGAGATGCAAGCGCAGGTGGGTTGAGCTTGCAAAGGCCAATGTGCAGGGGCAGATCTTGGGCACACAGACAGACATGGTCCCCAGGCCGGTGTGGTCTGGTTGAGTGCTGCCAGTGGTTGGTCTTGTTGCAGTGGGCACAGTTGGCAGCTAGGATGACCCTCAGTGCCCTCCTCCAAGCATTCCAGAAGCTGCAAACCAGGGCCCTGACAGATGGGACCTCAACCATTGTCTCCTTCATGGGAAACAAATGGGGTTGGTATCCATGAAACACTTCAAATGGTGACCTACCTATGTAGAGGAGGTGTGTAAATTGTGGGACAGCTTGGCCCAGAACAGATACTTCTTTTGTGTGGAAGGATTAGAGATAACAAAGCATCGTAGAAACATCTCCAATTGCTGATTGGCTGTTTCTGGCTGCCTGTTGATCTGCAGATGACAGCCAGAGGAACATCTCACTGATTCGCCGGTTCACTGCTGCCATGATCACTGTGGCCACATTGGAAGATAGCATCCCCTTGATGAATTCCAAGGTGACCATGAGCTTTGAGGGACCAGAAGGGGTCGCAGGAGTCCAGTGGGCTGCTGGTTGGAGGGATTGGACTGGGCAGATTGAGGCCAGGCAATGACAAAACGGAGTATATCTGCAATCATGGTGGACCACCGGAACAGACATCGCAGAGAATTCAGAGACCATCATGCACTTGGATGTCCCGAGAGGAGTGGGTACATCAGAGTACCTCAGAATGCATGGCCTCTGGCATGTTCATGCAGTTGTCAGATGTGTCAGCCGGCGCAGGTTGGTTCTGTAGGGCCTAGTGGATCTGATTCTCAAGATCCCAAATGGTCAGGGCGAGGATCTGGAGAATGGAATGATGGGCAGAGGGTCGATCTCAGATAGACAGTTTCTTTTCCAGACATTTTTCTACTTGTCAACATTAGCGAAATGATGCAAAAAAGCTTATGAAAAGTCATGGATACAGCCTAGTCCACCATGAGAAGCCCTCCTCATCAGAGAGCTCATCTACAAGGAACGCTGCCACAAGAAGGCAGTATCTATCACCAAGGACCCCCACCATCCAGGCCATGCTCTTCTCCTCCATAAGTGCTGCCTGACATGCTGAGTTCCTCCAGCATTTTGCATGTATTGCTCAAGATTTCCAGCATCTGCAGAAACTCGTATGTTTTTGAATACATTTTCATATCTTACATATGGCAAGGTACAACTTTGAAGGACAAACTACCAAAAACATTCTTTTAATCTAGTTTAAGTAGTCTCAACCAGACCTGTTTTATTAAAGTAGACCTGTTTTAAAGCTTGCTACAGTAATGAGCAGTCCTGCTCACTGTTTATTGTGTGACACCATGCACTTTATTTTTCCAAATGTCGTAAATCCTCACCAGATTAGATTTTCAGTTTGAAGGGGATTCCATCAATGCAATCTCATTGAATCTGCTTGGGTAAGTCTCCTGATTCATTCTTGAACACTATCAGGTATTAATTTAGCTGAGATTTAGTCTGCTTGGTGGGATTAATGCTTAAGGCGAGAAACTATATTAACAGGGTTCTTGGTCTGAATGAACTTCCAAATTTCCAAGTGCTGCAGTTCTCTTTACTGTTCTTTTAAATTGCCACTGAAGTTATTTGTTGTTTGATGCCTTGGACCTGCAGGCTGTCAAAATGAATTTTCTTTGGCAACTGAAACGGATGGTTGTTCTAAACTGAGAAAACTGGTGAGCATTTGCACATGGTATTATCAGTATCTGACTGAACTAGTCTCAGTGGTGTACTTTGGTATTAGTTCTGTAGCCTTGAACATTGTAGTGTACAGTCAAAAAGAATTAACAACTATACTAGTCAACTCTGGTGCACAAAATCCTCCAGATTTCTTCGATGCCATTTCCATTGATATAGTAACTATACATGAAAGTTTGAACATCTGGATGTACGTGCTGAAAAGTTTTGACTGAATTTTCATTCGCCAGTCCCACGAGCAAATGTTTTACATAAGAGATGAGCAAAAGTTCACTGTGAGAATGGCACAGTATTGTTGTGGTTAGTGCAATGTTTTTCGGTGCAATATGGATGCATGGAGTGGGAGGAAGTGTATTGGCATGGATAGTGGATTGGTTAACCAATAGAAGGCAGAGAGTTGGTATAAATTGGTGTTTCTCCGGTTGGCAGTCTGTGGCGAGTGGAGTGCCACAGGGGTCGGTGCTGGGCCCGCAGCTGTTTACCATTTACATTGATGATTTGGAAGAGGGGACGGAGTGTAGCATAGCAAAATTTGCTGATGACACCAAACTGAGTGGAAAAGCAAATTGTACAGAGGATGTGAACAGTCTGCAGAGGGATATAGATAGGTTAAGTGAGTGGTCCAAGGTCTGGCAGATGGAATACAACATTGGTAAATGCAAGATCATGCACTTTGGAAGGAATAATAGAAGGGCAGATTATTATTTAAATGGTGAAAAATTGCAGCATGCTGTTGTGCAGAGGGACTTGGGAGTGCTTGTGCATGAATTGCAAAACGTTGGCTTGCAGGTACAAGTTATTAAGAAGGCAAATGGAATGTTGGCCTTCATTGCTAGAGGGATTGAATTCAAGAGCAGGAAGGTCATGCTGCAACTATACAGGGTACTGGTGAGGCCACACCTGGAGTACTGTGTGCAGTTCTGGTCTCCATACTTGAGGAAGGATATACTGGCTTTGGAGGCAGTGCAGAGGAGGTTCACTAGGTTGATTGCAGGGGTGAAGGGGTTAACCTATGAGGAGAGATTGAATCGCCTGGGACTATACTACATAGAAACATAGAAAATAGGTGCAGGAGTAGGCCATTCGGCCCTTCGAGCCTGCACCGCCATTTATTATGATCATGGCTGATCATCCAACTCAGAACACCGCCCCAGCCTTCCCTCCATACCCCCTGACCCCCGTAGCCACAAGGGCCATATCTAACTCCCTCTTAAATATAGCCAATGAACTCTGGAGTTCAGAAGAATAAGAGCGGATCTTATACAAACATACAAAATTTTAGAAGGGATAGATAAGATAGAAGTAGAAAAGTTGTTTCCACTGGTAGGTGAGACTAGAACTAGGGGACATTGCCTCAAGATTCAGGGGAGAGGAGTTAGGATGGAGATGAGGAGAAACTGTTTTTCCCAGAGAGTGGTGAATCTGTGGAATTCTCTGCCCAGGGAAGCAGTTGAGGCTTCTTCACTAAATATATTCAAGAAACAGTTAGATAGGTTTTTACATGGTAAGGGAATTAAGGGTTATGGGTGAAAAGGCAGGTAGATGGAGCTGAGTTTACGGACAGATCAGCCACGATCTTATTGAATGGCGGGACAGGCTTGATGGGCCGGATGGCCTACTCGTGCTCCTATTTCTTATGTTCTTATGTTCAATCACTGAGCAAGGTTCAATTCCCACCACTGTCTGTAATGGTGACCATTTTGGTTTCCTCTGGGGTACTCTGATTTCCTCCCACATTCCAAAGATGTACAGGTTAGGGTTCGGATGAGTAAGTTGTGGGCATGTTGTACTGGTGCCAGAAGCATGGCACCCCATGCCAACTCTCCTCAGCACATCCTCTTGCTCTGTTGATTGCTGATGTAAATGATTTTAGAGTATGTTTCAGTGCTTTGAGGTACATGTGATAAATAAAGTTAATCTTTAATCTTTAAAATGCTCTACAAGGATTAGTATGTTAATGGAAAAAATTCATATATAATTACTAATTGCCTCCAACTTGCCTCTGGTTCCTTGTCTCGATAATGAAGCTTTCAGCGATTTGTAACAGCTTCAATTGATAATGCTCCTGTTTCATTGAAGAAGACACCTGTCACTCTGTGTGGAATTACAAGGATTGTCACTGTGCCATTTGCTTGTGTCCTAATTTCCAGGATTGATTTCATCCACTCATATATTTTCTTGCTCTTAGCCATTATGATATTACTTTCTTATTCAGGCCCCATTAATGAACACGGAACATATAGTACAGTAAAGGAAGAGTACAGCACAGGAATAAGTCCTTCAGCTGCCAATACCTGTATCAACTATTAAATAGCACATCTCCCCACACATCGTCTTTGCCTCTCAATTTCCTACCTGCTTATACGCCTGACTAAATGATTTGTAATGGTTTCTATCATACCTATTACCACAATCTTTCTGGCAGTGGACATCCAACACCTTAAAGATATGTCGTCTGGTATTTGATATATCAATTCTGGGGAAAAGGCTCTATCTACTTTTTCTATTATCTCTCATTATTTTTTATATTTCTTTCAGGTCCCCAACTAGTCTCTGATGCTCCAGAGAAAGCACTCCAGGTTTGTCCAATTTGTTCTGATAGCTGATACAATACTCCCTGATCCAGGAAACACCTTGGTGAAACTTTTATAGAGTCATAGAACACTATAGCACAGAAACAGGCCTTTCAGCCCTTCTAGTCTGTGCCAAACTATTAATCTGCCTAGTCCCATTGACCTGCATCTGGACCATAGCCCTCCATACCCCTCCTATCCACGTACCTATCCAAATTTCTCTTAAGTGTTCAAATCAACCCCATATCCACCACTTGTGCTGACAGCTCATTCCACACTCTCACCAGAATCAGAATCAGATTTATAATCATTGGGATTTTGGGGGGCAATACCGGAAGTTTGAGAAATCGATGTTCATGCCATCAGGTTGGAGGCTACCCAAACAGAATATAAGGTGCTGTTCCTCCAACCTAAGTGTGGCCTCATCATGACAGTTGAGGAAGCAATGGATGGACATATTGGAATGGGAATGGGAAGTCTCTTGTTTGATAGTTGCTATCTTGCCTTCTTTATACCTGCATCAATATGTTGCAACCAAATTAGATCCTCAGAGATCTTGACACCCAGGAAATTGAAATTGCTCACCCTCTGAGTGAAGAAGTTCCCCCTCATGTTCCCCTTAAATATTTTACCTTTCACCCTTCAGCCATGACTTCTAGTTGTAGTCTCACGCAAACTCAATGAAAAAAGCCTGCTTACATTTACCCTATCAATACCCCTCATAATTTTGTATACCTCTATCAAATCTCTGCTCATTCTTCTACATTCTAGGGAATAAAGTCCTAACTTATCTAACCTTTTCTTATAACTCAGGTGCCCAAGTCCCAGCAACATTCTTGTAAATTTTCTCTGCACTCTTTCATCTTTCCTGTAGGTAGGTGACCAAAACTGGACACAATACTCCAACATCTTATATGATTTCAACATAACATCCCAACTCCTGAACACAATACATTGATTTATGAAGGCTAAAGTGCTAAAAGTATTTTTCCAAACCCATCTACCTGTGACACCACTATCAAGGAATTATGGCTCTGTATTCTCAGATCTCTCTGTTCTACTGCACTCCTCAGTGCCCTACCACTCACTGTGTAAGATGAACCCTGGCTGGTCCTTCCAAAATGTAACACATCACACATGTCTGCATTAAATTGCATCTGCCATTTTTCCAGCTGGTCCAGATCCCACTGCAAGCTTTAATAGTTTTCCTCACTGTCCACTACACCTCAAACTTGGTGTCATCCACAAATTTGCTGATACAGTTCACCACATTGTCACCCAGATTATTTATAGATGACAAACAACAATGGACCCAGCACCAAACGCTGTGGCACACCACTATTCACTGGCCTCCAGTCAGAGAGGCAGCAATTTATTACCACTCTCTGGCTTCTCCTGCAAAACCAATGACTAATCCAATTCAGTATGTCATCTTGAATGCAGAGACTGAAGTTTTCGACCATGTAGGACCTTGCCAAAGGCCTTGCGAAAGTCCATGTAGACAATATCCACTGCCTTGCCTTCATCAACTTTCCTGGTAGTTTCCTCAGAAATCTCTATAAGAATGCTTAGTCACAACTTATAACACACAAAGCCATAGAGACTATTCCTAATCATTCCCTGTCTATCCAAATACTTATATATCTGGTCCCTTAGAATACCTTCCAATGACTTTCCCACTACTGATGACAGGCTTACTGGCTATAATTTCCTGGCTTATTCTTCGCGCCTTCCTTAAACAACAGAACACCATTAGCTATTCTCCAATCCTCTAGCACCTCACCCATGGCTAAACATGTTTTAAGTATTTCTACTAGTGCCCCTGCAATTTCTACACTAGCCTCCCACAGATTCTGAGGGAACACCTTGACAGACCCTGAGGATTCATCTACCTTGATTTGCCTCAAGACAGCAAAGAGCTCCTCCCCTGCAATCTGTATCGGGTCCATGACCTCACTGGTGTATGGCCAAATAGCTATTACTTCTGTGTTTGTCTCCTGAGTAAATACAGATGCAAAATTTCCAGTTAAGGTTTTCCGCATCTCTTTCAGTTCCACACAGATATTACCACCCTGATCTTCCAGAGGACCAATTTTGTCCTTTGCTATCCTATTGCTCTTAATATATCTATAAGAACCCATAGGATTCTCCTTCATCGTGACTGCTGGAGCAACTCCATGCCACCTTTTAGCCCTCCTAATTTTGTTCTTGTGTTCTCTTAAATTTCTTATACTCCTCAAGTACCACATTTGTTCCTACCTGCCTATACGTCCTATACACCTCCTTCTTTTTATTAACCAGGGCCTTAATACCTATTGAAAGCCAAGGTTCCCTAAACCTGTTGTCCTTGTCTTTTATTCTGACTGGGACATACAAACTCTGTACTTTCAAAAATTTCACTTTTGAAGGGTGCCACTTAGCAAGTACACTTTTGCCGGAAACCAACCTGTCCCAATCCACACTTGCCAGATCCTTCCTGACACCATCAAAGTTGGCCTTTCTCTGATTTAGAAACTTAACCTGAGGACCATGCCTATTACTGTCCCAGAATGACCTTGAAACAAATGGCATTATCCCCCTGCACACACTTCTGTCAACTGCCCTGTCTCATTCCCTAATAGGAGATGTAGTATCACACACTCTCCAGATGGGACTTCTACGTATTGATTAAGGAAACCTTCCGAAACACATTTTACAAACTCCTTCCCATCCAGACCTTTTACAGTGTGTGAGTCCCAGTCAATATGTGGAAAGTTCAAATCACCTACTATCACAACCTTTTGTTTCTTGCAACAGTCTGTGATCTCTCTCTAAGTTTGCTCCTCTAAATCCTGCAGACTGTTGGGTGATCTATAATCTCATTAACGTGATCATACCTTTCTCATTCCTCGGTTCCTCCCATAAAGCCTCACTGGATGAACTCTGCAGTTTGTCCTGACAGAGCACTGCTGTGACATTTTCCCTGACTAGTAATGCCACCTTCCACCCTTTAATCCCTCTCACTCTATCAAATCTAACAATGGAACCCTAGCACACTAAGCTGCCGGTCCTGGCCCTGCTGCAAACAAGTCTCACTAATGACGACAATGTCATAATTCTAAGGGCTGATCCATGCCCTAAGCCCATCCACCTTTCCTACAATACTTCTTGCATTGAACGATACACAACTTAGTACATTATTCCCACCATGCTCAGCCTTTTGATTCCTGACTTTGTAGGTACTGTAGGCTTAAACAACATCTTAAATAAACTGCCCACTATCTGTTCTGGCACTCTGGTTCCCAACCTCCTGCAGCTCTAGTTTAAACACCCTCCCCCCCCCACCCCCCAGTACAGAACTAGCAAACCTGTCCACTCGGATATGAATCCCCCTCCAGTTCAGGTGCAAACCATCCTTCTGTAAGGCAAGGCAAATTTACTTCTTCAGCACTTTTCAAACGCAAGGTGGTTCAAAGTGCTTTACATAAAACAAGGTAGAAAAATCAAACTTCAAAATCTTCAGCAATATAAAATCACACATAAAAATCAAGAAATGAAAGTTACAGTACAGGAGATTCTAATTAAAACAACAGCAAAAGGAAAAGTTTTAAGCCTTGATTTAGGAGAGCTTAAAGTTGGGGCAGACCTCAGATCCTCTGGAAGGTTATTTCAGCTATGTGGAGTGCAGTGAGTGAAAGCTGCTTCACCATGTTTAGTTTTGACCCTGAGGACTGTAAGCAAACCTGCCCCAGATGACCTGAGAGCTGGGGAAGGTTCATAATACAGCAAGAGATCGGAGATGTACTTTGGCCCCAGACCACTCAATGCTTTATAAACCAATAGTCATATTTTTAAGTCAATCCTCTGATGGACAGGAAGCCAGTGCAGTGATCTGAGAACTGGAGTGATGTGTTTTACTTTCTTGATCTCAGTGAGGATTCGAACAGCAGCGTTATTAAATGAATTGCAGCTGTCTGAGGGATTTTTTTGTAGAGACCTGTGAAACACACATACAGTAGTCAAGCCTACTAAAAATAAATGCCTGGATGAGTTTTTTTAGATCTTGCTGAGACATAAGCCCTTTAACACTTGCTATATTTTCAAGATGGTCGTAGGCTGACTTTGCAATGTAGTAGTTCAGGTACAGGTCCCACGTTTCCTGAAAGAGAATCCAATGACCCAAAAATCTAAAGCCCTCTGTCCTGCATCAACTCCTTAGCCGTGTGTTAAACTGTATGATCTTTCTATTTCTAGCCCCATTAGTATGTGGCATGGGTAACAATATTGAGATCAGAACCCTGGAGGTCCTGTCCTTACACCTAGTGCCTAACTCCTTGAATTGACTTTGCAGTACCTCATCAGCCCTACTACCATGTCATTGGTGCCAATGTGGATCATGACCTCTGGATGCTCACCCTCCCATTTAAGAATGAAGTGGACTTGATCTGAGATGTCCCTGACCCTGCCACCCGGGAAGCTCATTCTCGTCCACAACACCTCCTTTTTGTTCCCCTAAACAACAGATTCCCAAACACTACAGCTCACCTCTTCTCCCCCTTCCTTTCTGAGCTACAGAGCCAGACTCAGTGCTGGAGACCTGACTGCTGTGGCTTTCCTCTGCCAGGTCAACCTCCCCCCCCCCCACCCCCACCACAGTGTCCAAAGCCCTACACCTGTCGTTGAGAGGAATGGCCACAGGAGTACTCTGCACTGACTGCCTATCATCTTTTTCCCTCCTGACAGTCGCCCAATTACCTGGATGTGACTGGCTCCCTGTCTATCAACCCCTTATTCTCCCAAATGACCTGGAGTTCATCCATACCAGCTCCAACTTCTAACCGTGGTCTACTAGAAGCAGTAACTGGATGCACTTCTTGCAGGTGTAGTCGTCAGAGCACTGGAGATCTCTCTGCCTTCCCAGCTCCTGCAAGAGATACATTCCAGAATCCTGCCTGGATCTCCCACTGTTCTGAATATGCAACAAGAAAGAAAGAATAAAAAACAAAATAAATCTATCTATCTACCTCCGCCTCTCCTCACAGAAGCCTTGACTCCCCGTGGTAACACCAGTCCACTCTGCTTAAACATAACTTTTTATTGGACCTTGCCAGGTGCCTAATTATGTACAATCCAATGCCGCCAGGGAACTGTGGCACGCAAAATGTGCCGGCTGCCCCGTTTACTTTTTTAAAAACTCTTGCTCCCTCCACACAGTTCGATGTGTGCTCAGGAATTATCACACTCAGAATGTGCCGACTACCCTGCTCTTTTCTTTCAAACTCTCTCCCTCTGCGCAATCTCCTTGGGAACTGTGGCATGCAAAATGTGCTGACTGCCCCCTGCTTGCTTCTTTTAAATTTTCTCTCCTTCTATGCAATCCAATGTCTCCTCGATGGTGTGCAAAAAGTCCCGACTGCCCCTGTTCTTTTGTTTGCATTTAAGAACACATCTGATTATTTTACCAACTGAAATGCTTTTGACCATGATTAAACTAACCAAATCTCATGATGAAGCCATTCAGGGCTGGCATATTGTGTCATTCCAGTTAATGGTCCAGTGATGATACAACTCCAATTCGTATTCTTAAATCACTAAGCCACTGTGGTAGTGTACACAGTCATATAGAAAGAGACCCTTGGCAAATGAGATTCTGTGCAAGTGGTTACAGGCAAACAGGAAAATCACCTTTCCATGCAAACACCAAACAAGAGAAAATCTGCAGATGCTGGAATTCCAAGCAACACACACAAAATGCTGGAGGACTACTGCTGAAGGATTTTGGCCCAAAGCATCATCTGTACTCTTTTCCATAGATGCAGCCTGGCCTGCTGAGTTCCTCCAGTGTTTTGTGTGTGTTTCCATGCAACGAACTTGCAAAGAGCATGGAAGGTGTGAACTATCAATGTCCTTTCAAAATCATGAAGGAATTCTGTCAGCCTTGGTGTGAATGTGCAAAATCACATTTAAAAACAGCGAAAAGAAGGTGGGAGGCAGACCCATCTGAATTTGTAAAAAGGCACTGGAGACAGAGACCCAGCCAATTTTTTTCAAAGTGCAAGATTCAGAGATTTCTGAGTTTAAAAACAGTGTAAATAGTCAGAGACCCCTGAGTAAACAGACAAACTAAGAATAAAAAAGGTCCACTGACATGAAAAAAACAGTGCAAGAAATAATGACCCTTTGATATACAAAAGATTCTGCAGATGCTGGCAGTCCAGAGCAACACACACAAAACACTGGAGGGACTCAGCAGGACAGGCAGTGTCTGTGGAAGGGAATAAACAGCTGACATTTTAGGCTTATACTCTTCCAAAAATGCTGACTGTTTATTCCTCTCCATAGTTGCTGCCTGACTTGCTGAGTTTCCCCAGCATTTTATATGTATTGCTAATGACCCAATGAATTTAGACTCACTATGTGGGAGAATATCTTGGGAGGCAGAGTGGAGTAGAGAAATATAATGGGAGTTTAGAGGCAGTTCAGTGTCCCTGACTGTAGAGTCATACAGAGTTATTGAGTCATAGAGCACTACGGCACAAAATCAGGCCTTTCAGCCCATCTTGTCTATGCTGTGCAAATCTTTTGCCTAGTCCCATCAATTTGCACCAGTACTTAAAGCACTCCATATCCCTCCCATCCATGTACTTATACAAACTTCACTTAAGTGTTCAAATCACACGTGCATCCACCATTTCCAATGGCAGCTCGTTCTACACTCTCACCACAATGAAGCTCTCCCTTACGTTCACTTTAAATATTTCACCTTTCACCCTTAACGCATGACCTCCAGTTTCAGTCTCACCCAACCTCAGCAGAAAAAGTCTGCTTGCATTTACCCTATCTATACCCCTCATAATTTTGTATACCTCTATCAAATCCCCCTTCATTCTCATAAGCTCCCGGAAATATAAATCACACACATAACATGTAAGGTAATATTACCACAAATAAACTAACAAGTAATAAGGTGCATTCACAGTACAAGTTTTGGAAGTAAATAGTATACAGCCACTGATGCTTCAGTGGTGATGATACCTGGGTGATGGCAGGGAGTTCAGTAATCTTACAGCCTGAGGGAAGAAGCTGTTTCCCATCCTAACAGTTTTTGGCCTCATGCTGCAGTACCACCTGCCTGATGGTAGTGGGTCAAAGAGATTGTTGGACAGATGGGAAAGATCACTGACAATGCAAAGCAGCATTCCTGATAAATATCTCTAATGGGTGGAAGTGAGACCCGAATGATCCTCTCAGCAGTCCTTGAAATCCAATGTAGGAATATGCGGTCCGATGCCTTGCAATTCCTGTATCAGATGGACACTCTCAATGGTGCTCCTGTAAAAATTGAGTTAAAATCAGGGATGGGGTGTACCTCACTGGACTCAATCTCATCAAGAAATGGAAATGCCGCTGTGCTTTTTTTGATCAATGATGTGATTATGACAGACCAGGTAAAATCATCTGTTCTGTGCACTCCCAGAAACCTGGTGCTCCTAAATCTCTCCACGGAAGAGCCGTACATGTGCAGTGAGCAGTGGTCAGCCTGCACCTTCCTAAAGTCCACAATCATCCCTTTGATCTTGCCCATGTTGAGACTCAAGTTGTTGTGCCTACACTATTCCACCAGCCGCTCTACTTCATCTCTGTACACCGTCTTGGTGTCGTCATTAATGAGGCCAACCACTGCCGTGTCATCGGCAAACTTAATGATTCGGTTTGAACTGAATCTAGCAATGCAGTCATGCATCAGCAGCACGAACAGCAGGGGGCTCAGCACGCTGACCTGGGAAGTGCCAGTGCTCAGTGTGATGGAGCTAAAGATGCTGATGAATCAGCATTTAGGAAGGAAACTGAAAATCTGGCTGAGTTGTGCTACAACAATAACTTCTTACTCAATGCCAGCAAGATCAAGGAGCTGATTTTCACTTCAGGAGGAGGAAGTCAGAGGTCCATGAGCCAGTCCTCATCAGGGGATCAGAGGTGGAGGGGGTCAGCAACTTTAAATTCCTCAGCAGTACCATTTCAGAGGATCTGTCCTGGGCCCAGTACATAATACAATTATGAAGAAAGCACGGCAGCACCTCTGCTTTGTTAGAAGTTTGCGAAGATTCAGCATGACTCCTAAAACTTTGACAAACTTCTGTCGATATGTGGTGGATAGTATATTGACTGGCTGCATTATGGTCTGCTATGGAATCAGCAATGACTTTGAACAGAAAATTCTACAAAAAGTAGTGGAAATGGCTCAGTTCATCAAATGTAATGCCCTCCCCACCACTGAGCACATCTACACAGAGCACTGTTACAGGAAAGCAACATCCATCATCAAAGACTCTCACCATCCAGGCCACACTCTCTTCTCACTACCGCCATCAGGAAGAAGGTACAGCAGCCTCAGGCCCCACACCATCAGGTTCAGGAACAGTGCTTCAAAGCTGGGGCTACCAAGGGAAAGATGCACATGGTTGCTAAGGAAATAGAGGAATTCTTTGTGGATTGAATGCAGATTGCTGGTTCTGATGAAACAAAATGGATTGTTCCAGTGACTCTGAATGAGATAGTAATTCCATTCTAACTTGACACCGGAGCCCAGGTGAAACCTGTATTCATGGATGATTACAAAACTCTCAAACTAAAGAGCAAGATTTACCAAGTGAAGTTAAAAGTAACTGGCTATACTGAAGAGAGCGTTCCAGTAAAAGATGGCTGCATAGTGAACTTCAAGCACAAGGGGCTAAAGGCGCAACTACTGATTATGGACAAGGGAGTACAGCCATTATTTGGTATGAATGCACATGAAAAGCTCAACCTGGTGTAAAGAAAAACACTCATGGAAGAGTATGCAGATGTCTTTGAGGGGTTCGGATGCATACCTGATGTATCTTGGGGAAACTCAGAATAGCATCCATGAGCGTTCCTAAAAGGTTATGCAAGATTGGCACAAGAACTCCTTCTTCCATAGACATCCATACCAGCTACACCAGCATGACAGTCTGGATGTCAGTGCTGAACGGAGTGATCATGATGAAGAAGTCACCAGACTTGCTTCCACATCATGCAGGTTTAGTTCAAAATCTGCCTCTCATCGGCATATAGTTTGTAAATCAAACTATCTCCGCAATCCTCTCTGAAGCTGGAGAGAAAAAATAAAAAAAAAGGAAGCTGGGGAGACCACACAGTACCCAAGGTTAAAAACAAGAGCAACATTTCAAGAGAGCCATTAGGCTCTGTATTGAGTCAACCTATAACTGAGGAAATTATAACTCCCTCCTGTCAGACTGTTTAAGATAAGTTATTATTATCTATTCTTCTTAATTCTTTTCTAACACTATAATTTCCTTTGAGCTCAATGAATTATCTATCTATCTATCTATCTATCTCTGTCTGTCTATCCATCTATGTACCATAAGACCATAAGACAAAGGAGCAGAAGTAGGCCATTCGGCCCATCGAGTCTGCTCTGCCATTTTATCATCAGCTGATCCATTCTCCTATTTAGTCCCACTCCCCCGCCTTCTCACCATAACCTTTGATGCCCTGGCTACTCAGATACCTATCAATCTCTGCCTTAAATACACCCAATGACTTGGCCTCCACTGCTGCCCATGGCAACAAATTCCACAGATTCACCACCCTCTGACTAAAAAAATCCCTTCGCATTTCTGTTCTGTTCTGAATGGGTGCCCTACGTTTGGGCCCATTCTTTTCTTATGGTTTAATGTGCAAGCTGATGATGTCTGAAGCTATCATCCAGATGTGTGCATACACAAGTTTAGTCTGTGGACTGCATCTTGATGATTGACTTTAGGTTCACCTTGGTTCTGAGATGGTGGCAATGTAGACTGAAAAGTTTCTCATTGATTTTGAACATTGGTTTCATTTCTCTGGGAAGCTCATTGGAGGCGAGGAAGAGTATGTTGATGAGGGAGGATCATCATGGTGAAGAGGCTTGTGAGCTCCTAAGATCCTGAGAGTTCTGGTAATTAGATCCTGGGATGCTCACTCCAGAGAGGGTCACCCATGGTGGTAAAGTTCAATAGGGAAGTTCCAGACCAAGACCATAATGGTGGAGCTGATAAAAGATGATGACACATCAGAACGCAAGTGAAGGCAGAGGAAGGCTGCAGCAGCGAAGGGTTCCCAATCATCTTGCATTGTTACTGGACCCTGACCCCAATCCAATCCAATCGGTTGTCCATCGAAATCCAATAATGACGTCCACTCCTTTAACAGTGAGATCTTTGATGACGATACAGTCCTATCCTGGACCCACAAGCTCTATTGCAGGTGGGACATGTATATGTGGTAGTGGTGGCAACCATGGCTGCATTTCTCCTGGCTTTTTTCTGCTGTCTTCTGGTTGTTCTTTCCATCTCCAGAATACGAACCCTGTCCCTATACAGCTGGTACAGTCAGCAGCAACATTCTCCAGGTCCTCGGGTCTGATCTTGCACTTCTGTAAATCATTCATCTGATCCTATAGCGCTTCTTTGGCCTTCCAGCTGAGCGTCGACCATGATGTAGCTGGCTATATAGCACTCTGTGGGGTAGCCAACATAGGGACATCCTTATCACGTGTCCCAGCCACTGCAGCTGACGTTGGGTGATCACGGCCTCAATACTCCTGCAGTTGGTCTTTACAAGTATTTCAGTGTGAGGCACCCGCTCATGCCAGGTAATTCCCAGGATGCGCTGGAGACAGCTCATGTAGAAGCACTCCAAGGACTTGATGTGACGGCTGTAGGTTACCCAAGCTCCACAGCTATAAAGAAGGGTAGTGATACAGACCGCTTGGTATATGGCGCATGTCGAGAAATTTGTTAACTTAGCAGCAGCAGTGCAATGTATTGTATGATAATAGAGAAAAAAATTAGTAAATCAATTACAGTTTTATATATATATATTTCAATTAAAAATTCTGTATAAACAGAACTAATACATATTAAAAAAACAATTAAGTAGTGTTTATAGGTTTAATGTGCATTTAGGAATTGGATGGCAGAGGGAAGATGCTGTTTCTGAATTGCTGAGTGTGTGTCTTCAAGCTTCCATACCTCCTTTCTGATTGTACCAATGAGAAGGGGACATGTCCAGGGTGATGGGGGTTCTTAATAATGGATGCTACCTTTCCAAGGCACCGCTCCTTGAAGATGTCTTCGATACTACGGAGGCTAGTACCAAGATGAAGCTGATTAATTTTACAACTTTCTGTAGCTTCTTCTGTAGTAGCACCACATCCCTCCCATCCACCTTCATACCAGGCAGTGACACAGCAAATCAGAATGCTCACAACAGTACATCTGTAGAAGTTTTCAAGTGTTTCAGGTGACGTACCAAATCCTAACGAAATATAGCCACTCTCTTGCCTTCAATATAGCTTCATTGATATGTTGGGACCAGATTAGATCCTCGGAGGTCTTGACACCCAGGAACTTGAAATTGCTTACTCTCTCCATTTCTGATCCCTCTATGAGGACTGGTTTGTGTTCCTTCGTTGTACACTTTCTGAAGTTCACAATCTGCTCTTTGGTCTTACTGATGTTGAGTGCAAGGTTGTGGCTGTGACACCACTCAATTAGCTGGTATATTTCGTTCCTATACACCCTCTCGTCTTCATCTGAGATGTCACCAACATTGGTTGTATCATCAGCAAATTTATAGATGGCATTTGAGTTACACCTAGTCACACAGTCATGGGTAGAGAGAGAGTAGAGCAGTAGGCTAAGTACACACGCCTGAGGTGTGCCAGTATTGATCGTCAGTGAGGAGGAGGTATTATTACCAATCCATACAGATTGTGGTCTTTTGGTTAGGAAGTTGAGGATCCAGTTGCAGAGGAAGATACAGAGACTCAGGTTCTGTAGCTTATCGATCAGGACTGTGGGAATGATGGCATTAAACGCTGAGCTATAATCAACGAACAGCATCCTGACGTAGGTGTTTGTATTATCCAAGTGATCTAAGGCTGTGTGACGAGCCATTGAGATTGTGTCTGCTGTAGACCTATTGTGGCAGTAGGGTAATTGCAGTGGGTTCAGGTCCTTGCTGGGGCAGGAATTGCTTCAAGCCATGACCAAACTCTCAAAGCATTTCATCACTGTAGCTGTGAGTGCTACTCAATGACAATCATTAAGGCAGCTCACTCTACTTTTCTCGGGCACTGGTATAATTGTTGCCCTTTTGAAGCAGGTGGGAACTTCTGGCCATAGCTGTGAGAGGTTGAAAATGTCCTTGAATACTCCCGCCAGTTGTTTGGCATAAGTTTTCAGCGCCTTACCAGGTACTCCATCAGGGCCTGCCACCTTGTGAGGGTTCACCCTCCTTAAAGACAGCCTGACATCGGCCTCCAAGACAGAGATCACAGGGCCACTGGGTGCAGCAGGGATCTTCACAGAGGTAGTTGTACTGCCTCCCCACATTAAACAAATTCGCACACAGCTGTTCTCCGTTAAGGGAATAAGCCCTTGGGAGAACATCATCCTCGACCTTTCCGGCTGTCAGAGCCTCCACTACCAACTGATTGAAGAGAACATGTCGGGCCATATGCTATTAGGGTCAGTTGTTATGGCCTCCACAGTCATCCAGCATTTATATTCCAAAGATTCACATGAGGGCGGGTAAGGCACCAGAACAGAACAGCCAATATCGCCCTCTCCTGTGAACTGTAACCCAGCATTAATCATTGAGTGAAAGCGAAAAGCAAAGAAGATACCTGCAAGGAAAGGCAAAGGAACTAAAAGACAAAGCAATAGACTCCTCTGCACTTATATTTGGCAATATGTGCTGTTTGATTTCTCTCCAAAAATCAGTCAGGCAGTTCATGGACCAAAAATTCAGAAAGGTGTGCCAATAACGTTTTGTGGTTGTGAGACTGTCAGTTAAAATTCAAGGGTGCCTGAGGCTGAAGGAGTCAGGAACAACTCAATCAGCATTTCATGAGAAGAAATCGTGTTTCTATGTGTTGCCTCAGTGCAGTGTCTGCAAAACACTGGACCAAGACTGGTGCAGGGGTGGAACAAAGTTCAGGGAGGAGGAATCAGGTTTTCATACAAATTGGGTTTGAAGATTGGAGCTGGTGGGATCTATGATTGCTGGCATTTAGAGTGAAGTAGAAAGTTCAGTGAAGTGAGGGATAGAATAAATAAGACCATAAGACATGGGAGCAGAATTATGCCATTTGGCCCATCGAGTCTGTTCCACCATTCAACCAAGGCTGATCTTTCTTTTCTCTCCTCCTCAACCCCACTTCCCGGCCTTCTCCCTGTAATCTTTGTTGCCATGTCCAATCAAGAAACTATCAAGCTCTGCCTTAAGTACACACAATGACCAGGCCTCCACAGCTGCTTGTAGTAATAAATTCCACAAATTCACCACCCTCAGGCGAAAGAAATTTCTCTGCATCTCTGTTTTAAATGATCACCCCCCTATCCTGAAGTTGTGTCCTCTTGTCCTAGACTCCCCCATCATGGGAAACATCCTTTCCACATCTACTCTGGCTAGGCCTTTCAATATTCAAAAGGTTTCAATGAGATCCCCCCCTCATCCTTCTAAATTCCAGCGAGTACAGATTCTGAGCCATCAAACGTCCTTCATGTGACAGCCCTTTCATTTGTGCAATCATCCTTGTGAACATCCCCTGAACCATCTCCAATGCCAGCACATCTTTTTTTAGATGAGGAGCACAAAACTGTTTACTCAAGGTGAGGACTCACCAATGCCTTATAAAGCCTCAGCATCATATCCCTGCTCTTGTATTCTAGACCTCTTGAAATTAATGCTAACGTTGCATTTGCCTTCCTCACCACTGACTCAATCTGCAAGTTAACCTTTGTGCTCTGCACAAGGACTCCCAAGCCCCTTCGCAACTCAGATTTTTGTACTTTCTCCCAGTTTAGAAAATAGCCCGTACATTTATTTTTACTATCAAAGTGCATGACCATCCATGTTCCAACGTAGTATTTCATTTGCCCATTCTCCTAATCTATCTAAGTCTTCAGCAGCCTATTTGTTTCCTCAACATTCCCTGCCCCTCCACCAATCATTGCATCATCTGCAACAAAGCCATCTCTTCCATCATCTAAATCATTGACATACAGCATAAAGAGAAGTGGTCCCAACACCAACCCCTGCAGAACATCACCAGTCACTGGCAACCAACCAGAAAAGGATCCTTTTATTCCTACTCACTGCCTCCTACCAATCAGCCAATGCTCTAATCATGACAGTAACTTTCCTGTGATACCATGGGCTCTTAATTCGGTAAGCAGCCTCGTGTGTGGCACCTTGTCCAGGGTCTTCTGAAAGTCCAAATATACAACATCAACTGCATCCCCTTTATCTATCCCACTTACAAATGTCCCGTTAACAAAGTAGGTGGTGGTTGCGGGAGGTGGTTGAGCTGCATCTGAGTCAGGAATGAAGTACTAAATCAGATGGAGTTTGTTAAGTCAGAGAAAAATCAGTGACTGTGGTTTGGATTGGGTGTTCAAGGCCTGGTTGTCAGGAGCTCAATGCAGCAAGAAAGGGTGCAGTTTGAGCTTATGGTTGGAAACACCAATCAGCAGTGTCAGGGCCCCAACGGAGAGGAAGGGATAAAATAAATTTGGCAGAATTTGTCAGTGGGCTCTCAGTGCAAGCTCCTTTAAGACTTGCAGCTGTGAAGATGGCAAATCTGTTAAAACTTAATTGGGCTGAAGGCACCCAGTAATGGGTTCATTTCAGAACCAGGTGGATGGATTTCTTCCAGAACACACAAATTGACCTGGAAATTGTGTGATTGCAATAAAATTTCTCAGCTGAGAGAGCTGTGTGTTTCCCACGGCCAAATGTTTTTAAGTGAAAAAGCTCCCTGTGTTTCCTGAATTTCTTTATGCAGGATCATTCGGAGGGGCACATTTCTGCTTTGCATGTGCAAAGCTAGTTCTACATCAGCAATATAAATGAATGCAGTTAACTACAGATAAATTATTAGAATTAAGTTTAACGCCAGTATTTCAACTTAGCATGGGTGTGCCGGTGTTCTAGTCTAGAACATAGAACAGTGCAGCATAGAAACAGGCCTTTCACCTCATAATGTTGTGCTGAACCAATAAAATTAGTGATCAAATGGCCAACTAAGATAATCCTTTCTGTCTACACAAGGTCCATATCCTTTTAGTTCTCTTACCTGCATGAGCCTAGCTGAACATCTCTTAAAAGTCTCTAATATATCTGCCTCTATCATCACCCCAGCCAGCAAATTCTAGGCACCCGCCACTCTGTATATAAATCTTGCCTCTCACACCTCCTTTGAACCTACCCCCTCTCACCTCAAATGCATGTGTTCTGGTAGTGGATATTTCAACTCTTGGAAAAGTATATTGTCTGGTCTATCTATGCCTCTTGTAATAATAATAATAAGAATAATCTTAGAGACCTCTATCAGAACCCTGCTCAACCTCCAGTAGTCCAGAGAAAACAACTGAACCTCTGATTATAGTACGTGCCCTCTAATCCAGGCAGCATCCTTTTCTACACCCTCTCCAAAGCCTCGACATCCATCTTATAATGGGGCAGCCAGAACTGTATGCTGTACCCCAGATCATGCATAACTAGAGTTTTAAAAAGCTGCAACATAACTTCCTGACTTTTGAACTCAACTAATAAAGGGAAGTATGCCATACGCCTTCTTAACCAACCTGTCAATCTGTGTAGCTTCTTTCAGGGAGCTATGAACCTAAGAATCAACACTGCTGTGGAGTTTGCCCTTGACAGTGTACTGTCTTTTTGCATTTGACCTACCAAGGTGCAACACTTCCCATTTGGCCAGGTTAAACTCAATCTGTCATTTCTCCACCCATATCCCCAACTGATCTAGATCCTGTTGTATTTTTTGCCAGTCTTTTACGCTATCCACAACACTGCCAATCTTCTATGCAAATTTACTAACCTCCCATCAACATTTTCATCCAGGTTTTATGTATATCTTAGCTTCCTAAGATTTACATACTTTATTCTGAGAGGTAATTGAGAGAGGCCTGTCCGCTTACTTGTACATCTTTGGGAAATGGAAGGAAACACCTGTGGCAAACGGAATACGTGAAAACTCCAAATAGAACAGCTCCAGGGATCATGAATGAACCTGGACCGCTGGAGCTATGGGCAAACAACACAGCCTGCTGCACTATCGTGCTGATATCTCAAGATGCCCTTGAGATGCTTTACTACAGGCGTGATTACTTTTAAGTCTTACAGGGTTGTGCTGCAAACTCAATCACACAGGAACAAGTCAGGCTTGTGGCATTTAAACTTCTGGGGCTCATTATAATCTCACAGGAGGACTTCACACTGAATTAGTGGAGCTGAGAAGAAGACAGCTTCTTCTAGATGCAGGTTTCAGCAGGCGAATAAGAGTGCCAGTGAAAAATGGGCGTTATCCTTCAAGCTGTGCTTACATTTTGCCATCACTTCAGTTAATATGAAGGAATACATCATATTTCTTCAAATCTGAGCTAGTTTGCCCTGGGTAGATGGTACATGATGAACTAATATTTAAGTAAGTGATTTAACACACTAAATGTTGTTGGTTTGTCTGATTAAAAATGAAAGGACGATTGTTTGGAGGTGAAAATCAAATATAAACAAGGAGTGGGTCATTGTTTGATGAGCATCAAACACACAGTGGAAGGCAAGACAGAGATGGAGAAACAAAAGCAGATGATTTTCTCTTCAAATCCTATAAATCTTTCACCTATTACTAAAGATTCTTCACGGGGGATAAAAACATATCTACTGAAGTGTAACACCAGCCTTTTGGAGGACAATGTACAACCAGGATACAGAAGTGTAAAGTTTAACCAGCACCCTTGCAAATTTACCAGCTGTCCTTTCTCAAAAAGTAATACTAACAATACCTAAAGTTACACCTACGGTTTTCCTTGATAGGTTTTTTAATTTGTGGGGAATGTTGTTTTACTGTGTTCAACACTCTCTTATTCCAGTTACTCAATGTCCACATAGATACCGTATACTTCCAAACAAGCTTTACTAAATGGTGATTAAGTGGGTTATTGTGCTGACTTTAATTTTCTCCTCCTTTCTTTGATACTGAGGCCAACTGTAACACTCCCACTCTGACTAAGAGTATGTATCTCTGCGTGAAGCGAAAATCAAACTGAAGGCGAGCTTGATGCATTCGACACCCTATCACATCCTGTACAACAGTTTTCCCTTTTGAAGCTTAGCTTTTGCAGCTGCTGCCAAATTGATCACTTTTCCGTTTCAATTGGTATTAAAATAGTTTTTGGGCATTTAAATTGGAATGTGTCTGCTGCTATCATCCACAGTTTGTTACAGAGTGGAGCAGCCAACCTGCATGACGTATTATTTTCCACATCTGTTCACGGGTCACAGGAGTAAAAAGGAAATGCATTTAGAGGACTTTTTGGTTGGAGAAGTAAATGGGGAGGGTGACATAAGAGGACAGCATGTTAGGATTCTGCATGGAAGTGCCAGGAGCAGATTTGGGCTATTTTTTACAACTTTGTCAGAATTCTATTAAAAATTGATGGATGGAAATTCCCTGAACTCTGAGAATAAAGCAAGGATCTCGGGAATCACCTTGGGGTGCCCTTGAGATATACGCTATTGGAAGGCTATGGCATGTAATTAGCACATCCAGGGTTTAGCACCTGTTCAAAGCATAACATGGACAATTTTGCATGACATAGAAACCTTAAGAAAGGAATAAGAAAATGTAGATTGAATGCAAAAATACTAATTATTAAATAATCATTCTGACAGCATTGGAAATAACACCAGTGAACTCATTTCTCAGAAACTAGTTGGAATTTCTTCAGCAATACAACTGATGGAGGCAATGTTCTGATCCTTTGTTTTAGAAGTTTGGTGTCAGGCATGTGAATAAAGTGACCCACTCAAAGTGGTCAACTGTGAGCAACTTTGGCGTCAATGATAGTGCAAAGATGTTAATGTTACCCCGTCAATGGATTTGAAAGGTTGTCGATATCTGTACAGTGTTTTTTTGGATAGTCCGCTTCTCAGAATCATACATGTGGGGAGAGATCACTACTGTCTCACAGATCTTGAGTTTTGTGCTGGGTTTGACATCCTGATTCTCAAAAATGGGATGACACTGACAGCCATGTGTGCTGGAAGCACACAGGAGTCCAACATAAATAGCATGAGGAACGCGCCCCAACCCAAATAGCTCATCTCATGCCCCTCCAACCACCATCTACCCCTCCAATGGCAACATTTGCAGATCCCCCATTGGATTCATCAGTCACCAGAAGATCACAGAATTTGAGTGAAAGCAAATCACACTCAATTCTGAGAAACTGTGAAAAAAGGAACAAGTCTGTTAGATCCAAGAAAGATTGCAGATGATGGATATCAGGATCAGCACACATGAAATGCTGGAGGAACTCAACAGGTCAGGCAGCATCTGTGGATGAAATTTTTAGATTTGATTTTTTTGCATTGATGCTCCAAAGCTGTTAATGTTGGTGCCAAATCACTAACTCCATCTCCTAGCTATCAGCTCTTCCCCTTCTGACTTGCTCTACTTTTCACTTGATTTTTTTCTCAAAAAGTTCCTTCAAAAGTCCTGCGTCAGTATTCTCTCCTACTTCCTTCCTATGTTTTCATGTTAATCTTGTTTTCTAACTCCTGTCTCTTAGTCCCTCACTCCACATACCTTATATTTTCACAAACACGAGGAAATCTGCAAATGCTGGAATTTCAAGCAACACACATAAAAGTTGCTGGTGAACACAGCAGACCAGGCAGCATCTCCAGGAAGAGGTACAGTCGACGTTTCGGGCCGAGACCCTTCGTCAGGACTAACTGAAAGAAGAGCTAGTAAGAGATATGAAAGTGGGAGGGGGAGGGGAGCTCCTGTCTTCTCCTATCATTTCAGATCTCCCCCTCCCCCTCCCACTTTCATATCTCTTACTAGCTCTTCTTTCAGTTAGTCCTGACGAAGGGTCTCGGTCCAAAACATCAACTGTACCTCTTCCTAGAGATGCTGCCTGCCCTGCTGTGTTCACCAGCAACTTTCATGTGTGTTACCTTATATTTTCTTTTCTCTCCTTTCAATTGCCACCTGATTCATTTTGAATTCTCTCACCCTCGCTTCTATTTCTCTGTATGCTCCACTCTGGTATTTTGCCTTTTTGGTGGTTTTCATTTCACTCAATTTGTACGATACTGGAGCTGTGACAGGAAAAGTTGTTGTGAACGAGTGATGGGACATCCACATTAAGTGGTGTGCTGAACCTTACAAAGCAGGGGATAACGGGAGGTACATAGAAAGGTTACAAGTGTAACAAACAACCAAATAAAAGTGTGATGGAGTACTCCAAACAAAAGAGCAGGATCAAGACTCTTAAATAAAAAGAGTTCTTCAGGAATGTTCAACATCCAGGACAGCTGTTGCCTCAATGAATCATGGTCCAAGGATTGCAGATAACGGTACTAATGATTAACCAGTGTCTACACATCTACAATGATTTTTGATTAACTGTGATCTCTTCAGACTGGGGAATAAAGTTGTTGGCTAGAGGCTGGAATTTGTTTTTGTAAATTACTTCCTTCTGTCTGACGTGTTAGTTTAGTTAATTTAACACTTTCTTTTATTTGTAACCTTGTCTATTTGGCAGCAGTTCCAATATTAGTACCAATGTTGGCAGTAGACTGTTACAATGGCTAAAAATGTAAGAAATAGGATCTGGACGAGGTTATTTGGCCCTTCAATCCTGCCCTTCCATTTTATAAAATCATGACTGATCTGCTTTAACAACATTTTGCTGCACCATCTTCAAATGTCTCGATTTCCTTAGTGTCCATTATTCCCTCAGTACTAGTCAATAAGTTCCAAAACATCAGGTGGGAGGAGAAGATGGCGGTGCACCATGCGTGCGCAGCCCTCCGGTGAAAATGATATCGTATCTGTTAAATAGGGGCCGTGGACAATTCTGATTTGATGGAGAATGGACGTGAAAGCACAGAGGAGCATCTGGAGAAATTTCTGAAACGTCCATTCGCTGCTGTCGTTACTGCGCGATCGGGAATCTTTCGGAAGGTAGGCCTCAAAATCCCCGGCCCTGCCTGCTTTTGGCGACCGAGAAGGAGGTCGAATCATTCGGACAGAGATGGCGCTCAGTACTTGGTGTCGGACAGCTGATCAGAACTCGAAGTTTTCGGATGACTCAGAGTCGGATTGTGGTCGGCATGGCAGGGAAAGTTTTTCTTCTTTCTCCCGTCTGCGTGAGATGTGGGACATTTGAGAAACTTCGAACGTTACTGTGCTCACGGACTTCTCCATCAAGTTATGGTATTGTTACACTGTTTGTAACTATATGCTATAATTATGTGGTTTTGTCAGTTTCTTCAGTCTTGGTTTGTCCTGTGTTTTGTGATATCACACCGGAGGAAATAATGTATCATTTCTTAATGCATGCATTACTAAATGACAATAAAAGAGGACTGCGAGTCTTCATAATCATAAATCTGATCCTCTGTACTTCCCTCTGCAACTGGATCCTCTGCTTCCTTGTAACTTATAGTAGTTTTATGTCTTACACAATACAACTGCCACATAAGAACAAATATCACAGCAAAGCCTATGGGGAGAAGGCAAGAGAATGGGGTTGAGAGGGAAAATAAATCAGCCATGACTGAATGGTGGAACAAACTTGATGGGTTGTACTCTTACAATTTTACGGCCTCATACTTATGTCAGAGATAATAAACCTTGGTCTGATTCTGGTGTCAGAAATCTATAGGTTCTGCAACCAGGGTAGAGGATCACCCTCTGAATGGAAGAATTTCTCCTTATCTCAGGCTCAAATGCCCCTCACCTCATTCTGGGAGTGACTCCTGGTTCTAGTCAGCTCAACCAGGGGTAACATCGTCTCTGTACCAGTCCTGTCGGAATTTTACAACATCCAAAGAGATCTCCTTTCATTTTTCTAAATACTCGAGTATACAACCCAGTATAGTTGATCCTTCCTCATACAGAAATTGTTTTAGATGCATGCTGTCTTTTATATTACCTATTTTGTGACATCATATTGCCTTTCAGAGGATGGAATGCTGTTGCCTGGGACTGTTCTTAGTTGGAATTCAGATGCAGGCAACAGAATTTGGGTGATTTAGGATTTATAACTTAGATCTCCTCCAGTTCGCCTAGCAGCCCCGACCAGGAGTTGAGGATGCCATCGTCTACCTGCTGAACCGTGTCTACGCCCACCTGGACAAGCCAGCGAGCACTGTGAGGGTCATGTTTTTTGACTTCTCCAGTGCGTTCAACACCATCCGCCCTGCTCTGCTGGGGGAGAAGCTGACAGCGATGCAGGTAGATGCTTCCCTGGTGTCATGGATTCTTGATTACCTGACTGGCAGACCACAGTACGTGTGCTTGCAACACTGTGTGTCCGACAGAGTGATCAGCAGCACTGGGGCTCCGCAGGGGACTGTCTTGTCTCCCTTTCTCTTCACCATTTACACCTCGGACTTCAACTACTGCACAGAGTCTTGTCATCTTCAGAAGTTTTCGGATGACTCTGCCATAGTTGGATGCATCAGCAAGGGAGATGAGGCTGAGTACAGGGCTATGGTAGGAAACTTTGTCACATGGTGTGAGCAGAATTATCTGCAGCTTAACGTGAAAAAGACTAAGGAGCTGGTGGTAGACCTGCGGAGAGCTAAGGTACCGGTGACCCCTGTTTCCATCCAGGGGCTCAGTGTGGACATGGTGGAGGATTACAAATACCTGGGGATACGAATTGACAATAAACTGGACTGGTCAAAGAACACTGAGGCTGTCTACAAGAAGGGTCAGAGCTATCTCTATTTCCTGAGGAGACTGAGGTCCTTTAACATCTGCTGGACGATGCTGAGGGTGTTCTACAAGTCTGTGGTGGCCAGTGCTATCATGTTTGCTGTTGTGTGCTGGGGCAGCAGGCTGAGGGTAGCAGACACCAACAGAATCAACAAACTCATTTGTAAGGCCAGTGATGTTGTGAGGATGGAACTGGACTTTCGCACGGTTGTGTCTGAAAAGAGGATGCTGTCTAAGTTGCATGCCATCTTGGTCAATGTCTCCCATCCACTACATAATGTACTGGGTGGGCACAGGAGTACATTCAGCCAGAGATTCATTCCACCGAGATGCAGCACAGAGCGTCATGGGAAGTCATTCCTGCCTGTGGCCATCAAACTTTACAACTCCTCCCTTGGAGGGTCAGACACCCTGAGCCAATAGGTTGGTTCTGGACTTATTTCATAATTTACTGGCATAATTTACATATTACTATTTAACTATTTATGGTTCTATTACTATTTATTATTTATGGTGCAACTGTAATGAAAACCAATTTCCCCCGGGATCAATAAAGTATGACTATGACTATGATAAAAAATAAAAGAGGGAGACTGGCTGAAGAGTCTTGGGTGATTAAACATGGAATAAGATGGATGCACTTTTCAGCAGCAGTTAAGTAGAGGCAGTGCAGATTTGGACTAGGTAAATCGATTGCTTTCCAGTTCAGTAACTTAGAGTCTACACTATGACTCTGTGACAGAGATGGAAACAATCAGTTTCAGTAATTATATGGATCTTGGTTCTGAAGCTCATCCTGGAGAGTAGCCTGATTATGTTTCTGACAGTTGCCAAAGAGTGGGACTGAGGTACTCCCTAGGGAATAGAATTTGTGCTTTCTGTATGTTGTGCCTTGCCAATATATTAGGTCAATAAAGTTTCTGAAACAGAAACAGAAAATGCTGTGGGAAGAGAAACAGCTAATGTTCCGGGTCAAGCACGATTTGTCAGAACTGATGTTTGACCTGCAATGTTAACTCTGTTTCTCCTCCCACAGCGGTCTGATCTGATGAGGGTTTCCAGTACATTCTGTCTGAATTTTCGATTTTTTAAAAAGGGACTTCTGCTGGATGTGTGTCAACAATTTGACAATTTACAAGTAGCCTGGGGAAAAGAACTCGCTCAGAACAACAAATACTTCTTCGGGTTTTAATTCCTTTATCTGTTTTAGATGTTTAAGTGCCAGAAGAGGGTCACGAACCAAAACAAACGAACTTACAACCAGTTCTTGCCGTTACAATCTCAGTTTAACTTTTGATCCACACACTTGTGTATGGACAGAATTGTGTATGCAGTATAAAAATACCAGAACTAATATGGTACTAATACGGTAGTGGTAATCCTGAAGGAACACCATATAAACAACATTAGGATCCCACCCACCTTGCATCCTGTACATAACAGCCAAAAATGTAAGCGAATACATCTCATCTAAGATGTACATACGTGTTGAACTTCCGACCAGAGACTAAACATTCACGTTACGCGGTTACGTGCACAATCAGTCCCGACACAATGAAGTTAGACAAAAGGTACACTTTGGCACAACTTTTACAAGGTACTGCCTGGTAGTTAAATTACAGAAAGACTGACCTACTTGGATGGTGAGGAACTTGGTATAAGCCACGCTACCCAGCGTTGATTCCTTCACTTGTAGAAATCTAAAGCATCCACATGTAAAACATGTCAAGTTACCGATATTCTCGATCCGCCAACAAGCATAAACAAATTCACATGGATATTGTCAATTAATGCTCACCTTTTCTCATCATGCCCAGCACTCTCTGGGAGGAACCCAATTCCAACGCCCTACCACGTCTTCAGCAGAAAGCAAAATGGTCTCCCCACTATCCCCCGCGTGCATAATGACATCACCGTCTCCCATAATGGCACAGACATCTATTCTAGCATTACCCGGATGGATGCCTAAGTACACTTTTAACGATACTGAGTAAAATCCGACGGTCACCCAGTTACGTTCTCCCCTGCATTCAACTAATCGTCCTCGAATACTCGCTCACTACAAGGGTACTTTTAACATCCTTAACTGCTTCTCTAAAGAGGACTGAACTGAGACTAGCCAGTATCTCAGACACTGCTGCCAGACTTATGGAGACCTCATCAAGGACTGACCTTGGTTCATGATGTGGGTTAGGGTGCTGTCCAGCATTTACTTGTTTACTCCTGCGGGGTGCTGCTACAAGAGGGCTACCGACCTCTGCCCCTGCAGTAGCCGTCATCGGATCCCCCATCTCAGTTCCAGAAGGTGTCATATTTTCGGAAGATATGCTGTCTAGGCTAGGGTCAAGGCTCTGTGCACCCTGTTCTGACATATCTTCCACCACTATCACACCATTCTCTGATTCCTCAGAATCTGATTCATGCCCCAGGGGTGAGCTGGCCTGAGTTACTGGAGTTTGCAGTCTCCTTCGGGTAGCTGGAGTGGGATGGTTCTCACCGGGCCTGATGTCTACCCTGTTCACCCTCTTGCTAGGCCCACCCTCCCAAGGTTCCACAGTGTATGTGTTGCCCAGTACCTCTACCAGCCTGTAGACAGTTGAGTTCCAAGCATCCTGGATCTTATTACGGCCTAATGGTCTGTTCCTCAGGTAAACCAGCACATCCACATCAACTTTGGGACAGTACACTTTGTCCTCCTGCCAGGCAATGCATTCTGCTGCCTTCTGTTCAGAGTGTTCTTTTGCTCTGGCATGCACATCCCTCAGTCGGCTCTGGTGTCATGTTTCTGGTCCACCGTCTCTTCTTGCCCCAGCAGAGCATCCACGGACAAGTGGGGATCCACCCCAAACAACAGACAGTAAGGAGAATACCCGGTGGTTGCGTGAGGTGTCGCATTATATGCACACACCAACTCGGGTAGATGTTCCGGCCGTCTGCGCTTCTTTTCGGAAGGCAACGTACGCAACAAGTCATGCATCGTCCTGTCGAAACGCTTGCACTGCGCATTGCCAGTAGGATGATGAGGTGTGGTACGGCTCTTCTTTACCCCGTATAGTTTGCAAAGCTCCACTATGACCTCACTTTCGAAGTTACGGCCCTGGTCAAGATGCAACCTCTCAGGAACACCGTACTTCATGAACCATTCCCTCAAGAGCACCCTTGCTGTGGTATCCATCTGCCTTTTGATCTCAAGTTGGAAATGCCTTGGTAAATTTAGTGAAAACGTCCGTGACCACTAAGACATTCTCACGCCCATCACTTGCTGGCTCCAACACAGTGAAACCTACCGCTACAACTTCAAGTGGTCTAGAAGCCAGAACTGACTTTTTGGTGGGAGGGGAGGGGGCGGATCCTAGGTTGCGGCATCTTAGTTAGTACACAACGTGGACAATTTTTGACCCACCATGCCACATCCTTGTGTATGCCCACCCAAAAACATCGGCTTCTCAACAACTGCAGAGTACGTTCTATACCTTGATGGCCCATAGAGTCATGTACATACTCTAACACCTTGCTCCTCAAGCTGTTAGGTATCAGAAGCTGGTAACACTCCCCAAGCTTTTCATCCTCAACTACCCTGTACAGTAACCCTTTACGTTCCCTGATACTGTCCCAGTGCCTTAACAGAGACAAAACAGGCTTAGGCAGAGTTTTATGCTCCTGGCCACTCAGCTTCCTTTTCTGATCCCATAAGTCTCTTAGGACACCTAACACCGGGTCTTGCTGCTGAAACGTACGCAAGTCCCCATTAGAATAACCTGGGAGGGTTGGAGTGTTCCCTTGCGCCGGACCCCTTACATCACAAGTACCAGCTTCCCAGGCTCGAATTTGCTTAACCCTACAGCTGTTAAGACCAGCGGTAACCAGTGCCGGGTCAAGGGCAGTGCCACGATTGATCAAACTACAGATCGCCATAGCCCCATCAAACTCCACATCTTCTGAGGCAGGCTCAGGATCCCCTGCAAATGGCTGCCTAGAGAGTGCATCAGCCACGGTATTGCTCCGACCCGGACGATACTGGACATCGAAGTCAAACACTGACAGCTGTGAGATCCATCTCTGCTCCACTGCTCCCAACTTGGCTGTTTTCAAGTGGGATAGGGGGTTATTGTCAGTGATTACAGTGAATTTGGAACCCAACAAGTATCCACGAAACTTCTCTACCACAGCCCACTTAAGTGCAAGCAGCTCCAATTTCATGTTGCTATAATTCCTATCATTCTTTTCGGCATTCCTTAATCGCCAGCTTGCATATGCAAAAACCCTCTTTCCCCCTCCCTGCTGTTGGTATAACACAGCTCCTAGCCCATGACTGCTGGCATCGGTCTCCCCTATAAAGGGCTGGGAGAAATCGGCAAAGCGAAGGATGGGGGAACTGGTCAGTTTCTCTTTGAGCAAGTCAAAGGCAGTCTGACATTCTTCCGTCCAAGACTGTTGTAACAGCCGGTTTGTTTTACTTGGACTCCCTACATTAGTACACAAATTCACTACATCATGCAGTGGACCTCAATCTTTGAGAATTCCTGAATGAATCATCGATAATAACTGCAAAAGCCAAGAACAATCTTAAGTCCTTAACTGTCGATGGTACTGGCCACTGCTGAACAGCTGAGACCTCCTCAGGATCAGTGCTGATCCCCTTGGCTGATATCTGGTGTCCTAAGAACTTGACTTCTGACTGCAGAAAATGACACTTCTCCAATTTTACCTTTAGACCAGTCTCCTGGAGGCACGTAAGCACAATGTCGAGCCTCTCCAAGTGTTCCTGGAAAGTCTGCAAATACACCAGAATATCATCCAAGTACACAAGCATGCTTTGGAAAACTAAGTCATTCATGGTTGCCTGCATTAGCCTTTGAAATGTCGCCGGTCCATTGCAGACCCCAAACGGCATACGAAGATATTCATACAGACCAAACCGAGTCGATAAAGCAGTCTTATGCCTATCATGCTCCTCTACCGCCACTTGGTGGTAACCACTCACGAGGTCTATTGTTGAGAAAAGTTGCACTCCCCGCAGGGCATCAAAACTCTCATCAATACGCGGGAGCGGGAACGCGTGCTTTCTGGTCTTAAGATTCAGTCTCTGATAATCTACACAGTCTTATGCTACCATCCACCTTCCGGACCAACACCACAGGTGAAGCATATGCACTATTGTTCTCCTGAATCACACCCTTAACAACTTTGAGATGTGCTCTTTCACTTCATTGTACTGATTCCGTGGAACGCGATGGTACGGCTGTGAAACAGGCTCTTCATCAATTAACTGAGTTTCATGCTTGACCTTGTCAGTGTACCCAGGGTCTTCCTCTTCAACTGCAAAGATATCCAGGTACTTAACCAGTAATGCTCTTAGCTGAGCTTGTTGTCCTTTACTACCCCCAGTGTCGAGCTTGTCTAGAATTGACTTTAACTTGTGGTTACTACACTCCTCCTTTACACCCACCGTCACGTGATCAATGCCGGCTGAGATCCACTGAAATCTTACTGCACATTGTGGATCACTATCCACGCACTCCACCTTTGACAGGATACTCAGCCGGTCCTAGGTGTGAACCATACATCCTCTCGAGAGAGGTTTAAAATCTGCACTGGCACTGTACGATTACCAGAGTCAATGAGCATAGGAATGACTACAATACCTCCTGGTAAAAGGGTGTTACATGGCTCAAGTAACATTTTATGGCCACTACCAGCATCGCCAGTGGCCTTGCTAGCCGCAGTAGTGACTACAGATCCAGCAGGTATGTGCTCAGTATCTTTTCCCAATACTCGGACTACTGCTTTCTTTTCAGTAGTGTGCATCTGCACTTTCTGGAAAACATCTCTCCAATCAGAATCCAGCTTCCCTTCTAGGGTGGTGTCAAACTCTGCATAGACAAGTTGCCTATATTGGCTGATAATGTCCATGCCTACAATACATGGGATAGGAAGTTTGGTGCTAACAGGTTCCCTGATGACTAGAAAGCCACAATTTGGTATCTTCATGCCCATTGCTTGAACCTCTAGCTCTAGATACCCAAGGCAAAGAATATCGAGACCGTTTGCAGCTGCTAGCCTAAGCCAGCCAGCAGTGGACACCATATCCTCGTCCTCTCCATTTAAGTGTTCTCGAAAGAACTGCTCGGTCAGGGTGCTTACCTGACTACCTGTGTCCAAAAGACAACAGACAGCGACACCTGATATTTCAAGCTCCACAACTGGGCATGTTCCTATGGCGCGTTGCAGCAACTGGTCACGGGATCGCTGTACATTATCTGTATCTATGAGGTTCTGCCGAATTGCCCGACTCCCAACCTCCTGAGGGCAGGAGGATGCAGACTCCATTTCACTTGCACCCCGCTTCCGTGGGCAATTCTTGGCTAAATGCCCTCCCACCTAACACTTGAAACATATTGATTGCCCATCTTCTGTGAACCTAGACTGTAAATTACGTCTGCTGCTAGTAGTGCCTATAAAATCCCTCTGCACAGTGAGATCTTTCACTGCTTGAGTCAATTCACAAAGGGCTTTGCCCTGCTCTGTGACCACTTTAAGGATGTCATCTAGTGTGACAGACTCAGATTCCTCAGCTTTAAGAATCAAGCACTGCACCTGGCTACTGCTACACTTTGACTTTCCAGACTTTGTATTTCCCAGGGGCTCTTCTACGAGCCACAGACAAGCCTCCTCCCTCGCTTCTATCATTGAGGACTCAGGGGGTTCTGCACGAATCTGTGGAGCTCCCTTCTGAGGGAAGGATCCCTGATCCCCTCTATAAATTGATCTCTTAGCACCACCCTCTCATTGGTCATGGCATCAGGGGAGTGCTTCAGTATCAAGTTAAGAGCTTGGGCTAAGACATGTGAAAACTCTTGTACATCTTCACCTTCAAGCTGCTTGCGACTGTAGAAGCCATGCCACAGCTGGGGTGCACTATGCTTGTCTCTAAAAGTTTCCCTGAGATAGGTGAACAAGTCATCAGCGCAGTCTTCCCCAGCACCACGCGCATACGTGCTTCTTCTAAGGCTGCACCCCTGAGCAGGGACATAACAAAGTCATACTGATCCTGGTCAGACTGATTTCTACTATGAAGTGCACATTGTACTTCTTCAATAAAGTCATCAACGGACCTCCCATCTTTCTCAACATCCCCCGTAAATGGAACAATGTGCCTTTCCCTTGGGACATATACATAGGACCTCCTGCTTAATTTATCTATGGTTGCCATGACTTCATCATACCTACTACGTAATTCCCTATTTTGTTCATTCAAATCAAGTTCAACTGGTGTGTCCTCTGAGCGTGACATAGTAAAACCTCAAGTCTTTAAAGTTCACACAACAAGCCTGCAAAAGGGAGCTGCTGCTGTCCTTTGCCGCAAACGCGATGGCTTCACGGCCCACAGTTCCCCACGTCCACGTCTCCTCTCTGCGTCCTAACGTCAGTCGCTGACGTCCCGGCCCGTTCCTGAGGCTCCACCGCACTTTCCACAAGGTTCTACCGCGCTCTCTCCTCCGCCCAACGGGAACACAGTCCTGTCTTCACCATTACTGTATTAGGTACTGTATATTATACTGCATACAACAATCAGAAACCCTCTCAACTGGCTTGGAATTAGCCCCACTCCTCGTACCAGATTTTGTAGCCTGGGGAAAAGTACATGCTCAGGACAACAAGTACTTTTTTGGGTTTTAATTCCTTTATCTGTTTCAGATGTTTAAGTGCCAGAAGAGGGTCACGAAACAAAACGAACAAATTTACAACCAGTTCTTGCCGTTACAATCTCAGTTTAACTTTCAATCCACACCCTTGTGTATGGACAGAATTGTGTATGCAGTATAAAAAATACCAGAACTAATATGGTACTAATACGGTAGTGGCAATCCTGAAGGAACACAATACAAACAACATTAGAATCCCACCCACCCTTCATCTTATACATAACAGTGAAAAATGTAAGTGAATACATCTCATCTAAGACGTACACACGTGCTGAACTTCCGACCAGAAACTAAACATTCACGCTACGCGGTTACATGCACAATCAGTCCCGATACAATAAAGTTAGACAAAAGGTACATTTTGGCACAACTTTTACAAGGTACTGTCTGGTAGTTAAATTACAGGAAGACTGACCTACTTGGATGGTGAGGAACTTAGTATAAGCCACGCTACCCAGCGTTGATTCCTTCACTCGTGGAAATCTAAAGCATCCACATGTAAAACATGTCAAATTACCGATATTCTCGATCCGCCAACAAGCATAAACGAATTCACATGGATATTGTCAATTAATGCTCACCTTTCCTCACCCTGCCCAGCACACTCTGGGAGGAACCCAATTCCAACACCCTACCACGACTTCAGCAGAAAGCAAAATGGTCTCCCCACTATCCCACCCGTGCGTAATGACATCACCGTCTCCCTTAAAGACACAGACAACTATTCTATCATTACCAGGATGGATGCCAAAGTACACTTTTAACGATACTGAATAAGATCCGACGGTCACTCGGTTACATACAATTTGGAGTCTTTGAAGGAATGAGGGAGGTGATGAGAGGGAGGGTGTCATCAGTACACATAGGAACCATTATTAGACGATGGTGGCTGAGTGCAAATAAAAAAAAGAGGAAGATGAATTTTAGTGGATATTTAAGTAACCTTCTAGCCAGAGGAAGAGAAACTGATGCTGGTGATTATTTCCCAACAACTGAATGACCAACAGTGGAACCAGACTCTCCCAGCAGGATAACAGTGGTTATTATGGTCAAACAAACTCTGTTAACTGGACAAGAGGTAAAATCCCACTGTTAAATATGGAAACAACACACTTTTCATACTAACAACATATTAGAACTACTGAAGAAATCACCTGAGTATTCAGGAATATTGCTTTGTTTCATTTGGCTCTCTTTTTTTCTGGACGCGTTTATAATTTTTTTTCTGAGTGTCTCACCATTAATAGGGTTGTACTTTAATTCTACATTTTTGGATGAGATGAATTACTGACAGTGTAGTTTACAGTTACCTGATTGCTGATGGTTATTAAAAGTGTTTTAGTGATATGAATAAATTATTTTCTTATTACATAACTCATGTTGGTGAGGATGTTTGTAGATGTAGAGCCTGCATTCAGTTTTCAGCAACTTATTAACAATTTCTGCAAATCACTGGGGAGAAAAAAATTCTGCCCAAGTTGACACCTTCAGCATCACAGCTTTGATACGAGGTGTAGTTGGCATGAGCAGAGTGGAGAGAAGCTGAAGTGGAGCTGTTTCGGAGGCCACCCACCTAAATCGGGAGCACGATTCGATCCACCTAATCGCTGCGCCTATTTGGAAAGGCCAAGTATGGGCCGGAAGCGGCCCAGAGCATATCGATGTGGCGGGACCCGGGCCCAGGCTCAAGTTTGGGGGACAACCCAGTGCTTGGACAATTTATAAACCAGGCCAGAAGGCAAGGTGTCGGGACCGGAGGCGAGGGTTGAGTTGGTTCTGCTCCATGATGTTTTACTCCATGCTCCTCAGCGCTGAGCTGTGTCGTGCCCCGGCTACTGTGAGCTTAGTGTCTGCAAACTCCTCGGTGATTTGCCTCTGTGTGATGGACTGAGACTACGGCCACTCTGGCTGCTCCCAGCTTTGGGTTTATAGACTCAATTTCATTTTGAATGCTTATGATGTTGGCATGATTTGTTTTTTTCTCTCTTTGTGCATTGGGTGTCGGTCTTTTTTTAATTTGGATTCTTTTGTGTTTCTTGTTTTGTGGCTGCCTGTTCAGCGGAAAAATCTCAAGGTTGTATAATTTATACACACTTTGATAATAAAGTGTTCTTTGAACATTGATCACAATTAACCAGCTCTGGCAGGTGGGCCACAATGTCAGCCTTGAGAAATAAGCTTTCTATTCCAAGTTCCATCATGAGAAGATATTTCTATGAAGACAGATGCTCTCATAATCTTTTTGGAACATCTCTGAAAACTTGTGGAATTCCTGACCTGGGAACAGTCAATACAGGAAAGGACATTCTGTCAGTGCTCTGTATCTCTTGAATCTCCATGAGGGAGCATGTGAAGACCCAGAGAAGATAATGGAACAACATCAGAAATGACCTGCCCAGCAAACACCATCCACATCTCCTGCCTCCTGCCCAACAGAGGTGCGGGGGGGTGGGGGAAGTGTAGAGTCTGTGGATCCCACAAAGAACTCTGCAATCCCTAAGAAATCCCAAAACTGAAATGAGAGCAATTTTGGCCCCAAGTGGACACTACAAAAGAAGAAAACAACTTTAAGGCAAAAACTCAAATACATCTATTCAGAGAATGAAGCAGTGAAGTACAATTTTAAGAACCATAGAGATTGAAGGGTAATTACAAAATATAAACTGTTAAGACAAAAACAATATTTCCATTATAGGTCTTGAAAACAGGGATATGGGTGTGAGAACTTTTGTAAGTTTAATTTAGCTAAGTGTGAGTTTTTGCATAATGGTAGGGCATTCACAGTAAATGGTAGGACCTGGGGAACATTGTAGAATGGAAGGAATTTGGAGTTCAGGTACATGATTCCCTGAAAGTTGAGTCACAGGTAGACTGGGTAGTCAAGAATGCTTTAGCACACTAGCATTAATCAGGACACAGACACAGATGTTCAGAGGTTATGTTACGATTGTACAATACGCTGGTGGAGCCACATTTGGAGTATTGTGTTTAGTTTTAGTCACGTTGCTATAGGCCATGAGACCAGAAGACACACAGTGCCTATAAAGAGTATTCAAACCCCGTGGAGATTTTCATGTCTCATTGTTTTACAACATTGAATCACACTGGATTTAATTTGGCTTTTTTGACACTGATCAACAGAAAAGGACGCTTCATGTCAAAGTGAAAACAGATTTCTACAAATCTCTACAAATCTCTATAAATTAATTACAAATATAAAACACAAAATAATTGATTTCATAAATATTCACCCCCTTTAATATAACACATCAAATCATCACTGGTGCAGCCAATTGGTTTTAGAAGTCACATAGTTAGTTAAATGGAGATCACCTGTAGCATTCAAGGTGTTCAACTGATGATAGTAAAAATATACTGGCAAAAACTACACTATGGAGACAAAAGGACCCTCCAAGCAACTCCGCAAAAAGGTTATTGAAAAGCACAAGTCAGGAGATGGATACAAGAAAATTTCCAAGTCACTGAATATCCCTTGGAGTACAGTTAAATCAATCATCAAGAAATGGAAAGAATATGGCACAGCTGCAAATCTGCCTAGAGCAGACCATCCTCAAAAACTAAGTGACTGTGCAAGAAGGGGACTAGTAAAGGAGGCTAGCAAGAGACTTATGACAACTCTGGAGAAGTTACAAGCTTCAGTGGCTGAGATGGGAGAGACTGCGCATACAACTGTTGCCTAAGTGCTTCATCAGTCGCAGTATGGGAGAGTGGCAGAGAAAGCCAATGTTGAAAAGAAACTCAGCTAGAGTTTGCCAGAAGGCATGTGGGAAATTTTGAAGTCAGCTAGAAGAAGGTTCTATGGTCTGATGAAACCAAAGTTGAGCTTTTTGGCCAACAGACTAAATGCTAGGTTTGGTGTAACCCTAGCATAAAGCCAAAGCTACACTGGAATGGCTCAGAAACAACAAAGTTAATATCCTGGAGTGGCCAAGTCAGAGTCCAGACCTCAGTCCAATTGAAAATTTGATGTGGACTTGAAAAGGGCTGTTCACTGTTGATCCCCATGCAATCTGATAGAGCTTGAGTAGTTTTGTAAAGAAGAATGATGTAAAATTACAGTGTCCAGAAGTGCAAAGCTGACAGAGACCTATCCACAAAGACTCAAGGTTGCAATAGCTACCAAAGATGCATCTACTAAATACTGACTTGAAGGGGTGAGTAATTATACAATCAATTGTTTTGTGTTTAATAACTGTAATAAATTTAGACCAATTTGTAGAAATTTGTTTTCACTTTCACATGAAAGAGTCCTTTCTGTTGATCATTGTCAAAATTAAAGCCAAATTAAATCCATTGTGATTCAATGTTGTAAAACAGTAAAACATGAATACTTCCAAGGAGGGTGAATACTTTTCTATAGGACTTTGGATTCAAGTATGTGGTTCTCTGAAAGTTGAGTCACAGGTAGATTGGGTGGTCAAGGAGGCTTTGTCACACTAGAATTAATCAGTCAGGGCACTGAGTACAGAAGTTTAGAGGTTATGTTGCAATTGTACTAGACACTGGTGAAGCCACATTTCCAGCATTGCATTCAGTTTTAGTCACCCAGCTGTAAACCATACAAAAAGGAGCAGAATCAGGCCGTTTGGCCAATCAAGACTGCTCCAGCATTCTATTTATTATCCATTTCAACACCATTCTCCTGCCTTCTCCCTGTAACCTTTGATGTCCTTACTAATCAAGAACCTATCAACATCCACTATAAATATACTCAATGACTTCGCCTCCACAGCCATCTGTGCCAATGAATTCCACATAATTCACCACCCTCTGGTAAAGAAATTCCTCCTCGTCTCTGTTCTAAAGGTGGCCCTTTTATTCTGAGGCTGTGTTCTCTGGTCCTAGGTACCACCACTACTGGAAACATTCTCTTCACATCCACTAGAACAGTGGTTCGAAAAAAATTTGGGTTACTGCCCCTTTGGCTTCCAGACTTCATCCCCAGCAGCCTCTCTCCATTTCTGGCTGCTCTGTAAAAACTATAAAGAGTTTTGATTTAATTCAAAATAGTGACAGATAACTGCAAAAAATATTCAAATCTATTTAAAGCTACAAAAAACATTAATTACAGCAGAAACAATTTCATCAACAATTTTAGAGTATACATTAGTAGTCCAGCTATTCACTACTTCATTGCTTTCTCACATTTCAATGAGATGGGTGGGCTTGGTGCAGTGATATCAGCTTCTCAATATCAGGCTGAATGTCACTCAGGAGTATCAGATCCCCATGTTCAGTAATTTGCAGTCTGTTTCATTGCTGTGAAAGAAGTTCAATCTAAAAAAAATCTAAAAAAAAGTTGGGCAATTACACTCAAACTGTGCTCCACCAAATATGATATTGGAAAGGAAATAAAGAACACTTTGATCTTTTTTCCACAGTGCCGAGTATCTGCTTCAGCTCAAAGTCATTTTGTAGTGAGATCAGTTCATCCCCTATCCTTCCAATTAATTCCTCATTACAAGAGTTCAGGAATGCACTTATTATCCAATCTGGAATTCGGATTGAGAGAAGATCCTGAAATCTCTCTGATATATTTTTATGCAGTTTTCCCAGATGGGCACAGTACCTGAAATTCATCATCAAGTATTCTTTCTTTCCCTTCCAACTTAGAAAGGCTCGTAAATTGGAAAAGTTCTCAACAGCTAGCAGTATTTAATGATTTGTTCAGCTGATCACTTGGGTTTTTTAATGGCATGATGTTGTCTGTGAATTAGACAATGAATGGTACATATGTTCGGTACAGATTTTTTCAGGAAAGTAATAACCCCACTGTGGTGTTCTGTCATTGATGCTGCCCCATCTGTTGCACAAGCAGGAATATTGATGAGCAGATATTGATGTCATTAGCTTTGGAAAAATTGCTCAGCAACCTAAAAAATTGTCATCATCTGTTTCTAGACCCCTTACAAATAACAACACTTGAACCATACTTTCATCTTTTATGAAGCAAACATAATCAAGCAAAGATTTGTTTCCTGACAACGTTAACTCCTCCAACTGCAGGGCAAATTTTGTTGTCCTAATTATGGTGCAGTAAGCTGCAGTTGGTTGCTGGTATAAATCCATATTTCAGATACTCCACACTATTATCTACACCTCTTTTTTGTGTGGATTTATTCTGCCGTTTTCATTATGGATTAACGCCCATGGTCATTTGCTTATTGTTTAAGTGCGACCTCAAGCGCTGCAATCAATAGTGGAAAGTATAATATTATCATATCTCAGGCAAAACCTGACTCTTTGCCTGAAGGAACATAAAGTGGGTCAGCAATATCTTGCTTGGATCATGGGCTTGAGAAATGCAGTCAAGACCATTGTAAAGGGCAGATTCTGAACATTTACCCCATTGAATGCCATATCTTAATTCACGGGAACTGTGTCACTGTGTTATTAGAGTATGGGAATTGTACTGCACTATGGTAGTGAATGGCAATAATGTGCAGACCAGGCCCAAAAATAATATGATTTCTTCAGTCCAGATTTCTCATGATATGCCAAATATAAAAGTGTCACATTGCTTTTCAACAACTATATCATGCTTTGAGCAAAGTTGAAGAGAACAGTGGATCATCAAGAGATGAGGTAATTTACATGATCATTGTACTCAGTTATGAAGCACTGAGGATCATATAATAAGTAATTAATTTCTTAGATTAAACCTGTAATCCCTCAGCTGTCCCCCTTGCTACTAAGTGCCCCCTACTGCCGCTCTTATCTACAGTGCCCCATAGAAACTGCCACTGCCCCTGGCGGGGGGCGTGATATCACCCACTTTGGGAACCACTGATCTAGGCTTTTCAGTAATCGATAGGCTTCAATGAGATCTCCACTCATATTTCTAAGCTCCATAGAAAACATGCCAAGAGTATTCAAACATGCCTCATACAATATACCTTTAATTCGTGGGATCATTCTTGTGAACATTCCCTGGACCCTCTCGAATAGGAATCATGTTATTAGTCTGGAAAGAGTACAGGAAGTATTTACAAGACCTTTGCCAGGACTTGAGAGATTGAGTTGGAGGGAGAGATTAGGCAGGATAGGATAACCTCCCTGGAGCATGGAAGACTGAGCCACCATTTTACAGAGGTGCCTAAAATCATAAGCGGCATAGATAAGGGTGGGTGTAGTCCATCTTTTCAGAAGGGTTGGAGAATCACATGGCATAGGTTTAAGGTGAGAGGGGCAAGTTTAATAGAGGGAAAAACTTTCACAGAAAGTGGTAAATATATGGAATGAGCTGCCAGAGACAGATACAAAAACAACTTTTAAAAGACATTTGGCAGGTACGTGAATAGGAAGGGTTTAGAAGGATGTGGTACAAAGTACCCTGTTTGGGCATGGTCCATTTGGGGCAATGGGCTCAAACGCATGCGCTATGGTTCTATGACTGAGTACAGGAGCAACATTTTTGCCCGGGAGGCTGTGAAACAGACTGCATCAGCATTTACAAAAGAAAGAGCATGTCAATATTTTAAGAATAGATTAGATACAGGATTGAAGGAAAGGTGATAATAGGATGTCCAATCAGGATGGATTAAGGATTATATCAACTTCTAGCAAGAAGAGTAAACAGCAATAAGCAGGGTTGGTCTCAATGTCTATTTCAATTGTTCAAGTTTAATAGTTATAGAAATCACTGAATTACATTACCAGTGTAAGCTACTTCAGCGGTTCAGGGGAAGGTCCCTGCAGTTTACTTTCCTGCTAGAGCCTTTTACCTCCAAAATATTATTTATTCATACCATTGACCATACAGTGCGGAACATTTATTTCAGTTCAATCGCTATCCCTTCCTCCTCCGACCTATTTGGACAATGAAAAGGTCTCAGTAGAAATCGGGTGGCTCTATCTTTTTTGTATGTAAGAAAAATTCGAGCTCAGCACACGGGTCGGCGAGGCAGGCGCTCTCAGGTTTGGTTGTTGTCACCTCGAACGGCTCCGGGCTTTTGATCTTCCGCGTGTGCGGCGCCACCTTCGGGCTGCACCAGGAAGGACGGCTGGAAAAGGGAAAAAAAAGTTTCCTTTCGCCCTCCGGTGCAGTTAAAAGTTGCGAGAGTTCGCCCCTGAAGTGACATACTGACATGCCGAGCAGTACCCGCCTTCCCCGGCTTGTGCAAATAAGAGTCAGCAAGCTTAGTATCTGAGCCCAGCATCTGCCTCATGTGCGACCGCGGGGAGGGCCAAGGGGGGAGATGCTTTTAAAAAACCTTCACTCTCCCATCACGATCACCTCACTCAATAAAAGAAAACTTTCTGGGGGACGATCGGCTGTGCTCCTGGGGCAGCATGGCGGCTTGTGGCGTTCAGCTTGTATACAGTGATCGCAACATCCAAGATCAAGGGGCTTTATGATCCCGCGATCTTCCTCGCCGCATTTTCAGCAGGCTTTTACTCGCGCCACACTAATACATAAATATCAGGCAACAAGTTCGATGGAAGGCATGATGCAGGCTAACGCCGGGCTGCTGTGGGTTGTTGTGAGTATAGTTGTGCAAAGTGTTAGCTCCAAGGAGAATAATCTCCGAGACACGGGACACTGTGAACTTCCCAAGTCGGTGAGTAACTTTGTTTTGTCGCTTAATGTCACTTCTACAACTTTAGCTCTGTGAGTGTCCGCTTCGCAGTCGTGCTTGCGGGATCAGCTCCCCAGGCTGCGGAGAAATTCTGACTGAAGTTCTGCTAAATGCCGAGACTCACCAGCCGGGAGCAGTTCGATTCGGTTTAAAGAAACGCCAATCGATTTTGACTTTGCTGGTCGGATTCCATTCACTATGCGCAGCTCACCTTTCCGGGCGAATGCTTTAATGTTTTTGCAAAGCTCCCCGCTTTAGAGGGGGGAAGAGCACCTCTACCTTCCGCGGCTATCAGGAGATGAAAGATCTCTTATTTTAAACAAACCATCCCTGTATTTATGTCTATTTTTCGTTGCATTAGTAAATATGTGTATTGACAGAATATTTTCATTATTTTTAACCAGCAAAGGGAAATGAATTCGTTCCTCTGGACGGTCAGACGGGAGCCCCCCGCTTATTTATTTGGGACCATTCACGTGCCCTACACCAGGGTTTGGGATTTCGTGGCTGACAACTGCAAACGGGCCTTCCAGCACAGCAACAGCGTGTACTTCGAGCTGGACCTCACCGACCCCTACACCATCTCGGCCCTCACTAGCTGTCAGATGTTGCCTCACGGCGAGAACCTTCAGGACGTCCTGCCCCGGGATCTGTACAGGAGGCTCAAGCGCCACCTGGAATACGTGAAGGTGATGATGCCTCTGTGGATGACCCCGGACCAGAGGGGCAAGGGCTTATATGCGGATTACCTGTTCAACGCCATCGCCGGCAACTGGGAGAGGAAGCGGCCGGTGTGGGTAATGCTGATGGTGAACTCGCTGACCGAGGCGGATATCAGGTCCAGAGGGGTCCCGGTGCTTGACCTCTACCTGGCCCAGGAGGCCGAAAGGATGAAGAAGAGGACGGGGGCGGTGGAGCGGGTAGAGGAGCAGTGCCATCCGCTCAATGGGCTCAATTTCTCCCAGGTAAGAGCGGAGGAGCGGTCTGCAAAAGACACGCGTTAGGATGCGAGTGCAGCCCGCAGGCAGCAGGTGAATGCGGCGCTCGCATCCAGACGCGCTGTCACTGGGGCTCGCGTTCTGCGCCGCTGCAGGACTGGTGTGGATCGGGGTCGTGGGACTGCTGTCCCTCTGTCGAGATGGGGTGTCCTCTCCCCTGCGAGCTGTGGCCGTGTCGGATGGACGCGTGCCTGTTGCCCCATCTCTCTCCCACTCGGCAGCCTGGGCAAGAGTGCCCGTTCCCATTTTCAAAACAATCTTATCACTTCACGTCGATTCATTGTTTTCTGGAGCATCTGCTAGTTGGAGAGGAAACTTGTCTCCTTTCTAGTGCCATAGCTTTATTTTTATAAATCAGATGCGTCCCCCTAAATTCGACAGACTCTTATGCAATTGTAACTTCAACTTTCCGAGTCGATCGAGAAGCACAAAAAAATCCTATTAAACCGCCGTGCCTTGAATTTCGGGACATTGCAGTAAATTATGTGAATGGACACCAGAGTAAAAATTTTTCAAGGCTCTATAAAATGACTTCTGGGTTCCGGTGTGAAGATTAATGATCTAATCTGAAGGAAGGGTTTCAGATCAGCAAACACTTCCTTTCAACACCTTATAATTACTTTGCAGTGGTTGTAACTTTTTTGTGTTTCAGAATTGTTGTGGGGTGCGTCATCAGTCTCGCCGCCCAAATCAAGGGGTTACGGCTCGATTCTCTCTCCGGGTAGATGGGCACTGAAATCTCCTTTTGCACTCAAACGCAGCGCTGAGGTGGATTTGCTTTATAGGAGGCTCCGTCGTTTGCATCAGAGCATGAACCGAGACTTCATCTGATGTCTCGGCTGAATGCGAAAGATCCTCATGGCACCGTTGCAAAGAAATGTTGGGGAGGTGTTGTTAGTTAATTTGTCTCTATCAATCAGCATAACAAACATAGGTTAAGATGGCTATAATCACATCTTGTTTGTAGTATTGTGTCATGCAGAAATTTCCTAAAATGTAACTGTGATTACACTTCAAAAGCACTTCATGGATAGTAAAGCACCCTGCGACGACGAGGCTGTGAAATGGAACATGGAAATGCAAGTCTTTCTTTTATCCCCCAGTGAGTAAAGACCAAACATTCCTCAGACTGCAATCCACAAAGTGCGTGTCTGAGATTTGCTGGTAGATTGATGGGGGGAGCCAAAAGAGTTTTTTTTTGCTATTTTAGTTGTTTTTGGATTTGTTGTAAAATCTTTAACACGGCATATTTCAAATTACTTTGTGGCAACAGAGCTGAGGAAATGTGCAAATTGACGCCAAGTTGTACCAGGTTATGGGGTTACTGTCAGGCATTGGGAAAGAGCAAGATTCAGCTCAACCATGTCACCATAACTACCATAATTCATCTATAAGTAAATTGGGATTCTGTATTTCCAATCAATGTTGTCAAGATCTCTCACCAAAACGCTGACTGTCCATTTTCCTCCATAGATACTGCCATCCTGCTTAGTTCCTCCAGCACTTTTTCTGTTCCTCCCCATTCCAACATACCTCATCTCTTGTGTCTTCGGGATCCTGCCCCGTCAGTCCACACCCACCTCATTAGCGAAGTGACAATCAATATCAATGACACGTGGTGAACTTTGTGTCTTGAAACGGTACAGAGCCAGACATAAAACTACTGTAAGTTACAAAAGATAAATTCATAGTGCAAAAGAGGAATAATATGATTTTCTTCATGGACTGTTCAGAAATCAGATGGCAAAGGGGAAAATGTTGTTCTAAAACGTAGAGGTGGGTCTTCTGGTTTCTCCACCCCAATGGTAGTATGGAGAAGAGGGCATTTGCTGGACGGGGAAGGTCCTGAGTGATGGATGTACCACATCTTGGATATGTCCTTGATGATGGGGAGGGTTGTGGCCCTGACAGAGCTGGCTAAGTCTACAAACCTCTGCACCCTCCTTAGATCCTGAGCATTGGAGCCTCCCAAACAGACTGAATGCTCTCCACTGAACATCTGTAAGAATTTGGTGACCAAAGACCAAATCTGTGGAGCAAATGAGTGTGGAACAAACCGGGAAGGGGAGCAATCACTTTTGAAGTTTAGATAGGAATGGAAGGGAATCCTGAAGTAATGTGCTTTATTCTTCTGGACAAAAAATATATATTTTTTACTTGTTGCTGTGAAATGTAGATCAAATGTTACACCTATTGAAGGATAATATTTAAATCAGTAACTTATTTATTTTTTATTTAGTGATACTGCACAGAATAGACCCTCACAGCCCTTTGAGCCACACTTCCCCAGCAATTGGCAAGAACCACAATTAACCCTAACCTAATCACAGGACAATTTACCTGAACAATAACCTACAAGATACCTCTTTGGATTGTGGGAGGAAACCGGAGCATACAGAGAAAACTCACTCATTCCACAGGGAGGAAGTACAGGGACTCCTTACAGACAGCACTGGAACTGAACTCCGAATTCCAATGTCCTGAGCTGTGATCATGTCACACTAACTTCTATGCTACTGTCGGTTATTAATATTTAATAAAACCTACATTTTCTTCTCCTTTTAACTAATCCAATTATTTTACTAATGCTAGCCAATTTTATTTGATTTGTCTATAAATTTGAACTAACATCAGTGCCAAATTTTTTGTTGTTTATGTTTGGTTGCATGATTCAAATAGCTATAATTCAATTTTTGAAGAAGAAAAGTAGTGACTAATTTAATGGAATAGATGGCAAATACATCTTTCCTGTTGTTGAATAAAACAATTCTGTTTGATTAGATCTTCTCATCAAATCTTGGATCTGAATATATAAAAATGAATACTGTCTTGGAGGAAGTGACTATATTTATTTGTCAGAATTGAGATGTTTATCACCACATTCGCTAGCTGTTGGCAGATATAATGTAAACTGGATGAAATCATGGTTAACGGTCTCAAGTTATAAACTGAAAATAGAGATTTCACAAAACTCTATTATCTAGTATTTGAGTTTATATGACTTGGCTTCTGAAGGAAGGAATTTGTTTTTAATATGGAGATACAGCATTGACTTATGGAAATACTGTTCAGTGGAGAATAAACAAGGATTTAGTGTTGTTCCCTTTTTTCATGTAAATCTGTTAGATTTCTTAAACTCCATTTTAATGAACCGTCTTTGTGCAGACTCCCCGTTGGTATTTTTTTCAGAATTAATTGTGTCTTGTAAACCTGGTGCCAGTCTCGCATAGATTTCTCCAGGGTTCTCTTGGTGCTGTTGCTTTCTCTGTTTACATTTTCCTTAACTGATAATGTCAACTCCACTTTCCTGCTTGTTTGCTCTCTTTCTCCACCTCCCATGAATGGCAGGAAGCCTTGGAAGTCCTGCATGTGGAATGATGTGACTGTCTTAACAATTGAAGGAAGATAAAGGAGGCACATTGATATAATGATGTGCTAATAGTTGCTTAATGAGGCCATGTGGAGCATCAACAGTAAATAGCTGGAGGTTGTCAGGAAGTAAATCTTAAGCATTTGTGGGTGTCAGAGAAGTTGGTACTTTTTACAGTGTAGTAATGCAGACATACCTGCCAACATCTGCTGTGCTTGAGATCTAGGAATGTGTATCAATGGAAAAGATACTGTATATGAAGCAGTCCTGACGAAGGGTCTCAGCCTGAAATGTCGACTGTACCTCTTCCTAGAGATGCTGCCTGGCCTGCTGCGTTCACCAGCAACTTTGGTGTGTGTTGCTGTATCTGAAGCATATTGGAAGACGTATAGAAATATTTTGGGGGAGTTGGTTTCCCTGAAGAGGTGGTATTTCAGCGATGTACAAATTTATAATATACAGAAAGAATTTCGAAACATGTATTTCCAGACAGCAACTTGCAATTAAAGCTCAAAGTGAAATTTATTTTCAGAGTACACACTGTACGTGTCACCACATATACCCCTAAGATCCTTTTTCTGTGGGCATACTTCGCAAATCTATAGAACAGTAACTGTAAATTGTAAATAAACTGTGCGAATACAGATATAAATAAATAGCAATAAATCACAAGCATGAAATAACAATATAACAAAGTCCTTAAATGAGTGTAGTTATCCCCTTTTCTTCAAGAGGTTGATGGTTGAGGGGTAATAACTGTTCTTGAACCTGGTGGTGCAAGTCCTGAGGCTCCTGTACCACCTTCCTGATGGCAGTAGCGAGAAACGAGCATGGTCTGGGTGGTGAGGATCTTTGATGATTGATGCTGCTTTTCTATGGCAATGTTTCATATAGATGTGCTCAATAGTTGAGAGAGTTTTATCCATGATGTACTGGGCTGAATCCATTACCTTTTGTAGGATTTTCCACTCAAAGGCATTGGTGTCCCATTACCAGGCTGTAATGCAGCCAGTCAGCACACTTTCCACCACACATCTATAGAAGTTTGCCAAGGTTTTCGATGACACGCCAAACCTCCACAGACTCCTGAGGAAGTAGGGTCGCTGTTGTGCTTTCTTCACAATAATATTTATATGCTGGGTCCAGGACAGGTCCTCTGAAATAGTGAAAACCAGCAATTAAAAGTTACTGGCCCTCTCCACCTCTGATCCTCCGATGATTACTGGCTTATGGTCCTCTGGTTTCCCTCTCCTGAAGTCTACAATCAGTTCCTTGGTCTTACTGACATTGAGTGAGAGGTTGTCATTGCTATACCATTCAGCCAAATTTTCAGTCTCCCTCCTGTATGCTGATTCATCACCCCCTTAAGGTAACCTAGCATATTCAGCTTGGAACAGATATTTCTCATTCCTCATACATCAGTCTTCCTCTTGGGACTGAAGGTGAATTTTTTGTACTCCTCAGAAGAGATAGTTAATAAGACGGAGCAGGATCTTGATGCTGGGATGCAGGATGGTAGTTTGAAAGGCGGTGCATTCCTTCTGCCCCTTGCATTGGATTTCTCAATACCATCCAAAGGCTTCTGGAGTGGTTATGGGCCAAAGATTCCCAGGAAACAGCAAGGACGTTGCATTTCCTTAATGAGGCTTTGAGCACATCCTTAAATCTTGTTCCTTGCCCACCTGGTAGTCTGTTCTCACAGAAGAGCTTGCAGTAGTGTTTGTCTGATGTCATGTATAAAAGGAGCACAAGCTCCCCAATGTTGCTGATGGGTGTAATCAGGTCTTCAAAGCCAGGAATGCTGGCCTGGGAGAGGACACAGGTTTACTTAAATTTTGGGGATTCTGTAAGTTTCTGGAATGTCCATGAACCCACAAACACTACCTTGTTATTCCTTTTTTATCTTCTTTATTTATTTATTTTCGTACTTTATGAAGTATCTTCGTACTTTATGGATCTTATGTCTTTGCACTGTACTACTGCTGCAAAACAACAAATTTCATGTCATATGTCAGAGGTAATAAATCTGATTCTGATTGATATTTGCTGTAGGTAGTCCTGTCTCTGAAGCATGTTGGAGTATAGGGATCACTCAACAAACACAAAATGCTGAAGTTTGAACAAGCTTGTTTCCCTGGAGGGTAGATTGAACAGCTTCCCTTTGGTTTTCAAGATTAGCTTCACTCTTTTGGAAAGTTGGTGGAGGTGAGGAGAAATACTGTGCAAGAAAGATTGAGAGAAGTGTTAGGGTAATGATGTAGTTTTGTTTTACAGCAGTCATCTCTGAGAATGGTTATGGATCCAGTGGTTAATATCAAGGCTTGTTTGCTGTTATGGAGTAAATGTAAGATTTATATCCACACTTCAAGAGCACTGATGGAGATTTTTGGGGAGATGTTGTTGCTAATCCAAACTGTTTGGGGTCTGCAAGGAAATCAAGGATCCAGTTGCTCAAGGAGGTATCGAGGCCAAGGTCTTGAAGCTTATTGATTGGATTTGAGAGGATGATAGTACTGAATGCCAAACTGTAGGTGTTAAAGATTTTTCTAATGTATGCATCTTTGCTGTCCTGAGGTTCCATGGTTGAGTGAAGAACCAATGAAATAGCATCTACTGCGGACCTGTTGCGCTGGTAGACAAACTGGAGCTGAAACAAGTCATTTCTCAGGCAGGAGTTGGTATGTTTTCTCACTAACCTCTCAAAGAACTTCATTATAGTGGATGTAAGTGCTACGGGATGATAGTCTTTGAGGCAGATTGTCACGTTCTACTTAGGCACCAGTATAATTGAAGCCTCCTTGAAGCAGGTGTGTACCTCAGACTGCTGAAGTGAGAAATTAAAAATAACAGTGAACACGCCAACCAGTTGATCAGTACAGGTCTTTAGTACTCGGCCAGGTAACCCAACAGGGCCGACTGCTTTCCTGTGGTTCACCTCCCTGAAGGATGCTCTCACATTCCTCTTGAGACTGAAATCACAGAGTCAGTGGGGACTGTGAGAGTTTGTGATGGTTACTCTATGCTTTGATGGTCAAAGTGAGGATAGAAGGCATTGACACCTATGTCATTTGGTTTCACTTTGTAAGAGGTAATAGCATTCAAGCACTGTCAGAGCTGTCAAGTATCCTTCAGTAGTTCGTTTGGTGCAGAATTTCCACTTTGCCCATGAGGTAGCTTTCCAGAAATTGTACCTGGACTTCTTGTACCTTACCTGGTTGCCAGACATGGATGCCACCGATCTGGCCCTCAGCAGATTGTGGATCTCATGGTTCATCCAGGGTTTCGGTAGAGGAGGACTCAGAATGATTTTGTGGGAACACACTTGTCTACAACTGTGGTGTATTCATTCAGATCCTCTAATGGTCCCTTGAGCATGGCCCAGTCCACTGGCTTGAAGAAATCCCATAGCTGCTCCTCTGTCTCTCTTGACAAACTTGTTGTTGTTCTTTATCTCGGGAGTCTTGCTTTTTAGCTTCTGTCTGTACGCAGGGAGGAGAAAGACAGCTAAGTGAACAGACTTTCCAAAATGCACTCTAGGCATGGAACCATATTAGTAAAAACTTCAAGGAAAACCAATCCTGCTCATCGTTGCTATGAAATGACTTCTGTTGGAGATTGTTTATTTGGGTAAGATTTTTCTCTCGTGATTTTTACATCAATAACCTGTTATTAATAATTTCTTCTTGATGTTATGAATAACACCAAGAAATTTTCTTGTCATAGCCTTAGCTTCAACCTTAAGTTTCAAGAAACATGTGTTCCAGAACTGCACAATTATTTAACCGTTATTGTTTTTTTTGTCTTTACAAAATAAGTATTTTCTGAAATACAACATTAATTTTCAACTGAGTACTTTATATGTACGCAGTTGAGAAATGTTATTTTAAATTCCATGTGAATGAGGCATGTTCTAATGACTTTCCTTTTCATATTAAGGGGATGAATAGAGGTAGTAGCTTTAAAATTGATGGCTACAGTTAATTTTACTTTGGTGGCAATGTGCTATCCATAATAGCGACCCTGTTAGTTATTGAGAAGGCTGTGTTATTGTAGTAATTACTTTTGATATGGAGCTAATTGATAAGGCCTTTTTTTTGGCAGTGTGTATGTTTAATTACCTTTGTGAAGCTTTTAGAGGCCGATTGCAGAACTCGGTTGTGGAGCTGTTAAGTGCCACAGCTCGGATCCAGGTTAAGTTAAGTACTTCAGATATGTCCAGTCACCTTCTGTCAGTTTCAATACAGATGCAAATATGATAGGGCAAGGACAGTTATTAATGTGGTGATGTCAAATTTACACAAGATCGGACCCTCCTCGACATTACAAAAGTGGAAGCAGATTACAAGATAACACTTCTCATAAGCTAATGGAAAGTAGAGGTCCATAATCAATCTGTCTAAGTCTTCAGAAAGTAAATCTTTCTTTTTGGCACAGACATAAGAGTCAGAATAAGAGTTGTACAGCATAGAAACAGGATTCTCGGCCCAACGTACTATATCTAATTCAACTGACATGCCTATCTATACTAATCCCACTTGTCTGCATTAATTCCATATGTCTATATGCCGATTTCATTCAAGTACCTGTCCAGATGCTTATTAAATGTTGTAACTTCCTGCCTCCACCATCTCCTCTAGCAGCTTATTCCAGATACCAACTAGAAAAACGTGTGAAAAACTTAACCCTCAGATCGCCTTTAAACCTCCTCCCTCTCACCTTAAGCCTATGGTGTCTAATTTTAGACACTCCTACTCTGGGAAAATGACTTTGACCATCCACCTTGTCTATGCCCTCATGATTTTATAAACCTCAGTAAGGACATCTTTCTGCCTCATTTGCTTCAAAAACAGACCCAGCCTGTCCAACCTCTCCTTTGTAACTCAAGCTTCTCTCATCCTGGCAACAGCACTGTGAATATTTTCTGTACCCTTTCTAGGTTAATCACATCCTTTCTGCAGTGTGGCGGCCTGAACTGTACCCATTCCTCCAAGGACATTTTGTGCAACTATAACATGATGTCCCAGCTCTTGTACTCAATGCCCTGACTGACTAAAGACTTCTTCAAGACCCTGTCTAAAAGCATTGACACCTTCAGGGAATTGCGTACTTCTACCCCTAGGTATTTTTGTTTAATGGCACCCTCACATGGTCCTGCCATTCACTATGTATGTTCTGTTCTGGTTTAACTTCTCAGTGTGTTCTTATTCATTGAGATATCAGGTACACTGCAAACACAATCTTATTTACTAAATAGTTTCAGCATTTAAGTATTTTGAGGAAGGGGGAGAGCTACAAACAAGTGACAGTCTCAGCTGCTAAAAGCACTACACATTGAACTGTACATTTCAGAAAGACTTGTGGTTCCTAGAGAGGTGCTTGACTTCATCAGTTCTGGGCCAGGCAGGCAGAAATTGACTGCTTCTATGTGGAGAGAGTCAGGAGCACCAAGTTTCGTGGCGTGCATGTTATTGATGACCTCACCTGGTCCCTTAACACCACCTCTTTAGCCAAGAGAGGATAACAGTGCCCCTCCGTCCTGAGGAGACTGAGGCAAGTGAATTCTCACCACATTCTACTGGAGCACCACTAAGAGTGTCCTGACCAGCCGTCTGGTATGCGAATTGCAGTGCATCAGATTGCAGGACCCTGCAACGGATAGTGAGGACTGCTGAAAACATCATTGGCATCTCCCGAACACGAGGATTTCTGCAGATGCTGGAAATTCAAGCAACACACATCAAAGTTGCTGGTGAACGCAGCAGGCCAGGCAGCATCTCTAGGAAGAGGTACAGTCGACGTTTCGGGCCGAGACCCTTCGTCAGGACTAACTGAAGGAAGAGATAGTAAGAGATTTGAAAGTGGTAGGGGGAGAGGGAGATCCAAAATGATAGGAGAAGACAGGAGGGGGAGGGATGGAGCCAAGAGCTGGACAGTTGACTGGCAAAAGGGATATGAGAGGATCATGGGACAGGAGACCCAGGGAGAAAGAAAGGCATCTCCCTTCCCTCCCCCATTCAGGAAGATAGATCAGAAATGCTCCATATGCAGTGCCTTAAGAATTGTCAAAGACACCCCCCCCCCTCACTCCCAGCCTTCCTCCTGCTGTCTGTCAGGCAGAAAGTACAACAGCATCAGAACTGTTAGGCTGGGTAACAGTTTCTTCCGCCAGGCTGTTAGACGTCATAATATCCCGCTGCCACTCAGCACACATGAATGTACACTCTGTCTGAATGCCCTGGTCACTGATCGACTAGTCACTTTTTCATCTTTTATTGCTGCTGTTTCACATGTGTATACTGCTGCTTGATTTATTATAATAGTGCCAGCAATGTTCCCTCTAAGGTGTGTGTGCACTTTGCTACTAACACACAAAGGAATTTAAACTGCGCACAAAATGTTGTCACCCTCTACCTTGTTGGCATGTTAAGTGTATTTCATGATTGTGAACAATCCCATTTCCTTTTCCAGTTTCTGATGCGGACAGTGTTGATGACGTGGAGCTTGTGATGATTTGTCTGCAGATTTTAGAACCGGCTTATTTATTGAAGAAGTTATTCAGTGCACACATGTTGTTGTCACTGGGCAAAAAATTTCACAGCACAAGATTTTCACGCACGCAAGTCATTACAAATTAGAGGGAACATTGAGTGCCAGTAACGTTATACTGTCTTATATAAACATACACCTCGCACTTTATGTCAGCCTGTTGATCTTCAGGCCATGCCTCTCAGCTACTTCTGCTAAAGTCTTTTTGCAACTGTGTTTGCTGGATCGTAACTATAGGCACTGTGTTTTGCACCTTGGCCCAAGAGGATTGATGTTTTATTTAGCTGCATAAATGTTGAATGACAATAAACTTGAACTTGAAGTGAGTAAGGCCCAAGTGGGTTCGAATCACGTACACATAACGGGTGACAGCTGATACTGTGGCTTTGGTACACATGATATACCCCTTGCAAAATTCCATTCTCTTGACCCTAATCAAAGCAGACATCAGACCTGTCATGTAAGTGAGAAGAGTAATTGTGTCTGTTTTATCTTCTTGCCCAAATTCACTTTCATCCACAGTAGTGGATAATGTGCAAACGTAAATCTGAGAAGTTCACACCCAGGCAGCGAGAGCCCAAGGTTTCAGGCACCTACTCGGGCTCTCGTTGCCAGGGTGTGATCTTAGCTCAATGTATTTTTGAAAATGCAGGCACAAAATTGGGGTGTTGGCTAGTGCCTCTAGACTTTTAACCCAACAACTAGTTTTAGGAAATTATTGAAAAAAAAATGTTGGAAATAATCAATTTAAGAAAACAATGAGCTGAAAATTAACCAGAATTAAAAGATGAAATTGTAATGTACTTGGGTTTCTACATTGCCAGAAAGCCACCAAGCAATTGTCTTCAAGGGGCACCATTTGGATTAGCACCTTCAGTTTAACATGTTGATCCAGAACAGTTAATAATTCCAGATTTCAGCACTGTATCTAACAGTGAATAGTCACTGATCTGAAGTAAATTGTTATGATTTTTGCATGACTTAATCGGGTAAGCAATATAATCAAACTTTCATTGGAAGTGCTAAATCCAGACTTTTGAAATTCCAGAGCCAAACTCGTATTTCAATAAAAAAATATGAACATTGGTGAAAGAAAAATGGAGGGCTATGAGGGAGGAAGGGATTAGATTTATCATAGAGTAGGTTAAAGGGTTGGCACAATACCTTGAGCTGAAGGACCTGTATGTGCTGTATCGTTCTATGTTCTAAAAATCACATACTCTTTTATTTATGTGGCGTTTCCATTTTGGCTGTGCCCAGCTAGTGATGGAAGGTGACCCTTCCATCATCAGTGCTTGCTGTGCATTGTTGATGTCATGGAATATTCCACGTTGCTATGGTGACGCTTGCTGTTACAGTGGGCTCCCCTCCAACTCTCATTTTGGGTGGAGACATTTAAATAGCTGTGTGACTTGCTCTGTGCTGCTTTCTTGAATCAAATTTATTACACTCTGGGTATGAATTTAGTATGAAATTTGTGGATACCAGATGCAAAAATAATCTAATTCTCAGGAGCCTGAATGCACTTGGCACAAGAGCTTGATCAAGTCCGGGAAGAAGAATGGAGGAATGAGGCCACAGAGTTAAAGAGTTGGCCTGAGTTCTTGGGTGCTGCACGTCCTTGAACAGGCGCCCCTCTTGTGTTCATTCCCAAGAATACAATGCAAGCTTGAAGGCACGTAGACAGATTTATCCCAAGTGAGTATATTAATACTTCGTCCAGGTTATTTTTCATGGATTTTGATTTGGGTAAATCACCAGCACACTGCCCCTTTGCTCTTTCATGTGACTGGAACTTAATGTCTAATGGGAAAGTTACAGATTAATTTCTCCCCTGAGGGAACCAAAATCATAAAGGATTCCAGCATTGCCATTAGACCTGGCACATTTCATTTCATTCTTGGAGCTGTTGGAAAGTGATATAAGTGTTTGTACAAAAGACACAATCTTCAGTGTAAAATTACATTAAAAAAACATTGTTTCTGGGAGATACTGAATTTGCCTTCCTGTCAAGTGACAAGAGTCCATTTGCAGTTAACATGGATAGAGGAAAATGGAACATAAAATATATTCATATCTCTGCCTCTGTGGGGTCACTTCCACCAAATCAATCTTTAATAACTGGGAGCCACGTGTGTAGCGTTATAGGTCACAGATCTTGAAGGCAGGCCCATTGCTATTGAATACCCATACTGGAATGTTATTTGAATATATAGTGTAATCTTCTGCCCTTCCTGGATTCTTCAGACTTCCTTGTGTGACGTATTAATGGCAGTGACTATAAATTTGAAGGGGACATTTATTGTTTCCCAGACACAGGAAAAGGAACATTTTCTTAGTTGGATAACTGAGAAAGAAGTTTTGTCGGCAGTTCTTTTTACAACAAGTAAAGTTAGTTGAATTTAATTCCAAATTATTTAAATAGAAACAATGAGCAATTTGCAACCAGAAATTCTTGGACTGCAAGCACGCTTAATTTGATATACATAAATGCAGTGCTTAAAGGCATTTCGGTTAAATGAGTAGAAATCAAAAACAAGTATTAACAGCTGTCTAGAACCATTACCGATAGCCATTTATAACATGGTCCTGCTGAGCAAGACCTGGTTGGTTTTTATTTTGCACATGGAGGTCACTGGAATGGGCACTTATGTTTTAACCCAGAGCTTAGAAGCTGACAGTTCAGTATAGAAACAAAAATTAGTGGCAGCACAAACCAGTCTACCAACCAGAGAATAAATTAGCTAATTATGCCCGACACTTTCTGTATTTCCCATTCATTATTCATTCATTATCATTTATTTTTGCTGAGGTTTGTTTTGTTCGCTTTGTTCAGATGTGTAGTCCAACTATTCAACTGCAACATTGTACATTTATATAATACCTTTTTAATATTGAAAAGTGCGTCCGGGTCATAGAGTTCTATAGCACAGAAGCAGGCTCTTCAGCCCAACTCAAGCATGCTGACTAACATGCTTGCCTGAGCTCCTCCCATTTGCCTGTACTTGACCCATGTCCCTCTAAACCTTTCTCATCCATATACCTGTCCATATATCTTTTCAATGTTTTATTTGTGTCCACAACTGCTGCTTCCTCTGGCAGCTCATTCCATGCACTCTGTGTGGAAAAAATGCCCCTAAAGTCCACTTTAAATCTTTCCCCTCCTAACTTGTAATATACACTCTTATTTTAGATTCCCAAATCTTGGAAAAAGATATCCACCTTATCTATGCCCATCAAAATTTTTATAAACTTCAATAATGTTTGCCTGTAGCTTCTTTCACTCGAAGGAAAAATGTCCTAGCCTATTCCGTCTCCCCTTATAACACAAGCTCTCTGTTTTGGCAACTTCCTTCTGAATTTTCTTCTGTATCCATTCTAGTTTTATCCTTACCCTTCCCTTCATATAGTGACCAGAACCGCGCAAACATTAGAAAATGTTTTTCCAACATCTTGTAAGTTTGTAACATAACGTCCCAACTCTTGCATTCAATACTGGCTGTTGAAGGCCTTCTTCACCACCTTGGGTAAATATTTTTTTCCATTTCAGGTAACTATTTACTGGTATCCCTGGGTCTCTCTCTGTTTTATAATATTTCGAAGAGCCATGCCATTCACTGTCTATGTCCTGTCCTTGGTACCTTCCCAAAATGCATCACTTGTTTGAGGTAAATTCAGCGAGATATTGTAATAGGATTGAAATGAAAATTTCACTTCATATTGAAATCAGTGCTGTGTTTCTCACATAAAATATCACTAACATTTTATTTCTCTTGAACTTCTGAATTTACTGCTTATGATGAATTCATTCATGTTTCTGTATAAAACAAAAATGCACTAAATTTACGTGATAAAAGGCAAACTCTCATTAGATGAAAAGGCAATACTATGCATTCCTGGCATGAACAGAATTGAGGGATAAAGTGGGTAGGTGGGTGTTACACACACACAAAATGCTGGACGAACTCAGCAGGCAAGGGAGCATGTATGGAAAAGAGTAAATAGTTGACGTTTCAGGCTGAGACCCTTCATTAGGAATGAGAAAAAAAATTGAGAAGTCAGAGCAAGAAGGTGGGCAAGGGGAGGAAGAAGTAAAAGGTAGTAGGTGATAGGTGAAACCAAGAGAGGGGGAGGGATGAAGTAAGGAGCTGCAAAGTTGTTTGGTGAAAGAGATAAAGGGCTGGAGAAGGGGGAATCTGATAGGAGAGGGTAGAAGAACATGGAAGAGAGGGAAATGGGAGGAGCACAGAGGAAGGTGATGGGCAGATAAGGAGATGAGGTGAGGGAGGGAAATGGGAATGGTAAAGTGGGCGGGGGGGAGTTGTCAATTACTGGAAGTTCAAGAAATCAGTGTTCATGCCATCAGGTTGAAGGCTATCCAAATGGAATATAAGATGTTGTTTCTCCAACCTGATATGGCCTCATCGCAGAAATAGAGGCCAAGGACTGACATGTCAGAAGGGGAATGAGAACCAGAATTGAAATGGGCCATCACTGGGAGATCCCACTTTTTCTGGTGGATGGAGTGTAGGTGCTCGGCAGATATACAGGAGGCGACGCCTGGAGCTCCGGATACAGTAGGTGACCCCAACAGATTCACAGGGGAAATGTCACCTCACTTGGAAGGACTGTTTGGGACCCTGAATGGTAGTGAGGGAGGAGGTGTAGGGCCAGGTAGGGCACTTGTTTTGGTTGCAAGGATAAGTGCCAGGAGGGAGATCAGTGGGGAGGGACGAATAGACAAGGAGTCAGATAGGGAGAAATCCCAGTGGAAAATGGGAGGGAAGGAAAGATATGCTTAGTGTTAAAATATTAGAAACCCTATAGCTGAGAGGGAACCAAAGAGAAGGTTCCAGAGCCCTGACTGATCCAAAGAATGTAAACTTCTTTCCTGGTCTGGTTCCAGAATGAGTTCAAATAAACAGTATTCTTTTAATTCAGGCTTGCAGAATTCTATTTTCTACTTTCCTGGCTCTTGTTAGGAGTTTGTTTGCAGGTTGGTATCCTAGCACTTCAGTGAGTGATGGCTGTAAACACATGGCAAATTAAAGCCACGTGTGAGTGTTTTTCACCCTGACAGACAGCAAATTCACTAACCTGCCATGTCGTGCTGCATTTAGAGTCTAATGTGGTTTTGGTGAGGAGATTCGCATTAACTCCAAGCACTGGTTCCCTGTGGCATCACTCAAGTAAATGGGAAGTAAAGCTCCAATTAAATTTAAAAAGAGGGATGATTACTAAATTGTACCCATTTCTGCAAGTGGGTGTGACTATTTGGGCTCGTAGGTTAGTTTGTGGCTTTAACAGCCTGACAGGAAGACTGATTCTTGCCAGCTTCCTGAAAGAAGTTTGAGGGCTCTTTGAATTTTTTTTATTAGCTTCAGTGGTTTGGCTACAAAATGTTCCAGTCTGATGGAGCTGTTGCCATGAACACCTGAGGGCTTTTGGCAAAAAATGTACAAGCCTTTCCTATCCAACTAACACATTTCAAAAGGAAGTATGACCTATAAAAGAATAAGACAAATAATACATAATACTTAAAGGAAATGGTAATATACTCCATAATTAACTTCTTCACGTTTTTGGTGTTTTTCTCTTAATTTCTATAACTAAATAAAACCACCTATGAAAGGAAATGTAACATCATGTACTAAATGAATCCTAAGCTGTATTGGCTCAGAATATTATTTTCATTTCACCTCCCACTTACTTGTTGCTTAAATATTTGTTCTAACTGTTATTTGTGACAAATGGGGTTTGATTTAACGTGTGGCGAATAACAAGAATCACATGAGAAAGATTTGCAATTGAATGAAAAGATTTTCAAGACTTTCCCGAGTTTATAACCATCCTCTGACTTTCCAGATCGGACTTCAACTTTGAACCATTGATCTACTGTTTTGATTTATACCTTTTACGTATTTATTTCAGTGACATTATTTATGCCATCATCAGTATATTTTGCATCCTTAATGCATGAATCCTTTGATTCCTGATGAACCAAATACTGAGCAAGCTATGATGGGAAGTATGGAGCTATGATAAACAACACCAATACTGGGTCATTCATTGAAGAAAGAACCTTGTTGCGGTTATCTGTCACGATCTTATGATGTAGAGTTAATGAGATCTAAAATCTGTCTTCACCTTCCAAAACAAAGTGGGTTTCACTTGGCATTTTGCAATTCCATCCAAGCTTCACATTAGAATTCTCTGTAAAAATATGAACATTGTGGTCTCTCTCTAAGATTTCCAAAGCATCTTGATATTCTTGTAACTACAAGAACAAAATAATGTTCAAGGAGGTCTTCTAGATGATAATAGATTAGAAAGGAGATTGACTATGTTGGACTTGTAACAGTTTTGTGCAGGACACGGCGTTCAGAATTGGGCTGTCAATCCCAGGATGCATGGAGACATTTGTGAGGGGTGCTGGTAGGATCACAATCAGTGGACAGTGGACAAAGTTAGGCAGTTGGAAACTAGTGGTGGGGTTGGGCTTAGCAGTGACTTCAGGTCAGGCAGAGTGGGGATGTAGTGATGGAGGAGCTGAAGAGGTGGCAGTGGGATGGAGGCCACTGTTATTTTTGACGATGGTGCTTCCCTAAGACACCATGGCGGCAGGCCAAGAAAGATTGACCCTTGCTAACTAACAGGAGCAGATCACAACCCATCAAGAAAGTATTTTGTACAAGGGACATTAAAACGTGCTGTTTAACGTAGCTTTGCATGTCCAATGCCCTCCATATGTACTGTTGATGAACTGTAAATGAGATTGAGTTTCTGATAAAAGCCAATCATGTTGTCCACAAAAATGTTGTGCTATGTGATAGAATTTCTTGGCCATGGTCTGAAACATTATACAACGCAGCAGGTAGAAGGCACTGCCAAAAAGGTTTGTGTTTTCAAAGTTAAAACAAACGCTAGCAGCCTGTTTACCATTATTCACATTTTATTATTGAAAAGAACTGATTAGCCGATCAGCTGTTTCCAATCATTAAAAACCACAGGGGCAATGAGCAGAGCTGAAAGACGGAAACAGAATTACATTTATGTAATCACCTTATCACATCTCTTAGAAACATTTCAAAGTGTTTTTTGCAACGAATTGCTTTGACATGTGGTGACTGCTTTTGTAAGTTATCATCGCAGCCATTTTACACATTACAAATCTGCACAAACAGCACTAAGAGCAACCCCATTTTAGGCTGCTTTTAAGTAATGGTGAGGGACATTATTGACTAGGGCATCAAATGTTCCACTTCAGATGGAGTCAACATTCATTAAACGTAGATTATTAAACATCCTTTATTGCACTTTTGCTAATAGCACCGACCCTATGCCTATGGATTTAAATTCAGGTTACTATCAATATACACTTCTGATTTATTTTTGTACATAATTTCTTACAAGCAAAATAGAGCTATGGAAACAGCGCTTGCAGAAATCCGTGTGCATGTTGTGGCAGTCAGCTAACCTTTGGCAATTCCATGTCAGATGTATGGTGTGGTAGGCCAGGCTTGTCATTATTACAGATGCCAGTCGAAGGCTGTTTGAATTGCTGGTGTCCATGTTACGGTGATAATATTTTTCATCTGGTTTAAAATGGGCATTTTTTGATCCAAGTGCAAATGAGGCAGTGATGCCAAATCAACACTAACTTATTGCTTTGGATAACCTCCATGCGGGGAAATCTGTGTACTTTGAGAAGATGTTGAAAACAGGCAGAGGCAGCTTAGCATATGTTTCAGTCATGTTCCTGAGTCATCTTACACCTGCAAAGGTTTCATGTTTTATACCTCCCTGGTGACATTAAATGTATGCTACACTGAACTTCGGAGCCAGCGCCAGTGACGTGAAGTCAATTCCGCCGCCGTTTGTAAGGTGCTTGTACCCTCTCAGTGTGACTGTGTGGGTTTTGTCCAGTTGCTCTGGTGTCCCTTCACATTGCAAAGAGCTACAGGTTAGTTGGTTAATTGGTCACATGGGTGTAATTGGGCAGCACAGGCTTATTGGACCAGAAGGGCCTGTTACAGTGCGGCATCTCTAAATAAAAAAAGAGTGCAACATACAGCTGCTCATTAGCACTATCTATAACAGATGTAACTTTTGTGGCTCTAATTCTGCCAATGTCCACTATTAAGTCCTGAAAATTCCTAATACTCAAGTGTAATTCATCAGTACTTCTCACTGGGGGCTTTTTGCCCGACTTTAATTTGGGTATCCTTAGTTACATAAAATCACTGATTGTCTAATGGAGATTGTGCCAATTTTGATACAATATATTTTAAAACACTAATTTTACTCAAGTTCTGCTTCATTAGAATTATGGAACACCTCACAATGCCTCATGTATAATATTTCACTTCATTTCAAATGAAACTCCCAGTGGCATATTCAATCACAAAGTTGTTACAAAATCAGTGGAAAACAACTTTTGTTCGATTGCGTCTTGTCCTAACATAGTCAAATATTCCCCTTATTAGAATATAGAAGCAGCAGGCTATGTACAGTTCTTTGATTCTGTTTCAAACAAACTGATGCCGAACCTCCAATTTTTTTTTAATGTACTTCAACGCATCTCAGCTCTTACAATGAAATGAAAACATTCTGAATATTTTTAACAAAAATATAATCTTGTGTCTTATTGTCAGGAAAATAAAAGGAAGTGGGAAACATCTAACTGGAGACGAACCAGCTGACTTAAATTGCTTCATGCCAATAAAACTGGATTGGTCTCACAATAATTTCAGTGGAAATGTTTGCTACCCAGTTTGGAACTGAACCAAACAGACCAAATAGGTTCCAGCATTAGTGTATGGTCAGTGCTGAATTAATTGCTCCCAGCTGGATGACAGTAGGGGTACCACACGTGATAGGTATGCACCTGGTATTGAAAGAGGAAAGACCAGCCAAAGACTTCTGTTCTCATTCCCTATGTCTGCTCTGCATTGAACATGTGAATGTCAAGTGGGAGCTGGATGTGACTCTCCCTGATGGATTAGTGCTCACTGTCTTCCTCGTATGTGAAGAATGTTTAGCATTTGTTATTTTACATGATTGGTTCCAGAAAAGAGAAAATATATTCTATAAAAAATAGAAGTTAAGAACCGTGCTGCTAATAAATTAGTTATTGGACCATACAAACTAACTCTTAGCTGTACTTACTCACGTTGCTGTATTGTATTAAGACTAAGAATTGCCTGCCAACTTGATTCTGCTTATAGTTGGGGCCTAGCTTGGGTTGAGGGATTACATTGATATTGGTAGTGACAGTTTGATGTAGTTGAATATTCTGAAATACAGGACTGGGTGGCCACCAAATTATTTGGCTGGTTCAAGATTGTTATAAGCTACAGTTAATTTTTATATCTGTGCCATTACCCGTCCTTCATTCTGTAATTCTAATTAAACTGATACAGTGAATACTAGCAAGGAAATATTTTATACAAAATGGATGCAAATTTCAAAAACATTCCTCTTTGAGGTAAAAATTTCATGGATAAACTAAGTAAAAGCTTGCATAACAGTTTGTATTTTTATTTAATAATTTTAGGGTATTTTCTTTCGTCAGTGTCAGCAACAAAGTAGGTGTAAGTTCTAACAGGAATGCTAGCTTTACAATACCTGGAAGAATGATAATGAGTTTCAGGCAGGAGATTAAAGTCAATAGTGACATTTAAGAGATGTGAGGAAAAAAATAGGAAGAGTCTGTCAGAAGTTACAGATTGTGATAAAAGACTGGAGAAAAGAAATGATTTGGAGAATAAACCACAAAATTTCCAAAAACGACAGTTTTCCACAGCAAGTTCCTAATTCCATATGAAAACTCTCATTCTTCCTTTATATTTTGAATAAAGTGTGCTCCTCACCGTTTTACCATCAGAATAGGCATCCTCATCTAGACATGTCATAATCCTGACATCTCTATTAAGTATCCCCTCAACTATCTTTGCATCAGTCAAACAACAGGCCTACAGCAGATGCCATCTTGGCCCTTCACACAACCCTGGAACACCTGGACAGCAAAGATGCATAAGTCAGGATGCTCTTTATCGATTATAGCTTGGATTTAACACCATCATTCCCTCAAAACTAATCAGTAAGCTCCAAGACCTGGGCCTCAGTATCCCCTTGTATAATTGGATCCTGGATTTCCTCACTTGTAGACCCCAGTCAGTTCTGATTAGCAAAAACATCTTCTCCACAATCTCCATCAGCACAGGAGCACCATAGGGATGTGTACTTAGCCCCCTGCTCTACTCTCTTTACACCTATAACTGTGTGGCTAAGTTCAGCTCCAACACTATACACAACTTTGCTGATGACACCACTCTTTTGGGCTGTATCTAAGGTCGTGATGAATCAGCATACAGGAGGGAGACTAAAGACTTGCTGGTGTAATAACAACAACCTCTCACTCAATATCAATAGGACCAAGAACTGATTATAGACTTCAGGAGAGGGAAAGCAAAGGTCCATGAGCCAATAGTCATCAGAGGATCAGAGGTGGAGAGGGTCAGTAACTTTAAATTCCTGGGGGTCACTATCTCAGAGGACCTGTCCTGGACCCATCATATGAATATTATTGCGAAGAAAGTACAACAGCGCCTCTACTTCCTCAGGAATCTGTGGAGGTTCGGCATGTCATCAAAAACCTCGGCAAACTTGTATAGATGTGTGGTGGAAAGTGTGTTGACTGGCTGAATTATGGGCTGGTATGGGAACACCAATACCTTTGAGTGGAAATTCCTACAATAGGTAGTGGAATTGGCCCAGGACATCATGGGTAAAACAGTCCCAACCATTGAGCACATTTACATTAAATGTTGCCGTTGAAATTGGTTTTCGTTACAGTTGCACCATAAATAATTATAGTAATAAAACCATAAATTATTAAATAGTAATATGTAAATTATGCCAGGAAATAAGTCCAGGACCAGCCTATTGGCTCAGGGGAACTTCTTCAGCAAGAAGGTGATAAATTTGTGGAATTCATTGCCACAAGTGGCTGTAGAGGCTTAATTGTTGGGTATATTTAAACCAGAGGTTGATAGGTTCTTGGTTAGTTAAAGTTGTCAAATGTTACGGGGAGAGGGCAGGAGAATAGGATTGCAAGGGAAAATAAGTCAGCCATGATCAAATGACAGAGTGGACTCGATGGGCCAAATAGCTTTAATTCTGCTCCTATGTCTTATGATCTTTAGAAATTCCTCCCTCTCTTTCCCTTCTGTCTACCATTTTTCCAGCAGTGTGTTCCACCAAAAAATCAACAAATTGCATGATATTGTTCTAGTTGCCCAATGCATCCAAACCATCCCTCTTTGCTATGAAGTGCAAAATTGGGTTTGCAAAGACAGTGACATCATCAAGTGGACCTCTGACGATAGAAGTACATTAATGTGCAGTGTGAATAGTGGACTGAGGTACTTCGTCCAATTGTCTAATAGGTGCTAGGGTAATAGAACCTGGGCTAAATCACTTCCATTGCTCCATGGAATTCTATTTGATCCTATTTCCATGTTTTGGAACCTAACCAGATCTTGGGTAGCTGTCATAGAATGACTGACTACACTGTTTAAGTTAAAAGCAAATATTATCGCCAACTTCTTGATTTCACTAACTTTTTGGGAATAAAATTGGCAAGTAGCCGCCAACAGCATCCCACCCACAACCACTGCAATACAATCTCAACTTCAACTATCATTGCAAACTATTCTAACAACATGATGGTGAACTCTACAAATACAGTACTTTATTAAACAAGATGTCATTTCATATACTAGTGGTTGTATAAAATTGTTACAAGAAACTGATTCATCAAGTAGTTGCATTCTTTCATAATCTGACTGAAAATGTACTTTGACAATCATATTATGCCCCACGTTGATTTTTAATATTGGATTTGGCTTTCAGGTGACTTTCTTTTTAAAAAAAAGGAATGTGCTCTACATAGAAAGAACTTCCAGATGCTCTTACTTATGCTTGTCTGATTAAAAACGTATATTTTATGTGCCTCTTTTGACATTTATTAGATATAGGAAACCCTGAATCTAATTGCTGAGTTTAGCTATATTCTATATAGACTGGCAACAGGATACGGTCTATTACCGGAAGAAAAACTCCCAAATATTACAATGCAAAAGCACATTGTCACAATCATTGTAATTCTTCAGAGTTCAGTCACCTGACAGCATGATTCTAATAGAAAAGCACAACATGTCTTCATTCTACTTTGCAGAGGTTTCTTCAGTCCTTACATTTGTTATCATTCATTATAAATGTCCGTTATAAGCAAACACTTAATTATTTAACAGAGTGTGATAGCTCCGATGTATGCAACAGTCATTTGACAAGGAGCATTATTTTACAAATGTATACTTATTGCTGTAAAGTTACGAAACCCAGTTAATTGAGAATACAGAAAGCTGTTTAATGCAGATCTATTACCAGTTTATAAAGGCCTGGTAACCTTGTGAAACATATGTTAGTAATTTGTAATGAATGGAGGTTAAACCTTTTAAAATAGCATGTGCTGTCACATTTTTGGTGCCACATCCTTAGCTTATCTCTTTCTGAACCTTGTGAATTTCTCATTCCGCTTTAAAATATGAAAACTATAAACCTTGTCACTCAGTAAGTGGTATAATGCACTTAACTGTCATTAAATCAACGTACAATGATATCACTTTACTGCAAGTACAGAACTTGCAAAGGGAAAGTAGTGCTGGTGCTGGTAACTCATTGAGCTGCTTTTATTTTTTTTTAACTCTGTCTGATCCTGTGATCTACAGCTATGGAACTACTGAGCTGCTGTTACATTGCTGGCAGCACTGCTGGGAAAAGGTTCATGGACATTCATGGTCATTGAATACATTTATGTACTCTAGATGTGGATCCAGGCTTTGGCTGTTTGTGATATTTCACCTAGTGAGATGACCAAGCCTTTTGAAAGAGGGAAAACAAATTTACAGTCCTGATGAAGGGTCTCTGCCTGAAACGTCGACTGTTTATTCCTTTTCATAGATGCTGCATGACCTGCTGAGTTCCTCCAGCATTTTATATACTTTACACTCCAGTTACTCAGTGTGCATGGACATGTAACTTTGTTTGATCTGAAATATCTTGAGGAACCTACAGTTTATTTTCTGTGCTTTTGCATTTGGTAAAGAAAGAAGATCCACCCCTTGGCAAGTGGAGCCACTACGAGCTATAGAGGGGCATCCCCATCTATTTCACTGGCAGTTTATATCTCATTTTTACTTATTTGTATAACATTTAAAGTCTTGAAGTTTATTGCTAATTTCTCTTTCCGCAGAAACTGCCTGACCTGCTGAGTGTTTCGACATTTTCTGTTTTTATTTAAGATGAAGCAAAAGTACTATTCCTGATTGCTAGCTAAAGATTCCTGGTAGATTGGTGGAGAAAGTGATTAAGCTTGCTTTCCAGTATCTAGAGGAGGCAGAGGGTGGCCTGGATCAAAACCTGCAAAAGGCAGCACCTTCAGGAGAAGGGAGTGACAACCTGGGAGGAAAAGATAATTAAAGGCAGTGGAGCAATTGGCTTACAAAGCTTTAACTTTATTAAAATACTAGAAGTGCTTTGCAAACTGTCAATGAGAGTGGTAGTTTATCCTGATACCACTGGGGCTGAATAGCCCACTCCTGCTCTTGCTTTCTATCTTCTTTACTGTTGCAGTGATGGAGCATGTAGATGGTGCTGGATAAATAGTGCAGATTAACTGTGAGACCACTTTATTTCATTTATATGTACATATGCTCTCCTTTTGCATTACATGTATGGTTTAAATACAGACCAATTTTACTTAAATATCTTTTATGGGTAGAGAATTAAACAATTTTGAGCCATCTCACTTGTCTTGAAATCAGATAAGAATGATATTATGTCACCAGTTTAGTGAATGTTCTTACTTTTCTAAAAAGCTGTTTTAATGTAGCATCTTGCACTATGAGGTACAACACCAGCTTCACTACATTTTTCTTTCATAGAGAGAATGCATTTAGAGTTGAAGTTAGATTGTGCTTTGAGTGAAAGGACCCAGAGCACTGCAGTACTGACAGTGAATCTGTGACTTTCTTGACATGTACTGTAAACCCTACTCGGTTTGAAAGAAAGCCTTACAAGTTTCTGTAGGAAATAAAGTACCTTTAATGAGGGGATTGCATTGTGATGAAATGATGGCCTCATTAGAGGCCACTTTTCATCTGCAAACTTGGGAGACAGCAGTTATCTGGATTAGGGAAAGCAAGAGGTATGCTCAATCCTTATTCTGGACCTGATTTCAAGCGGTAGTCGTGGGATAGCAGTTGAGAGCAAAGATTCAAACAAGTCTTACCCTTGAGTTGTAGACAAAATAACTGTTGCATCCAAGGGGAAGTAAACTTCCCATCCCTGAACTACTGATTGAAAAGCGTAAGTGGGCAGAATTTCAGCTGGCCAGACCTTCATTCATCGCACGTACACAGTCCACCGATTTTAAAATGCTGCAGGTGGGAGTTAGGAGGTAAAATTAATCATTATGCTTGTTGGTTAACATCTAAGTATTTATCTTTGTTTTGTAGTGAAATCTTTATAAAAGTTTTTATAAAGTAGAACATTGAGATGGCTTGTGATTAGCCATTTGAAGTTAAACTCCACCAATGCCAAAAGATTTATCTTCAGGTTGAATTATAACCTTTGTGGTTCAGATGGTTTGAAGAAACATTTTATTTTTGTGTCAGTCTTTCTGGGGTTTCCTGAGAAAAGATGTAACCATTATGTGTGTGCTTAGTTGCTGAGACCAGATCAATTCCATAGTTACCAGTAAATATGACTGTTTGTCAGCTTTATGTAGTATAATTGTCTTTGAATTCTAGTTTTACTCTATTAATTGTTTTCACTCCTTTCCAAATAAATACTTTGATTTTGACTATTTAAATCCATTTCACTTGAAAAGTATCTGTATAACTGCAGAGTTCAGCTGGTTGAAATCAACTAATGAGAGTGGAGAGCAAAATATTGATCTAGATGCTGCTTGACTTTTTCTTTGGGTTCATATAATCAATGTGTGTAGTAAGATTATGCTAATATAGGTTGCTGACAAATGTTCCTATGACCATTCTACGCATTCTAAGTGGATGAAGGGAAGGCAGTGGATATTGTCTACATGGATTTCAGTAAGGCCTTTGACAAGGTCCCGCATGGGAGGTTAGTTAGGAAAAATTCAGTTGCTAGGTATACATGGAGAGGTGGTAAATTGGATTAGACATTGGCTCAATGGAAGAAGCCAAAGAGTGGTGGTAGACAATTGCTTCTCTGAGTGGAGGCCTGTGACTCGTGGTGTGCCACAGGGATCAGTGCTGGGTCCATTGTTATTTGTCATCTGTATCAATGATCTGGATGATAATGTGGTAAGTTGGATCAGCAAATTTGCTGATGGTACAAAGATTGGAGGTGTAGTAGACAGTGAGGAAGGTTTTCAGAGCCTGCAGAGGGACTTGGACCAGCTGGAAAAATGGGCTAAAAACTGGCAGATGGCGTTTAATACAGACAAGTGTGAGGTATTGCACGTTGGAAGGACAAACCAAGGTAGAACATACAGGGTTAATGGTAAGGCACTGAGGAGTGCAGTAGAACAGAGGGATCTGGGAATACAGATACAAAATTTCCTAAAAGTGGCGTCACAGGTAGATAAAGTCGTAAAGAGAGCTTTTGGTACATTGGCCTTTATTAATTGAAGTATTGAGTATAAGAGCTGGAATGTTACGATGAGGTTGTATAAGGCATTGGTGAGGCCGAATCTGGAGTACTGTGTTCAGTTTTGGTCACCAAATTACAAGAAGGATATAAATAAGGTTGAAAGAGTGCAGAGAAAGTTTACAAGGATGTTGCCAGGACTTGAGAAACTCAGTTACAGAGAAAGGTTGAATAGGTTAGGACTTTATTCCCTGGAGCGTAGAAGAATGAGGGGAGATTTGATAGAGGTATATAAAATTATGATGGGTATAGATAGAGTGAATGCAAGCAGGCTTTTTCCACTGAGGCAAGGGGAGAAAAAAACCAGAGGACATGGGTTAAGGGTGAGGGGGGAAAAGTTTAAAGTGAACATTAGGGGGAGGCTTCTTCACACAGAGAGTGGTGGGAGTATGGAATGAGCTGCCAGATGAGGTGGTAAATGCGGGTTCTTTATTAACATTTAAGAATAAATTGGACAGATACATGGATGGGAGGTGTATGGAGGGATATGGTCCGTGTGCAGGTCAGTGGAACTAGGGAGAAAATGGTTCGGCACAGCCAGGAAGGGCCAAAAGGCCTGTTTCTGTGCTGTAGTTTACTATGGTTTACTATGGTTACTAAAAATGTTGTGCTGTGCAATTTTTTACCCAGCGACGACAACATGTGCGCACTGAATGATATCTTCAATAAAAACAGTATGAATAAGCCTGTTCCAAAATCTGCAGGCAAATCATCGCAAACTCCATGTTGTCAACACTGTCCGCATCAGAAACTGGAAAAGGAAATGTGATTTTGTACGATCATGAAATATACTTAACATGCCAACAAGGTAGAGAATGATAACCTTGTGTGCGCAGTTTAAAATTCTTTGTGTGCACAATATCAGTGCGTGCACGCACACACATGCTCACCTTGGAGGGAACACTGATGCTGACCTTTCTACATTGGTAGCAATACTTAAGTTATCTCAGTCCAGTTGTCTGGGATTTGAACTGTATATCTCCTATCAGAAGGATTCTCAGAGTTTTCCTCCATTGTTTGTGATTTAGCTGACTTCATCTCGTGCTGTTCACCCCCTAGTCCCAAAATATTTTTCTAATGTTTTATGCAATGAAGGGTTGTTGTGATATACAGAGCTTTCATTTACTTCCTGCTCATTGGACAGAATTATTCTGTTGAAATTGTTTATTACAATTTGCTTTGATTTCTCTTTTCAAGTGAAGTGAAATTAGATAAATGTGTTTGGAAGAAGATGTGATGTCCTCTGCGTATAACATGAACCAAGTTTTTGAACACATTTGCATTTTTGTTCTTGTGCACAAACCAAATCTCTGCCCTCATGCTCCCTTATGTGAAAGTCTGTTTTGTGTCAGTTGCACTTCAGTCATTAGACTTTATCACAAGTGCAAAAGAAAAAGAAAGAACTTCTGATCAGAGAATGAAAGTTGCAAGCACCTGCCAATCTGTGAATTTTCATCACCTGCAACAATTAACCTTTAATTGACCTCATGATTTATAACAATTAGACCTTCTGGCTTTATGTAGACAGATGTGGTTAATCAAAGCTCCATTTTAGAAGCAGAATTATATGGTGATAACATTGTGCGAAGATTACTATGGGATAAACTATAAAATAAGGAAAATGAGTAATCCTGTTTTACCCAGCACAAGAGAAAATCTTTGTTTTCACATAGAGATGTCTTATTGATGGAACGTCAGATTGTGATGTCAGATTCACTGTGGTTTTGGAGCTGAAGGTTGAATTAATTATAATTCTGTCAGAAGACAAAAGTTATGTTAATGGTGAAATAAATGTGACTCAGAAAGTGAGCAGATCAATTGTAATGGAAGGATATTAACCATGAGGAGATTTTATGGAGTGTGAGGTTGGATGAGGAGTTGTTACCTGCTTTGCACTGCCAGAGTTGAAGGGCCGATTCTACACGCACTCCACACGATAATGGCTGCTTGCCTGTTGTAAATAGAGGAACAATAGTAGTGAATTTCCCTTCTACCATCATCAATGATGCCCTGACCCGCATCTCCTCCATTTCCCGCACTTCGGCCCTCACTCCATCCTCCCGCCACCACAACAGGGACAGAGTTCCCCTTGTCCTTACCTACCACCCCACCAGCCTTCGGATCCAGCAGATTATCCTCTGCAACTTCCGCCACCTTCAACAGAACCCCACCACTAAGCACATCTTTCCTTCTCCACCCCTCTCCACTTTCCGCAGGGATCGGTCCCTCCGCAACTCCCTTATCCGCACGTCCATCCCCACGGATCTCCCACCCGGCACTTATCCCTGTAAGCATAAGTGCTACCCCAGTCCCTACACCTCCTCTCTTGCCGCCATTCAGGGCCCCAAACAGTCCTTCCAGGTGAGGCAACACTTCACTTGTAAGTCTGTTGGGGTCATCTATTGCATCTGGTGCTCGCGGTGCGGCCTCCTCTACATCATTGAAACCCGATGCAGATTGGGCGACCGCTTCGTCGAGCACCTCCACTCCGTCCGCCACAACAGACAGGATCTCCCGGTAGCCACCCGCTTCAACTCTGCTTCCCATTCCCATTCGGATATGTCCATACATGGCCTCCTCTACTGCCATGATGAGGCTAAACTCAGATTGGAGGAGCAACACCTCATATACCGTCTAGGTAGTCTCCAGCCCCTTGGTATGAACATAGAATTCTCCAACTTCCGGTAATTCCCTCCCCCTCCCTTCCTCTACCCCCTATTTCACTCTGCCCCCTCCCCCAGCTGCCTATCACCTCCCTCATGGTTCCGCCTCCTTCTTCGACTACCCATTGTTTTCTGCCTATGATGTCCCTGCTTTTCCTCTCCCACCCCTTTGTCTTTCAAATTACTGGTCTTTCAACTGAACCTACAAGCATTTTTCAAATCCTTCCCCCTTCTTCTTTCTTCAGTCCTGATGAAGGGTTCCGGCCCGAAACGTCGACTCATTGTTTCCATGGATGCTGCCCGACCTGCTGAGTTCCTCCAGCATGCTGTGAGTGCTGCTTAGTAGTGAATGGTTCTCAAGAAACAAATCTAGTTAAGGTGAATGGATTTGATAATTTCCGATGTTCCAATTTCTGAACTCTGTGGCTACTGCAGGGCTGAGAAAGGAAGGCAGTAAAACCAAAGGAAAGGTAAACAGCAGACTGGATGTCATTTATGCCAACAGCAGACAAGCACAACAACTTGGGACAAACTTTATGGTTCCTTTAATGCAGTTAAATCTCTTGAAGCACTTCACAGAAATATTACCATACAAAATGGAATGCCAAGGCATATCAGAACATAATGGTGCAGGGAATTAAAAACTTGGTCAAAAAGTACTTTGTTAGAATAGTTAAGATTGAGAGAGGAGGTCGCGGGGCTTTAAGTAGTTGAAGGCATGGCCTGCAATAATGGAGTATGATTCTGAATCTGTAAAAGTTCAGATTTGGCATGCAGATATTTGGAGAACTATGATGCTGGAAGAGAATTCACAATTATGAAAAAGTGAGGCCATGGAGAGATTTGTAAAGGAGGAGAATTGTAATGTTGGGACGTTGTTGAATTGAGAGCGCAAGAGTGATGGCAAAAACAGTATGAGTTTGGAAACTGGTAGCAGAGCTATGGTTTTGCAAGTTCATTTTCCCATTGAGACAGATTGGAGATGAATTGAAGCAGGAAAGGATATTTAGAATCTGGATAATGAAGGAGGAAGATGAAGTGGTCAACTTTGCAAGTTGAAGTGGCTGTAAATTGGTCAAAGAAGATCAGGAGGAATATATTATCATGCTTGCAGCATTTAAGATAGGTTCATTGTCAGCTCTAATTATTTAAGTCAATTGCCTTCTGACAAGAAGTAATAACATGTTCTGTAATGTTGACATGTGTGTGTTAAATAAAATAAATCAGCTTGTACGACAGAAATATAATACGATATAGAGAAGCCAAAAACGGTTTCATTTCTTAATTTTTTTGCAAGAGACAGCTGGGATGATGTGTATAGAAGGCCTCACAGTTCAAAGGTCAGGGCAATCCAACTGCTGGATCTTCTTTGCATGACCGCATTTTAAAATTTGCCATGAAGTTGTGTGTTTAAATACATTATTGCACCATCTTAAATGGTTCAGCAAAGGAATCAAAAGACATATTTGCTACTTTAAACATTGTATGTTTAAAGAACAACCACTTTAAAAAAATGTGAAAGGTATGTAAATAATTGAGGGCAATGTTCTAACACAGTTGTTAACACCTAGTGAGCAAGATACCAATTTGTTAAGCATTCAACCAGCCAAGTGAAAACAAACATTAACTACTTATCATCTCATGGATGCTGCTCAGCAAATCTTTTTTGGCCCTGATTATTGCAATGGTAACTACCAGATTTTATTTTTAGAAACAACGTTAGTCAATGTGGACCAGCTGTTGGCTGGAAACAAGTGCTAGGGGGCATGTATGCTGTCATCCTGAGAGAGAACTGAACAGTTCTGCCCCACAAGACCATTTCTACTGTCATGACCAAGTCCCCAGGAAATGTGAGAACCTGTTGGACCCCTCAAGGTCCTTTCAAACCAGAGCAATTCGTCCAAAGCAATGACGGCAGCACTCATGTTTGAGTACCTTCTCTCATCAACCACTATTTGACACATTATTCATTATTGCCTCCATGATTGCTTATTTCTGCCTACTATCATCTCCAAAGCTAGAAGTAAGGTCTTCATACAACTCTTATTTAATGTTGGAGTTAGGCATTTCATGTGTTGTTTCTTTTTGAATGCCAGCATCTTGCTGTCCATGCATAACAATCCTTGTCTGTAAAACTGAGACACAATCCAACTGGTCCACACCAGCCTATGCCAGGGGTTCCCAACCATTTTAAAGCCATGGACCGATACCATTAAGCAAATGGTGGGTGGATTCCATGTTGGGAACCCCTGCACTCTGCCTTGTATCCTCCCTCTTCTCCATCTGTCCATCACTGACGCACTCCTCCACTGGTTCCTCTCCCATCCTCCCTCCTTTTAGTCCATACCACTCTCCTATCAGATTCCACCATCTTGAGACCTTTGTCACTTCCACCTATCACCTCCCAACCTCTGACATCGTTCCTGACCTCCTATGGCCATCACAAGCCACTCATCTTGATCCACCTACCACCTACCAACTTTTTCTCCAAATCTTCCCTCCACTCTCCAGCAAGAGGGGAGGACAATCTCCCCTCTTACTTTCCAGTACAGAAGAAAGGTCTCAACCTGAAATGTTAACTGTCCATTTTCCTCCATAGATGCTGCTTGACTTGCTCTGTTCCTCCAATATATTTTGTGTTTTGTTTGTAGAATGCCCTGTTGTCCTCAAATGGATCCTGCAGAAAAGATCTCCAATGGGTGGCCTTGCTTAAAGAGGGCAGGCAAACATACTTGGCTCTTCCACAGCAGCCTGGCTGTCCTCCAGTTATTACTTCAACTGTTGGTGAATTTCCAGGATGTAGGCTAGTTACTGTCAGGCAAAATTCTTCAATGTCAGTAGATCATCAGCTGCTATTATATTGTTGTTACCTCCCATCGCTTTTATCCTTCTGTCCAGTGGCCTGGGCTCTTTCTAGTGTCCACCTGTGAAATGGTGTCCAATCCCAAATCTGCATTGCAATCCTTGTCTTCAGGGCTACACGATGACTTTCAGCAATGCTTGAAACTGAAGTGGTAATGTGTATTAGTTACGATTTCAACTCATGCACTGGTTCCTGGAAATACTTGTAGTTAGAACTTGTAAACAGGCAAATGATTGTGACTGGCTTCTCATTAAAAATTGAATCTTTGCCTGGCTCTTTCCCCAAAGCTACGCAAGTTCAATTAATCCCAAGCATTATTGTTGGTTGTTTCTGTGTAGTTTCTTTTGTAGCTGCCGAATTCTGATCTTTTAGCAACAGTGATGCTGAGTGTGAAGCTCTAGTGACCTGGGTTCAAGCTTGACCTGTGGTGCTGTCTGTGTGGAGTCTGCATGTTCTCCTTGTGACTGCATTCACTTCCTCTGAATGCTTCAGTTGAATCCAACATCCAAAAAATATTTGGGTTGGTAGGTTAATTAGCAGCCATTAAGTCCCTAGGTGTATAGGTGAGTTGTAGTAACCTGGGATAAGTGAGCATGGATTTTTAAAATATTTATTTATTGTGATACAGTACAGAATAGGCCCTTCTGGCTCTTTGAGACATGACAGTAGCTACCCCTCATTTAATCGTAACCTAAACACAGGACCGTTTACAATGACCAATCACCCTATCAACTGGTACTACTTTGGATTGTGGGGGGAAGCTGGAGTAATCGGAGGAGAGCCATGTGATCACAGGGAGGCTGTACAAACCCCTTACAGGCAGCAGTAAGCTCATGGGGGGGGGCGGTAAAATGGAGTAGAATATGATTATGTCAAAACAGGTGCTGAATGGTTAGCACAGAGTTTTCGAGACAAAGTGCCCGTCCCTATGCTGTTTTTTCTAGGACTCAAGTTGGTTGAATTGTACTCTGTATTTTTTTTAGATGTAATGGGTGGAGCTATTCTCCCAGATCAGCTGGAAGAGAAATAGGTTGTTGAAATATTTTAAATGGAAAATCTATTCCAAAACCAGCTCTGTTTCCTTAAACTAAAGATATCCACTCCATGGTGTCTTTAGATCAGCTGTAGATTCTTGTGTACTTTGTCTGGTCAAAGATTCACTTCTGAATTAGCAGCTCAAGAGCTCAGACACCACTCCTCTGACATCAGTTCATCACAAGATCACAGGACAAAAGAGCAGAAGTAGGCCATTCGGCCCATCGAGTCTGCTCCGCCACTCCACCATGAGCTAAACTATTCTCCCATCTAGTTCCAATTTCTGGCTTTTTCCCCATATCCCTTGATACCCTGACTAATCAGATACCTATCAATTTCCTCCTTAAACACCCTCAATGTTCAGGCCTCCACAGCTGTATGTGGCAACGAATTCCATAAATCCACGACCCTCTGGCTAAAAAAAATTTCTCCTCATCTCTGTTTTAAATGGGTACCCTCTAATTCTAAGACTGTGGCCTCTTGTCCTGGACTCACCTAACAAGGGAAACAGCCTTTCCACGTCTACTCTGTCCACCCCTTTCAACATTCGAAATGTTTCTATGAGATCCCCTCTCACTCATGAGGTGGTCTTGACCTTCAGAGCAGCACTAAAGAGTGTCGTATTGTCAAAGGGTTTGGCTTTCAAATGAAATGTTAAACACAGTCCTCACTCAACACTTTCATGTGAATATTGGCCAACAGTAATTCTTCAACCAACATCTGTATTAAAACTAGGGATTGGTTCACATCTGGGAACTCTATCTAGGAACTGCTGAGACTTGCCCTTGGTATTTCATCTTTTCAAAGGAAAACCGAGCTTCATCTCCTTTTCCAAACAGAATCAGTGAAGCTCATTTAATTGGGGGGGGGGTAAAAATATGCAGCAGATCTATAAATAATTCCAGAAATTGCTTGAAATGTGCAATCAGTGTCACCAAATACTATGGAAATAGAGGTTTGCTGGATATCATCTGAGTGTCTTGTAGCAGTCTTAGTGAAGTGGAGATGCCAAACGTTGTTCTCCTCCTCCGAAGCTCAAGTAGCTGTGTCCGGGCTAATCAATGTAACTTTTGGACAGACTGCTGCTGGCCAGCTGCCTTTTCTTGCTGCTCTGAAAATTCTCTTTCCCCTCCAAATCCAGCAAAGGCACTGGCAACTCCCTGGTTGTTTATGCTGTAGGAGCGGACTGCTGGCTGCAGGAGCGATGCTATCAAAGGAGTGTTAAAGTGAAGGAAAACAACAGGAAACAGTATGGGGAGAAAAACTGCCTTGCTCTGAGGCACAACGCTGTAGTCAGAAACAGCTGCCAGCATACAAGCCTCCTCAAATGGTAAACTTAAAATGATGAAGTTCTTTGATATTCAAATTCAGAATCTCCTAGAGCCCATTTTATACAGGTGCTCAGTCTGTCAATATGACAGAGCAACTGAGGGAATCCAGTGGGACCACCTTGCAAGAATGTACTTAATTTGTGAGGGACTATTAAGGTAAGGACTTGCACAGAGGAATGCCCCAGAATGAGGAGCTGTCTGAAGCATACTCACCTGATTATGAAGGCTACTTACTTCCTGAACCCAGCTCTCCTGAGCTTGTCGTTAGGGACTCCTTAGCATCCCTATGAACTCCAAATTTGACTCTTAATTTTTGAAAATTAGAAGGGCTCTGGAAACTCCAGTGAATTCTCAGTCTCTGCACTTTGCACACCCCAGGGACAATGTTGTGACGGCACCTGTGATGGGTTGAAGGCTGCAGATTGTGGCCTGACAGGTCTCAGGGGGCAGCCAATGGCAGGAGTTCACAACTGTGATAATTATACCCCTTGTCCCATTAGCCATTGGTGCAGGTGCCAAAGGAACAATTTACCTCACCTATTAAATTCAGTATGATTGAACTAATGGCAGAGTTGGTAACCTCTGGATTTGCACTGAAGACCCCTGTAATTTTGACTGTTTACTAATGTTTCAGTGCTGTTTCCATGCTGAAATGAAAACCCAGTAATGCAAAATAATAAGTGTGAAGGCAATCTGCTCTAGCTGGTGATTTTAGCAGTAGTAAAACTTTTCCTCCTGTTACTTCTGGTATCAATAGCCAGCACGCCAGGTGTGCACAACAGCTCTGAGATCTGTAGGGTGAGGATGTTAGGACAAAACACTCAAGCACCATCAAAAGGGTTGTCTCTGACCTCACTGCAGGGATGCCCGTGGTTCAGATTTGAATGTAACCCAATGCATGAAGAAACTCAGCAAGCTGAAAATGTTTCCTGCCTACTTCTAACTTTCCTCTTCATATTTTATTATTGTATTCTTGTCTTGTTCTTGGCTCTCTTCAGTAAACATCACCCACTTGCTTGATGTTCAACATTCCACTTGCACCCTCAGTTACTCTTGACCAACATACATTTTCACATTGCAGTGATGTGATTTTGGCAGTATTAATCCAAGGGTCAGGCCCGGAATTAGCCTTGCAGAAATGCTCCCTGAAGTCGGGTCAGTATGCTGGCTGTCCTTCATTGACTCAGTTTGACACATGGAGTGTAAATAAATTGCAGTCTTAAAACCAAATCGCAAATATTCAGAGGTCAGTTGGAGGCATTATATAAACCTGCCTGACCTTGATCAAAATATTTAGAGAAAGGAACCAGCTCTAAATGTGAGCACTTCTAATTTTTGGGAGTTAGGTCTTCTCAAGCATAAACTTGACAGTTAAAGTTCCAGCCAAAGAGGTGCCAGTAATGTAAATAGGATCACATTGGTCCAGTATATGAATTGTCTTGTTATTCCAATACACACTCAGCATGCAATTTCTGGCAGCACAAAATCTGAAGTTGCACTGTAAATACATCTTAACATCTGTATTTATTCTTTGACACTAGACAATTGCAAACTGTGCTTCCACTAGACTTTCACATTGAACATTGGATTCTATGGTAGTATCTTAACAAAATAACAAAAAAAAACATACAAATGTACTTTTTGGAATTCTAGTTTTAGAATTTGCTGTGTGGAACTGAGGAAGATGATCCCTGTGGTAATGGAGGGATGGTCAGGTCACTCGTCTGAGTGCTACTGGTACCATGTAACCCAGTACTACCTGTCGCATGGTCGTATGGTCGGCGACTAAACCAACTCCCCCACCAGGCTTGCCAGGTGAGGAGGGTGGCTAGACGCACTGCAGTACGAAAACCAAGACCTGTCAAAGGGCGGATGAACCCTCTTGTAGGGTGAACGGCCATCTAGCAAACACGTGCCGTGAAGAGTAGAAAGGGCATCCTTTGCATCGAAGCTTGGTCTGGCCATTCACTGCAGCAGAACTTCCTCCAGCCGTCTTGGAACCCACCATGCCGCTGGATCCGGGAGGGGATGTCGAGAGGGTGGGTCTGGACCTGTGCAACACCCTACTCACCTAAAATCCACTCACGCACACACTGTTCCTTTCTGAGGAGTGGGGTATAAACCCCACTAACTGACTGAAAGGAACCATCATCATCCTATGGGATGGATAGCCAGAGAGAGAGGGAGAGAGATAGGCCAGTTGAAGAATTACAAAATAGTTTGATATTTTTCCATTATAGATAGAGATCTTACATTTCTAGAGCATTTATTTTAAGTGAGATGAGGTTTATTATTTTGAAGGAAAACTTCTGTCCTGAGGATTTCTATTTTATATTTTGAATTTTTTGTACTTATTTTCCTCCAACTTTTTATGTTTACGAGCAGTGATAAGTTGAAGAAATTCTTCACGTTTTGATAATATTTTGATACGATTGGCCAAATGTATTGTTTCCAACTTTAATGTCAGCATTTAGATCTGTAAATATAGAGGATTATTATTTTGGTTAACTCATTTGATTATTAAAGGTTTACATTGAAATTTAAGTCTTTTATCCTTTTTGTAGTTCAAGATAGTAGGGGTAGAAAGGTAAAGTTTGCAGGGATGTCTTTTCAGAGAATCTCATCTCATCATTGATGACATCCTGACATATACCCATATTAATATCTAGATACAAAGGCCGCCTACATATACATTGGTCTTCAGTAATAAGCAATGAAGGCTATGCAGATTTTAGATGTTGATGACAATGTTAAATGTGCCATTGAGGGCCACAGTGTAATTTGATAGACTTTTTAAAAAGTGTTCTCGTAACAAGGAGGCTATAGTTTTTAATTCTTTTCTTGCTAATTCTTCATAGCCCTTTCTGATCAAAGCTGACTTGTTTCCATCCACTGTCACACCAGTTCTGTGAGTTCTGAGGTAACTGATGAGGCCAGTGTGGGATCCTCAGACTCTGCCGCACCTGACAGGATGTGCCCAGTAAGTCATAAGGGCAAGTAATTTGTGAGCTGGCACAGTTGCTCTGTGTATGCATAGCTCCTTGCATGTGGAGTCAGCGAAAGTTCTGAGTTCCAACTCCACCATGACTGGTCAAGGGATTGGGTTTACCAGGAGTCAGGCTTCAAACATTGTGTGGCCCAGAAGACCAAAGGCTATGCTGGCAGTCTGAACAGGATGGTACATTTCATCACCAATGTTTGGCTTTGCTTAGAAGTGGCTCCTGAGAATTCTTTTCCAGGGTCTTGCTTTAGACTTATTATTTGGTGGTGGTGGCAATGTGGAAGGATAAGGGATAGAGGTTGCTCATAAAATTGTAATGTACAGCAGGACCAGATCGGTGGATTACATTTATTTGAATGATTCATCGCATACACCAGTGAGCAAGTCAACATGGCTTGGAGACTAGAATAATGAAAATGTAAGTGTCAATGAGCATCCTGCAGCTTGGCCACTGAGGTTTGGTTCACCTCTGTTCTCTAGTGGAGACCAAGAAGAACTTCATTGCCAACCTCATAAAAAAACCTGGTCTGCATCCAGGAGGGGGAGGCAGTTTCAGTGCAAAAATACAACCCTCTAACATGGTGTAATTGGAATGGAGGGATTTGGGAAGGCCACCTCCATCAAAGTTTACTGATAAGACACTTTTATCTTTTCATAACCTACATCAGAGAGGCAAATGCAAGTTTTCATGGCATCGCATGACCCAGACTCTATCACCTTTTAGAGAACATTGTCACTTAAGTGAGAGACTGCAAAAGTATATCTGCATCTCAGGTGCCAGAGCAGATGCCAAAGATAATTCAGCACTCAGCACCAGTCATGACTTGCATGGGTTCTTAAGTGTTTTCAAAACCCTGCATGACCCAAGCCGCAGGGAACCAACCCACTCAGAGCCAAGAATGCAGCGAACCTATCAAAGGTCAAGAAGTAGCCAGTACCCACTAGAAGTAAGACTTTGAAGATTTTCTCAATCCCTGTTGTTGTGATTGCCCTTGATGGCATCCAAAAGGAAACTAATTGGTGGTGCCTTATCACCTCTCCTGACCAAAAAGAAATCAAAAAGGCCATATACAACAAAAACAAGACTTTGAGTGCAGATAGTATCCACGCTAAAGCTCTAAAACTTCAGTCATAAATTGCCCACATCTGGGAAGAGAAGATTACATATGCCAGCAACCTGAGAGAGGCTATACTTGTGTAATAAACACACTGACCCAAGTGACAAGGCAATCACTGGCCTGCTGCTCAAAATGAATCAGAAGAATAGATGGAAAGAAAAATGATCATGACCAAAAAGCACATTGTAGGAATACTGTTTGAATTATTTCAGTTTTTAAGTTTAGACTGCATTGTAATCTAATTGCTGAGTAACAAATATTTTTACTTTGGTAACAACATGTGCCAAGCAAATATTTCCTTGCATGATAATTTTTCTTTTGCTAAGAGTCAAATCAGCAGCAAGTTTAAATAAATCTAAAATGTTGACATTTTGAAGAAAACAACAAAAAAGAGATAAGACCTAAATACTAAACTTGTAACTGCCCCATTGCTTAGAGTTAAATAACTAGTTCTCCTATTCTTAAATGCATTGAATTTTATGAACAATTTTTCTTGACTGCATATTAATCCTGGATTAGATAATTATAGAAATATTTCAAGGAAATAAGCAAGCATATTTTTACTACAACAACACATCAAAGTTGCTGGTGAACGCAGCAGGCCAGGCAGCATCTCTAGGAAGAGGTACAGTCGAGCATATTTTTACTATAATTTACAGTTTTTAGTATGGATTGCAATCTACTGTTGCTGCATAACAACAAATTTTACGACATATGCCAGTGATATTAAACCTGATTCTAATATTAATGCTAAGCTGAGTGTGCTATTGTTTATCAGGTGCATATCCACTCAATATTGAAGCAAGGAGACAGAGATATTGAAGTTTTTCTTGGATATATCTACAGATAGTGCTTAAACTGATCCAAAATAAAAGAGAGTAATATAGTCTCTAGGTATAAATTTAGCCTTCTAATTATTCTCCATGCCTTCTCTTTCTTAAAGATTTGTTTATTAAACCTTTGAAGCTGAAACTTAGAATTATTATCTGTAAGTTTTGTAGACACTGATGGCTTGATACTATAGGGACAATAATTACTCTGCCTGCTGCAGGTTTTTAATTTGAAAATATTTATGGAGATCGACCACAATGGCACACTTATGAGTTAACGTATTGCAAGGGTATTTTGGTTTATCTTGACTGGAAGTAAAAAATGGTGGGAATATCAGCAACATTGGACAGCAGTCATGAAGAGAGGATCCAACTTAAAATTTGATGTCAAAAACTTTTCAGCAGAAGTGAAAAAAATTAGACCCATTACACATTTGAAGATGGCACAAGGCAGGGAAAGAATATGTCAAAAAGAAAAACGCAAGGAAATTCAGTGTTAGGACAAAAGGCAGAGGACAGAAGAACACATAATAAGACCATGAGATAGAGGAGCAGAATGAGACTACTTGGCCCATGAGATCTGCTCTACCATTTGATGATGGCTGATTTATTTTCCCACTCAGTTCAATTCTCCTGCCTTCTCACCTGGCACCCTTACTAATCAAGAATATTTCAACCTCTAAGTTAAATACACCCAGTGCCATGGCCTCTACAGCCAATTAATCCCACAGATTCACCACTTCTGGCTAAGGAAATTCCTCTTCATTTCTGTTCTAAAGGGACATTCTTGTATTCCAAGGCTGTGATTTGGTCCTAGAAGTTGGAAACATCAGTATCTATGGAGGTGCAGATTATTAACACTCCAGGGTGGAAGGGTCATTGGGCTGAAATATTTCACCTCTGTAGATGTCACCTTGCACACTACCTATCTCCTGCAATTTCCATTTTTATTTTCAGATCTCCAGCGGCTGCAGCATCTTCTTTTTCCATTACATCAGCCAGTTCCTCTTTTAATGTTGTGATTGGGGAGAGTCCAGAGGAGGATCATGAGGATGATTCTGGGAAGGAAGGGGTTAACATATGAGGAGCATTTGGTAGCTTTGGGCCGGCACTCACTGGAACTTAGAAGAATGCGGAAGGATCTCATTGAAACCTACTGAATATTGAAAGGACTAGATAGGGTGGATGTGGAGAGGATGTTTCTTATGGTGAGAGTATCCTGAACTAGAGGGCACAGTCTCTAAATTGAGGGGTGACTCTTTAGAACAGAAGTAAGGAGGAATTTTTTTAGCCAGAGAGTATTAAATCTGTAGAATGCTCTGCCACAGACTGCGGTAGAGGCCAACCCGTGCGTATATTTAAGGCAGAAGTTGATTGCTTCCTGATCGGTCAGGACATCAAAGGATATGGCGAGAAGGCAGGTGTATGGGATTGAGTGGGATCCGGGATCAGCCATAATGGAATAGTGGAACATGATGGGCTGAATGGCCTAATTCTGCTGCTACATCTTGTGGTGACGTAGACTGCAATGCCTGTGTTAAAGTGAGGCTAAGTCACAGGCTTGTACAGCATGCTAAAATCGTGCCAACAGCTGCCATCCAGGAAAACAGTTATAATCAAAACTGCTCAATGGTAAAGTTCTTGAAGTCCTCAATCAAAAAATGATGTGATACGCTTAAACATGCTTTGAACACCGTTAGAACAGTGTCAATGGCCTATTGCAGAGAAGTCTTTGGGAGTAGGGTAAAAAATTAAAGTTACAATTGACTGGCAGTTCAGCCTCAAACATGCACACTGGTCAAAATTGTTTATTCTTGAGGAAACTCCACTGTGAACTGCGAATACTGAATTCTAAATTTGGGGAAGAAAATGCAAGTCTCTCTTCTACCCAGAAGGATCCTCGTTGACAACGAATGGCAAGAATGATAATATTAGCAGAGGTCGCATCACTTGTGTTTATATCAGAAGGTATCATGAAAAAGGGAGAGAATGCTATTGGTTCCTGAATACTAGAGTTCAAGGAACAATTTCCATAAGTCATATTTTCTGTAGCCTGGGGAACCCTTGTAAATTTAGCAAAGGAGAAATTGAAAATGTGGAATTCTGTGTAAGTTGTCCATCACCATTTGCACCTAATGTCACACTGATCCTATTTATGCATAGAAATGTCTACTGAATCATAGCAAACATTGGAGGTTCTGACGTTATCTTGTGTATTGAGAATTTAGTTGTACACATTGCAAATGCAGAACCAGCTGATGCCCTGTTACTGGTCGTTTATTCTTCAAGCAGTGATGAACAATACTGCTAAATTTATCTTGAGTACTTGCAAATAAGTATTTTACACAAGGAAGTCAGGTTAATTTAAGTTAATCTATTTGGACTATACTTTGAAAAATTATAATTATAAAACTAATATTTGTTCATCCATATCCATTGTCTGATTTTAGCTTTAATTTGTTGTTAAAAAGCTGATTGGCAATGTGATACATGATATCAGTGGGAAGGAATTATTGTCAACCATTCTTGCCACATCTTGGCTTCCACTGACTGAATTTAATTTAACTTGTGAAGACTGGTTGCTGTTCTCAAACCTGAGCTGGAATTCCATGAACTGGACTGGAAATGTTAACTCTTTCTCTCTGCACAAATGCTACGTAACCTGCTGAATTTTTCCAACATTTTCTGTTTCTTGCAATCGTCTTCTTGGCTGAGAACCTTAATTAAGGAAAATGCATTGCACCAAAGCTTTTTCGGCAGTAATCCCATATTTAGTTGAAGTCTGAGAGGAGAAAATGCTCTTGACCGAAACAATCTTACATTTAAATACCTCACATTTTTCCTGTTGGCAGTCTTCAGGAAAGTTTTATGTGAGCTGTGCATTTGAATGTGTCTGTGTGTTTAAGAGATAACTGCTGTTTGATGGAAAAGCTTTTTAAAGTTACTTCATTCTTATTTCTAGAGGAGTGCTTAAGATTCCAATACCATGAAGTACTCTCCATTAATGTACATATTTATGCAGCTTTAGCCCAGCAAACTGTCAATACAATGAAGAAGCAGGTGTGTCACTAATCATTTTTGGAATGTTTGTTGGAGATAGTTTCCTCTGTTTCAAGAATATAGACTTCAGACTGTCTAGCATTGTACACCTGTGAACCATTAAAGGAATGGTTATCAAGAAATACAGAACACTTACAGAATACAGAACACTATTATAGATTTCTTATACATTTAACTAAATAAAAATTTGTAAGTGATTGTGTTCTGACTTTCAGTAACTAAAACATTTTGCCAGTATAATATGAACCCTACAGGTCAGAAGTGTAATTAATACATAAGCTTAGTCAAAATTCAAAGTTCGAAGTAAATTTATTATATGCTCTGGGAGGTCATGAAGGTGCCTTGATATTTTGGTGTTCAAAGTGAGTATCAAAGGCATTGAGCTCATCTGGGAGGAAAGCCTCGTTGTCACCAACTTGGTTTCACTTTTTAGCAGGTGATAGCATTCAAGCCTTGTCACAGCTGTTGATCATCCTTCAGTGATTCAAGTTTGGTCCAGAATTGTCACTTGGCATGTGACGTGGCTTTCCGGACCTCATGTGTTTTACTTGGCCACCAGACCTGAATGCTACTGAACAGTTTGCAGATCTCATGGTTCATCCAAAGCTTTTGGTTGGGGAAAACTCTGAATAATTTTGTGGGGACACACTCATGTATGATTGTTTTTATAAAGTCTGTGACAACCATGGTGTATTTGTTCAAATCCCCTGAGTCCTTAAACAAGGCCAGTCCACTGATTCAAACAAATCCTGTAGCCGCTTGTCTGCCTCCCACAACCACCTCTTTGTTGTCCTTTATCTCTGGAGACTTGCTCTTTAGCCTCTGCCTGTATGCAAGCAGGAGGAGGCCAGCCAAGTGACCAAATTTCCTGAAATGTTGTCTAGGCAGGTAATACATTTCTAATTGTATTATAGCAGTGGTAGTGTGTTTGGAACCCTGGTGCTGCAGGTAATAGATTGATGATAATTGGGCAGAGATTTCTTCAAATAAGCCTAAATGAAGTTTCTGATAATGATTTGAAAGATGTTTGGTAGGCTGTTTCTTGTTTGCTGATCATGGTAATCAGTGCTGTAAGTGGCTGTTTAACATTTGCCTTTGGTGGTATTTAAACTGTGGTCAGGATCAAGGAGGAAAACTTTCTTGGTAAGTGAAACTGTTAGTACTTAATCATTAGGTACTCCAGGTCTGGGGAACAAGAGTGTGGCAAGACTGCTGAATTGGAGTACCACAAAGAGTTTATTATGAAAATCTCTGCATCAGCAGCCCAGTCCATCCTCTGTATCAGGAAGCCCTCAGGTCTTACTAATGTATCCAGCTTGAACAGAGTAAGCCAAGGCTCCATGAAGCAGAGAACACAGCAGTTCTTCACTTCCCTCTAGTCCAGCAATCTTGCCCTTAGTCTCCAACAATTGTACATTTGCAATCAAGATGGGAGCTTCCTGCCTCAATGTTTTAGTCTGGCTTGGAGTCCTCGCCACCTCCCTCTCTTAAGGCCATGGTGATACATGTTCATCCATTTAAAAGTGCTGTACCTGCATGCTTGAGAGTTAAGTCTGCCAAGTCCTTTAGAAGATTGTGAAATCACTAGTTTGTTAAGATGATTCAGAACTACCTTACTTAAAGGGAAATTACAGGCTACAGTAATCTTGCAGTTTGCAGTGAGAGTTGTTCAGAAGAAGTATGTTAAGAAATTTTTTAAGCTGCTAGTAACATGTCATTGGGGTTCACTGGTGCCATTTTGCCTGGTGATCAGCTGATCACAGCCTAATCAACTTCTGGACTTTTCCTCAGTGCCCCTGAACTAGAAAGAAGGGAGAATTATCCTGTGTTCCCATGCTCGAGGAAAAGAGTTTTCAACAGTCACTTAAGGCTTTTGAGGGAGTGGAGTCTTATTTCACTGGTATCAAGGAGAATGAAGGTGACTGAGTAGAAGTCCATTAGAAGAAAAAAAACCTGACAAACAAATTAGACCAAGGGTGGAGAAGTCCCTTAGACCTCTTGACTCACATTTGAGGGTCTTTATACAAGTGTCAACAGAGATAGTGGATGATTTGGTTGAAGATTCCAAAATTCCCTGGACTCTGGAAAGTTTCTAGTGCGTTGGAAAAATGCGAACATTAAGCCCTATCCTAGGAAGGAGAGAGACTGAAAGCAATTTACTGAAAAAGTTCTGGAATCATTAATCATGGTATGTAGATTAATCAGAGCTGGATCCTTAAATGATGTCTAACTTGCGTTTGAAAGTTATTTGAAGACATGCTGAAGAGAATGGATAAAGGGGAACCAACAGAATTAGTGTACTTGGATTTCCAGGGAGAGACGCGGCAGCATGGTAGTGTAGTGGGTAGCATGATGCTGTTACAGCTCGGTGCATTCCAGAATTCAGTGTTCAATTCTGGCGCTGTCTGCACATCCTCCCCGTGGAACGTGTGGGTTTTTCTTTGGTGCTCTTGTTTCCTCCCTGTCAAAAGCTAGGCTAACTTGTCATTGTGAATTGCCTCATGATTGGGTTAGCGTTAATCAGGTTTGTTGGGGGATGCTGGGGTGGTGTGGCTCTGGTACTATAAAGCATTGTGCTCACCACTACTCTACAATGCTACAACAGCAGGAGACTGTGAACATAGCTACTTTATTAGGTACAGGTGGTATCTAATAAAGTGGCCACTGAGTATATTAGCATTGATAGAATTGGCTGTAACAGAATACAGAAAGTTAGAACAAATGAGACGTGGAACTATTTTTTAAAAATCCACGGTTTTAATTCCAGATTCCTGACTGACCATCATACTTCAACCAATAGGAGGTAGGAATCCATCCTTCGTATCACAATGTTAAGCATGTGATGTGATGATATATGTGAGCTGAGCTCTGATTCCAACATTCTGTTTCAATGAAGTTAGTAGAATTGTGGAAATGGAGTCTTATACGGATATACCATGATACTGTGTATTTAGCTTTGAGCCCAAGCATGTTTTGAACCTGGCACATGGTTAGGTCCTGTTTGGTTTGGTTTAGCTAACTGTATGAAATTCTGAGCCTTAATATCCTCATTTCTAAAGCATTTGTCTGGCCTATCGGGACTGAGCCTGAGGACTTAGAATACTTTGATACTTGACCCAACCTTATCCTGAACCTGACATCATCCTGATAGGCTGGATATGCGTTGTATGCCTCTAGTTTAGTACATGTAATAGACAGTAACTTTCTGCAGCTGGTCATTTACTTTAGTGCTTTGTGGGATGTTTACATGTGCTGCACTTATTTAACAAAGTGACATTCAGCATATCTTATATTTAAAAAAAAGTCTTATTGGCTGTAAGGGACTTGGAATGCTTTAAGAATGTGAAAGGCACCACCTAAATGCACCATCTGCATTTTAGTGTGCAGGTGAATCTATTGTGATGAAAGAAGGAAAGCTAAATGAACACTTAGGTTGGCCTCTTATCTTTTCTTAGTACTGCGATTTATTAACTATGTGTGAAGTTAACTAAATCTCAGCATAGATTTTTGGTTAATTTAAATATATGGCTTTGTTGTGAATTGACTCAGAAGTAAATGCTTATTTAGGCTACTTAATGTTTATGAAAATGTGTTTGAAATCATTGCAAGTAAAATAGTCGTGGAATAAGAAGCAGGAGTCAGGAGTGTTTTAGTAATTGTAGGTTGTTGTTGAGTGCTGTTGAGTCGCCGTCAACTCATGGCAACCCTATGGATAGTGTAGTTGTCCATTGGGTTTTTGGAAGTAGAGTGGCAGACCTTTCTTACACACAGATACTGCTGCTCCAAGGGTGGGACCCGGCCGGATTCGAACTCAGGACCATTCGCCTTGTAATCCAATGCTGATGCCACTACAGCCAAAACTGTAGACATTAGGACAGGGATGTGTTCATTGCTGTACCTTCAGAACTGAATATCCAAAATGTATGTTTTACTATAACACTTCTAAAAATGTGTAACTTGCAGTGGGAGGGAGCCTAGCTTACATCATCACAGGTAAATGTGATTTTTAGCTCCAGAACTGACATTTAACTATGCCATGATCAGGTTTCCATTTTGCTATACAAACATTGTAAAAATAGGGTGGACAGGTTTAAAATGATTTCATAAGGTATAGATATACTAATATGATACTGTGTCAAAGGGATACTGAAACTATCAGGATATTGCCTGGGGTGGAGGATTTCACTTAGGTGAAGCTAGGTCTGGAGTGGAGGAGGTTAAGAGGGGACATGATAGACATATATAAAAATATCTGGTATAGAGAGGTTAGGCTGCAGGAAACATATTCCCAAGTTAGAAGTAGACAAAAGAGGAGGACACAGATTTAAGGTAATCCGAATCAGAATCAGGTTTATTATCACCGGCATGTGACGTGAAATTTGTAAACTTAGCGACAGCAGTTCAATGCAATACATAATATAGAAGAGAAAAATAATAATAAATCAATTACAGTATATGTGTATTGAATAGATTAAAAACCTGCAAAAAATGAAATATGTACTGTATATTTTAAAAAAGTGAGGCAGTCTCCAAGGGTTCAATGTGCATCTGGAAATCAGATGGCAGAGGGGAAGAAGGTGTTCCTGAATTGTTGAGTGTGTACCTGATGGTAACAGTGAGAAAAGGGCACGCCCTGGGTGCTGGAGGTCCTTAATGGATACTGCCTTTCTGAGACACCGCTCCCCGAAGATGTCCTGGGTAATTTGTAGGCTAGTACCCAAGATGAAGCTGACTAATTAACCACCCTTTGCAGCTTCTCTCAGTCCTGTGCAGTAGCGCCCCCCCCTCCCCCCCCCCCCCCACCAATACCAGACAATGATGCAGCCTGTCAGAATGCTCTCCACGGTACATCTATAGAAGTTTTTGAGTGTATTTGTTGACATGCCAAATCTCTTCAAATTCCTAATGAAGTGTAGCTGATGTCTTGCCTTTTTTTTATAACTACATCGATATGTTGGGACCAGGTTAGATCTTCAGAGATCTTGACGTCTAGGAACTTGAAACTGCTCACTCTCTCCACTTCTGAGCCCTTTATGAGGATTGGTGTGTGTTCCTTTGTCTTACTCTTCCTGAGGTCCACAATTAGCTCTTTCATCTTACTGACATTGAGTGCCAGGTTGTTGCTGCGGCACCACTCCACTAGTTGGCATATCTCACTCCTGTACGCCCTCTCGTCACCACCTGAGATTTTACCAGCAATGGTTGTATCATCAGCAAATTTATAGATGGTATTTGAGCTATGCCAGGCCACACAGTCATGTCTATATAGAGAGTAGAACAGTGGGGAAAAGATTCAGTGGGGATATGAGCAGGGCCTTCTCCACACATAAAGTGGCGAATAGTTGGAATGCACTGCCTGAGAGAATGGTGGAAGAGGCATTTAAGAAGTATCTAAATGAGAACTTGATCTTTTTAGCCATAAGTGGTTATGGGCTATGTGCTCAGAAATGGGATTAGTGTGGTTGAGTGCCCACTGGTCAGAGTGGATGTGGTAGGCCAGATGGCCTCACTACGTGTTGTATACATCTATAAATCTATAAGAAGATGAAGCTAGCAGTTCTTGTGATGTTGCATTTGCAAATTTAACTCATTTGGTAGTTTCAGTGATTTATACTTGGAGAATTGTGAACTCAAGTCCTAATTCCACTTAAACACTTGGCATTCCTGCGCAGTACTGCATTATAGTGGGTATTGTACTTTGGCTGAGCGAGAATTTGAAGCATTTGAGATAGATCTGAAACATCACAACCTCTGCTATCTTGTATAATTTTTCACTTTAACATCATGAGGAATAGATTAACTAGTCGTAGCATTTTTCTGTGCTTGATGGAAGTCATGTGTGCAGAGTGGCTGACCTATTGGTCAACACATTAACAACTTCTCTATTTCTACACTTTATACAAAGTGATTTGAGGTATTTCAAAGCGATTTTATGTGACATTATGTGTAAGTTAAGGAAGAGTTACGTTTATTGAGAATCCCTCAGGATATCCTAAAGAAATTTTTAGCCAATGAGTACTATTAAAGTTTACACACTATTGTGTAGTAGGAATTGTGGCACACAGCAACTTCTCACAAACTTAGGTGCAATAATTACCAGGAAATGTATAACTGGTGTTAGGTGAGAGATTAATCCCTCTGGTCTTATTTAAAATTGTTCTACAGGGTATTTTACATGATTACTTTGATTTTTAAATAATTTCTTTAGTGGGTTAGCAAGGTTAAAAGAGAGTAAAATGTTATGATATATGTATTCAATGTTGAAATAAAACAACGTACTTGATTTAAAAAAAGTTCCCAATTATCTTACTGTATTAGAGAAGAATATTCATTGTATAAAAAATGAACAATTGGGAAAGTACACTTCAAAAAATTACAGGCACTGATGTAAGCTTCAGCTTGTTTGTGGCACTGAATTTCAAAGAAACCCATTTCTTAACAATAGAGGCATTTAAATAAAATGATGATTTGGCATTCAGCTTCATCTTTCAGCACTGATTTTGTTCTTTTTTCATTGTCATTATCATTACCATTATAATTCTTTGGTATACAGGTATGTAGATTTTGCATACTCTGTTCTTTATATATTGAATGCAAAATTACAGTTTTGCCTTTGGAAAGGCTGGATTTAATGGGGAGGTTTGTTTCTATTCAGCTAATCTCCAGAGTACTTTTCGTTTGTTTAAAGAAATAAGGCCTATCCTTCACACACAACTAAGAACATAATAAATTATCAATCTTTTATGGATCTAAATGTCATGATCACGTTTTTCTGTTGTGTTTACCTGATACAGTGGCTGCTTTTTTAAAAAATTGAGTTAGATTCAGTGTCTGCATGCACTGACACAAATCCTTCCTTTCAGGAAACTATTAACTTAAACGATTGTCCCTGATTTTAGCTAACTGACAAAACTGTTTATATCTAGGAATAGATTTCAAAATGGGTTTGCTGTCCTTTTGATAAACTTAACTTTAAAACAATAGAATAGGTGGAATTTATTCTACCTCCCCCCACACACACACACCCTCACACACCCCCACAGACACTCATCCCAATGCTGACGCTATTTAATTTAGCTTGTTTGCTGTAAAATGATTATTGGAATGTGCTAGGCTTCCATTTATTGTATGTTGCTAGTGGCCCTGAGAAGTATCAAACCATTGCTGTGTATGTGTGATACAGTTAGAAATTCAAGTATAATCAGATGAAATATTCATGGCAAATATATTTTCAGTCTGATTATTTAATTCCTTCCCAAACATTGGAAAGGAGTCATTGATGTGGTTTTAGAAGTGATCCATTGCCAGTCATATGCTGCCATTTAGTTAATATTTTAAGATTATTTGCAAGCCAAAAATTGAGCTTTGAAATTATATTTAATGGTGCTATCTTGATGTGTGCAAATAAGCCATGTTATAGCAAGTAAATTGCAGCCACTATCACATAACTGGAAAAGATTAGAAGAAAATCTTTTGATTTTCTTGATGAATATACTATTTTTAAGTGGTTTTGTTTATAAAGAAATTAAATAATCAAACTAAAAACAATTGCTAAGTGTATAGCAGCAACTTCAATTCTTGACTATCACAAACATTCTTTATGAACTGTTTCAATCTGTGCAGTAACAGCAGTTTTATGGAAATGAATGTCTTGTTAAGCCACTTCAGAAACCAGTTAGCTACCTTGATGTGGTAGTAAAACTACACATAGAACGTCAAACACTGTTTAGGCCCTTCAGCCCAGAACATTGTGCTGACCTTTTAGCCTACCCTATGATCAATCTAACCCTTCTCTTCTGTGTAACCCTCCACTTTTCTATCATCCATGTGCCTACCTAAGGGTTTCTCAAATGCCCCAATGTGTCAGCCTCTATCACCATCCCATCAGAGAGTTCCATGCACCCACTGCTCATTGTGTAAAGAACTTGCCTCTGACATCCCTTCCGTGCTTTTCTCCAATTACCTTAAAATTCTATTCCCTTGTTTTAGCTATTTCCACACTGGGGAAAAAGCCTCTGGTTATCCATTCTATCTCTGCCTCTTATGAGCCAAACTTGTAAGCAATGGCAGATTTTTCTTCGCAAAGGACATTAGTGAATTCTTTGGGGATTTACAATGACATTATAAATTCAACGTATTTTTCTCACAACCACATTCTCTGATGAACAAAAGATATCAGAATTTTGTTTTTGCAATTCCTCTCCCTCATTATCCTCTCATAACCTTACCTGCTAATTTTATATTATGTTTCTCCTAGCAGGTAGCCCTCCATCAGTTTTGGTCCATTTTGCTAATTAGTAGAAGATGTCATGGCATTTTTGGCTAACATGCGATCCTGAAAGCAGATACTTAAATTATTGTGCTTAAGGAAGTTAATTTTGTGGTATGTTTGAATGGAAAAACAATATATTTTTTGCTTTGATCTGAACCAGTGCCAAAAGATGGAATAAAAGCCTTTGTGGAATTGAAAGAAGTATGATCAGTTTGGTGAGTGCATCTTCACAGTGCAAAATGACTTGTAATACAGCATAAATCAGGAAGTTGCTATGTAAATCTAACACCTCCTGTTCCACCTGTGGCAAAACCTGTGGGTCCCACGTTGGTCTCAAAAGCCACCTCTGAATCTACAGATCTGCGGTGGAAGCAAGTTATCCTTAATTCTAAAATACTGCCAAAGAAGAATGGGAGTTATCCTAGCTAAACAGATACTTTTCAGGTAAAAATCTGAATGAACATTATTTGATAAGAGAAGGGTAAGGGTCTCAGCTGAGTGTGAACTTGATTACCCTTTAGCTGTGTAGATACTTTGGTTAACTTTTCTCCCTCCGACCATGAGGAAATAAGAGACCACATACTTGAGCCACCATCCAGTAAAAATGGTTTCTGCCACTCTGCTCGGAAACTAATCTCATATCTTTCTTGGTTTTGACCCAGTGCTGCAAGTACATGTTGCTCATTCTGCTACAAAAATGCTCCAAGAATATTTATCTGAGATTTTGGTGCAGAATATTTTTAACAGAGGTGAAAGAAGGAAAAGAAATATTTTGCATTTATTAATGGTGCATTTGGTCTGGAAACCAAAATGATCAAAGTAAGTTTGACCACAGCTTAATGGCCTCTAAAGTCATTCCCTTAACCAATAGTTCCAAAGAGATCTGCTGGCAAGGTTAGTTTGATTTTGACCTCCAATCTGCTCACTACTGTGCAGAAGTCTCAGAAGTGATTGTGAATAAATGCTGCAGGACAGAGAAGCATATCCTGCTTGAATTTGGAACTAGAAAGGCCTTCAAAGTGTACAAGCTGAGTGCCTGTCCCTGAAGGGGAACTTGCTCAAACAGGCCTTCATAACTCTACTAGCTTTCACGACGTACATTGCTCTTCAAAAATGACTATCCATTCTTGCAACTTAGAACACTTGAAAATTAACCAAAGAAGTGGTTTTCAGAAGTTGTGACTGATCAAGATTATTTTTCCCCACAGACAGTTAACCTCTAGAACAAAAGACTGTGTCACAAATCTGGTCCATAGTCTTTGACTCCACGTCCAAATGTCACACACAGTTTATAATGAAATAATATAAATAGCTTTACTTCAGTACTTTTATTTTCCCTAGATTCCTACAACTTCCTCCACCCCCAGATTCTTCCAATTTACAGTGAGCAAACTTGGCAATCCAAAATTCTTGAGATAGGTGAAGAAATTGGGGCACACGGGAGAAACAAGTAAAACATACAAATTCTGCTCAGAAAGTACCTGAGGTCAGGGTAGAACCAATGTCACAGAAACTGTGAGAACGCCTAAGTTGGCGCAGTCTTTTATTGATTCTGTTATAGTTATTTTTCTAGTTATTTTTTATTGAATATGCTTGGAAGAAAATGAATCTTGGTTGTATATGGTGACATTCTTTTTCTTCTTGTTCTTGTTTGTCCATCGTCAACATCGATGAAGACCTCGACACCATTATTGATGGTGTCGAGACTAGCGCGTGACTTGGATTTAAGTGAGGGAGAGTTGCGCAGTGTCAGCCTCACTCTCTCTTCCCAATTCCCATCTGGATCCAGTGGCAAGACAGAGTCGAGACGGCTGGAGATGGGACTAGGTGCAGTGGATGACCAGGACGTCTTCTGTGTCTTGTCGTGCTCTACACGTTCCACGACGCTTGCAGAGACCGCCTTCTTGACCGTTGGACCTTCCATTGGTCTCGTCCGCTCAATCCGCCGGAGTCTGTCTTCACATGCTGGGATAGACAACTCCCTATCTCACCAAGGGTTTGAGACCCGTCGGCTACCCTCACCTGGTTTAGCCGGCTTGTCGAAGCCATTGCCCAGGGTGTGGCCGCTGTCGCATACAAACAGCTACAGGGAGCCACAGGTGAGAACTGAGTGCCAGGTGGGGACCAAAGGTGGACTAACTGCCTTGAAAAGGACGCGACATGTTACCCCACCAGAGGTGCTACCCCTCCCTGACACCCCATACATATATGTACTTTGATAATAAATTTACTTTGAACTGGAGCTCTACCATCTGCACCACTGTACTGTTCTATACTGTCCTACTGTTTTTATATATGTATGTGCATATATCCCCATGTATCTCCTTTTTGCTCGACGTCTTATTAACGGCTTGTTACCCCCTCGCTAGCAATCTCTGGACTCCGCAGTGACAAACCCACCTTTCTTCAGCTTCATATGTCTAGAGTGTACACAACTTTGGTCCCACCAAATCTGTGAGATTGGGATGTCTCACCCACCCAAATCCTGCTTTGTGTGAATGCTGTGTGATTTCCTGTCCCCATCAGCATGAAATAAGGTATCACACTGCATACAATTATAAAGAAATATATTTATGAATGTTAACTTAACTAAAGAGTTAGTAAAGAAAGGAAAGGAAAAAAACAAGAAGGGTCCATTATAATTAACAGTCAAATGTACACATATTGGAGATCAAATCTTCCATAAGCCATATTCACCAAGGTAGACCATGCCTTGGCTCCATTGAATCACGTTTTCCCACTGGATCAAATCCTACGACCAGTTCTCTCCTGCATCTTCTTTCTCCTTCTCCCGCTGAACAAAGACCAAGACCAATCTTAGCGCCCCCCACAAAATCTCTCCACCCAGTGTTCATACACACATACATGACTCTCACTTCAGCTAGTGGCTTAATATAGGGGATGACAGCCCCTCAGCCCGGCCAAACTTCAGAAATCTCATTTGGGTGGATGCTACAAATCAGTACTACAAAATAATAAACAGTGCACAATATACGATTAAACAATTGAGCTTTATAAGTTTAATTTGACTATATAGTTAGTAAAGAAAACAAAAAAGAAGAAAAAGGTCCCATTCTCACAAAACAGTCTAATGCGCAAACATTGGAGCTCACTGATAAACCGTTCGTCCACCTTCATTCGTCCTCCGACCTTCGGACCCTTGCTCCAAGTCCACTCTGTCCAGCGGTCTACCAACTCTCTCCATTCGCGCCTTCTCTCCTCGTCTCTCCCCAGCAAAAGACCGCGAAAAACTCTCTTCCAGACTCCCAAGAAAGAACAACATTCCAAAGCCCCGTTACGTCTAGTCATAACCCAAACATTGGTGCTACAGAGAAATCATTACGTTAGCAGTGAAGCATTACAGCATGTTACACATGCATGCAGTGCCTATAACAGATATTCACCCCCTCCCCACCCTGGAAGTTTTCAAGTTTTATTGTTTTACAACATTGAATCACTGTGGATTTAATTTGGTGTTTTGACACTGATCAACAGCAAAAGACTCTTTCATTTCAAAGTGAAAGCAGATCTCTACACACATACACACATATATATACCATAATTTATTGAGCTGGATTGTGCACAATAATACATAATCCAGTTTACTGTCTATAGTCACCCCTCAACACTATTTCCATGTCTGAGCTCTTTGTGGGCCTGCAAATCCAATTAACTTGGAGGCTTAATTGCTGTGGAATAGACGCAAAGAGCAATGCAAGTGTCAGCATTGTCTTGGTTGGGGGAATTCTGAGACCAGATCCTGCACTGCTCGTGATTGCCTTTTGATATTTTGTTGCTGCCAAAGGACTTGGGACTGCCTTAAAAACATTGATCAGGACAATATAAAGAGATCTTTGGTCAGGTAACTCAAAGTTTCAAAGAGATGTTTATTAAAAGAAGTAAGGAGAATAGAGGAATCAACAGAAGACATTTAAAAACATTTTCAAGGAATTTAAATAATTCTAAAATAGTGGTCACCAATCTTTTTAAACGCAAGATCTCCTACCTTGGCCTTAGCGAAAGGCAAGATTGACCTACTAAATCGTTTAGAGAAAAAACAGCTCAGATTGTACTTTCAACTTGAGGCCCTTTATTTGGGCTAATTGTATTTTAATTACATAAACTGCTTTTCTCAAACTTTCAAATTAATTCAACCAAGAAAACACTGTAACTAACATATCCAACAGGCCATAGCAGCATCGAGCTCATCCAATAACGCTTTGAATAAGCGGTGCTGAAGCGCTTTTGCTCGAATCAAGTTTATCAGTTTGACCACCAGCATCACTATATGAGAAAAGTCCACGACCTTCCCAGCCAAGGCCTGCTGATGAATCACACAGTGACAATTCAGGAAGTTGAGAAAATCAGGGTCATTACGGCACAGTGCTATAAACCCAACACGCACACCGCGCATTGCTGGGTCCTCATCAGTAGTAATTGCCGCCAGTTTATGAATTGTTGGGCACGTGGCCAAGTGGTTAAGGCGTTCGTCTAGTGATCTCAAGGTCGCTGGTTTGAGCCTCAGCTGTGGCAGCGTGTTTGTGTCCTTGAGCAAGGCACTTAACCGCACATTGCTCTAGTGTCTGTGCGAGGAGTGGCGCCCCACACAGACTTCCAATCTGCGCCTTGTAAGGCATGAAAATGCCCGACACAGTCCTGTCATGGTCTGAGTCGACGTTCCCCCTCCGTTATGAATGGGGATGTTACTTTCACAGACATTTTTTTAAAAACTCATTGTAAATATCCTCACTTCTTGTTCTCTCCTTTAAGTGCAAAAGAGTGAGGAAGTCCTCCTTTGTTGTAAAATCCTGGAAAGCCGTTATGACAAATACAACAAGCTGAGCTGTTTGTATTACATCCAGGAATTCACTGAACTGTCGTGAAAAATATTCACAGAGTGACAAGTCCTATAACACTTGTCGATGCACGTCCTCTGAGCAGCATGTTTGCTGGGCCTTCAACCCTGATTTCAGCTCCTCAACTTTCCTGGTATTGGTAAACTGTTACTGAGACACTAGTATATGTTTTAGGGGTATGCAAGCTAATGACACCACTGTTTTTGTTTCCCATTTCTTTTACATTTGGGGAATGTTGGAATTTAAAGGGGGAGAAGTGGTAATGTGAGCATTATAACGATAAGTTAATACCAATTAGGATCATGGTAATATAGCAATACTCCCACTACAGAAAGCTGTTTGTAAAGAGAGATTGTTTCAGGGGTTGCGGGGTTTTCCTTCCGGTCTTTTCTGCCCAGTGCACTTTAGTGAAAACCTCTGTATGCGAATATCGTTTCACCGTCCTAGATAAAGTTGTTCCTTTTGGGCATGAAGTTGTCGAGTGGTCCTTTTTCAAAATAGAAGTTACTACATATTTGCATCAAAAAGTTTATCAGGCATAATGTATTTGTGTATTTATTTTTTCTTTTTTTTTGGGATAACCTGGGAAAGTCTCAAAGATCGACCGGTCGGTCGCGATCGACTGGTTGGCAACCACTATTCTAAAACTTATTTGAAAATATATTTTTAAAAATGTTAAAGCATCTTTGGGTGTTATAGGATCTACCCCAGACTCCTTTCTGTTCCTTTAACCTATTCCTCCACTGTGCTGTCATATTCCATCTGTTCACTGGCACATCTTGTTACTTAACCGTTCCTTAGTCCTTACCAAACTTCTCACAGTCCTTAGCAAACTTCTCACTTCCTTAGTCCTTAGCAAACTTCTCACTTCCTAAGTCCTTCTCACAGTCCTTAGCAAACTTCTCACAGTCTATTCTCTGAAAGCTTGAAGTTGTTCAGACTTCTGTGGCATGTGTCCTGGCTCTTAGTGTTCTTTTTTCTTTAATTTATGTGTTCGTTGACATCCATTTACTCCCCATTATGCAATACCTATTTTTTAAACTTCTTGTCCTTGATTCCAAGTTCTCCCATAGCTTCAGCTGCACCCCTTCTGCCAGTAACCCGCTGAAAATCTAAGCTCCTCCAAGTCTGGCCACCTACATGTTCTTGATTTAAACACTTCTCCTTCAACAGCCATTTCTCTAAGTTCTCTGATTCCTCTCTAAAACTCTAATTGTCCTTTCTTCTTTTGGATGTTCTTTAAAAAAAATCTCTTTGAAATTTTGAGTTAGCTGACCAAAGATCTCTTTATATTGCTCTGATCAATGTCTTTTTCCCTCTGTTAAACCTTAAAATATTCAGCTGCATGAAGGATACTATATATCGTAAATATAAACTTGGCATTATTATGTTGTGAGGAGAGGTTAGTTTGATAGAACATGATCAAATCTCCCCTGGAAATGTATTGGTAAAATCCAGACTGAAGTTATAAAGAATCTTTCCCATATTCAAGCTTCTGTATATCAACAAGTCTTTAAACTTAAATGAGAGTGACCAAAGAAATTAAAGGACGAAAGAAATAACTTGAGCATCTCATAGCAGAATGAACCAACTACTACTACCGTCGACTCAGGCCTAGGGGAAGAATGAACCAAATTAAGTAGAAATTATTGCAAATTAGTAAAAGAACAGCAAGCACTATTGGTTTTACCTTTTCTAAAAGTTTTCTACTGAAGATTTCTTTCAGGAAACTGAGTTATTTTAAAGAAACATAAATGAAAAATTGTCCTAAGTCACATGTGCCCAGCAGCTGAATGTTACTCTCTGCTTCCAAAATCTGTGGAAGCTGAGTGTACTCTACTCTACTGCATTGTAGAGACCCAACTATGGTGTGCATATGGTAAACGTGACTAAGGACTAAATGTGATGATTTTTATTGGGAAATATTTCTGATATGGCTTCTCTACAAATCTTCCTCAGAAAACTGCGAATGCTTGAATTGTAAATATATATGACATCATGTATTTTCTTACCATTTTTACACTGATGTTCAAGGAAGTAAGTGGATTTTTATTTTGCCCATGTGACTCTACAAATGCAGGTGGTAGTAGCAATTTTCAAGTCGTATTTTGTATAATAGCTTGGTATTATGTGTCACAGACGCACTTTGAAATTTTTCTACACATCTTAATTCTCTTCTCATGGCTAGACCAGATCCTCACATTCAAATGACATAAGCAGATTTATCACAATGCATATTAACAGCAAACCAGTTAAGCTGCAAAGTGAAGTCCCTTGTGTTAGACTGGATTTCAACCAAGGCAGTGATAAAAGCCTGCGGGGAAAAATCAGCCATTATTTCTGTGATTCAAAACTATGGTTACAATAAGCAATTAATGAAAATTGATTACTCAGAACTCACTCCCGTGAGCTGTATGTTTTATCACGATCTGCACCTTGAAGGAGCTCAGGAGGGAAATAGAACTCCGGAGATGAGGGAGTGTTGCAGAAGCTAAGGGCAAAAGAGGGCGAGGTTTGGATCCACAGAAGTACATATGCTACAGAATTATAAGGAAACCTTTACAAGTTTTCATGCTGCCCCTGCAAGCTTTGCATTCTTTTGGTGACCGGATAGACTGGTGAGAAAGTCACCTCTGTGCCCGTGCAGTCTCATGATTAAAGAAGACAGCCTCAGAACATGTCATCGGAGCTGAGTACTAATTTAAAAAGGACTCTGCCTCCTCAGGGTCATCCTTCCTTGTTTTGATAGTCAATGAAATAAGAACAGGAAGGACTAAGAAGTAATTTCCTCCCATCTCACCCCTCACCACCAGTTAAAATCGGTTCCATTTAACTTCAACCCTCAACTTAAGTAGATAGTGGAAAATGGATAAATGCTATTTATTTATGGTGTGTGGGAAGTACTGAACTTCTACCCCAGTACAAGCATCCTCAGCCTGTAAGGAGATGAATTTTGCAAAGATTACTGTGTATGTCCCTTTGTCATGTACTCAGCGTAGTCATAAACAGTAGGTTGTCCGCACCCCACAGAGAAGGCAGGAAACCTGGCTCATTCCCAGCTCTACTTCAGTTTGCATGATGAAGAAAAATGCAAAGTATCCCCTGAATTATGACAGCAGCATGTGCTAATGTAACTATTATTAAATGGATAGCAGATCTTGAATAAATCAGAATCAGAAATCTGGTTTAATATCATTGGCATATGTCATAAAATTTGATGTTTTGCGGCAGCAGTGCATTGCAATTCATAATGACAACTATAAATGACAATGAAGTATATATAAAAAAGAAAATTAAATTACATAAGTAGTGAAAAATGAGAAGAAAAAATACTGAATGAATGTGTTCGTTGTCTATTCAGAAATCTGATGGCTAAGGGGAAGTAGTTGTTCCTGAAATGTTGAGTTTGTGTCTTCAGGTTCCTTTACCTCTTCCTTGATGGTAGCAATGAGAAGAGGGCCTGTCCTTGGTGAAGGGAAACCTTAATGATAAATGCCACCTTTTTTGAGACCTTTTGAAGTTGTCCAGGATGCTAAGGAGACTATTGCCCATGATGGAGCTGGCTGAAATTACAACTTTCTGCAGCTTTTTCCTGTCTTGTATAGTGGCCCCTCCATAGCAGACAGTGGAGCAATCAATTAGGATGCTCTCCATGGAACATCTATAGTAGTTTGCAAGAGCCTTGGGTGACATACCAAGTCTCCTCGAGCTCCTAATAAAATATAGTTTCTGACGTGCCTTCTTTGTAATTACATCAATTTGTAAATGTAAGTCCAACCCAGCCAATTACTGCCCTGTCAGCCTACTCTCAATCATCAGTAATGGAAGGGGTCATCAACAGTGCTATCATGCAGCACCTACTCGCCAATAACCTGCTTGAGGACGCCCATTTTGGGTTCTGTCAAGGCCACTCAACTCCTGATGTCGTCACCTCCTTGGTCCAATCATGGACCAAAGAGGTAAATACCAGAGGTGAGGTGAAAGTGATAGCCCTCGACATCAAGGCAACATTTGACTGAGTATGGTATCAAGGTGCCCTAGCTAAAATGGAGTCAATGCGAATTAGGGGAAAAAACCTTTGCTGGTTGGAATCATACCTGATACAAAGGAAGATGGTCGTGGTGGTTGGAGGTCAATCGTCTCATCCTCAGGACATCTCAGCAGGAGTTCCTCAGGGAAATGTCCTAGGGCCAACCATCTTAAGCTGCTTCATCAATGACCTTCCCTCTGTCATAAGGTCAGAAGTGGAGATGCTCTCAGATGACTGCACAATGTTCTGCACCATTTGTGACTCCTCAGATAGGGAAGCAGTTCATACCCAAATGCAGCAGGACCTGGACAATATCCAGGCTTGGGCTGACAAGTGGCAAGTAACATTCGAGCCATGCAAGTGCCAGGCAATGGCCATCTCCAACAACGGAGGCTCTAATCATCGTCCCTTGACATTCAGAGGTATCACCATCACTGAATCCCCTACTGTCAACATCCTGGGGGTTACCATTGACAGAAAACTGAACTGGTCTAGCCATATAAACACTGTGACTACCAGAGCAAGTCAAAGGCTAGGAATCCTGTGGCATGTAACTCACCTCCTGATTCCCCAAAGCCTGTCCACCATCTACAATGCTCAGGTCAGGAGTAATGGAATACTTGCCATTCACCTGGATGATTGCAGCTCCATCAACACTCAAGAAGCTTGACAGCATCCAGTACAAGGCAGCCCACTTGATTGGTACTGCTTCCATAAGCATCCAAACCTTCCACCATCGATGAAGAGTTGCAGCAGTGTATACTTTCTATAAGATGCTCTGCAACAATACACCAAAGTTCCTAAGGCAGCACCTTCCAGACCCATGACCACTAACATGTAGAAGGATGTGAACAGCAGATACCAGGGAACACCACTACTTGGAAATCCCCCTCCAAGTCACTCACCATCCTGACTTGGAAACATAACACCGTTCCTTCATTGTTGTTGGGTCAAAATTATGGAATTCCCTCCCTAACAGCACTGTCGGTGTACCTACACCTCGGATTGCAGTGGTTCAAGAAGGCAGTTCATCTCCACCTTCTCAAGGGCAGCAAGGGATGGGCAATAAATGCTGGCTTAGCTGGCTATGCCCACATCCTGTAAATGAATGAACAATAAAAGAAAAGTTGGGCCCAGGATAGATCTTCAGAGATATTGACATCCAGTAACTTGAAACTGCTCAGCCCTTCCACTTCTGATCCCTTGAGAAGGACTAGTGTGTGTTCTCTCGACTTCCCCTTTCTGAAGTCCACTATCAGCTCCTTGGTCTTACTGATGCTGAGTACAAGATTGTTGCTGTGACACCACTCAACCAGCTATCTCACTTCTGTTTGCCTCCTCCTCATCATCTGAAATTTTGCAAATATTTGTGTTGTCAGCAAATTTATAGATAGAGTTTGAGCTGTGCTCAGCAACACTATAGTAGGTGCAGAGAGAGAAGAGCAGTGAGCTAAGCATGCATTACTGAGGCTCACCATTGTTGAGATATTATTTCTGATCTGCACAGTCTATGGTCTCCCAGTAAAGAAGTCAAAGATCCAGTTGCAGAGGGAAGTATAGAGACCCAGGTTCTGGAGCTTGTTGATTTGAACTGAGAGTAATAGAAACATAGAAACATAGAAAATAGGTGCAGGAGTAGGCCATTCGGCCCTTCAAGCCTGCACCGCCATTTATTATGATCATGGCTGATCATCCAACTCAGAACCCCGCCCCAGCCTTCCCTCCATACCCCCTGATCCCTGTAGCCACAAGGGCCATATCTAACTTCCTCTTAAATATAGCCAATGAACTGGCCTCAACTGTTTCCTGTGGCAGAGAATTCCACAGATTCACCACTCTCTGTGTGAAGAAGTTTTTCCTAATCTCGGTCCTAAAAGGCTTCCCCTTTATCCTCAAACTGTGACCCCTTGTTCTGGACTTCCCCAACATCGGGAACAATCTTCCTGCATCTAGCCTGTCCAATCCCTTTAGGATTTTATACGTTTCAATCAGATCCCCCCTCAACCTTCTAAATTCCAACGAGTACAAGCCCAGTTCATCCAGTCTTTCTTCATATGAAAGTCCTGCCATCCCAAGAATCAATCTGGTGAACCTTCTTTGTACTCCCTCTATGGCAAGGATATCTTTTCTCAGATTAGGGGACCAAAACTGCACACAATACTCCAGGTGTGGTCTCACCAAGGCCTTGTACAACTGCAGTAGTACCTCCCTGCTCCTGTACTCGAATCCTCTCGCTATAAATGCCAGCATACCATTCGCCTTTTTCACCGCCTGCTGTACCTGCATGCCCACTTTCAATGGTGTATAATGACACCCAGGTCTCGTTGCACCTCCCCTTTTCCTAATCGGCCACCATTCAGATAATAATCTGTTTTCCTATTTTTGCCACCAAAGTGGATAACTTCACATTTATCCACATTAAGTTGCATCTGCCATGAATTTGCCCACTCACCCAACCTATCCAAGGCACTTTGCATCCTCTTAGCATCCTCCTCACAGCTAACACTGCCACCCAGCTTCGTGTCATCCGCAAACTTGGAGATGCTGCATTTAATTCCCTCATCCAATTCATTATTATATATTGTAAACAACTGGGGTCCCAGCACCGAGCCTTGTGGTACCCCACTAGTCACCGCCTGCCATTCTGAAAAGGTCCCGTTTATTCCCACTCTTTGCTTCCTGTCTGCTAACCAATTCTCCATCCACATCAATACCTTACTCCCAATACCGTGTGCTTTAAGTTTGCACACTAATCTCCTGTGTGGGACCTTGTCAAAAGCCTTTTGAAAATCCAAATATACCACATCCACTGGTTCTCCCCTATCCACTCTACTAGTTACATCCCCAAAAAATTCAATGAGATTCGTCAGACATGATTTTCCTTTCACAAATCCATGCTGACTTTGTCCGATGATTTCACCGCTTTCCAAATGTGCTGTTATCACATCTTTGATAACTGATTCCAGCAGTTTCCCCACCACCGACGTTAGGCTAACCGGTCTATAATTCCCCGGTTTCTCTCTCCCTCCTTTTTTAAAAAGTGGGGTTACATTAGCCACCCTCCAATCCTCAGGGACTAGTCCAGAATCTAAAGAGTTTTGAAAAATTATCACTAATGCATCCACTATTTCTTGGGCTACTTCCTTAAGCACTCTAGGATGCAGACCATCTGGCCCTGGGGATTTATCTGCCTTCAATCCCTTCAATTTACCTAACACCACTTCCCTACTAACATGTATTTCGCTCAGTTCCTCCATCTCACTGGACCCTCTGTCCCCTACTATTTCTGGAAGATTATTGATGTCCTCCTTCGTGAAGACAGAACCAAAGTAGTTATTCAATTGGTCTGCCATGTCCTTGCTCCCCATAATCAATTCACCTGTTTCTGTCTGTAGGGGACCTACATTTGTCTTTACCAGTCTTTTCCTTTTTACATATCTATAAAAGCTTTTACAGTCAGTTTTTATGTTCCCTGCCAGTTTTCTCTCATAATCTTTTTTCCCCTTCCTAATTAAGCCCTTTGTCCTCCTCTGCTGAACTCTGAATTTCTCCCAGTCCTCAGGTGAGCCACTTCCTCTGGCTAATTTGTATGCTTCTTCTTTGGAATTGATACTATCCCTAATTTCTCTTGTCAGCCACGGGTGCACTACCTTCCTTGATTTATTCTCTTGCCAAACTGGGATGAACAATTGTTGTAGTTCATCCATGCAACCTTTAAATGCTTGCCATTGCATATCCACCGTCAATCCTTTAAGTGTCATTTGCCAGTCTATCTTAGCTAATTTACGTCTCATACCTTCAAAGTCACCCCTCTTTAAGTTCAGAACCTTTGTTTCTGAATTAACTATGTCACTCTCCATCTTAATGAAGAATTCCACCATATTATGGTCACTCTCACCCAAGGGGCCTCTCACGACAAGATTGCTAATTAACCCTTCCTCATTGCTCAAAACCCAGTCCAGAATAGCCTGCTCTCTAGTTGGTTCCTCGACATGTTGGTTCAAAAAACCATCCCGCATACATTCCAAGAAATCCTCTTCCTCAGCACCTTTACCAATTTGGTTCACCCAATCTATATGTAGATTGAAGTCACCCATTATAACTGCTGTTCCTTTATTGCACACATTTCTAATTTCCTGTTTAATACCATCTCCGACCTCACTACTACTGTTAGGTGGCCTGTACACAACTCCCACCAGCGTCTTCTGCCCCTTAGTGTTACGCAGCTCTACCCATATCGATTCGACATCTTCCTGGCTTATGTCCTTCCTTTCTATTGTGTTAATCTCTTCTTTAACCAGCAATGCCACCCCACCTCCCCTTCCTTCATGTCTATCCCTCCTGAATGTTGAATATCCCTGAACGTTGAGCTCCCATCCTTGGTCACCCTGGAGCCATGTCTCTCTGATCCCAACTATATCATAATCATTAATAACAATCTGCACTTTCAATTCATCCACCTTATTACGAATGCTCCTTGCATTGACACACAAAGCCTTCAGGCGCTCTTTTACAACTCTCTTAGCCCTTATGCAATTATGTTGAAAAGTGACCCTTTTTAATGCTTGCCCTGGATTTGTCGGCCTGCCACTTTTACTTTTCTCCTTAGTACTTGTTGCTTCTACCCTCACTTTACACCCCTCTGCCTCTCTGCACTGGTTCCCATCCCCCTGTTGTGAACTAACCTCCTCACGCCTAGCCTCTTTAATTTGATTCCCACCCCCCAACCATTCCAGTTTAAAGTCACCTCAGTAGCCCTCGCTAATCTCCCTGCCAGGATATTGGTCCCCCTAGGATTCAAGTGTAACCCGTCCTTTTTGTACAGGTCACGCCTGCGCCAAAAGAGGTCCCAATGATCCAGAAACTTGAATCCCTGCCCCCTGCTCCAATCCCTCAGCCACGCATTTATCCTCCACCTCATCGCATTCCTACTCTCACTGTCGCGTGGCACAGGCAGTAATCCCGAGATTACTACCTTTGCGGTCCTTTTTCTCAACTCCCTTCCTAGCTCCCTATATTCTCCTTTCAGGACCTCATCCCTTTTCCTACCTATGTCATTGGTACCTATATGTACCACGACCTCTGGCTCCTCACCCTCCCACTTCAGGATATCTTGGACACGATCAGAAATATCCCGGACCCTGGCACCAGGGAGGCAAACTACCATCCGGGTCTCTGGATTGCGTCCACAGAATCGCCTATCTGACCCCCTTACTATCGAGTCCCCTATCACAACTGCCCTCCTCTTCCTTGCCCTACCCTTCTGAGCTACAGGGCCGGACTCTGTGCCGGAGGCACGGCCACTGTCACTTCCCCCGGGTAAGCTGTCCCCCCCCAACAGTACTCAAACAGGAGTACCTATTGTTAAGGGGCACAGCCACCGGGGTACTCCCTACTACCTGACTCTTCCCCTTCCCCCTCCTAACCGTGACCCACTTGTCTGCCTCCCATGGCCCCGGCGTGACCACCTGCCTGCAACTCCTCTCTATCTACTCCTCACTCTCCCTGTCCAGACGAAGGTCATCGAGCTGCAGCTCCAGTTCCATAATGCAGTCCCTTAGGAGCTGCATCTCGATGCACTTGGCGCAGATGTAGACATCCGGGAGGCTTGTAGACTCCAGAGCCTCCCACATCCGACACCGAGAACAGCAAACTGCCCTCACACTTATACTGCCCCTCTCCTCAAATAACAACAGAAAATGAATGCCAAGCCTTCCTCGTCTCGCCCGTTTCCGCCTAAGCCCGTTTAGCCGAAGCCCTTAAGTCTTCACTCTGCTCACGGCTCACTCCGCCGCCCGCAAACTACGCTGCCCACTCTATGAGGCTCTGTTCCTTTTAAATCTGCCGCGCTGCACAGCCCGACGTCACACGCCTGCGCAGTCCCGCCTCTCAGAACGCCGTTGGAGAAAAAAAATAACGAAAATTTCAAAAATATCTTTCTCGGCACTCCCACTCAGACTCTCAGACTCCTTCTTCGAATCAAACCCGAAGCAGGATGTCTGCCCTTTCAAATCTCCCGCGCTGCACTGCCCGACGTCACACGCCTGCGCAGTCCCGCCTCTCAGAACGCCGTTGGAGAAAAAAAATGAACACTGAGCTGTAATCAATAAACAGCAGCCTGACATGTTAGGTATTACTGTTGTCCAAGTGAGCCAAGGCCGAATGGAGAGCCAGTGAGATTGCCTCTGCTGTAGGCCTAATGTGGCAATAGATAAATTGCAAAGGGTCCAGCTCCTTGCTTAGGCAGGGTATGATTCTAGCCATGACCAACCTCTCAAAGCACTTCAGCACAGTAGATGTGAGTGCCGCTGGGCAATAGTCAACTCACCAACTCGTAAACACATATGGCTTGCATACATCCTTCATTTTTCTGATGTAATGATTCAACCATCCAGTGACACGTGTAGATCTATAAATATTCTGAGTCTCTTTACAATACACTGTTAATTGCTTAGTAATTCTTTTGTTTGGAAGTGGAGGAAGCCACTCAGTTGCAGAGAGAAGATGCAAAACCCAAACGACAGACAGTGGCGTAGGAGTTTGCACAACATATTACAGCTCTGGGTGTTGGAGGTCTGAGTTCAATCATTTCGTCTTCTGCAAAAACTTTGCACATCCTCCCTGTGGAATGTGTGGCTTTCCTCCGGGTGCTCCGGTTTCCTGATACATTCTAAAAATGTACCGGTTAGTAGGTAAATTGTCCTGTGATTAGCGAGGGTTAAATCAGTGCGTTGTTGACAGCGCAGCCCAAAGGGCCTATTCCACGCTGAATCTCTAAAAGGAAATGGACATATCTGAGGTCAGCATTGAACCTGCATCACCGCGGCTGTGAGGCCGCAGCAGCTCCAACTGCCGCATCACTAATGAAAATGATCAATTTTAGTGGATGAGCAGAGATGTGATGAAAACTCTTATGCCAAGGAGGTGAAAGAGTTGACCCCATGGCACAGATTTGTCGGAGATGGGAATTGTTGCCTGGGAAATGTTTTCAAAGCAAAACCAGACAGGCTCTCCTGTATTTAGATTGTTGATATTTTACTTGTACAAAGTTTTTGGAAGCATTATTTATAATTACTACTGACCAACTTGGCAGAATCTTGATGAATATAGCTACCACACTGAGTCCATGGTAGGCTGTCAGGAAACCTGTATCTCCCTCAACCTTAACACTCTATCTATAGTTGATACACAACAGTATTGGTTGATGCGATTTCTTGTGGAGATAGAAGCCTGAATTAATATTAAGGACTCCGTTGTGCTGTGTAGAATGACTGCCTTGAGATGGCAGGGACACTGACACTGATAGATCTGCAACATTATGGCTAGCATGTTCCTTGCTCTATGATTTCCATCAGATCAAGGGACAAGAGTCAGCTTCAAACTTCTTAAATGTGAAGTGGCAACTCTGTGAAACTGCAGAACAGGACATGCAGTTCTATCCATTACACAAAACCAGAACCAAGTCTAAAGTCAAGTTGCATTGTGGCGGCCATTGTACAGGAGAGTGAAGTCTCTTTCAGTAACACTTTGATCTCCTTGTTCATACTGGCTGTGTAGGCTCTGGAAGCTGATATGTGATCCTGTGTGTAAAAACAATGACCATCGCTGTTGACTTTACTGTTCTTCACTACACAAAATGTGCAGCATAACATTCTTGTTCTGATAACGCTGACCATTCTAGATGTTGCTTATGGGGTATGCAGACTGGACTGCAAAACACATTCAATGTACCACTAGAGGAAAAGGTAAGCTTAAAGTAATGAAATTGAGAAGACAGGAAAGGGGATTAAGGAGAAATTTCTTTCTTCCTGTGGAAGTTTTTCTGAGGAATTATAATTAAGAATTTTCCAAATATTGAACAGACTACCAATTGGATATATCAATTCATTGTACTGTTCTGGTAGAATCCACCTTTCATTCTGTTCAACCACACATCCATCCATAGAGTCCTGTTCATTCTTTCTGCACACTGATGGTTCTCCCAGCTGCTACATTCTGAGTGGCAATTATTGTAAAACATTTTACAATTCCAGATGTTTGTGGTGTAGAGGAATTGTGTTTATTCATAAAACACTTTGATCGGATCAGTACAAAAATGTGAAATGCCATTGCTTTAAATATTACAGAATTCAGTGGAAACTAAGCATATCCCAGCTCACTCCACAGGATTATTGTGTTTGAAAATTAAAAATTCAGGTCAGTAACCTGAGTACATATGTCACTTCAGATTTATTGATTTCACCTTTCTTTTTAAGAAACTTTATCCTGTTCTTGTCAAAATGGACCAGATTGAATAGTAAGAACAGCAGCACAGCTAATTATTTATCAATAATTTGCATTGAAAACAAAAGCCATTTTAAGTAATTGCACCACTGTGGTTAAATGAAGAAATGGGAATAGTGCTATCTAAAATATCCCTCAGAAGCTGTGTGACGACATCTCACTGAAAGATTCATCTTCTGAATACATTGAATGGCATGAAGTTGTTCTATTTAACTGGTTATTATGTACTAAATCCACTTGCACAACTTTGGGGATGTCCATTCCTGTTAACAATATTATAAATCTTAATTATGATCAAGCAATTTCCCTAGTTTTGAAAATGATCCTTTATGATTAAAGAACTTCACCCTTTCTCTGTTTAATTTCCTTCAGAGATTTAAAAGCACAAGTACTATGTATTAATAATGGTGCAGGCTGCCCCCAGTATATCCTCAGATTTTGTTGGTCATTGATGCAAACAATGCATTTCTCTGTATATTTCAATGTACATGTGACATATAAAGTTAATCTTTGTTTTTTTTTTGAAAAATTCTCCTTTTTCTCTCTCTCCATTAATCCAGTCTTATTTTTCCATTCTTTGTGTCATTTTCTGTAGCTGAATTGGTGTTGAATGCAACATTCTGACACATCTTTATTCAGACTGAACTGCTCATTAATGATTTTCCATTTGATCGCTTGAGGTACACACTGTTCACATAGGTCTAGATACCCCAGAAAAGGAACAGTACATTTCCGTTCTTCTAATTCATAGACATGTTCTAGCACAAAAGACAATAGAGGCAACAGGGTTGTGTTGTGGTTGGCACAACGCTTACGGTACTAGTGGCCCAGGTTCAATTCCTGCTGCAGCCTGTAAGGAGTTTGTATGTTCTCCCCGTGACCCCATGCATTTCCTCCCACAGTCCAAAGACCTGCCAGTTGGTTGGTCAATTGGTCATTGTAAATTGTCCTGTGATTAGGCTGGGATTAAACTGGGGGATTGCTGGGCTGTGTGGCTGGAAGGGCCTACTCCATGCTGTATCTCAATGAATAATTACATAAGTTTAAAAAAATGCCTGTTGCAAATATAACAAACAATTAGAGTCATTCATTCACTGCTTACCCTGAAAGCCTGCTTATTATCTGTCATTGCTTTGCAATCAAAACTCAGCATCAATCACACTCTAATTTGCTCCATCCATCTCAGAATGTAAAGGTTGTAGAACTCCTTCCCTCTTATACTTCCTACAATCTTTCGATCAGTGACCTTTGAGTGGATCACAATGAGAACAACACAGGAGTTCATTGCTCAGTTTTATTTCATTCAGGGTGTTAATAAAGGAAAATCAATTGAAACTTAATAATTATTAGCATTAAATAATTTACTACATCTGCTAAAATACATGTTGATTTAGTCCTAAGAACTATGTTACCATAAATATTTTAACCAAGGTAAGTAAGTCAATGATTTGAATTAAAAATGTTACACTCCAGTTAGATGACTAACATTGTTGCTGTCTGTGGGCAGATACCAGGATAGATCAACTAGCATTAGATGTTGAAGGAAAGGAATCCAATGTGGAGATTAGAGATGATCACATTAAAAGAACAAAAAGGATTAAAACTACTTGAAAGAAAGTATGAGAGAATAAGGAAACAAATGCACATACACAGTGTTAACACAAGAGATTCTGCAGACCCTGGAAGTCTAGAGCAACGCACACAAAATGCTGGAGGAACTCAGCAGGTCAGACAGCATCTATGGAAATGAATAAACAGTTGATGTTTTGGGCCAAGACCCTTCTTCAGGACAAGATTATGCCATTTATTGGAACCACCACGAGCGCTTATATGAACAGAAAACTTGAAACAAAAGCATGAGTTCAGTTCAATAACTTGATGCTTTCCAAACTGAGTGCATAATTGGATACATTTCATTTGAGCATTGAATATAAAGATGGGACTCTGGTCTATATTTTCTGGAAGGACAGTTCCCGACCAGAGTCAGAAATGGATGAATTGAAATCAGTGCCTGGTCTCTGGGAAGTGGGAAGTTGGGGGGGGGGCTGGTGGAGTGGAGGATGATTTGCAGCAATGGGTCAAGCTTTCTTGCAATGCATGTTGCCATCTCTGATTTAATACAAAGTATATACTTTCTATCCACATAAAACAGAAATGAAAAGCGGCAGCATAGTTGCAAGTATGGACTATGGCTATGGAACGTTAATAATTATTGTGTCTGAAGTTCCCAATTTAGGATAGTCTGCGATTCTGTAAAAATGAGGGAGATGTCCAGAATCCACTTTCGGCACTGATGTACCACTGATCTGTCAAGAAGAGGAAAATGTTGAGTTGATTATTTGAGCTTTATGTTCAGTGCTGAACAGTACTTGATTGTAGTTTCCAAATTACTTTTATCTGAATGCTAGTAAGCTTCATAGAAATAAAACTGCTCTGAGCAGATTTTGCAAAGGGGCGGTTCCTGTCCGATGTCTTGCATAATGCGCACTGTGCTATTGAGCTAATTGAATCGCTGCCTCACATGGAGTTAGTTGGTCTCAGCAGAAGTGTATCAGATCACAAATCTATTGGTCTTCCTATCCCACTTTGATACATTATACACTAGACATAAAGAAATGCTGTATATTTGCTTTTGGATTACGCCTGGCACTTATTTACAGTGGGATGTTTTGCAGAGGAAGTACAGCGCCTTACATATTAGGCTTTGAAAATAAATCTTTAAATTGTTTTTGTGTTAAACATCTTTCTATTGTTATCATAGCTATTTTCTCACTTTATCCTGTAATCTGAGTAGCATAACAAGAATAATTCACATTTATGTATCCTGTATTTAATGTGGATAAACACCTCAATGTGATAGATACGGGCATTATCCAGGAAAAATTGGCCAATGAATCATATGAAAGCAAATTATGAAACACCCAGGAGCTCAAGGAGTATTTTAAAGGATGGAGAGTTTTGGTGAGTTGAGGAAAGGGAATGCATACCTTTAGCCCAGGACAGCTGTAGGCAGGGAGGCCAGTGGTGAACTGATTAAAACAGGTGAAGTTCAAAAGACTAGAACCGTGCCAATATCTCAGTGTCAGAAAGGAGGGAAACAGAAGCCACTTTCTACTCATCTGAAACTGGCAGCTGACTTAACAACTGAGACTAAAGCAGACTTGGTACCATCAACACCTAACATGTAAAAAATGGACACTGCTAAACTATGAGCAAAACCCTTCCAGCCTACTGAAAACAAAGTGGACCTTAGTGAGTAAGCTGGAAATTATTAGGCAATACACATTTCACCCTGGCCAAAACTAAATTGAGTCAATATTATCAGGAGTCTTTTGGGGGCTCTAATAAGATCCTAAGCACAATATTGCTGAGAATTTTAATTGTTACATACCATTTGTCAAACCAAGCTACAGTTATTTGACTGCTTGTGTGTTTTTATCTTTACACCACAACTATCAGACTTGTCAAAAATTAATTGATTCAAATTAGAAGTAACATTTGTGAGTTTACCCCCCAAAAAAACACTGACTCTGTTTTGCAATTGGTCTGATTTCAATTTTAGTTCATTAAGAAACCCCATGTTTACATGTTCTCTTTGTGAAGAGGAGAGAAGAAGGGAGCCACAGCACAACTGGAACTGGAACACAATTATCTGCAGCTTAATGTGAAAAAGACTAAGGAGCTGGTGGTAGACCTGAGGAGGGCTAAGGTACCGGTGACCCCTGTTTCCATCCAGGGGGTCAGTGTGGACATGGTGGAGGATTACAAATACCTGGGGATACGAATTGACAATAAACTGGACTGGTCAAAGAACACTGAGGCTGTCTATAAGAAGGGTCAGAGCCGTCTCTATTTTCTGAGGAGACCGAGGTCCTTTACAACGATGCTGAGGATGTTCTATGAGTCTGTGGTGGCCAGTGCTATCATGTTTGCTGTTGTGTGCTGGGGCAGCAGGCTAAGGGTGGCAGACACCAACAGAATCAACAAACTCATTCGTAAGGCCAGTGATGTTGTGGGGATGGAACTGGACTCTCTCACGGTGGTGTCTGAAAAGAGGATGCTGTCTAAGTTGCATGCCAACTTGGTCAATGTCTCTCATCCACTACATAATGTACTGTGTGGGCACAGGAGTACATTCAGCCAGAGACTCATTCCACTGAGATGCAGCACTGAGCGTTATAGGAAGTCATTCCTGCCTGTGGCCATCAAATTTTACAACTCCTCCCTTGGAGGTTCAGACATCCTGAGCCAATAGGCTGGTCCTAGATTTATTTCATAATTTACTGGCATAATTTACATATTACTATTTAACTATTTATGGTTCTATTACTATTTATTATTTATGGAGCAACTGTAACAAAAACCAATTTCCCCAGGGATTAATCAGGTATGACTATGACTATGAACAAAGTGAAGACCTCACTAATCTACTGTGATGCTAAGTGTTTCAAACTAGCATGAGCTGCCAGAAATGGCTTGGTTTTGCACTTCCAATGATTCATAGTATCTAATTCATTAAACTCTTATTTAATTAAAATTAAGGTAATTCACATTTTGATGATTAAGTTTTTTGAATGATTTGTGTAAGTAATTATATTAAGCAGTTAACAAATTTCTTTTCTAAAATTGCCATTCAAACCTTGTGCCTTTCCATTTCTGATAGTAATTTAACCTACTGAAGGACTGATTGATTGTTAGACAAATAGTTACATACATCCTATCCTTTTAAGTCCATGAATAAAAGCTGACAGTGGCTCAGTGATTAAATCAATGGCACTGTACAGTCAGGCATTGCTCAGGATTTCTGAATTCCACTTCATGAAAGCTTGCCTTGAATCATCCTTTAGCAGAGGAAGGGCCAATACAATAACAGTGATGGACCTTTAGATTTGTAGATCGGGAATTTCTTCTGACCTCTTCTCACTTCTAGTGTTTGTTTTTCAAATAAAAGCAATGATAATTAGTGTAATGAGTTTGATAGGGATGAGATGGGAGTGATAGAGTTATGGAAGGGACAACAGTGGAAAGCTGTGGCCTGGACCATGCTGGAAGCACCACTGTCAATAATGCACAGACAGCCAACAATCCCAGGATACTGATTAGATCCAAGCTAATGTTATTGATTTCCTGTTACACCATGCTGCTATTTAAACAGATAAAATGAAAGGCTATGAAAATTTAAAAAAAGACTGCAGATACCTGAAATCGAAAATAAAAACAGAAGCTGCTGGAAACATTCAGTAAGTCAGACAGCATCGGTTGAAAGAAAAAGCAGTTAGCATCTCATATGTGAGACTCCTTATCAAATGTCACTTGATAGAAGAAGAGTCTTGGATATGAGGACATGACACAATAGGAGCAGGCCACTCATCCCCTCAAGCTGCCCCATCATTCAGTGTGATCATTTCTGACCAAGCTTAGGCTTCATTTCTTTTTCAACTGTCTCAACAGCTTGAATTCCCTAATCTTTCAAAAATGTTTCAACTTCCTCTTTAAATGTTGACAAATATCCTCCAGAAGAGAGAGTTCCAGAGATTCATATCCTCTGGTGAGAAGCTTTCAATGAGTACCCCGAATAAAGGAGTGTTACAGCTGAAAATTTTCTTGGGCTTAAAGTGTTTTTCTTCTTCTTTTCGTAGATGCTCCCTGATCTGCAGAGTATTTCCAGCAGTTTCAATTATTTAAATAACTTAATAGTGTTGTCCTTCATGGATTTGAAACAAAGCAACCAGAGGCTTCATATATTTGATCTACATATTGAGATAAATTAGTTAACATAACATAAAGATGCTGAAATTAGACTCGTATTCTGCTGGTTTAGGAAGTTGAAATAATTGCAGGATTTAATCTCCTTACTGTTTTCAGTGAACTGTGAGGGAAAGTGTGCCTGTGGAAAGTGGTTACAGGATTGGTTTTGATTGTTGTGGTGACACACACTATGTCAATGTTTTTCATTTAGTTGAGGATACAAAACTTCAGAACTTTTAAAAAGGGCATGGGAGAGAGGGAGTAATATAGGGTTGGAGATCTACAAGTACGATTTTACATACACCTCACCTCCAACATGAAACAGAATGTGAAGAATTCTAATGTTGAGAATACTTGAACGTTAATCTAGTCAACAATAGGGGGCCCTTCCAATATATTATTTATCTATTGATGAATGGTGTGCAGCTAGAAAGGTATACAGTATTTTCAAAGTGCATCTGCTTCTAATGCTGTATTTACAGATAGATGTGGCATTCAAGGGTAACGTTAATAATCTCTAATGGAAGAGATGTGTTGTATGTCAATTTGTTTCTGGTTTTGCTTTTGCCACATAACCGGAGTTGAGCCTAGCATTTGGTTTGAATACACCACCCATAGGATTTCTATGTTATTGGGTTGTGGTATATTTTTCAGTTCTGTTATGTTTCAGTGATTTGGTCCACCGCATGTCTACATACAACCATAATTCATTACAGATGGCTCAGTGTGTCTGCCTTGAAAATCTGGTTCTGAATCTGTGCTGTTGAAAACAGTAGCTGATGAATGTAACCAACAAAATGGAAACAGCCTTTTAATTAACGGCGGTCTTCTCTTCCAGTCATAGTATCAGAAAAGCACATTTGATAGGACTTAATTTGAAAATCGTTAATTGCTCAGAAAATACAAAATATGTTTCTGGCAGGTGTCAATTTGGGAAGTGTAAGAAATATTACATTATTTCCATTCATAAAAGGTTGTGAATTCTGCGTTGGACTTTAGATTAAAAAAGTGTGATATTTTGTGACAAACCTTTTGAAAACCTTTCAGCAGAAAGAATTTGGTTAAAGTTTGATCATATCAAACATTTGGTTGTTTTTGAAAGATAGTTACTTTCTTTTTAACTTGAAGGCAAATGGTGAGGGTAGTTAATTTTTTATATATTTGAAAAAGTGTACAACATCCTTAGCAGAAAGATTCCCTGGAACTGCATTCTGAAGAGCTTGATCACATAAAGGATTTAGAGCTCCATTTATCAAAAGCAGATGCTGCCAAAAACAGTTCAAACTCAGACGGACCCTCTGGGGACAATGTTATATGGAGAATAAAACAATTCATCATTATAACATGAAAGTTTACAATGAATAATAAACAGATGCATACAGGGTGCCACAACCTCAAGCCATTTTTCATTTGTACAGCTAAATCCATTTATGCTACAGTTTCTTATGCATTTATTTCAAGTGGTTCCAATACATTTTCAAACGTGGATAAACATTCAAACTGTGAATTTATTGTGTGAGTCAGAGGGTTGATGAGCGGAAGGTTTTGAGAGTTAGTTTGTGATTTGTCACTTCACTGATGGAAGGTCTGTGGAAGACTAGTTCTTATCACTGTCAATGAAAATGCTTGTACTTTACGAATGAAATGCTTTCAATATCTGACACATATTTGCAGGTATATAGGTACTCAAAATTAGTTTATGAACCTTTTAGAAAAACTAGTTTCACAGCTTTGAAAATCTTTTGGCTTCAGGATGGCATCGTCACCTATTGCAAGGTTTGAACTTTGCTCTCCTGAATATTCAGTGGAGATGCTTACTTATGTCTACATTTTTAAGTGGTTTTCAAACATGTTAATGGAAAATCAATTCACTATGTTTTTTAAAAAATCGCTATTAAAGGCAAAACTGAGGCAGCAAGACAGGGACAGAAATATTTTCAGGGGGTGATAGAGGGTGAAATATCTAAAAATTGAAACACTCCAGAGAGGAACAGTGAAATAGTTTTAGAATCCTTACATTTATCCACGTTCTTTTCCATTAATCTCCACAGACTGAGTAAAGAAATCATGAATGTTTTGTACCTTAAAATATTAAAACTTTATTTAGTATACTTGCAGATACTTTTACTATTATTTTAAATTGTTGCAGTGGAGCTTGTTCTGTGAGAACAGAGAGGTTTCTTAGCTTGATAGCATGGCAAGGTTAGTTATTAGTAGTCATTGACTACAAGTACCTCGGATCAAGAATGATGAGTTCGGAGAAGGACATAAAGATACGGAAGGCGCTGGCGTGGAGGGCTACGAATAACATGAAGGAAATCTGGAAGTCGAACCTGACCAGAGGGCTTAAAAAGAGGATTTTCATAGCAGTCATTGAGTCCATTCCCACGTACGGATGCGAGACGTGGACGCTCACCAAGACGATGCGAAAGTCTCTAGATGGTTGCTATACATAAATGTTCCGGATGGCTCTTGACGTGAGTTGGCAACAGCACATGATGAACATAGAGCTCTATAACAACCTACTGATGCTCACCACTAAAATCGAGGCAAGAAGACTGCAACTAGCGGGGCACTGTCTACGCCACCCCGAGCTACTTGCCAGCCTAGTCATCATATGGGAGCCCAAGCATGGGAGGATGAACTCTGGGCACCCTCCCAAGACTATGGTCAACACACTCCTAGAAGGCAGCGGTGCAGCTAACGTAGATGAACTGAACACACTGATGAGGGAGAGGGAGAAGTGGAGAGTTGATCATCGTGCCCGGTGCCTGCCCCCTAGGCCTGAGTCGACGTAGTAGTAGTGGTTAGTTATTAATAAGAGTTAAATCTGATCAATTTGCTGCAGATTTTTAAAAAGCAAAAAATATGCAGAGAATCTGAAAGAAATCCTCTGTGGGTCACTTAACATGTCAGATTGACAGTCATTCATTGGAAGTAGAAAGTTGAAGGTGAAGATAAAGCAAGAAGAGGAAGCAAGAATAAAAGGAATGGTCTGTGATAGGTTGAAGCCAATGCATCTAAATTTCAGAAACAGAATGCAATTACTGTATATTTTCAAATTTAGCACAAGTGTCTGAGAATAAATTTCTACATCATGCATCATCTGATGGCATCAATAAAAAAGGTGATTTGACTTACTTTGGCTTCTCTAAAAACAGTTCAATTAGCCTCATCTATTGCACTTTTTCTCCTGACATTTGTTTATCCAGTCTTCTTATGGAAGCTACAATTTACCTTGCATTCACCACACATTTAGGCAGTTCATTTGGGTTTTTCTCCAGGTTGAATTTAATTCTTTACCTTTTCCATCTAAAACCTTCATACTTAGCTCTATGCCATATCATCAGCCTTCTCCACTCTAAACAGAACAATCCTGCTTCTCCACGCTGAGGTACATATCTGCAATTCTTCATCACTGAGAACATTTCAGTAAATGACTTCAGAACATTCACATCCTTCTAAAAGTGAGGTGCTCAGAAATGAACACAATCCTTTATCTGGCCCTGAACTAATGTTTATGAAAATCTCTTTTGAAGCTCAGCATCCCATGGTCTTCAAATTCTTCTGTGCTGTGTAAGTTATATAAAATGATATTTTGTGGCAATATTTTATACATGTTTCTAATGTGCATAAACAAGAGCCTTGCACTTCTAAAGCAATTCAACACGTCTTCCTCTCTGGAATGAGTGGAACAAAAAAAATACTTGCTGCCTGACCAATTGAGTCACTCCTGCAGTTTGTTGTTTGCCTTGTCTGTGGTGTGCACTGCTAAAATTGAAAAGGGAATCCAAAATGTATCTAGCACAGGATCTCTGATAGTAAAGGTATACAAGTTAAGAGGCATAGATGGACAGGATAGCCGGGCTTTCCCAGGGTGGAACTATCTAATGCAAAATTACATCTTACTGCCAGGCTTCTATGTTAATTAGTTGAAGGTGTATTCTGTGTTATCTTCTCAGTGATCATGGCCTTAGATAGCAAGTTGCACATTAGTGTATTGGTGTTTACGTGAATGGTAAACTGTTTGGCTGCATGCAGGAAATAGGAATTACTTGATCTCTGGTTTTGTTTCTTTGAAATGTCTTATGAGTCAGTAAGCCAGAAACATTCTTTTGCACATGAAATACAGCCAAATGACCAAACAAATCCTTAGACTTATTATTTACCAATGTGGCCAGCCCCTTGTTCATTATTAATTGCCTTGTTTCACATTCCTTTGGAATTTTGCAGAGGCCTATATTAGTTCAGTATTTATGTGTTGGCAAGTTGAACTTGGTTGTGTCTGTAGAATTAAATAAAGAAGAATATTTGCGCTGTTCTGGCACAGAAAGTGAAACTTATTTTCATTTATTTGTACAGTTTTAGGCAACTATTTGTGTGAACAAAAAGTCCACATTTCTACTCAGTGATATTGTGGTTTTATATTGGATATAAGTCTATTTGTTGCTGTTTGTAGCAGTCATATTCTATTGTTGCAGTATCAACCATATTCATATTTTTACGCCTTAAAAATATTCCGAGATTCTAAAATCCCATGCTTTGAGAAAAAGAATTCCTAAGACTCATGACCACCTATGGGAAAAATATGGCATCATTGTCTTATATACATGAACACGTTTTTAAAATGTGACCCCTCACTCTCGAAACTAAACAGGAGAAAATACTCTTTTTACATCCGCCTGTCTAAATCTGTCCAAGGTTTCAATCAGTTTGCTTCAGTCATCTAAACTTCAGCAAATATGAGCCTAACCTTCCTCAGGAGACGTCCTGCCCCTACCAGGTATTAGTTTAGTGAATCTTCTTTTAACCTCTTCCAGCATATTAACAGCCTTCCTTACATATGGGCATCAACAGTTCAACATATACATAGTCTCACCTGTATTGCTGATGCATAACCTCCTCACTTTTGTATTCAATTCCCCTGAAAATTAACAGCAATATTTAGTTAGCCTTCCAAACTTAGCATGTGTCCTGCACTAGTTGACAGTCAAGGGTTAATCTAACATTGACATTTCCATGCCTTTTGTTTAATTGCTCCCTATTTTTAATCCTTTATGTTTTACAGTATATTTCCGTTCCCTGTTCTTACCTGTAATTTTTTTTTGGTATGGTATTGCACTTGCAATGTATAGTTCAAGTATTTTTGAGGTGCCAACTGAAGCAGAAATGTACAATGTCACCGAGAAGTGAGAAGCTAAATTCGTTCTGCATCTGCAGAGCTGCTGATTTATTCATCTCATTTGATGTCAAAAACCATTAGTGCTGCAGCAGGTGAAAGAAAAGCAGGACTTAAATAAGGAAGCATTTCCTCAATCGTTGAGCAGATAAGAGTAAGAAATGGTCCTTTGTGTGTGATTAAAGAGTTAAGCAAGCAACAGCGATGAAGGGGCATGCCCTGGAGGATGGACAGCAGCAGCAGCAGAAATCTTCCCTCTACCTCAAACAATCATTGAGTGTGTGTGTGTGTGTGAGTGTGTGTGTGTGGTTAAAGTTACATTCTTGTGCACACCCTCTTTAGTGCGAGCGTCACAGCCCTCATGACATATATATGGCATCAATTACATTTTATTGTTGTAGGCAAGAATTACAGGATAGTAATGGAGAAGATGGAATCTTGCTCAACTTGTCGATTGCTCAGGTGACTAACATTGGCAAAGCAAGGCTGTCTGGATGGCTGAAATCTGATGAAATCCACAGATTTTTATTGAAATTTATAATTTATGGGAATTGTTATATTCTTTTAACTTTTCTTCAAGGCCAGTTATTTTACTGCTCTCTATGACAGCTTTATCAGCTAAGCTGATGAGTTTGGTGGAATATTTTTATGTTTTAATTTAATACATTTTCTAATTTTGATGATACCAGCATTGTGTTTCATTCATATACACAAATATCCATTTCTCTTTCCATCAGCCAAAATTCTGAGCAGGGGCTCCCAACCTTTTTTATGCCATGGACCCCCACCATTAACTAATCGTCCATAGACCCCAGGTTGGGAACCCCTGATTCTGAGCAAACATATAAATTGCACACAGTTGCACACAGGAAATTCTAAAAATTAGTTTATGAAGTGCAGTGCTATCTATGTCTTTCTCCTCTTGACCAGAAATGGTGGAGCTTGTTATGGTAAAGGAAGGGGTTTATCAATAAAACTTAATTTGTATCTTTTGAATAGACTTAGTTTCCTGTAAGAAGTGTAAACCCATTTCATGACTTTTTTCACACCAGTGAACAGTTTCTGCCTTATCTGTTTCTATTAAATCTGTATTGTATACAGTAAATATTAAATTAATATGAATAATTAGATTTCTATTTGTTTTGCTTCCCTTCTATAATTTTCCTTTTCATCATAGAAGGATGCCAGTTTATATCCTATACAGCACAAGCTTCATGAAAGACAGAGAGCGTTTTGATTGATTTTTCCTGTCGAAAGTTTCCTGAGATGCACCAATACACATGGTGCACATTATGAGGATCCCGATCCTGCAGGCTGTGTCAGCTGTTTGTTTAATAAGTCCATGCAGTATCTGCTCAAACACAGATGTTCCTTGCATTAAGGTTCTTTTGTATTCATTGTGTAGAGATTGTATTATTGCATACAGCATGACGGGGGCTAAACAATGAAATAAAATATGGACAAAACTTTGTTTCAGCTGAGGATTCATGACTGCTAAAGGCCTGTATTTACCAGCACATTTGATACTTGATAGTCAACTCAGAGCTTTCAGGTCTTTGTTCCTGTGATTGGTTGTGTAGTCATGCAGACTCATTAGCAAAAGATTTCTAATTAAATGCATTTACTTTACTGCCTTGGTGTCCGGCATTCATTTGATGATCTGAGTCACAGAGCGTACTTCTGTTCGAAACATTTACAGTACTGATTCTTTCCTGCACTCCATGCTGGGTGATTGATTCTTGTAATGTTGTTCATTCATGCATCCATCATCTTGCTTGTTCATCATTTGAGGGGTTTTGCTTGACACTACTATTTCAGAAATTCAAACATGTTTCAGAGAACTGACACGGAAAATCTGATCATGAAAATCAAATGTGCAGTGTTTTCTAGGATCAGTCTCAAAATGCTGTGTTTATGGAGTAAATTCAGCATGTTGGTTTATGGTTTTGTACTCATTCTTTTCCTTGAAGCATGCACGCTGGCATCTATACCTTATTCGTTCATTGCAGAATTGTATTTATTTTGTAATAATCTTTATTTATGAGTGGCTAAGTAGAGTAGAGAATTCCTGCAAAAGTTTGGTGACCTGGCTTTGATTTCAGTACAGGCTGGTGATGTGAAAGTCATTCTTCGTGCTGTCAGCACCTCACTTGGAATCACTTTGGGTAACAGTTCCCTTCCCAGTTTTTCCAGGCCTGCACCATAAAGATTACCTTTAACTTGGTGCACAGTTTGACCATCATTAGCACAGATGTACGAAGCGAGCTTGAATTGTGCTTTATTTGATTTGACAGTACAATACGAATCATAATGCAACATCAGCAAAAGCAAAAATCTGTATCCCTTAACTTGTCACCCTTCATCATATTGAACAGAAAATTTGATGTTACAGTTTATAATTACTTAATTCTATGTGTAGGAATCATTACTCATTTCTATTGAATGACTTAAATCATGCACCATTAACCAATAGCGCTGACTGCTTCTCACCTTTCTGGGCTTCAGTAGCAGAATAGATGGAATTGATCTCGTTCCAAAACTTTACTGTGAATTGCAGTCACAACACAGGCAAGAGATCTCCATGAACAGTAATGCTTTGTCACAACATTCACTGGCAAATTCCAATAGAAGATGTTGATCTTTCCTGACTGCACACTTCAATTTTAATGTTTTAGTTTCACACAGAAGTTCAATGAGTGACAGCTATGGTAAGTATTCATTCCAGACTCTGCAGCAAATTTCAATAGCTCAATTTAAAATGCTTGCTCATGATTACAAAAAGAAAGCAAAATTTTCTTTGGGCCTTTTTTACCACTTTTTTTCTGATCCATGTGCACTCACCTTAGTGGCATAGACCTTGTTTGAGTTTTTTATTGCTCATGCTAAACATGCTTTATAAAACTAAAAGATGACTCAAAATTAAACTGGCATGGTCAACCTGAACCCTGGGTGGCATGGTAGTGTAGTGGTTAGAATGAGTGCCAGCAACTCAGTTTCAATTCCCACTGCTGCCTGTTTGTACGGTTTCCTCCGGATGCTCCATGTTCCTCATACATTCGAAAGATGTACAGGTTAGTAGGTCAATAGGTCACATGGGTATAATTGGGCTGCATGAGCTCGTAGGGCTGGAAGTGCCTGTTACAATCTCTAAAAATAAACTTGGGAATTACAATTTTTTGACCTTCAATACAATCTGGGCTGAGAGTATTATGTGAGAATCAGGAATGGATTTTTGCTGTTCATGATATCATCGAGCCAAGAATTGATCATCTTGGTTTCTGGTCTATGTAGTTCAGTTCGATGTAGGCTTTATTGCAACAACGAACACAGAACAGCATTTCTCATACTAATCTTCCAAATTTACAAATGCTTATTTTAATACCTGGTTTAATGAACCCTGATTTTACTCACATTGATAACTAAATTGAAGCATTGAATGTGATGTCATTCCAATATCCAAGTTTTAAAAAAATATTCCTGAAATTTCTTGATGGATGTTTTCAAAAGTAATATCTGTTAGGAAATCTGTAAAAACATATTGCTTGAATATGTTCAGTCTGTAAAAACATATTGTTAGAAGCCATAGACTGGAATTTCTACAGATGTTCATCCTAGAAGATGACCCCAAATTTGCACCCATTCTTATGTCAGGTTATGCTCACATTTGCTGCAAATTTCTCATATTTCTATATCTCCTTGTCTATTCTTTTGATGTTGAAGTGTCCATTGGCTCTTTCAGAGCTTGCTGATCAGTTTAATTCCCCCATTTCTTTCCCAGTAACTTATTCTCCGTCATGAAGCCATCAATTCCTTTTGATGTTCTTGCCACCCATCAACACAAACCAGCATGTCTTTGGAACATTGGAGGAAACTGGATTACCTGGGTCATAGGGACAATGTGCAACCTTCACACAGAAGGTTGTTCAAGGACAGGATCTTTGCTGTATTAATCTGATTAGAATTTAGCCATGCAAATATAGAAATTGGGATAAAGACTCAAGACAAAAGTACCAGATGCATGAAATGCATTTCTTTTTGGGGGTTAAGAATGGAAATACCAACTAATTTCAATCATGGCTTATGTTACTGGGCACATCATGATTAATGACTCTTACAGTAAAGCATTTAGATTTTTTAAGATGACAGGAAACAAAAAATACAAAGCAGGTCTCAATCAGGATAGATGTTTCTTAAATGTATAGAAAATTGCAATAAAAATAAAAGCAAAATGCACTCTTGTGATTCTACAATTTGGTGGTAGTTTGAAGAGAGTTTGATTAAGCCTGAAGTTTTGAAATCAGAATAACAGTAATTTGGGCAATGGTTATGGGAGAGACAGAAATGAATTGAGTAGAAAATATTATGGATGCTGTATGTGTCACTGAGTCTATGGGTGAGGTTTGGGCATATGTGTGTGTGTACGAATGTAGGAAATTCCATTTGCAGTCTCCAATTTTGCATGTTAACATAGATGCTGACAGAGCTAGCTCAAGAAGTTGCAAATTGTCCTTCTGTGCACCTCACTTGCTGAAGCAGAAGAATGTTTTAAAAACAGAACAATATTTATTGAAGCAAAAAATGTTTTAAATAGGATGCCAGTATTGGTCTAGTTTTAAATCTAAATTTTGAATTTAGTGCTCAATGCCACTGCGGTCCAAATACAATTATTTCCTTTCTGATAAAATTATTCCAGGCAGTTGCCTGACTCTTTCTTCATTAAGGTTGAACAGATCCATGTAAAATTGAAGCTTGCAGCAAAGTGTATTTAATGGATCTGTTAAATATGCCAGCTAATTGAAAAAATGAACATGAGTCACTATAGCACAGGAAATCATTTAAATAATCTAATTGAAATTCATCTTAGAAATGCTAAATATACAAGTGTCTATCAGGATAGCTTAAATTCCTGTCCCCTTAAGCATGTTAAATTGAATCAAGTCACATCATCTGCCTTCTACCACCATTAATTCTTAAATTATTAAACATGTTTCTTTGAACTTCATGTGTGATATTTCTTCCCAAGGACCATATGAAACTTTGAACTTAACGTTAAAGTTCCTTTTGACCTTAAATGGATTTACAATCTTGGCTCTATTTTTTAATCTGGAATTAATTTAGAATCCATACTGAAAGATTTCATGAAGCTGGCCAATCCTCACTCTGAGAGTTTCAGAGAGCCCACTTGTGTGGTCATATTTAACAATATAAGGGATGCCACATGACAAAGTGATATATCCAATGGATGAGCTCATTGGAGTATGAGGTTATAACTGCTCCCCGTGGATCTGGTGAAGGAAACGATTTAATGATTAAGACTTTGCTCTTGTATGATAATACAACACTTTTTGAACCGAACAATCTAGACTTCCTATTTTTCACGTCCAGATCTGATAATTGTGAATGACTTAAATGAGGCCACGTTGTGCTTAAAGGTATCCTTCGTTTGAATTTATATAATCTATTACTGCATCATCAAGATGAACTATGTTATTTGAAGTAGCCACCATGACATAAAGCAGAAAGAGGCTGCTGCCTTGAGAATAGCAATGTGAATAATATCACAGTGATATTCAGTGTAAAGCTGAAACCAGTACAAATGTTGAAAGTAGGAAGTGAATAAGCCAACCAATATCAGAGTGCCATGATTAAATCCTAAAGATGAAAAGCCTAGTATGACAACTACGGTACTTCTACTGTGGACTTTCTACTGATCTTATTATTTTTAGAAAACCTCTCACTTTCTGTATAATTTCTCTCTAATGAAGCCTGCCCTGTTTGATTCCACAAATGTTGACTGCCTATGTCACATGAAGAAATGTTCTTCATTTGAGCTGTAAGAGCATTTGAACATAAACATATACAATTCTTCTGAACTCAAACATATTTATTACACTCAATGTTGCTGTAGCCCATTTTGTTGAAGAAATTGGGAGCATATTTAATATTTCTCCCCAGCCTCCGCAGAGAGGTCAGTTTTACCGATTCTAATGCCACCCTACATACAGTCAGTAAGCATGATACACACTGAGTTTTGAACCTGTAACTTTGTCTGATCAGTAAAATTGCAGGTGTGTAACACACAGAATATTACACAGATTATGAAAAGGTTCATCTTCGGGTACAGCTAGTTCAGCCCAGCATTTCTGGAGTGAATGGGGCGAATATTCTGACAGAAAAGAGAATGAATATACACACTGCACAACAGTTGAGCACAGTAACATCCTTAGCTGGTCATCTCTGCACAGTACTGCTGGAAGTGAAGCTGATGCCTCACAAATCCAGAGGATTTAGATTCCAGAATTACTCACACTCTTGTGTTACCTCTGCATGTCAGAATAAGAATCAGTTTCATTTTCGCTGACATACAATTTATGACATGGAATGTGTTGTTTTCAATAAATTGTCAAAGAGATAAAATACAATATAAATAAATAGTACAAATAGAGGAATAATGATGCACTATTCATTAGCCATTCAGAAATTTGATGGTGGGGAGCAAGAAGCTGTACTGAATCACTGAGTGTGGGACGTCAGACTCCAGTACCTTCTCCCTGATTGTAATAGTGAGAAGAGGGTATGTGGATGCTGCTTCTTGAAGAACATTTTCCTGGAGGTTTCTCTGACGGTGGGGAGGGTTGTCCCATAATGGGGCTGTCGGACTCTACAACACTCTGAAGCCTCTCTGATCACACACCAAATCTAAGACGCTCTGAACAAAGCAGAGACACTGGCCACTCAACCAGCGGATCCTTTTCATTTCTTTATGCCTCCTTGTCATCACTTGAGATTTTACCAACAACAGTGATGTCAACTGCAAATTTAAACATGGTGTTTTAGCTGTGCTTAGCCACAATAACAAGAGTGTAGAGTAAAACAGTTTGCTAAGACCATGAGATATAGGAGCAGAATTAGGCCATTTGGCTCATCTGCTATTTCATCATGGCTGATCCAATTTCCCTCTCAGCCCCAATTTCCTGCCTTCTCCCTGTATCCCTTCATGCCCTGACCAATCAAGAATCTATTAACACAAAATAATCTGCAAATGCTGGGATCAAAGCAACACTCACAACACGCTGGAGGAATTCAGTAGGTCGGGCAGCATCCGTGGAAACGATGAGTCGACATTTTGGGCCGGAACCCTTCATTAGGACTGTAGAGGGAAGGGGCAGAGGCCCTGGTTCTGCCTCCTTCTACTACCCATTATGTTTTCCCCTATTCCTTTTTCACCTTTCCAGCCTATCACCTCCCTGCTTCCCCTCCCCCACCCCTTTGTCCTTCCCCTTACTGGTTTTTCACCTGGAACCTACCAGCCTTCTCCTTCCCACCCTCCCCCCACCTTCTTTATAGGGCCTCTGCCCCTTCCCTCTACAGTCCTGGTGAAGGGTTCGGGCCCAAAACGTTGACTCATCATTTCCATGGATGCTGCCTGACTTGCTAAGAATCTATTAACCTCTGCCTTAAATGTACATAAAGACTTGGCCTCCACAGCTACCAGTGGCAAAGAATTCCACAGATCCACCACTCAGAAATTCCTGGCTAAGCATGCATACTTGAGATGCACATGTGTTGATTGTTAGCAGGGTGGAGATGTTATCACTGATCCGTACTAACTGCAGTCTCCTGGTGAGGAAGTCTAGGATTCAGTTACAGATGGAGTTAAGAGACAAGATATTAAAAAATTGGTGATTAATACTCAGGGTATGATGGCATTGACACCAAGCTGTAATCAATAAAGAACAGCCTGACATATGCTTTGCTGTTGCCTAGGTACTCCAAAGCCTAGTGGAGAGACAGCGAGATTGTGTTGCTGAAGAGCTGTTGTGACAGGAGGCAAATAGCAGTGGGACCAGGTCCTTGCTCAGACAAGTGTAAATTCTGGCCGTTGTCACTCTCTCAAAGCACTTTATCGCAGATGTGGATCCTGCCAGTTGACAGTCACTGAGGCAGCTCACTCTGCTCTTCTTGGGCACAGATATGATTGCTGTCCTTTTGAAAGCAGATGGGAACTTCAGGCTGCAGCAGTGAGAGAATGAGGATGTCTTTGATCACTCCAGCCAGTTGGTCAGCATAGGGTTTTAGTAACCTGCCATTTATGCCGTCAGAGCCTGACACCTTGCAAGGGTTCACAACCTTAAAGGACATCGGCCCCCGAGACAGAGATCACAGGGTTGCTGGATGATGTGTATTCAGCAACCCTGAACAATTATACTATTCATGCCTCAGCTTGTATATAGATGAGTTGTATGAAGGCTGTTTTTTAGTCTGTGTGGTCCAGCAGTGCACCTGCGATGATTTTAGCAATGGAGCCATGGGAATGCCTTCAATTTGCTGTTCATCTGCAGCAAGTCCTAATTCTGCTTCCAGACTTTCACAGGCAGAACTGTGGGGGGAAAAAAAGTTCTACCTAACCTTATGCAAACCAACAGATGGATAAATTCTGTTTATTCACGGGTCTATAATTACTGGGATTTTAAGATTATACATGTGTCATCAATTTTGTGACCTAAAACACCTTACTGTGTTTGTAAGCTACAGAAATATTTTAGCTGGAGATTAATGGAGTCAAATGTAGGTGACACCGTGTAATTTATTTGAAGTTACAAAAGTCTTGATAGGTCCTAGAATTTTTATTTTAATCTAGCCCCAGTTTCTGCCAAAGTATTGAAAATCTTAATTAAACTACCAATTTATCCTTCATCAGGAGTGGGTCTTGGCCTGAAACATCAACTCTTTCTTCCCTTCCACAGATGCTGCCAGCATCTTGTGTGGATGTTCAGCATCTGCGGAATCTCTTGTGTCTTTATTTATGTACTTTATTTAAAGATGCAGCCGTTCTGGCCCAAAAGTCTCCTGCTGCTCAATTACACCCATGTGACCATGTCATCCATGCTACTAATCTCTGGTTTAACTTCCAATTAATCTTTCATGCTTCCTCTATTACTTGGAGAATTTAGCTTTAATAATTATAATAGAAAATACTGGAACCTTTTAGTGGGTTAGGCAGAATGAGTGTTTCCAGCATTTTTTGTTTTTATTTCAGATTTTCCTGCATCTGCAGCTTTTTCTTATATTTTAAATAACTTGAGTTATGTTTAGTCCTTAGAGTCTCAGTCCATTAAGCCCAGGCAATGAGCAGCATAGTCCACTCATAATAACAAACAGTAGCTTAGTGAATGTGTAATTTGGCTCTTATTTCACATTGTAAATGTTATAAGTGCCATAAAAAGTGACCTGAATTGTAATATTCAGTGGGTCTCAACTCAGAGTCTCTCGTTGCTACATCTGATTTTATTTTCGCATTACCATGAACAGTAGCAGCAGAAGGAAAAGCCACTGGGGGCTGAAAATTTATAGTCACAACTTGATTTCCCACTCCTATCCATGAGTAATATAATTATTTATGATCATTTAGTCAGTGGGGTTCTGAAATAACTCTTGTAATCTGATGTTGTCACAATGGGGATGAAGGCTTTTTTTAATGAGCTCCTCATTGCACAGACCAGTAGACGACTCTAATATATCATGCTTTTTTTTACAAAAAGAAGCCAGGTATGTTACTTTATAAATGGTTAACCAGATGATAAAAGTACTTAAAAAGGGGAAACTGCTGTATGTTAAATTCATATATTAAAATTGTATAGGGCCAAATATGCCCTAGGATATGATATATATTTCAGTAAAATACAAGTTTAGAAAGCAACTATGTTCTGTGCAAGCAAAGCTATGTTTGAGTATTTCCATGCACTTTCAGTGTTCTGAGAATTCATTTATGGAAGTGGTAGTTGTCTCTGCTTAATAAAGGCTAGTGATGCCCTCGCACGGCTTATCAAGTAATATGACTGCCTTAATTTGCTACCTAGGCAGGAGCAGAATGGTGACTGTCCCAAAGTCACTGTGTTGCTTTTAGCTTCTCAGGGCTGACTGCAGAGCAGTTCAGGCATGCAGCTGAATCAGGCACAAGTTTACTACGAAAGTAGAGTCTTGCGTTGTCCATAGATCCCCAGTGTTACTTTCACTGTGGAGATAGCACCAGACTTTTCCTGGGCAGTTGAACAGTGGTAGGAATTGGCATTTCAATGCTCACTCATCTGAAAACAATCATACTATTGAGATCTGTATATAATTTATTTGACTGAATTAAACAGAAAAGGCAGGCAAAAGGATGAAAGAGTGAAGAGTAAAATAGAAGCAATTTAACTCCGTGAGGAAGGAAGCCGGGGAGTAAGCATGCTGAGTGGAGAAACAATGAATACACAAGACACTCTGCAGATGCTGGAAATCTTAAGCAACACACACAAAATGCTGGAGGAACAATGAAGGTGTGCTGTGTGTATACTGTTTCTTGGCTCATGTAGACTAACGCCGAAGTATAATTGTTACCTCAAGGTTGGTGGTTTCACTGCTACCTTAAGCTGTGTTAAGTGTATCATGTGTGAATTCAGTATCATTGTATGTATCTTCGTTCAATTTAGAGAGTCAAATGCCACAATAAAGACAAGTCCCTTGATGCTGTAAGCCAAGTGGCTTTGTTATATTCCACAGTAAGGACAAGAACTCATCATACTACAGCTGGCAAGGGAGAACAGTACTAATTTGAGAGGAACTATTATTTGTTTAAAAGAGAAAAAATAAATTGTGTTCTTGGTATTCAGCTTTACTTGAAACCAATTAATGTCAACCTGAGAAATAGAGCAGGGGCCGCATTTCTGTTGGCTCATTACTATTAAAATTAGTACAATTGTGTCTGGGTTAACTGAGGGCTGGAAGAAAGCATTGCAAAAGCTACTGAGAGGGAAAACACATAAACCTTCATCTGCACACTTCCAATCATTTTAAAAGGATTCCTGAAGTCATACGCAGATAATTAACTCTTCAATGTTCAAAGTAAATTTATTAAGGTACTCGTACGTCACCATGTAGAACCCTGAGATTCGTTTTCTTGCGGGCATACACAGTGAATCCAGAAACATAATAGAATCAATTAAAAACACACCCAACAGAGCAGTCAGACAACCAATGTGCAAAAGACAAGAAATTGTGCAAATACAAAAGAAAAAAAGGCCGTAAATATCGAGAACATGAGCTGATTTATTTCTCCATTGGTGATTTTTCCCCACACCCAATTAAGCCACCTGACCCCTACCCCACCCCCCATCCTATTGCTACCAATGTTCCTCCAGGCTTTGTGATGTCACATAAATAACTTGTTTAACCAGACAGATTACAACATTGAATTGAATTGACTTTATTTCTTACGTCCTTCACATACATGAGGAGTAAAAATCTTTATGTTGCATCTCCATCTAATTGTGCCATGAGCAATCATAGTAACTTATAATAAATAGAACAGTCAATGTAATAATAGAGTTCAGGCTACGTCCACACTACACTGGATAATTTTGAAAAGGAAGCTTTTTCTCTTCGTTTTGACCCTCTGTCCACACTAAAACGGCGTTTTCATCCCCCAAAAATGCAGATTTTCAGAAACAGTCTCCAGAGTGAATAAATCTGAAAACGCCTAATATCCGTTGTAGTGTGTACGGGGTAAACGGAGAGATTTAAAAATGCTGTCATGACAACAGCACAACAACAATGCTTTTTCTGCTTCCGCTTGGTACTGTGCAAGCACTGCCGTACGGCTGTTATAACGCACAGTCGGTGTGAACGGCGTGAGAGTTAAATTGTAAAGTCAGCTTTTTTGACTATTTAAATACGCTGTCATGACGTGCCGGAACAGATGGCGGCAGCGCGGCATTTCGTTGTTTTCTTGAAAGCAACCCCCCCACACAACCTAACAATTTCAGAACAGACGGCAATGAGACTGGAGCCAGAAGAGTTAGAAATGTACTCACCAAATACTTTGACCCATTGCTTACTGAATACATATACTCACTTTGCCCCGTTTTCTGTCCTTGCTTGTATGAAGGTGGTTTACCTTCAGTATTTCTCTGACAATAGATGTAAGTATTTCTCTGACAATAGATGCGTAACAGCCTAATGTAACATTGTATGGAAATACAAGATAACACTGATGCAGACATGTTTTATACATTTAACAAGGTGCTTTATTAATGCAACAGAGTTAGTCAGTTTTTCAATGTTTGTCGTTAGCTGGGTCATACTGTCCGTGAACTCCCTGTTGGTTGCCTCCATACGCTCCAGTATTTGTTTTTTTTTAGTTTTAAGTCCTCTTGCGCGAGAGCCAAGAGCAATTCCTTTAAAGTTTTTCTACTCTGTAACTGGACAAACGTGCACCAAGTATATCGTTTCCTCTTCGCTTGTTTTCTGTGTGTCCTGCGCATGCCCAGTAGGAGGAGATTCGCCCAAATATCCGCCTAATATGGACGGAGATATTTTGAAAAACGCTTAGTGTGGATGCCTGTTGTTTTTACTCAAAACCGACGTTTTCAAAATTATCTGGTGTAGTGTAGACGTAGCCTCAAATCAGCTTGAGTTCATCAGTCTGATGGCCTGGTGGAAGAAACTGTTCCGGAGCCTGTTGATCCTGGCTTTTATGCTGCGGTACCACTTCTCAGATGGTAGCAGCTGGAATACATTGTGGTTGGGATGACTTGGGTCCCCAATGATCCTACAAGCACTTTTTACACACCTGTCCTTGTAAACGTCCTGAATCATGGGAAGTTCGCAACTACAGATGCGCTGGGCTGCCCGCACCACTCTCTGCAGAATCCTGCGATTAAGGAAGGTACAGTTCCCATACCAGGCAATGATGCAGCCAGTCAGGATGGTCTCAATTGTGCCCCTGTAAAAAGTTCTTAGGATTTAGGGGCCCATACGAAACTTCCTCAACCGCCATTTTCATCACACGGCTGGTGTGTACAGACCACGTGAGGTCCTCGGTGATGTGGATGTCGAGGAACTTGAAGCTGTTTACCCTGTCAGCCCCAGATCCATTGATGCCAATAGGGATTAGCCTGTCTCCATTCCTCCTGTAATCCACAACCAGCTCCTTTGTTTTTGTGACATTGAGGGAGAGGTTGTTTTCTTGACACCACTATGTCAGAGAGATGACTTCTTCCCTATTAGCCACCTAGTTTTTTTGTTTAAGATAAGGCCAATCAATGTAGTGTCGTTGGCAAATTTCATTAGCAGATTGGAGCTGTGGGTGGTGATTCAGTCATGGGTATACAGGGAGTAGAGGAGGGGACTCAGTACACAGCCCTGAGGGGCTCTCGTATTGAGAGTCAGAGGATTAGAGGTGAGGGAGCCCACTCTTGCTGGCGATCTGACAGGAAGTCCAGGATCCATCTGCACAAGACAGGGTCAAGGCTGAGGTCTCTGATCTTCTTGTTGAGCTTGGATGGAACAATGGTGTTGAATGCTGAACTGTAGTCCAAGAACAGCACATTGAAAGGTGTTCTGAGTTGGTGTGCAATGAATATGGCAGAAGGTGTTTGATAAATACTTTAACTTCTTCGTTGGGTTAGATCAATGGATGATGGTGGTATGATGACTGCAGAGGCTATGTGTACAACAATGCAGTTAATGGTGAGGTATCAACAGACTTGCAGTATCTCTGTGGATGTATTGCAACTATTTTTGCCTTTTGTCAAAATCCCCAAGGTGTAAGTGGGAATTAAATGAACTTTTCAATTCTGTTAACAGTTCAGTTAAATGATGTGTTGATTTCTTTGGCTCTTGATTCATGGATATTTGTTGCTAAATGTCTTCCAGACTGGCTCAATGTATGCTTCAAGTCTGCTTCCACCAGCCACAAGTTCTCTGTTAATCAACTTCCTTGTGGAATTTTGAATCATATTGCAATAGCAACAATGTAACAATCAGAAACAACCACCAAGAAAATGATTAAGAGAGTTAAAATCTCAATGGCAGGTACAACAAGTTTAACTATAACATAGAAACATAGAAGTCTACAGCACATTACAGGCCCTTCGGCCAGAATGTTGTGGCGACCATGTAGCTACTCTAGAAGCTGCCTAGAATCTCCTGACCAGATAGCCTTTGATTTTTCTAAGTTCCATGTACCTGTCTAAGAGTCTCTTAAAAGAACCTGTTGTATCTGTCTCTACCACCTTCACTGGCAGTGCATTCCATGCACCCACCACTCTGTGTGAAAAACTTACCTCTGACACCCCTTGTCTCATCGTATACACCTCTGTCAGGTCACCTCTCATCTTCCATCTCTCCAAAGAGAAAAAGGCCAAGTTCAAGTTCTACTGACCATGTTATTAGCCTACTTGAGATCCTACCATATATCTCAGGCATGCTGCAGTCCTCTTCTACTTTCCCTGCCACGATCAGATTATCACTTGGCTTGATCTTAAAATCTTCATTTTCATATTGGTCCTGTGGACACAGTTAGACTGAAACGGATCACTGGTCCTGCGGTACACAAGTTGAAATGGATCACTGGTCCTGTGGACACAGTTAGACTGAAACGGATCACTGGTCCTGCGGTACACAAGTTGAAATGGATCACTGGTCCTGTGGACACAGTTAGACTGAAACGGATCACTGGTCCTGCGGTACACAAGTTGAAATGGATCACTGGTCCTGTGGACACAGTTAGACTGAAACGGATCACTGGTCCTGCAGTATACAGTTAGACTGAAACGGATCACTGGTCCTGCGGTACACAGTTAGACTGGAATGGATCACTGACCTTGTGGTGCACAGTTTGATTGAAACAGACCACTGGTCCCGAGGAATTCAGTTAGATTGAAACAGACTCATTAATGATACACACGTTTGGGAATGGTGGTCATTCAATAGTTACAACGGACTAAGCAAGGCAGAATAATCCTGTAAAATAACTAGCTTTAACTTAATTGTGTCCTTAGGAGTGTTGTTGTGGTCATCTTCATTACTTGCATAGACTGTGAGGCGTGCCGGATTATCGCCAAGGTTCACTCCACCTTCCTCGTCATCATACAAGTGAAAGATCCGGAATGTGGACAAAATTACATTAATCAACAAGCATATCGACATAATGTGCAGTTTACATTGAAAAGTTTCCTAGGATAATTGCATTTATTATGTCTGCTGGAGTTCAGAAAGTTACGGCAAGTGGTAGATTAAATCAATAGCTCGAGTGAAACCAGCTTTTAGGTATAATATCACAAACATAAGAAAATCTGCAGATGCTGGAGATCCAAGCAACACACACAAAATGCTGAAGGAGCTCAGCTAGCTAGGCAGCATCGATGGAAAAGAGTAAACAGCTGACGTTTTGGGCTAAGACCTGAAGGATCTCTTTTCCATTGATGCTGCCTGGCCTGCTGGTTTCCTCCAGCATTTTGTGTGTGTTGTTTAGGTATACTATCATATGCATATATATTGTATATAAAATAAACTGAAGGGGATAATAAAGCAGTTGGTGACTATTTTATAAATTATGGATAACATCTTAAGCAGTAATAACAAATTGTCTTACAAATAATGTGAGTCCTAGTGTGAACTAAACCAACAGGTGTGGCTATTTTCAGACCTGGTAATGAACATGAGATTTGCAATATTCATTTCTTCCACTTTCAGGGATAAGTGCCAGGAGGGAGATTAGACAACGGAAGCCCTGTGGATAGCGGAGAGTGGGGTGGAGAAAAAGATGTGTTTGGTGGTAGGGACCCACTGAAGATGGTGGAAGTTGTGAAGATTGATGTGCTGGACGTGGAGGCTCATGGGCTGGTAGGTAGGGTTAAGAGGAATTCTATCTCTGTTATGGCAGTGGGAAGATGGGGGGTGGAGGTAGATGTCCGTGAAATGGAGGAGATGCAGGTGAGGGCAGCATTAATAGTGGAGGAAGGGAAACCCTGTTCTTTGATGAAGGAGGACATTTCTCCTGGAAAGGAAAGTCTCATCCTGTGAACAGGAGTGGCAGAGATGAAGGAATTGAGAAAAGGGAATGGGATTTTTATGGGACAGAGTGGAAAGAAGTATAGTCAATATAGCTGTGAGAGCTGGCAGGTTTATAAAATTTATTGGTAGACAGTTTGTGCTCAGAGATGGAGACAGAGAGATTGAGAAAGGGGAGATTGATGTCAGAAATGGACCAAGTGGATTTAAGAGCAGGGTGGAAGATTGGCGGGGAAATTTGATGAAATTGACAGTTCAGCAGGGTGTATGAAGCAGCATCAGTACAGTTGTCAAAGTTGTGCAGAATGAATTGGGAAGCGTTACCAGTGAAGGCTTAGAACATGTTCACGTTGCTGACAAAAAGACGTTATGTACCTGGGCCATGGCTACATTACGAGGAATTTGAGAGGAGCTGAAAGAGAAATTGTTGAATGCGAGGACCAGTTCTGCCAGGCAGAGGAGGGAGGTAGTGTAGGGGAACTGGGCGGGCGTATTGTCAAGAAAGAAGCAGAGTGCTTTAAGGCCTTCTCAATGAGGGTTAGAAGTGCATAGGCACTGGACATCCATAGACATCAGCTGTCCATCATTCTTTAGTGAAGCTTTAATTATTTGCAGCATTTTATTTTCAATCCTGTTCCAAGATAATGATTTCTAAACTATAAATTAATGTATAAGTAGAAAAAGTCTTTCCTTAATTTTAAAACTTTGTTTGAGGAGGACATGGAAGAATTGTTAACCAGGTCCTGGAATGGCTTTCAAAGCCACAGGAACTGTTGCTCAGTTCAAGATGTTTGGAATAGGCTTGTCTGCAGATTAAAAGAGACAAGAATGTATTTTTTCAGTATTATTTGTCCACATCTAACATACAGTATCTACAGTGTACTCATGCATGTCAGCCACTGTCTACTCATTGTTTTCTTAAACGTATTGGTGAACTGGCATTAGTCTTTGGATAGGTTCATGAATAGGAAAGTGAAGAGGGAAGCTGAGGGAAGGAAACAGTCCGGTTACTGTCAGCATATCAGACTCTGCATTACCAAATGTCGTGGAGAATGTTTGATCCTGAAGACTGGCTGTTAGTTGATGGTCAGGTACTGGCCTCTCTTCCTGGGCACAGGGTTGATTCTACTGAGATACTGGAATAAATATAAATTGGATCTTACTGACTTTATGAAATGCCCCCATACACTTGTCTATTGAATCACTAAACTCCCCATAATCTCCCTTCAATGCAAATGTGCTCAACTAAATTGAATGAATTTACAGAAGAACATATAACAGATATTTGGTGTTGGTTGAAGTAGTTTCATTCCCAACGTTCTGTACTCAGTAATGATAAAATGTCATCTGCATTACAAAACTGTTTGTCTTTAATATTCTTTTAATGGATTTGGAGAATGAATGTTGACTGACTATCTGACAACAGGGAGCCTCACAGTTAAGCCTGACTTTTGTTCATGTGAGAGATCATTGTATGCATTTGGCAGCTAGGACCACTGGATATCAAAACAAGGATAGAAACCTTGGTTATTTTAGTCATATTGCTTCTGAGGGCAGTGTCAAAGAAAATGGTCACAGTTCTGCTACCAACCCAGCATAAATACATAAACTTGGCCTGCTGGCCCTAATCCGTGTGGCTCGATTCCCCTTTCTTGTACTGGAACATCTGTTGAAGTTGCACACACAGCTTTAAAGTTATGTAAATTCAGCAGTGATTCAGATTTCTGATCATGATGTGAATATATTGAACTAGATTTAAAGCAAGTCAAACTAACCCTGCTTGGAAGAAACTGAATGAATAATGTTCAGGCTGGGTATCGCATTAGAAATACTGAAGCATGTTTCTCTGATAAAGGTATTGTATTAGTTGGTGTTATGTGAAAGCTGATCATATGGCTCACCCTATCATCAAACTAAGTGTGAGCATAGGACGTTGATAGTGGAACTTGAGCCATTGTTTGGTTGATATATCCCAAGCTCAAGTTTATGCCAGAAATGCAACATGAATAAGGCATCAGAGTACCTTGCAGCTGCTAGAGTGCGCACTGGTGCATGCCACCACCTTCACCTGCGAGACAATTCAGACATGTGACACTGCCACACATCTTTTTTTTGCATAGCGTCTGTCATGCCTTACTTTATTGTGATAATTATCAGCTTACGTAAAATGTAGAAACAGTTTCTGTCCATCCTGTTCATGTGCTCAAAATAAACAGAGTGTGCCTTTAATTTAAAGAAAACTATAGAAATGGCAAAGGAAAATACTTGGCTCTGACCAGGGTAGTGTTTTGATAATTCAGCTAATTAATGTGATCTTTTAACTTCTCACAGAATTTAAACTTTTTAATAGGCTCTTATTAATATTCATTACCGTTACAGGTGTTATAAAAATTGTTAGCATTTGAAATTCAAGGCAAATTTGCAAGTATACCTACAAAAGAGTGCTTGTAAGTAAAACTGACTGGGAAAATGTGTTAATTTGGCAAAATAACTCCTATTTATCCAATTAGGAAATGAAAATAGTGGTAAGAGCAAGTATTATAATAAAAACTAAGTCAAAATGGGATGACTATGATGTGCAAGTGATGTTAAAGTGACATTCACAGAAAAGTGGAAAGCTAGTTTACAAAGGAGTCTATGTTTCAGATCAAATGTTCAGGGAGAATTTGGTATGGCCGCTGACACTACAAATTCAGATAATAGTAAGTCTTCCCAATGAATGGCATTTGCCGAGGTTAAATCACAAATGCAAACTTCAAGTCCTTGTATGAGCCTATAAAATAAGCTATGGATTTTTTCAATTTTCCACTTTGGGAAAAAAAAACAATTAAACATTTGCTGGGAAATTGCAATTCATGTTGTTAGCAGATGAAAAGTGATTTGTTTATGAACTTTGCCATTCATGATAAAACTAGCATTAGTACATTTATTTTAAGTGGTGTTCGCTCTTAATCATCTTCTGAAATGCCCGAGCAATCCCTTAGGATGAAAGGGCCATTACACTAGGGCAGCAATGGTCACATGTTATGAAAGAATAAGTAAGAAAGTTGTCAGAGTGGATATGCAGTTCTTCTAAATAGTGGAATGATCTAAAACCTTCTAAGAGTTTGTTAAATTAGCAACACGTATATTTCAATTTATAACTTATCTCAAGTCCCACTTCATCTTTATAGTTTTTCCTACTTTGACAACATAATGGCCCATATTTTGCTGCAATAGACATCTTGAAGTAGGTCACATTAATTTTGTAAGACAATGTCTGTGTCCTAAACGAACAAAATTTAATAACTGAAAAAGTAATGAAATTAATATAGGAAAATGAGAGGGCAAGAAAGATTTCAACACAGAGAAAAGGGAATGAAGAAAAAAAAGAGAAAAAAATATAAAAAATTGATATTTCCAATAACAATTTACTAATTGTAAGTATGTGTCTGTGATGCTTTTGTTATTTCCTTTTTGGGCTCCATTGGCATTGCAGAATGACAGATTTCAATGGGAAAATGTGTTCCACTGCAGCAATAAGTTTAACGTGTAATTAATCTGCAAGTGCTAGAAATTTATTAAACCCACAGGACAAGTTTGCAAGTATGCTGCCAATTTCATGAGGAGAAGAGCAGTGCCACACACATACTCATGGGATATCTTCCAAATGATGAATGATTTACATATAAAACAATGTTATTTTGGTATTAAAATCTGGACTAATATTGCTGCATTGTGCTTTTGCCAATTTTCACCATCCTTTGGGTATGATGTTGTGGCCGTCACTGAGTCATGGCTGAAGAATGGCTGTAGATGGGAGCTGAATGTCCAAGGTTTACACACTGTATCAGAGAGATAGGAAGGTAGGCAGAAGGGGTGGCATGGCTCTACTGATCAAGGATGGCATCAAATCATTAGAAAGATGTGACAAGGGTAAGTAGACCCTGTTGGCAGTTATATACAGGCTTTCAAACAGCAGCTGGGATGTGGACTACAGATTTCAATGGGAAATAGAAAAGTTGTGTCAATTGGGCAATGTTATGATAGTCATGGGAGATTTTAACATACAGGAAGATAAAGGAAAATCAGATTGGTAATAGATCCCAAGAGAGTGAATTTGTTGAATGCCTGTGAGATAGCTTTTAAGAGCAGTTTGTCATTGCGCCTACTAGGAGAGCAGCTATACTGGATTGGGTGTCAGGTAACGATCAGAGGCGATTCGGGAGCTTAAGATAAAGGATCCCTTAGGAGGCAGTGATCACAATAAGATTGAGTTCAACTTGAAATTTGATAGGGAGAACGTAAAGTCTGACATAGCAGTATTTCAGTGGAATAAGGGAAATGACAGTGGTATGAGAGAGGAGTTGGCCAAAGTAAATTGGAAGGAGAAGCTGGCAGTGATGACATCAGAGTAGCAATGGCATGGGTTTCTGGGGAAAATGAGGAAGGTGCAGGATAGGTGTATTCCAAAAACAAAGAAATACTCAACATAGTACAACTGTGGTTGACAAGGGAAGTCAAAGCTAATGTAAAGGCAAAAGAGAGGGCATACAACAAAGCAAAAATTAGCAGGAAGATAGAGGATTGGGAAGTTTTCAAAAACCTACAGAAAGCAACTAAGAGAATCATCAGGAGGGAAAAAGTGAAATATGAAAGCAAGCTTGCTAACATATCAAGGTGTATAGAAAAAGCTTTTTCAAGTATGTGATAAATAAGAGAGATGAGAGTGGATATAGGACTGCTAGAAAATGAGGCCGGAGAAATAATAACAGGGGACAAGGAGATGGCAGATGAACTAAATATTTTGCATCAGGTGGAAGACACTAGCAGTGTGCCATGTGTTGAAAGATGTGAGAGCAGAAAAGTCAGTTCAGTTACAATTTCAAGGGTGAAGGTGGTCAAAAAGCTAAAAGACCTAAAGCTACATAAGTTACCTGGACCAGATGAACTGCACCCTAGGGTTCTGAAAGAAGTAGTGGTAGAGATTGTGGTAGCAATAGTAATGATCTTTCAAGAATCGTTTGTCACTGGCATGGAAAATTGCAAATGTCACTCCACTCTTTAAGAAAGTAGGGAGGCAACAGAAAGGAAAGTATAGAACAGTTAGCCTAACCTCAGTGGTTGGGATGAAGTTGGAGTAAATTGTTAAGGACGAGGTTGCCAGATGGATCTTGCTTGACAAATCATTGGATTTCTTTGAGGAGATTACAAGTATGGTAGATAAAGGGGATGCAATAGATGTTGTATATTTGGACTTTCAGAAGGTCTTTGACAAGGTGCAACACCTGAGGCTGCTTACTAAGTTAAGAGCCCATTGTATTGCAGGAAAGTTACTAGCATGGTTAGAGCATTGGCTGATTGGTAGGAGGCAGCAAGTGGGAATAAAAGGATCGTTTTCTGGCTGGCTGCAAGTGACTTGTGGTGTTCTGCAGGGGTCAGTGTTGGGACTGCTTCTTTTATCAATGATTTAGATAATAGAATAGATGGCTTTGTTGCCAAGCTTGTGGAAGATATGAAGATTGGTGGAGGGGCAAGTAGTGTTAAGGAAACAGGAAGGCTGCAGAAGGATTTAGACAAATTAGGACAATGGGCAAGAAAGTGGCAAATGAAACAGTGTTGGAAAATACATGGTCATGTACTTTGTTAGAAGAATTAAATGTGCAAGCTATTTTCTAAACAGGGAGAAAGTCCAAAAATTTGAAATGCAAAGGGACTTGGGAGTCCTTGTGCAGAACATGCTAAAGGTTAACTTGCAGATAGAGTCAGTGGTGAGGAAGGCAAAAGCAATGTTAGCATTCATTTCAAGAGGTCTAGAATAAAAAAGCAGGGATGTGATGCTAAGGCTTTAGAAGGCACTAGTGAGGGCTCGGCCTGAGTATTATGAACAGTGTTGGACTCTTTATCTGAGAAGAGATGTGCTGGCATTGGAAAGGGTCCAGAGGAGGTTCACAAGGATGATTCTGGGAATGAAAAGGTTATCATATGAGGAATGTTTGATGGCTCTGACCTTGTACTCGCTGGGATGAGGGGGGGATCTCAGTGAAAACTTTCAAATGTTGAAAGACCTAGACAGAGTAGATGTGGAAAGGACTTTTCCCACGGTGGGGGAGTCTAGGACAAAAGGTCCTAGCCTTAGGTTAGAGGGGGTGTCCATTTAAAACAGGGATACGGAGAAATTTCTTTAGCCAGAGGGTGGTGGAATTTGTGGAACTTGTTACCATAGGCAGCTGTGGAGGCCAGGTTGTTGGGTGTATTTAGGTGGAGATTGGTAGCTGCTTGATTAGCCTCAGCATTTAGGGTTATGGGGTAAAGGCCAGGGAGTGGGTCTGAGGATGGGGAGAAAAGGATCAACCATGATTGAATGGTGGAGCAGATTCAATGCACCAAATGGCCTAATTGTGTTCCTATGTCTTATGGTCTCATGGGTTTGCATATTGTATGTAATGAATCAAAAATCCACGGTCAAAGTCACTTACATCACATTTCTTCCCTATTCTAATGTTTGGTTTGAATAGCAACTGAACCTCTTGACCATGTCTGCATGATCTTATGCATCAAGTTGCTGCCAAATGTTTGCCTGGTTAGATATTTTGCACTAACAAGCAGGTGTACAGATGTACCTAATAAAGTGGCCACTGAATGTATTTGAAATATTCCAAGGTATGCAAAAGAAAATGTAGTTGAACAAAAAGAAAAAGTGTGTTTTGGACTGTTGTAAACACTTCTCATATATAAATTTGGGTAGCAAATAGTTGCGGCTTTGCTGCCATGCATATTACACTGCAACCAACTTCATTTTGTCTCTCACCTCAATTGCAGATATGTGTACTTTTTCCAAATACAGCAATTTCATAGATTTCATTTTTCCTTTTAGCCTCTTGATTACCTACTGTGACAGCCCAACTACTGGCCCATCTTCAATCCATTGACTCAGTATAAAGGACATGAATGTAACATCCTCCATTGCCCCTGACCTGCAAAGATAATTGTCAGATATTGACCCAGGACCCTTGAGCCAACCGACAACTTACGATGTTAGACCTGGCTTTGCTACTTAATTCTTTACAATATTTTTGCAAAGCAAATTGCTGAGGTAAGATCACGATGTGCATAATGTTGCTGCCTCTACATGGCCCTGCTGAAGCTCAGTGAACTGGAAAAGCAGCCCTGTTTCTTTATAACCCGTCGGACTAAAGGATTGTGAAATGACCTGACCAGGATCTAGACAATCAAGTGTAAGGTGCGGTGGATGAATATAAGGTTTAATCAGGTGCAGGAAGAAACAAAGTGACTGAAAGAAAAATTGGATTCAGTGTGAAAAAATACAAAAGTCAAAAATACTTCATTTTTAAAAAATCTTCCACATTAAAATCTGGAAGATTGGCATGCCATACATTTAATAGTTAACTTGCAGTATTAGTGATGATGACTTGTAATCTATATTGACTTTCAGTGGCTAATTTGCATTTATTTTACTTCTGCAGTTGCTGGAATTTATATTGCTTGTTGTATTTAAGCAGGGTACCAGACAATGAGATAATTGTTTTCTTGAAACCAAAAAGAGAGTCTGGTATCTCCAACAGCATTTTGTAACTTGAATGCTTAATTGTTCACTTGAGCTCAGATGCTTATTTTATCAGTAATGGCGACAATTGTTGGCCTCACAGTTACATAGATAACAGCTTTTGGGCACTTGGGTTCCAAGTTTAATTTCCAGTAAATAAATTTTTTTGATTCACTTTGGAAAGTCAAACTTGGATGCAGAGTATACGGTTAATAGCAGGGTTCTTAGCAATGTGGAGGAACAGAGTGATCTTGTGATCCATGTGCATAAATTCCTCAAAGATGTGCAAGTTGATGGGGTGATTAAGAAGGCGTATGGCGCGTTGGCCTTCACTAGTCGGGGCATTGCATTCAAGAGCCATGAGGTAACGTTGCAGCTCTATGAAGCTCTGGTTTGACTATATTTGGAATGTTGTGTTCAGTTTTATACAAAGGATGTGGAAGCTTTAGAGAGGGTACAGTGGAGATTTACCAGGATTCTGCCTGGATTGGAGAGCGTGTCTCATGGGGATAGGTTGAATGAGCTGGGGCTCTTCTCTTTGGAACGAAGGAGGATGAGAGTTGAGTTGGTGGAGGTGTACAATATGATAAGAGGCATTAAAAGAGTGGGCACCCAGAGTCCTTTTCCCACGATGGAAATGGATCAGATGAGGGGCATCATTTTAAGATGATTGGTGGAAAGTATAGGGAGATAGTTTGCTTACACAGAAAATGCTGGGTGTGTGGAAAGCTCCGCTAGGAGTGATGGTAGAGGCGGATACATTAGGGCTATTTAAGAGACTCAGATAGGCACATGAATGAAAGATAAATGGAGGACCATGGGGTGGGAAGGGTTAATTTGATTTTAGATTAGGTTAAAAGGTTGGCACAACATCATGGCCAAGTGGTCTGTACTGTGCTACGTTTTATGTTCTGCTATTTGTAAGTAATAACTTTTGATAATATATGGTACAAGCACCCTCTGATATTGTTAGAGCATTGTGTAATAATGAAGTTGATGATAGATAATGAGTTTGATGCTGTTTGAACAAAGGTTCCCTGTTGCAAACAACAAACAGCTGTGCAACCTGCTTTCAGATGTTGCTGTTGTTTACCTTTTATGGATTCTATAGGGACCATACCTCACTTTCACTCAATGTCATTTCCACCTAACATCACTGACATCAGCACCTCACTGCTGGTGAAATATCTTTAGCACATGTGCACAATGTGTCACCTTATAGCAAAACATGTCACAAAACTGCTGAAATTAGGTTTGAGTTTTTTTTTAGTCTTAATGGAGGACATTAAACTTTAACACTCCCATTGTGTCATGTAAACTGGTCTCACTACTCTCCAGATGCAACTAGCTGTCATCTGGCAAATCTCTTATCCAGGCAGTTACTGTTATGTTTATGGTGTTAATGCTGGGACCAAATGTATTTTTTCTTCCACCTGTAATATAACTCTATTATTCTCAGAAGGAGAAATGTCTGAAATATTTTTCACATGCTGCCACTAAATATGTTGGAAATTTCTATAATTTTGTCCAGATGCCAATGTGTTGAATCCTATCAGCTTTAAGTATCTGAAAAGAACAGCAGGGAGAAAATAGCAAATAAAATTTTTGTATTTTTCCAGATATTCAATAATATACTAGAGTTTTTTGGAATAAAGATAAAGTTTACACATATTAATTTCATTTTCAAGATAATTTCTTCTTCAATTTGTAAAATGTTTAAAACTTTGTTCTACAATCTTGAGTTAGGTAGATTCACTGTACACTATCCTACCACAAGGGTGAAAACATTAAATAAAACTTGCTTAGAATATCAGTTATAGTGAATCTTCCATGGTTATTTCTGAGGAGGTATCAATGGATTCACTTCAAATTTTAATTGAAGTGTTCACTTGCTGTCCCTGATTCAAGACCACATTCTCTGGCATTGAGAAATCATCACTCAATTTTGGAGTTTTTTAACAACTTGTCTGGTTTGATAACTTGTGTAAAATATTTGGAAAAGCTGCATAGTCTGACAAGTAAAATAAATTTAATAGAATGGTGCACAGGGATCAAATTTAATTTCTGCTTTGCACTATTGTATGTTGTGTCTAATTCTGTGTGTTATTATTTAAGACAGACATGGAGAAAATACAAAAAGAGTTTATTAGAAAAGTCATTCTGATTCAAAAGCTCCTTTCTGTGATGTAGCTAGAAACACAGCCCCACTATAAATATTGTTGTCCCTCTCGGAGCAGATGTATTCCAAGGTAATTAGAGGCCAATTTATTGTGTTCGTCCATTGTCGACGTCGATGAGGACCTCGACACAATTTAATGGTGTTGAGACTAGCGCGTGATTTGGATTTAAGTGGGGGAGAGTTGCACAGCGTCAGCCTCACTCTCTCTTCCCAATTCCCATCTGGATCCAGTGGCAAGACAGAGTCGAGACGGCCGGAGATGGGACTAGGCACAGTGGATGACCAGGATGTCTCCTGTGTCTTGTCCTGCTCTACAAGTTCCACGATGCTTGAAGAGACCGCCTCCTTGACCGTTGGACCTTCTTTTGGTCTCATCCGCTCAATCCACCGGAGTCTGTCTTCACATGCTGGGATAGACAACTCCCTATCTCACCGAGGGTTTGAGACCCATCGGCTCCCCTCACCTGGTTTAGCCGGTTTGTCGAAGCCGTGCCCGGGGTGTGGCCGCTATCGCATGCAGACAGCTACGAGGAGCCACAGGTGAGAGCTGAGTACCAGGTGGGGACCAAAGGTGGACTAACTGCCTTGAAAAGGACGCGACATGTTCCCCCACCAGAGGTGCTACCCCTCCCTGACACCCCATACACCCCGGCCAATTTATAGATAAACTAATAATAACTATTTTGTTTGTAGAAATCATTTCTGGCTAATTTAAAATTTGTCATCCAAGCCTGGTCAACAAATACCCCATGAATACACAATTAGATTAATTAACCGATTGACAGCAAACTCTGAGATTTTCCTGACCCACATAGCTCCATACCACAACAGTTGGACCATCTAACCAGTGAGCCTTTCGTACACGAGGCTCACAGATCTGCACAAGCAGCAAACTGACTGACTACTATCATGCCATGTAACCCTTCGTAACTCTTGTTCCTGTGAAGATTTTGTTTACATCAAACTCTTTTTCAAGAAGAATTAATGGCTCAATGCTTTGGACTGTTGCTGATTATGTTGTATTCATGCCCCTATCCACTCCGACTCATCAGCTGGGTTTGAGGCATCACAACACAACAATTTCTGGCATTATTTAATTGTATCTTTTATTGTTAGACCACACTGTGTGTTAAAATGCTGCTGCGTCCAATATTGGAGTCGGAATCAGAATCAAATTTATTATAACTGACGCGTATTGTGAAATGTGTTTTTTTTGTAGCAACAGTACAATGCAAGACATACAAATTACTATAAGGCCCCATCTGCCTGAAACGAATGGTTTTAAGGTAGCAGTTCCCATGTTTGCCCCTTCTCCTGTCAGTAGAAATGGTTCTGCCGGGCTTAGTATCTAGGCCGCTCTTGAAGTCTGGAAGCTAGATGGTTGCCAGAGGCTATTTAAGATGCATGCCATTGGGAGCATTTAATAACTAGTGGGAGTTTATCCCCACTAATTCCCCCCCCCCCCAGCTATATATATAGGAACCAAATTACGATAAGTTATAATGAAAACATAGTGCAAAAAGATGAACAATGAGGCTGTATTCTTGGGTTCATGGACCATTCAGAAATCTGATGGCAGAGGGGAAGAAACTGTCCCTGAAACATTGAGTGTGGCCTTCAGGCTCCTGTACCCGCCTCCCTGATGTTAGTAATGAGAAGAGGGCAAGTTGCAGATGGTGAGTGACCATAATGATGAATGCTGCCTTCTGCAGGCACTGCCTGTTGAAGATGTCCTCTGTGGTGGGGAAGGTTGTTTCCATGGTGGAGCTGGCTGAGCTGTTTTTATCCCACTTATCATTCTAGACTTTGTTCATTCAAAAGCAAGATTTACAGGGCTTCACATTGAACTGCAAACAATCAAATGTTTTCTAACATATCATGCTTCAGTGATCTGATAGGTTAGTTGAGGTGTTTCACACCACAGGTGATTCCATAGTCAGTGACCAGATAACACTCATTTCCCTCCAGCTGTGGATAAACATTAACTTGCCATGGAGCTTTCGCTGCCATTGTCGGGACACTTCAGGTGCCCACACATCTTCCTCACCCAGACTAACTTTTGTGGGGGTGGCAGTTTAGCTGTTAGTGTCAGGACTTGACACAGATCAGAGTACATACATACAACCCTGAGATTCTTTTTCTGTGGGCATACTTAGCAAATCTGTAGAACAGTAACTGTAATCAATAAACATCAGAAACTGTAAACTAAACAAACAGTGCAAATGAAGATATAAATAATAATGAGCATGAAATAACAATATAACAGAGTCCTTAAATGAGTGTAATTATCCCTTTTGTTTAAGAGCCTGATGGTTGACGGGTAATAACTGTTCTTGAGGTACATATACCTTTTACCTGATGGTAGCAGCGAGAAAAGAGCATGGCCTGGGTGGTGAGGATCTTTGATGATGGAGGCTGCTTTTCTATGGCAATGTTTCATCTTGGTGTGCTCAGTAGTTGGGAGAGTTTTACCCGTGATGTAGTGGGTCAAATCCATTACCTTTCATAGGATTTTCCACTCAAAGGCATTGTTGCCCCCATACCAGGCCGTAATGCAGCCAGTCAGCACACTTTCCACCACACATCTATAGTAGTTTGCCAAGGTTTTCAATGACCTGCCAAACTTCTGCAGACTCTTGAGGAAGTAAAGGCACTGTTGTGCTTTCTTCACAATAATATTTATATAATGGGTCCAGGACAGGTCCTCTGAGATAGTGACACCCAGGAATTTAAAATTACTGCCCTTCTCCACATCTGATCCTCTGATGATTACTGGCTCATGGACCTCTGATTTCCCTCACCTGAGTCAACACTCAGTTCCTCTGTCTTATTGACATTGAATCAGAATCAGGTTTATTATCACGGGCATGTGAAATGAAATTTGTTAACTTAGCAGCAGCAGTTCAATACAATACATAATATAGAAAAAAATGATAAATGAAATAATAATAAATAAATAAGTTAATCAATTACAGTATACGTATCTTGAATAGATTTTTAAAAATGTGAAAAAACAGGAATACTGTATATTAGAAAAAGTGAAGTAGTGTCCAAAGATTCAATGTCCATTTTGGAATCGGATGGCAGAGGGGAAGAAGCTGTTCCTGAATCGCTGAGTGTGTACCTTTAGGCTTCTGTACCTCCTACCTGATGGTAGCAGTGAGAAAAGGGCATGCCCTGGGTGCTGGAGGTCCTTAGTAATGGACACTGCCTTTCTGAAATACCGCTCCTTGAAGATGTCCTGGGTATTTTGTAGGCTAATACCCAAGATGGAGCCAACTAAATTTACAGCTCTGCAGCTTCTTTCAGTCCTGTGCAGTAGCCCCTCCATACCAGACAGTGATGCAGCCTGTCAGAATGCTCTCCACAGTACATCTATAGAAGTTTTTGAGTGTATTTGTTGACATGCCAAATCGCTTCAAACTCCTAATGAAGTATAACTGCTGTCTTGCCTTCTTTATAACAATATCGATATGTTGGCACCAGGTTAGATCCTCAGAGATCTTGACACCTAGGAACTTGAAGCTGCTCACTCTCTCCACTTCTGATCCCTCTATGAGGATTGGTATGTGTTCCTTTGTCTTACCCTTCCTGAAGTCCACAATCAGCTCTTTCATTTTACTGATGTTGAGTGCCAGGTTGTTGCTGCAGCACCACTCCACTAGTTGGCATATCTCACTCCTGTACGCCCTTTCGTCACCACTTGAGATTCTACCAACAATGGTTGTATCGTCAGCAAATTTATAGATGGTATTCGTCAGCAAGGAGGATGTGTTATTACTAATCCGCACAGACTGTGGTCTTCCGGTTAGGAAGTCAAGGATCCAACTGCAGAGGGAGGTATAGAGGCCCGGGGTTCTGCAAGACCGAGAAGTTGTTGTTAATGCACCACTAAGCCAAGTTTTCAGTGTTCCTCCTGTGTGCTGATTCATCATCCCCTTTAATATAGCCCAGAAGAATGGTGTTGTCAGTAAACCTGTATGTGGTGTTGGATCTGTAGGTGTAAAGCAGGTAGAGCAGGGGGCTAAGTACACATCCCGGCACTGCTCCTGTGCTGATGGAGAGTGTGGAGGAGATGTTTTTGCCAATCCAAACTCACTGGAGTCTACAAGTGAGAAAATCCAGGATCTAATTGCACAAGTAGTATTGAGGCCCAGGTCTTGGAGTTCACTGATTAGTTTTGAGGGGATGATGGTGTTAGATGTCGAGCTGTAATAAATAAAGATCAGGAACTTAGGACAGGATAGCTGCCCAAGAGAAACCTAGCAAGATATTAACAAAAGTCTGGTGCAGTACTGATAATATGTCACCTACTTAATGATAAGATGCAAATAAAAAAGATCATCTGGAAGTTATGCTGAAATATCTTGAATACAAATAAAGCTAGGATCAATATTAGCTGTTCTTTTCTTGTTGTGTGCTGGAGTGTATGTTTGTGAGATTCTCCTTTTAAGTCACCTAGGAGGAGCCTGAAAGAGTTAGATTTGTACTGTACAGTTCCAGCGTTGAAAATGTACGGAATATATAAAAGAATGAAAGATGGATTTGGATAGTGTTGATAATCTGAATCCATCAAGGTGATGAAAAAAGAACTGTCCTATGGTTGTAACCAAGCTAACATCCTTGCCCTCACAAGTTACTTAGATCAATTCCAATTTTAAAAGCACAGCCCCATGCTACCACTGCACCAATAAGACTTTTGTCACCCCAGACAATCTTGTCAGAAGCTGATGAGAAACCATAGAGGTATGTAAAATTATGACAGGCATAGGCAGGGGAGGTAGTCAATCTCTCTCCCAGTCCCAGATGGAAAATGGTGAATACAAGGGAGCATGGCTTTAAGGTGAGAGGGTGAAAATTTAAGAGATTTGCAAGGCAAGTTTTTTTTCACAGAGTGATAGATGTCTGAAACACATTACCAGTGATGGTGGTAGAAGCAGATATGATATCAATATTTAAGAGGCATTTAGACAGGCAAATGAACAGACAGAGAATAGAGGGATATGGACCATATCAGCTTGGATTAGTTTAGATTGGCATCACAATAGGCACAGTCAATGGACCAAAGGGCCTGTTCATTTGTTCTACTGTTACATGTTCTGTATTCAGGGCTTCTCTTAAAAATACCATGAAATTAATGCAACCGAGCTCATACCTGGTCAGTATCCTAAAGTGGACACAGACAGGATCCAGGATACTAAAGCCTGAACTAATGTTCTGTCCTTTGCAGCAGTCTAAGGGAGTAAAGAATTGTGCCATTAGAATTGTTTCAGCCTGTGGAGGTAAAGGTGCGGTGAAGGAAGGTGGGAACAGAAGGAACATGATTTTCCCATGACCCATGATGCTTCAGTGTAACTGAAGTGATGTCCCACAGGATGGGACAGACTAAGTAATGTCGGACTGTTAATACCAACTTTCCCCTACAAATGCTGATTTCTTTTTGTTTGTGTCTCTGTGGGGAAAATGTTGTTTGCTGGTGTGTCAATGGGCAAAGTCTGATATGACAGGGGAGATATAAAACCGAAGTCAGGTGATTTCACCCCATTATTTTAGTAACCTTCCCCTCTGTTGCTAGATTTTCTTGTCAGCATTGTTTAAGGGGGATTATAGTGTTAAATGCCTCAAACTGGTGCTAATTGAGCAGTAGTTTAAACCAGTTTACAACTTTATTGCCTGTTAATGATGCAGAATGGTGTATATGTGATTTAACCCTGAGAACCGTCATCTGGTCTGTGACTCATTTCAAACCATATGTCAGACATTGCTCCTTTTTTTAATCCAGTAAGTTTATACTTATCAACTAATAACATCTGTATCAGTTTAAGAATTACTGCTTTAATAATAGGTTGGTTTGCTTCTGTGTGGTTATCATTTAATGTCTTTCTGATGTTGTAATATAGTTACATTTTATTGTACAAGTACAGACAAAAGAATTGGTGTGCTGCTGGGTTGCCTTTAAAATATTCTAGATGTGCAATATCGTGTGACATTTCATCCGTGGAGACTAATACCAATTTGAAAAACAGAAGCATAAGTGTGTTTGCTTTTTGAGCCTGCTCTGCCATGCAGTAAGCTTGTGACTGCTATCGAATGATATCAATGCCACCTTCATATGCTATGCTACGTCCCCTGATTCTTTCAGTGTCCAAAAATCTATCCATTTCAGCCTTGAATATGTGACTTTTGTTCATAGTCTCCCATTTTGAAAAAAAATTCTAATTCTGTACCTGCAAGCTTGTTGAGTAAGGATTCATCTCTTGGACTATTCTGGCCTATTGTTTGAGAATGCTCAGCCGGAGAAAACATTCCCCAAAGATAACCCTATACTATTGGTTTTGTATGTTTCACAGAGTTCATTGTAAATTCATCCAATCTACATGAAATAATGTATTCAGCCTCTCTTCATAGACTAATGATCTTATTCCCAATAAATTAAAACAACCTTCTGTGGCAGATAACCAACAAGAGAAAATCTGCAGATGCTGAAAATCCAAGCAATGCACACAAAAGGCTGGACAAACTCAGCAGGCCAGGCAGCATCTATGGAAAAAAGTACAGTCTACATTTTGGGCCGAGACCTTTCGGCAGGACTGGAGGAAAAAATATGAGAGTAGATTTAAAGGCAAGGGGAGTGGAGAGAACAAGGTGATAGTTGAAACTGGGAGGGGGAGGGATGAAATAAAGAGCTGGGAAGTTGATTGGTGAAAGAGATACTGTACAGGGCTGAAGAAGGGGGAGTTCGATAAGAGAGAACAGAAGGTCATGAAAGAAAGAAAAGGAGGGAGGAGCACCAGAGGGAGGCGATGGGCAGGCAAGGAGATAAAGTGAGAGAGGGAAAGGGGGATGGGGATGATGAAGGGGGGGGCGTTACTAGAAGTATAATACCTCTTCCTACTCTGTTACTTGTAAAAACATCACCCCCTTCTCTCAATTCCTCTGTCTCCACTGCATCTGCTGTCAGGATGAGGCTTTTCATTCTAGAATGAAGGAGATGTCCTCCTTGTTCAAAGAAGGGACTTTCCTTCCTCCACCATCAACGCTGCCCTCAACCGCATCTCTTCCATTTCACACACCTCTGCTCTTACTCCATCCTCCTGCCACACTACCAGGGATAGGGTTCCTCTTGTCCTCACCTGCCACACCATCAGCCTCCATATCCAGCACAGAATTCTCCAGAACTTCTACCATCTCCAACAGGATCCCACTTCTTTCCTTCACTCCCCACTTTCAGCTTTCCACAGGGATTGCTACCTGTGTGACTCTCTGGTCCATTCGTTCCTCCCCACTTATCTCCCTCCTGGCACTTATCCTTGCAAGCGGAACAAGTGTTACACCTGCCCCTACACCTAATCTCACTACCATTCAGGGCCCCAAGCAGTCGTTCCAGGTGAGGCAACACTTCACCTGTGAATCTGTTGGGGTCATATACTGTATTCAGTGCTCCCAGTGTAGCCTCCTGTATATTGGTGAGACCCAAAGTAGATTAGGAGACCATTTCCCCGAACACCTATGCTCTGTCTGCCAGAACAAGCGGGATCTCCCAGTGGCCACCCATTTTAATTCCACTTCCCATTCCCGTTCTGATATGTCAATCCATGGCCTCCTCTACTGTTGCAATGAGGCAACACTTCGACTGAAGGAACAACACCTTATATCCTGTCTGGGTAGCCTCTGACTTGCCTGTATGGACATCTATATCTCGAACTGCTAGTAATGCCCCCCCTTCACCATTCCCCATCCCCTTTTCCCTCTCTCACCTTATCTCCTTGCCTGCTCATCGCCTCGCTCTGGTGCTCCCCAACACGTTTTCTTTCTTCCACGGCCTTCTGTTCTCTCCTATTGGATTCCCCCTTCTCCAGCCCTGCAACTCTTTCACTAATCAACTTCCCAGCTCTTTACTTCATCCCTCCCTTTCCCAGTTTCACCTATCAGCTTGAGTTTCTCTCTTCCTTCCCCCACCTTTTAAATCTACTCCACACCTATTTTTTTCTCCAGTCCTGCCGAAGGGTCTTGGCCCGAAACGTCGACTGTACTTTTTATGTTGGTTGCTGCCTAGCCTGCTGAGTTCCTCCAGCATTTTGTGTGTGTGTGTTTGTAAGGCAAGTATATTGTTTCCTTGATTTGTGAGGTACAGGCTTCCGTCGGTCAGAATTGACCATGGATATTTCGTCCTACCTGTCTAGGTACACAAGCCTGGGCAGTATAATATGGAGAGCAAACTGTTACCTATGTAGCAAGCTTCCCCCCTCCGTGCATCTGATGAACCCAAAGGAATGGCAGAGACTGATACAGTTTGGTACCAGCAGCATCACAGGAGTTGCCAGTCAGGGTTGAACTCAATGTAGGACTGCCTCAGGGACTCCAGCTCTGGATTTTTCCCTCGGGATTTACTCCCAAAGCCTTTCCCATGAGTGGGTGTAGCCTCAAGGCAGCAGAGGTTTGAGATCAGAATTTTTATTCTCCTTGATGAGCTGCCGACCACAGATAATGAGCCCCATCTGCCCAAAGTGACTGGTTTTAAATTCACAGTAACCGGCCTTTGCTCCTTCTGTCAGTAGAAATGGTTCCGCCAGGATTAGTAGCTAAGCCACATGTGAAGGCCAGGAGCTGGACTTGGTTGTCGGAGGCTAGTTGAGGTACATGCCATTGGGAGCGTTTAATTGGTAATGGGAGCTTGTCCCCATCACCACTCCCAGCTATAACAACCTTAAGGAACCTTAAGTTCTTTTGATTAAAGAGAACAATACTGCACACAATACTCAATACATTCTCAGTCAAACACTTTACAATTGCAGGGGGACATTTGCACAACAATCCTGTTAAAAAAAAGAGTAACATATCATTTGCCTAACTAGCTTCTTGAGGTACTTGTATGTTAATTTTTTTTGTGCTGCTGATTCCATGATTCCATAAGATATTGGGGCAAATGTAGGCAATTCAGATGATCTATTTCGCTCTGCAATAATTCTATTTTCCTCTTAAAAACAAAAGTCTAATTTTCTGTCTTTATCTGAACTGAGTGCTCTGCTGTAAGTTGTCCATCAGTGATAAACCTGAAAAAAATTACAGACACTGCGAAACTGAAATAAAAAAGGAAAATGCTGGAAACTTTCAGCAGGTCTGATGGCTACTGGAAAAAGAGAAACTGAGATCACATTTCACCTAAAAGGCTCCATAAGATCATAAGACATAGGAGCAGAATTGGGCATTTGGCCCGGCGAGTCTGGTCTACCTTTCAATCAGAGCTGATCATTTTTTCCCTTCCTCAACCTTCTCCTCATAACCTTTGAGGCCATGTCCAATCAAGAGCATATCAATCACTTCCTTAAATACACCCAACAACCTGGCCTCCACAGCTGCACTGGTAACAAATTCACCACCCTCTGACTAAAGAAGTTTCTCCACATCTCTGTTTTAAATGGATGCCCCTCTATCCTGAGGCTGTGCCCTCTTTCCTAGACTTTCCCACCATGGGAAACATCCTTTCCACGTCTACTCTGTCTGGGCCTTTCAACGTTCAAAGGGTTTCAGTGAGATCCCTCCTCATCCTTCAAGTACAGACCCAGAGCCATTAAATGTTCCTCATATGATAACCCTTTCATTCCCAGAATCATCCTTATGATCGTCTCTGGACCCTTTCAATGCCAGCACATCTTTTCTCAGATGAGGAGCTATAACCTGTTCACAATATTCAAGGTGAGGCCTCAGCAGTGCCTTATAAAGCCATGCTCTTGTATTCAAGCCCTCTTCTGACCACTTGTTAGAATTCAGAAGGAGGAAAAATAGGTTAGTATCAAATTGTAAAAGGAGTGGGGGATAGATGGATAGGACAAAAGGAATATCTCTGAATGACTGAGGCCAGGGATGCCCCCACCGCTCTTTGAATAGAAGAGCAGAGGGGCCAAATTTTCTACTTATAGAACATAGAACAGTACAGCATAGTACAGGCCTTTCAGCCCACAACGTTGTGCCGACCCTCAAACCCTGCCTCCCATATAACCCCCCACCTTAAATTCCTCCATATACCTGTCTAGTAGTCTTTTAAACTTCACTAGTGTATCTGCCTCCACCACTGACTCAGGGAGTGCATTCCACGCACGAATCACTCTCTGAGTAAAAAACCTTCCTCTAATATCCCCCTTGAAATTCTCACCCCTTATTTTAAAGCCATGTCCTCTTGTATTGAGCAGTGGTGCCCTGGGGAAGAGGTGCTGGCTATCCACTCTATCTATTCCTCTTAATATCTTGTACACCTCTATCATGTCTCCTCTCAACTTCCTTCTCTCCAAAGAGTAAAGCCCTAGCTCCCTTAATCTCTGATCATAATGCATACTCTCTAAACCAGGCAACATCTTGGTAATTCTCCTCTGTACCCTTTCCAATGCTTCCACATCCTTCCTATAGTGAGGCGACCAGAACTAAACACAGTACTCCAAGTGTGGCCTAACCAGAGTTTTATAGAGCTGTATCATTACATCGCGACTCTTAAACTCTATCCCTCGATTTATGAAAGCTAACACCCCATAAACTTTCTTAACTACCCTATCCACCTGTGAGGCAACTTTCAGGGATCTGTGGACATGTACCCCCAGATCCCTCTGCTCCTCCACACTACCAATTATCCTGCCATTTACTTTGTACTCTGCCTTGGAGTTTGTCCTTCCAAAGTGTACCACCTCACACTTCTCTGGGTTGAACTCCATCTGCCACTTCTCAGCCCACTTCTGCATCCTATCAATATCTCTCTGCAATCTTTGATGATCCTCTACACTATCTACAACACCACCAACCTTTGTGTCATCTGTAAACTTGCCAACCCACCCTTCTACCCCCACATCCAGGGCATTACTAAAAATCACGAAGAGTAGAGGTCCCAGAACAGATCCTTGTGGGACCCCGCTAGTCACATCCCTCCAATCTGAATGTATTCCCTCCATCATGACCCTCTGCCTTCTGCAGGCAAGCCAATTCTGAATCCACCTGGCCAAACTTCCCTGGATTCCATGCCTTCTGACTTTCTGAATAAGCCTACCGTGTGGAACCTTGTCAAATGCCTTACTAAAATCCATGTAGATCACATCCACTGCACTACCCTCATCTATATGCCTGGTCACCTCCTCAAAGAACTCTATCAGGCTTGTTAGACACGATCTGCCCTTCACAAAGCCATGCTGACTGTCGCTGATCAGACCATGATTCTCTAAATGCCCATAGATCCTATCTTTAAGAATCTTTTTCAACAGCTTTCCCACCACAGACGTAAGGCTCACTCTTCTATAATTACCCGGACTATCCCTACTACCTTTTTTGAACAAGGGGACAACATTTTCCTCTCTCCAATCCTCCGGTACCATTCCCGGGGACAACGAGGACATAAAGATCCTCGCAAGAGGCACAGCAATCTCTTCCTTCACCTCGTGGAGCAGCCTGGGGAATATTCGATCAGGCCCCGGGGACTTATCCGTCCTAATGTATTTTAACAACTCCAACACCTACTCTCCCTTAATATCTACATGCTCCAGAACATCAACCTCACTCATATTGTCCTCACCATCATCAAGTTCCCTCTCATTGGTGAATACCGAAGAGAAGTATTCATTGAGGACCTCGCTCACTTCCACAGCCTTCAATCTTCCCACCTTTATCTCTAATCGGTCCTACCTTCATTCCTGTCATCCCTTTTTTCTTCACATAATTGAAGAATGCCTTGGGGTTTTCCTTTACCGTACTCACCAAGGCCTTCTCATGCCTCCTACTTGCTCTTCTCAGCCCCTTCTTAAGCTCTTTACTTGCTACCCTATATTCCTCAATAGACCCATCTGATCCTTGCTTCCTAAACCTCATGTATGCTGCCTTCTTCCACCTGACTAGATTTTCCACCTTGTCACCCATGGTTCCTTCACCTTACCATTCTTTATCTTCCTCACCGGGACAAATTTATCCCTAACATCCTGCAAGAGATCCATAAACATCGACCACATGTCCATAGTACATTTCCCTGCAAAAACATCATCCCAATTCACACCCGCAAGTTCTAGCCTTATAGCCTCATAATTTGCCCTTCCCCAGTTAGAAATTTTCCTGACCTCTCTGAGTCTATCCTTTTCCATGATAATGCTAAAGGCCAGGGAGCGGTGGTCACTGTCCCCCAGATGCTCACCTACTGAGAGATCTGTGACCTGACCTGGTTCGTTACCTAATATTAGATCTAGTATGGCATTCCCCCAGTCGTCCTGTCAACATACTGTGACAGGAATCCGTCCTGGACACACTTAACAAACTCTGTCCCATTTAAACCCTTGGAACTAATCAGGTGCCAATCAATACTAGGGAAGTTAAAGTCACCCATGATAACAACCCTGTTATTTTTGTACCTTTCCAAAATCTGTCTCCCAATCTGCTTCTCCCAGGGGGCCTATAGAATACTCCCAATAGACTAACTGCTCCCTTCCTGTTCCTGACTTCCACCCATACTGACTCAGAAGAGGATCCTGCTACATTACCCACCCTTTCTGTAGCTGTAATGGTATCCCTGACCAGTAATGCCACCCCTCCTCCCCTTTCCCCCGCTCTCTACCCCTTTTAAAGCACTGAAATCCAGGAATATTGAGAATCCATTCCTGTCCTGGTGCCAGCCAAGTCTCTGTAATGGACATTACATCATAATTCCATGTATGTATCCAAGCTCTCAGGTCATCACCTTTGTTCCTGATGCTTCTTGCATTGAAGTACACACACTTTAGCCCTTCTACCTTACTACCTTTACACCCTTAATTCTGCTTCTCTTCCCTCAAAGCCTCTCTATATGTTAGAGCAACACACATCAAAGTTGCTGGTGAACGCAGCAGGCCAGGCAGCATCTGTAGGAAGAGGTGCAGTGGACGTTTCAGGCCGAGACCCTTCGTCAGGACTTCCTACAGATGCTGCCTGGCCTGCTGCGTTCACCAGCAACTTTGATGTGTGTTGCTTGAATTTCCAGCATCTGCAGAATTCCTGTTGTTTGCGTCTATATGTTAGATCTGGCTTTACTCCATGCACTTCTTTCACTGCTCTATCACCCTGGGTCCCATCCCCCTTGCAAATTAGTTTAAACCCTCCCAAACTATGCTAGCAAACGTACCGGCAAGGATATTGCTCCCCCTCGAGTTCAGGTGCAACCCATCCAATCTGTACAGGTCCCACCTTCCCCAGAAGAGATCCCAATGATCTAAAAATCTAAAACCCTGCTCCCTGCACCAACTCCTCAGCCACGCATTCAACTGCCATCTCCTCCAATTCTTACCATCACTATCACATAGCACTGGCAGCAATCCTGAGAAAGCCACCCTTGAGGTCCTGTTCTTCAGCCTTCTGCCTAGTTCCCGAATCTCGCACTTCAGGACCTCATCCCTCTTCCTGCCTATGTCGTTGGTACCAACATGTATCATGACTTCTGGTTGCTTTCCCTCTCATACCAGGATGTCATGCACCCGGTCAGAGACATCCCGGACCCTGGCACCCGGGAGGCAACAAACCATGCAGGTGTCCTTCTCACGTCCACAAAACCTCCTGTCTGCTCCCCTGACTATAGCGTCTCCAATGACGACAGCTCTCCTCTTCTCCGTCCCACCCTTCTGCACCACAGGGTCAGACTCAGTGCCAGAGGCCCTGCCACCGTGGCTCACTCCTGGTCAGTTATCCCCGCCAACAGTATCCAGGACAGTAAGCTTATTATTCAGGGGAATGGCTACAGGGGTGCTCTGCACTACCTGCCTGCTCACCCTCGCTTTCCCCCCCTGGCTGTCACCCAATGACCTGCTTCCGGCAGCCTAGGTGTAGCTCTCATCTATGAATGCCTCATTCTCCCTTATGAGTCGAAGGTCATCCAGCTGCTGCTCCAGATTCCTTACACGGTCTTCCAGATCGCCCAGCCGTATGCACTTCTGGTAGATGTGGCTCTGTGGGAGAGGGGCATTCCCCCAAGACTACCACATCTTACATGAGAGGCACATCACCGTCTCAGGAAGCATTGTAAAGACTAACTGCGAGCTAGCTTGTCCTCCGCCTCTTCTCGTCGAAGCCTCTCGAGTCAAAGCCTCAAAGCTCCACTCCTTCACTGGCCGCTTTCCACAGAAATTACTTCTGATCATTTCTTTTGATCTTATAGTTTTATATCCTCCCTACCATCTACATTGTTCTCTAATCCCCATGTATACCTCAGTATGTTTAACTGTAACATATAGGAGAAATTGCACAAAAAGAAGTTGTCTCTCCCGTATTGAAGGGAAATGTAAATTAAGGTTAATTTAAAAAAATAATTTACTTTCATTTTGAAAGTACTGGCTTTAGTTTTGACAATACTTTTTAATAATCTTAATCATGTTCTTAGACGTACTAAAGCTAGAAATATGAAACTTTCTTCCACAAAGAGCAAATGGCACTTGAACAATTGCTAATTTTAAATCTGGGATTAGCCGACCTTTGTTAACCATAGGTGATTAAGTGATATGGGGAAACAGCAGGTAAAAGGAATTAGATCGCTGAACAACCATGATCTCATTTAATGGTAGAACGGGCTTAAGGGACTAAATAAACGACTCCCTTTCCACTATTTTAACGTGTCTGTGTTCACTGATCTAACATAGGTTCATTCAAAGTAATGCAATAAGGATCTTAAATGCCTCGAGATAAAGGAAAGGTAAAGTAAAAACTTATGTAGACATTTGAAAGACTGGACTAATGAATTCACTGGAAAGAATGTTATAGGTACTAAATTACAAAATTCAATCCAGTTGAGGCTTCTGTTGCATTTGTTCTATTTTGAGTCGGACTATTGCCTGTAATAAGAGTTACACACCTCTTAATCTCCCTCCGTTAGTTACCACCCTTTTTTACCTTGAGGCCTGAATAGGTATGTCTGTGATCTGTCCCAACCCAGTTACTTTGGCAGTGTTTTGGGCAAAACTTCATAAATTGATCACAGTCAGGTTTGCTTGAACATAAAGACTGGGGCTTTATCTCACAATGCCTGAGCTGAGATTCTCAACAATCTTTTTCAGTTGTATTCTTCACTTAACATTTAGTTAATGGTCACATTATCAACCAGCATTTTGCCTCAGGAAATATTTTGCCAAGTTTCTGATTTCTGCTAAGTGCAGGCTGGGCACTTGCCTGCAGGAAGAAAATAGTCTGCCTTTAGGTAGTACTCACTTGAATTCATTTTAGACACAGAAAGAAAAGCAAAGAAGACAGAATGGAATCCTGCACCCTGCATAGGGTTGATTTGACATCATAAATGTTTCATTCTTTAAAAAGTGTTCCACTGATGATTGGATTTTTTTTGGGAATATATTTAGTTTATTCATCTCATTAATACTTCCTTGTCATTACATAGAATGTGATAATGATGGACATTTTTATGCTGTGATTCACAGATTCAAGGCTCAAAGTTCAAAGTAAATTTATTATCAAAGCTCATATATGTCACCATATACAACCCTAAGGTTCATCTCCTTGTGGGCATACTCAGTAAATCCAAGAATCATAATAGAATTAATGAAAGACAGCACCCAACGCAATGCACAAGCAATCCAAATGTGCTGCAAAAGACAACAAACTCTGCAAATATAAAAGAAAAATTATTTAACAATAATAAACAATAAATAAGCAATAATAATAAATAAGCAAGGTTTTTTAATGTCTTTTCCAGTACTCAAGTCTAAAGGAGAACAAAATAATTGTTAATCTGGTTCTGATATGGCACAAAAAAACAGAATAAGATAAAGAAGACAATAATAAAAACCTAATAAATAAAAATACATAAGATAGATTATGTACATAGATTGTATGTCCATAAAGTGATGCTAGGCATAGAAGTGTCTGTACATAATGTGAATGGCTGAAAATTATAAATAATTGGTGTTAGGGGGTACGAGGGGTGTTCAGTCGGGTGTTTGATCCTTCATACGACAATATTTGCATGTATATACACATTTCTGTGGGTCTCAATGAAGCTCTAGTCTATGCCCCAGTAATGTTTATAATCCATTATACCTGAGGCTCCAAGCTTCTTGCAAAATCGAAACGGATGCCTTCAGAATTAGCAGGAACTTGCTCACGTTTGAATAAAATGGCCTTGAATGTGCATCAACAGGGGTGAAAAATGTGTAGGTTTTTTTAAAAAATGATTAATAATGTTAGAAAGTAAACATGTCTGGTGTGACTTTCATGATATTATTGGTCAATAGAATTTATTCCCCTGTGAGGTCCCTATGCAGTGTCTTGAAACTACTGAATAGTTTCAGCTAAGTGGATTGCATTATTTTGGTTAGTTCTGGCTATAGCATTTTGATTAATGGCCTTTCACTTGCGTGCCAGTGGTTGTGGTTGTATAAGTGGCGGATGTTGTCACTATACCTTCTAGAGCTTTTACATTAACATTTAAGTGTGCTTAATGAACCAAAGCCTGGAACTGAGCCTTAATGATATATGGAAAAAATCAAGGACTAAAGGTGTTTTGAACCTTAACCCTTTGAGGTAATAACTGGAGGAGCCACTGAGCAAGACAAAAATCTAGACAATGTCTTATTTATTCCATTTTGGACTGTATTATAATTTAAGCAATTTAAGATTCTCAGCATGACTTTGGTTAATTTTTTAATAACTAATATTCAGCAACTGTATGCCATAGGGATTGAATGCATTGTTCAATGGGGCAGCAGATCAGTAAGCTTTATGTGACTGTGACTTCTATGCAGTTAACTAAACTTGTAGTTCAGGGCTGCAGAAATCCAGGAAGCTCAAAAAATGGACTGAAGTGCATTTGCTAGGAATTCTGCTCCAGATTGGCATCAGTATTGATGCCTCATCAGCTGAATAGCTGGTTGACAATTAATGGTCACACAGGTAGAAAAGAAAAAAAAGATTAGCTTTATTTGTCACATGTACATTGAAACATCAAAACATATAGTGAAATGTGCTGTTTTACATCAATGATCAAGACAGTCTGAAGACTATATTGGGTAGCATGCAACTGTTCAAAATTCAAAGTAATTTTATTATCCAAGTACACATATGTCACCATATACAACCCTGAGATCCATTTTCTTGTGGGCATTCACAGTAAATAGAAATAGCACAATAGAACCAATGAGGGACCACACTCAGTAGGATGGACTAAAACTACAAACTGCACAATACAAAAAGAATCAATTGGTGGCGTCAGTCCTGAGGCTCCTGCACCTTCTTCCTGATGGCAGCAGCAAGAAGAGAGCATGACCTGGATGGTGTGGGTCCATGATGATGGATGCTGCTTTCCTGCAACAGCGCTCCATGTAGCTAGGCTCGGTGGTGGAGAGGGCTTTACCCATGATGGACTGGGTCATATACAGTACTTTTTGTCAGCTTTTCCGTTCAACGACATCGGAGTTTCCATACAAGGCTGTGATGCAACCAGTCAATATACCACACATCTATAGAAGTCTGTCAAAGTCTTAGATGACATACTAAATCTCCACAAACTTTAAGAAAATAGAGGTGTTGCCATGCTTTCTTTGTAATGGTTCTTGTGTGCTGGACCCGGAACAGTTCCTCTGAAATGATAACAATGAGGAATTTAAAGTTGCTGACCAGCTCCATCTCTGATCCCCCTGTGAGGACTGGCTCATGGACCTCTGGTTCCCTCCAGCTAAAACAATAATCAGCTCCTTGGTCCTGCTGACATTGAGTGAGAGGTTGTTGTTGTGGCACCACTCAGTGAGATTTTCAATCTCCCTATACTGATGCCTCACCACTAATTCGGCCAGCGAGAGTGGTGTCATCAGCAAACATAAAAATTGCACTGGAGCTATGCTTAGCTTCACAGTCAAGTATAAAGTGAATAGAACAGGGGGCTAAGCACAATGCCTTGTGATGCACCTGTGCTGATGGAGATTGCGGAGGCGATATTGTTGCCAATCCAAACTCATTGGGGTCTGTGAGGAAATTGAGAATCCAGTTGTACAAGGAGGTACTGTCACCATGCTTCTGATGCCAACATAGCATGCCCACAACTCACTAACCCGAACTGTATGTCTTTGGAATGTGGGAGGAAACCAGAGAACCCAGAGGAAACCCACATAGTCATGGGGAGAACATACAAACTTCTGATATGCAGCGGCTTGAATCGAACCCCAATTGCTGATAGTTGGGGCTGTAAAGTGATTCTGCTAACCACTACGCACCCTTGGATTCAGACTTGGAATGAACAAACAGAAGGAAAATGTCTGCTGCTTACTCACACTCTAAATATTGCGTTAGAGTGTCAGGAGAATAAAGTGGTTGTATATCAGATGAATAGTGCTAAAGGTAGTGATTTCTGATCTAGTTATTTGAAACTGATAGCCCCATTGATAGCTCTGCAATTAGTAAACGATGAATCCCTTCTGGCATAGAAGAAAGCAAGGAAATAATGAGTGGTCCCTATACCCTGTCTCATGCAGACATTGTGCAGTCTATATTCAGCAGTGAGCCACCCTCCACATAGACCTTCCTGAATACTTTCCTAAACTGAGCCCTGGAATCTTTACTGTATCTTTCCTCCCTGATGAGATGGTGATAAGATACGACAAAATGCAAACCAGATTAGGGAGTAACCGATAGGAAATGCCTCCCAATCTCTGCAGCCAAGAAAACATGTTTCAGGCAGTAAATGGTACTATGAACAAAATTCCATCTAATTCTCCACTATGTCCTACAATTCAAGATGGTTTTAACTATCAGAAGCTTCCTCTTAGAAACCTGATACAAATCTGAATTCACCACACGTTCTGATAGTCATCTGAAATCTGATTTTAGTGATAAGCTTCAAAGATAAATACTTCTTGATATCTAATCTAACTTGATCTTTTACGTCTCTGTTCTCATATAGCCGTATTAGCTCAAATATAGTCTATTCCTTTCATCATTTTAGTGAATACATTTTTATTATCTCAAGGTTTGCATGTTTTCAGTGGAGAAGATTCTTTTCCTCTGATCAGATGTAATTTCTAAATATGGAAGCAGAGTGTAATAATTAAAATTAATAATTAGTGTAAACATTGCATAGGTTTACCTCAGATTATTGTATGTATCTGTCATACTTTTATATTAATATACTAAAGCTGTTGAAAGCATACCTGAATAAGAAACTGGCTATGAAGGGAGAAGTGAAATTGCATGATGATTTCACTGCAGAGGAGGCTAAGAGATTTTAAATCATTTTTTTCCTTTAGTGATATAGACTTTTTATAAGGTGAATCGGGAAAGGTTCTCTGGTGAGTTAGATAGTCAGACATAAAATGTAGTTGAGAGCATGAAATGATCTGACAGTAAATGGTTGAGGCATTTTTCAAGAAAATAAACTTTGTTGAAGCAGTAAATCGTACAAGGCTGTGTGTAGAATGTAGGTCAATGGGATTATTCTGTATTGTTTCAGCAAAGTATTAGCCTAAATATGAAGACCTGTAAATTCCTGTGGTTCCAAAAATCAATCTGGTGTTACTCCAAGCTTTCCTCAGAGCCTTCCTCTCCAAAACAAGAGCAGCAAAATGTGGCATAGTGTTCTAGCTATGGCTGTATCAAGATCTTGTGCTAAACAGAAATGAGTATCTGTGATTTAACATTCACCTGGCACACCTTAACACAGTGACTGCTTTCACTGCAGTATGCAGCACTGGTTCTTATTTCCAGTATTTTGTGAACTGTAATCCTCATACCTCTCATAACTTGCAGTGTAAAATGTCTATCTCACACATTGCTTTCATCCACATTCAAGAATGTTGGCTATCCCTGAATCTGTTTGTTCAATGTACTGAAATCAGCCTGAGCCTGTTTTCTTCATTTCAGTTCAACACACATCTTTGTGTCCTCAGAAAACTTAAGATTTGCCTTTCCTCAATCTGTAGAAAAAGTTAGTTGCAGCAGGAATCCTAACATAGGATCCTTGCAGGACTCCTGAGAGATGGACCACATGTAGAGCAGCTACCATTAGAGGTCAGTCAAATTCAAATTACAGACACTGTTTCTACACTGATAATAAACTTATTCCTTATATTATGTAACCACAAGCTGCTCAGAGGATTTACATTCTGAAAATAGGCCTATGTCAATGTCTAAAGAGTAAAACATTAAAACAAGTTATCAAATTTGTGGGAAAAAACAAGGAGGCTTTGTATGAGAAGCCAGGTAAGATAAATAGCAGCCAAAAAACTGTGCAGAGTCTAGGGTCCCGTAGGTAGAAAGTGGGGAATAAATTTTCAGATTGAAAAACAGACAGAACTTTTAAAATTTAATGATACCTCTGTGGGTGGAATGAAGGTCACAGGGATTTTTCTGTGTGGAATATTTAAGCACAGCAAAACCATTTGCAATGAATGGAATGAAATATTTTTTATTGATCAAAAAGGTAAAAATTACTTATGATAGGGTGCAGGAGCTTATGAATGCAAATATTATTATCAGAAGTGAATGAGTTACGCTTTTTAAGTTTTGAACAGAGGCAATTGAGATGTGATTTTATATCAAAGTATTTTGGATATTAATAATGAATTCCCAAAAAGGATCTTGGAGGAAAATTCGCAAACAACAGGAATTCTGCAGATGCTGAAAATTCAAACAACACACATCAAAGTTGCTGATGAACAAAGCAGGCCAGGCAGCATCTGTAGGAAGAGGTACAGTCGACGTTTCAGGCCGAGACCCTTCGTCAGGACTAACTGAAGGAAGAGTTAGTAAGAGATCTCTTACTAACTCTTCCTTCAGTTAGTCCTGACAAAGGGTCTCGGCCTGAAACGTCGACTGTACCTCTTCCTAGAGATGCTGCCTGGCCTGCTGCGTTCACCAGCAACTTTGATGTGTGTTGCTTGGAGGAAAATTGTTGGATGGTTGAGGGTCAAAATGGTTATGGTGTGATCACCATAATTTTGCTTTAAATTCTAGAAATTGTTGAATTATGAAATATTAACAGCACCGAAGGGCATAATTTAGCCCACAATGTCTGGGCCAGTCAGGAAAGTGTTGCTCAGTTTCATACCACCCTCCAGTACAAAATCCCAGCCCTGCAGATTATACCTCAATATCCCATTCAAATCTGTTCTAAACATGCTGATTGTTTCCACCTCTTTTTCACTACAGACAAGGAGATCCAGACCCTTTCCATTGGCTGATTGAAAACATTTAGCCTCTTCTTCACCCTAGCCTTTTTATCGATTGCTTCAAATATGTGGTCCCTGTCTTTCAATTCACCCCACCCCCCCAACTATGAGATCTTTCCTCTCTCGCTTTGTCTTGGCCCCTCATAATCTTGTACTCTTCAATTATGTCTTCCCTCAGCCTCCTCTATCCTGTTGGATACTATCCCAACCAACCATCTAATTGATTTTCATTGGTGTATTTGGCATGTGTCCTTCTATATTTGTTTAATGACATAGTGTGTGTAAAAGATCGTGATCGCCTTAAGGAAGATATGTTGAGGCAATTGAATATACAGGAGCAGCTGTTGAAGAATAATTACAACCAGAAGGTGAAAGCTATTTTCTATCCCTCACTATGTATTTGCAATGATACAAGGGATCTTGAATTTACAGTGCTTTAAACTTGAATTAGTCATTAAAAGAAAGCACAAAGTGCAAGATTCACAATGCCAATATTTATCAAGTTGCTTCCTATGTGGTGAACCGCTGGGTGAACAGCACAGTGGGAGCATTACCTTGTGCCCAGCTGGAATTCTGCAGGCTGAGTGAGTGGATTGTAGCATCTGTCTGTGATTAATGTTGATTGATGCCAATGTAATTGTATTGGGCTACAACGTTCAGCATGAAGACTTGGACAGTAGCAAAAAGAACACTCCACAGGCACTATTTAAAATAATTATCAAGTACCTGCAGGGTTGTTGCTAACTGATGCCTCCTGGCTGTTGCTATATCAGCATGCTAGATTGGTGTTTTCTGATCTTCAGCTCCAATCTCTGAGTCAGGAGCTAAGTAGCTTTGGCGAGCCTTCGATGGAAATCAAATGAAACCGAATATGCTGGAATACGAAACAGAGACAGAAATGCTGGAAGCTCTCAAGTCAGCCGATGGAAAGGTCTTCAATTTGATCCATTATCTGTGGAAAGAGAAACCAGTTACTGCCTCTCTACTCAAGTTCCTCCAGCTTTTCTGTTTTTGTTTCTACACAGCCTGCTTCGTCTCAAACGTAGGTGTATTAGTAAATATTTCCAAAGAAATGCAGGATGATTAAGCAATGAGCAGAGGGAGGCCAGAGCAGGAAAAAACAACTAAAAGAGAGTTACGCAGGAGCCTTATGCATGGCTTGTAATCATTGTGTTTTTAGTCTGTGGAGTCCACATTTGAAACACCACAGCAATCCAAACGGTAGTTTCTGGATTGATGAGCTGGGCAGTGAATCCTGTGCACTATCCATATATACACTCATAGAAGTTTTGCACCAAAAGTCAGACACCCTCATAGAATGTGATCAAATGGATCCCTCATACATTCAAACAGTCCTTCCCCTACATCAGAATGGTACTGTGGTACATCAAGTAATAGTTGAAAAAGTCCTATGGTACACCAAGGAACTGGTAGATCAGCCCTGTGGCACTGGGAAAAAAAAACAAGTGGAAAGAGATTTATAACCATCAGTAGACAAAATGCCAGATGGTTTTGGAGCACAACCTCAGTAGCTGGGTTTGGAGTGTCCATTCTCTGCCTCCACCAGTTGATAGACAGGCAACCAGGAAGCCCAGCCTTAACCCTGTGAGGGCCTTTGAAGTCTAGCCATAAAAGCCTTGATGAGTTGCTGTGGTGTGATTGCTGCCACGTCTGTTGGAGAGAGTGGCACTTTAGAATGCTAAACATAAGAATTTTCAGATTCACGCTCATCCAGGGAAGTAAAGGATATGCCATGGCACTCTTGATTTGTGCTTTGTAGAAGGTAGAAATGCTATGGGGATGCAAGTATGCTGCTCATGATTAAGATGAGGAGAAATTTCTTCACTCAGAGAGTGTGAACCTTTGGAATTCTCTAAATGGAAGAGCAGTTCTTCAATATATTTAAAACAGAGACTGAATAAGTTTTTGGACATTATGGAAACCAAGAATTATGGGAGCATTGTTGAGGAGAGGCACAAAGGTGAGAGATTAACCAATGGAGGAACTGCTTGATGGACAATATGGCCTGCTCTTGCATTTATTTAAGAGCATAAGATATAGGAGCAGAAGTAGGCCATTTGGCCCATCAAGTCTGCTCCACCATTAAATCATGGGCTGATCCAATTCTTCCAGTCATTCCCACTCCCCTGCCTCCTCCCCATATGCTTTGATGCCCTGGCTAATCAAGAACCTATCTATCTCTGCCTTAGATGCATCCAATGACTTGGTCTCCACAGCCACTCATGGCAACAAATTCCAAGATTTACCACCCTCCTGACTAAAGTAATTTCTCCGCATTTCTATTCTAGATGGACGTCCTTCAATCCTGAAGTCATGTCCTCTTGTCCTAGACTCCCCTACCATGGGAAATAACTTTGCCATATCTAATCTGTTCAGGCCTTTTAACATTTGGAATGTTTCTATGAGATTCCACCCCCCCCCCCCACCCCATTCTCCTGAACTCCAGGGAATACAGCCCAAGAGCTACCAGACATTCCTCATATGGTAACCCTTTCATTCCTGGAATCATTCTCGTGAATCTTCTTTGAACCCTCTCCAATGTTAGTATTCCTTTCTAAAGTAAGGAACCCAAAATTGCACACTATACTCCAAGTGTGGTCTCATGAGTGTCTTATAGAGTCTCAACATTACACCCCTGCACTTATATTCTATACCTCTAGAAATGAATACCAGCATAGCATTCGCTTTCTTCACCATTGACTCAACCTGGAGGTTAACCTTTAGGGTATCCTGCACAAGGACTCCCAAGCCCTTTGCATCTCTGCATTTTGAATACTCTCCCCACCTAAATAATAGTCTGCCCATTTATTTCTTCCACCAAAGTGCATGAATTTCCAGCATTGTATTTCATTTGCCACTTCTTTGCCCATTCCCCTAAACTATCTAAGTCTCTCTGCAGGCTCTCTGTTTCCTCAACACTACCCGCTCCTCCACCTATCTTTGTATCATCAGCAAATTTAGCCACAAGTCCATTAATCTGGTAGTCCAAATCATTGACATACATTGTAAAAAGCAGTGGTCCCAACACCAGCCCCTGTGGAACTCCGCTGGTAACCAGCAGCCAAACAGAATATGATCCCTTTATTCCCACTCTCTGTTTTCTGCCGATCAGCCAATGCGCCATCCATGCTAGTAACTCCTGTATTTCCATGGGCTTTTATCTTTCTAAATTGCCTCATGTGCGGCACCTTGTCAAAGGCCTTCTGAAAATCCAAGTACACCACATCTACTGCATCTCCTTTGCCTACCCTGCTTGTAATTTCCTCAAAAAATTGCAGTAAGTAAGTCAGGCAGGATTTTCCTTTTAGGAAACCATGCTGGCTTTGGCCTATCTTGTCATATGCGTCCAGGTATTCCGTAATCTCATCCCTAACAATCAATTCCAACTACTTCCCAACCACTGGTGTCAGGCTAACTGGTCTATAGTTTCTTTTCTGCTGCCTCCCACCCTTCTTAAATAGTGGAGTAACATTTGCAATTTTCCAGTCATCCTACAATGCCAGAATCTATCAATTCTTGAAAGATAGTTGTTAATGCCTCCGCAATCTCTCCGGATACTTCCTTCAGAACCCAAGGGTGCATTCCATCAGGTCCAGAAGACTTATCCACCCTCAGACCATTAAGCTTCCTGAGCACCTTCTCAGTCGTAATTTTTACTGCAAATATTTCACTTCCCTGACACTCTTGAATGTCCGGTATACTGCAGATGTCTTCCACTGTGAAGACTGATGCAAAATACGCATTCAGTTCCTCTGTCATCTCTGTGTCTCTCATTACAATACCTCCAGCGTCATTTTTTATTGGTCTTATATCTATCCTCAACTCTCTTTTACCCTTTATATACTTAAAAAAGCTTTTGTTATCTTCTTTGATATTAGTTGCCAGCTTCCTTGCATAATTCATCTTCTTCCTAATGACCTTCTTAATTTCCTTCTGAAAGTTCTTAAAAGCTTCTCAATCCTTTATCTTCGCACTATCTTTGGCTTCCTTGTACACCCTCTCTTTTGCTTTTACTTTGGCTCTGACTTCACTTGTCAGCCACGGTAGTATCCTTCTTCCATTCAGAAATTTCTTCTTATTTTGAATATATTTGTCTTACACTTCCCTCATTTTTTGCAGAAACTCCAGCCATTGCTACTCTGCTGTCATTTCTGCTCGTGTCCCTTTCCAGTCAACCTTGGCTAGTTCCCCTCTTATGCCATCGTAATTTCCAGTAAATTACCAACACATTGGAATTTAGTTTCTTCTTCTCAAATTTTCTTATTATTTCTTATGTTCTTCACCCCGTTACACAATATGATATGCCAGTCTCATCAATACCTTTGAATTGCACATGCAATAATTCTTCCTGTAATTAAAGCTTGTTGGTATATATTGTGCAGCAAGTGAAGTAAGCTTTCAAATTCAATTTTAATTGTCATTCAACCATACACATGAATGCATCCAAGTGAAGCAATGTTCCTCTGGGCAAAGGTGCAAAACACAGAAGCAACAACCATGCACCGCACACAGCACATATATTGTAATCATGATAGCAGAAGAACATAGTTACAAAAAAAATTAAAACCAATGAGAAAGCCCAAGTTCCTGAGCATCATGGCCTTCCTGCAAGAACAGCAAGTAGCAGTTCTTTATACTGTATTGTGTAATGCAGTTGCAGACTAATGTAATCCAGCTTTTCTCCCACCGAGCGAACACTGCAGGGCAGCATCAATGGGAGGAACCAGCCACCAACCCAGCATGGAGTCCAACTTCATCGTCTCCTTCCTCAGCAGCCGTAGCAGGCAACCCGAAGGCATGAATGAGGCCTGGTCTGCGCTAGAGTTGAGACCACACAGCTTCCCTGCCATCAGTCTCAATGAATTGGACTCGAAATATCCTACAGTACCAGTGTCCAGACACGGTCTTGCAGTTGCAGTAAAAATGTCCAAGACAATCACCATCTGTTGATGGTGCCTTCTTCCCTGGGTGGTGGAGGCAGGTTGCAGAATGGTATCCACAAGCTCCGCTGCTATTGAGCAACTCACTAGTGGGCTTAATCTGCAGTGCTTGATGTTCTTGACACCAGCAGTGTCCTGTGATCTTGTCAAAGACATAAAGGACAAACAGGTGAAATGTGAGGTTATCCACGTTGGTGGCAAAAACAGGTAAACAGATTATTATCTGAATGGTGGCCGATTAGGAAAAGGGGAGGTGCAACGAGACCTGGGTGTCATTGTACACCAGTCATTGAAAGTGGGCATGCAGGTACAGCAGGCGGTGAAAAAGGCGAATGGTATGCTGGCATTCATAGCAAGAGGATTCGAGTAGAGGAGCAGGGAGGTACTACTGCAGTTGTACAAGGCCTTGGTGAGACCACACCTGGAGTATTGTGTGTAGTTTTGGTCCCCTAATCTGAGGAAAGACATCCTTGCCATAGAGGGAGTACAAAGAAGGTTCACCAGATTGATTCCTGGGATGGCAGGACTTTCATATGATGAAAGACTGGATCAACTAGGCTTATACTCGTTGGAATTTAGAAGATTGAGGGGGGATCTTATTGAAACGTATAAAATCCTAAAGGGATTGGACAGGCTAGATGCAGGAAGATTGTTCCCGATGTTGGGGAAGTCCAGAATGAGGGGTCACAGTTTGAGGATTAAGGGGAAGGCTTTTAGGATCGAGATTAGGAAAAACTTCTTCACATAGAGAGTGGTGAATCTGTGGAATTCTCTGCCACAGGAAACAGATGAGGCCAGTTCATTTGCTATATTTAAGAGGGAGTTAGATATGGCCCTTGTGGCTACAGGGATCAGGGGGTATGGAGGGAAGTCTGGTACAGGGTTCTGAGTTGGATGATCAGCCATGATCATACTGAATGTCGGTGCAGGCTTGAAGGGCCAAATGGCCTACTCCTGCACCTATTTTCTATGTTTTCTATATTTCTATGTAAACAATTGTACCTTTGGTTGGACACAGGCTGTTGTCTCAAAGTTTTTCGTCACCCTACCAGAAGCCTTGCAGACAATGCTTGAGGCTGAACTTAATTATATTTAACATGCAATGATTTACAAGAGGAATGTTCACTTGCATTATTTCAAAACCACCAAGCACCTCACATCCTGTACATCAGAACAAGCACTTCAAGAACTCATAGGTTTCTCGGAATTATACATCATCACTAAGTTTCTAAAATATCAAAGCTAGGAAGCAGTTCAAATCAATACAAAACATTGGAAACATTAGGGACATTGCAAGAGAGAGGGTGCAGAGGAGATTCTGGCACAGTAGCGTAGTGGTTAGCACAGCGCTTTACGGGGCAGGTGACCTGGGTTCAATTCCCACCCTGCCTGTCAGGAGTTTGTACATTCTCCCTGTGACCATGTGGGTTTCCTCTCGGTGGTCCAGTGTTCTCCCACAGTTTAAAGATGTACCAGTTGTGAAATTAATTTGTCATTAATTGCCCTGAGATTAGTCTCAGATTAAATCGGGGGATTGCTGGACGACGTGGCTCAAAGGGCCGGAATGGCTTATTCCACACTGTATCTCAACAAGTAAATAAATTTTCCTGGATGCTGGCTGCAATAGAGTGTCTCTCTCATTATAAATCACTGAGGCTGTCTACAAGAAGGGTCAGAGCCGTCTCTATTTCCTGAGGAGACTGAGGTCCTTTAACATCTGCCGGACGATGCTGAGGATGTTCTACGAGTCTGTGGTGGCCAGTGCTATCATGTTTGCTGTTGTGTGCTGGAGCAGCAGGCTGAGGGTAGCAGACACCAACAGAAGCAACAAACTCATTCGTAAGGCCAGTAATGTGGTGGGGTTGGAACTGGACTCCCTGACAGTGGTGTCTGAAAAGAAGATGCTGTCCAAGTTGCATGCCATCTTGGACAATGTCTCCCATCCACTACATAATGTATTGGTTGGACACAGGAGTATATTCAGCCAGAGACTCATTCCACCGAGATGCAACACAGAGCGTCATAGGAAGTCATTCCTGTCTGTGGCCATCAAACTTTACAACTCCTCCCTTGGAGGGTCAGACACCCTGAGCCAATAGGCTGGTCCTGGACTTATTTCCTGGCATAATTTACAAATTACTATTTAATTATTTATGGTACAACTGTAACGAAAACCAATTTCCCCCCGGGATCAATAAAGTATGACTATGACTATAGGAGATTGTACAGTGTACGTTTGTCTTCCTTGGAGTGGAGGAGGCTGAGAGGGGTCTGATAGATGCATACAAAATTATAAGTGGCATAGATCGCATAATAGGAAACTATATCCCATAGCAGAGAAGTTTAGAGCTAAAGAATAAGTGGAAAGATGCGTAGAAAATATTAAAGGAGGAATTTATTTCACTCATAGTGGTTAGAATCTGGAACCCATAGCCTGAATGGGTGGTGAAAGCAGAGTCACTCACAACATTTAAGAAGTATTTAGAAATGCACTACAGACCGTAACGGGGAATAGTATGGGTGGGTACCTGATGATTGACATGGACATGATATGCTGAAGGGCGTGTTTTAGTGTTTTCAAAGCTATTTAGAAATAAATCACTGTACATTCAGAAAGTAGCTCAAATTATTAGACCCTCAGCCCACCTGAAATACATCAAGCAATTAAATCTAATGAAGCATTGCAGGCTTCCAAGTTAATTCAGTGCACTAGATCTTTAAAACAACTTAAATTAATACAGCTCCTCAGATCCATAAAACACTACCCAGTTTATAGAACCTTATATCCACAACTAAGCCTAAACTAATGCAGCACCTTTCACCATTAAAGAGTATCAAAAGAATTCAACACTTAAAATCAGTGAGACAGTACAGGCTTCTGAAGGTCCCCAGACCCATAAACTTCATCATATTGCTTCAGACCCTCATAACCCTGAAGAAAATGAAACAACTTCATCACTTCAGAAGCATAAAGTTACCCACACTAATGCGGCATGCTAGACTGCTACTGCATACCAAACTATTTCAGCATCACAGAGTCATGATTTGGGCAAGAGCCACATTTACGTTCTATAGGAGCTAGTGGAGAAAGCAGCTAGACCCTGGTCCCACTGTTTGTCTTCCTTCTTTCCCTGTAGTAACAACTATAGACTTGTTAGTTATGCAGCAAAATATATGAAAGGGCATCAATGCTGCTGTTGGATCTGGTGATTTTGATCCAGAGATTTTTCGGCAGTCAAGAATGAGACATAAAACTTGGTGGTTCTGGTCGTTAATTATTAAGTGTTATGAGGACAAAGACTGAGCAAATGTAACTCTTGGTTTGGCTAGTGGCTTAATCTAGGGGAAGGCAGCCCTCAGCCCGGCCAAACTTAAGAAATCTTGATGGGTGGATGCTGCCTGATGTGTGTTCCCTGTTACAAATCGGTACCATGAAATATCAAACAGTACGCAATATGCGATTAAATGATTGAGCTTTATAATTCTTAATTTGACTATATGGTAAGTAAAGAAACAAAAAAAAAAGGCCCATTCTCATGAAACAGTCTAATGCGCAATGTTGGAGCTCACAGTTCAGTCCACTGGTTTCCCGTTGACCTCCTCCAAACGTAGCTGACCCTCAGACTCTTGCTCCAAGTCCACTCCGTCCGGCGGTCTATCAACTCTCTCCATTCGTGTCTCCTCTCCTGATCTCTCCCCGGCAAAAGACGGCGAAAAATCCCTGCTCCCAGACCCATAATTAAGAACAACATCCCTCTCATTGGATAGCCCACATTCCAAAGCCCTGTTATCTCTAGTCATAACCCAAACATTGCTGCTACAGGGAAACTATTAATATATATATATTTATTTATGATTATGAGGACACACAGTCCCCTTTTATCGTCATTTAGTAATGCATGCATTAAAAAGTGATAAAATGGTTTTCCAGAATGATATCATGAAAACACATGACAAACCAACTCAAAAACTAACAAAAAACACATAATTATAACATATAGTTACAACAGTGCAAAGCAATACCATAATTTGATAAGAACAGACCATGGCAGAGTAAAAGTCTCATAGTCTCTCGAAAGTCCCATCATCTCACGCAGACGGTGAACCTCCAGTGCTACCAACTTGCCGGTGCAGCATCCTGGAAGCATCCTACCATAGTCCGACTCTGAGTCCATCCAAAAAGCTCCAAGCCTCCAACTACCTCCCGACACCGAGCACCGAGCACCATCTCTGCCGAGTGCTTTGACCCCAGCCCCGGCAACAGGCAATACCCAAAGCTGAGGATTTGGGGCCTTCATTTCCAGAGATTCTCGATCACACAGTAGCAAAGGCAGCGAAGCAGGCATTTCAGAGGTTACTCCAGATGTTCCTCTGCGCTTCTCACGGCTGTCTCCATCAAATCCGGATTGTGCACGGCCCCTAGTTACACATAATCGATATTCATTCAGAACGGCTGCGTGCGCTGTGTCGCGCTGCCATCTTCTCCTCCCTCCACTTTAGCAATGAAACCTTACAGTCCGTTACACAAAGAGAAAGAAGTTGTAGTCTTCTCATACTCTTCTATAAAAATTATATTCCATTGATAAGATGTAACCTATAAAATAGACAGATCAAGTGACGTGACACCTGCTGCATAAAAAATTAGAAGCATCTAGAAAATACAAAATGTACTATTACTAGAAAATTCACTGAACAATTACACATATATTGGTGATAATATAAAAAGTGTACACAAGTACAGGAAAGTTAAACTCCTATAAAAATGTCAAACTTTATTCCCTAATCCAATGCTGCTGAAAATAAAGAGAACAACAAAGAATTGGATATTCACAGGAGATGACAGTAATTGTGAGAAGAAAAGTAATCCAAGGTCTGATGGGCATCCTATGCTAGGCAGTAGAGTGGCTATACGATGAAATGAGTCACAATAAATCACTAATTTACAGCATTACTTCCAAGCTGTAGAACAGTGCCACACTTCACAACAGAATACATCACAGCTGATGTACAGGAGACTTGGGGTGTGGCTGTGTCCTGTTTAGCCTAATTCAGAATGAAAGGAAGAAAGGCAGTTCAAACAGAGTAAGTTTCACATCACAAATGCTGCCGTTCTTTTCTTTGTTTCATGGCTATCTGGAGAAGAAGAATTTCAGAGTTGTATACTTTGATAATAAATTAACCTTTGAATCTTGAGCCTTTGAACACAATACAAAGATAGATACTGTATATAAAACCCCACTGATCGGGTGGCATTTGTGGAAAGAGAAATGGTCAACATTTCTCAACTGTTCTGATGACAGGACATGAAATGTTAACTTTTTCCAAAGATGCTGCCTGATTGGCTGAGTCTTTCCTGCTCATAACTGCAGCCAGTCAGGCAGCACTTTTGGAAAAAGGTAATGTTCCAAGTCAAAGTCCCTTCACCAGAACAGTTGTGAAATGTGAAATCTGTTTCTTTTTACAAAGATGCTGCCTGATTAGCTAAGTTTTCATCCTCATATTTGTAGTGTTTTGATTTTCAATTATAGCTTAAGAAGAGGCTCAGAAAGTGTGTGGTATAAGTATTAAATATTATTAAGACCTCCTATAGCTTAGAAGATGGGATATCCGCAGATTACCAGAAGTGGGCAAATTACCATGTGACAGTTGGTGGAAAATGCAGAAAAGTCCGTATAGGTCATTTACTGCGAATGGAAGATTCATGGAAACAGACAAACTTGTGTGACTTAGTAAGTTTATAACATATTTCAATCAGTTAAATATGGTTATTTTAGAAAGGGAAGCATTCACAGTTAACTCCTGCTTTTAGGCCGTCACTCCATTAGGGATTTAGGCATGTGACTAGCTGCTCTCCAAACTTCAGCGATGTATGGAGAAAATTCTAGAGCTGGTCTGTGAAGAGCACTTGAATAATTTCTACACAATTTGTTTGATCTCCTCGTGTCTCTCATATCAGTCTGTACACTTGTCCAGAGGTTAAGAATTCACTGAGTACGTGTACGTTATGCATGGCAATCTGAGGATCTGACACTATCATTAGTGCACTGCTGATCTGTTGGTAACAAAATTTGTATGGTCAGATATTAAATCATTAAAAAGCAGGAATATTTCTGATGAGATTAAGGATTATTCAGTCTAAGTGTATTATCCACAAAATGAAACTTGCCAAATGTAATATTGTTTGAATACTCATGTATAAATTGTAAGTTGTATGATGGATCTGGATATTTTGTAAGCTCAGTACAGTAGTTGGAGAATGTACCAGGAATATATTTCTGCTCCAGTTACGCAGCGCACTTTATACAAAATTCTTGCTGATACAGTTCTTTAAAAGAACTACTAGTCACAGCCTCATTTCTGAAAGGATATCTACATTGAATATTGTAATTAAAAGCCCGCCTCTTGAATCTTTCTGGCAGCTCTTTCCTGTTTTCATGTTTTTAATGTTGCCAATTGCTCTTGCACTGGAGTCAGATTTTCTTCAGTTTAACAGAAACTACTGATACTTTGGTCAGAATAGTTGACTGCAGTGTAAAGAGCTTCTTATCAAGAAGGATGAAAAGTAGCTGTGATTCTTGAGTGTTTGTTAATAGTATTTTATATTTCAGCAGTTATTTACCAAGTTAGAAGTGCTCCGTAACAACTAATGAATGGTGAAGGTGTGTGTTTGGAATACTTAGTTTCTCAAGTTCCATATTGTTCCAGTGGCCTATTGTTCATTCCTGAGATTTTAAGTCTATGTCAATATCAGCTTGAGTTACATGTAATCCTGAGCCAGCTCAAATTTGGAAAGTATCCATAGGGTGGAATAGCAGTCACAGTGCACTTTCCCTGAATTTCTCTTATGTCATCGTTTATCAATCAGTCCATGAGATAAGGCTTAAATGGGAAAGTGAATTGTGAACCATTCGGTCGTTTTGTTGTCAGCAATGATTAATTTAATATTACAGTTTCAACTATTTAATTAGCGTTTTAATATATTTCAATCACCAGTGTTTTTCTTGGGTTTTTCTGTCAATTGGAGTTACTGATTGATTGTTTTGTGGTATTACTGTGGACTTTACTTTTAAGGTCCCCCTTCTCATTTTACTACTGTCTGTGAAGGACACTGCTAAATGCAAGGGTTCAGTTCCAAAACTGTCTGCTGCCTGATACTTTTGCAAAACGCCATTCTTCTCACAAAGTGATACTGATGGGAAGGCACTGTCAGGGGCAGCCAGGTAGCATAGCTGTTAGCTTAATGCCTTTACAGCGCCAGTGAACCGGGTTCAATTCCCACCGCTGTCTATAATGAGTTTGTACCTTCTCTCCATGTCTGTGTGGGTTAATTCCAGGTGCTCCGGTTTCCTCCCATGTTCCAAAGACGTATGGTATGGAAAGTTATTTGGTCACGTTGATGTAAATTACAGTACGGACTCATTGGGCTGGAATGTCCTGTTCCTCTGCTGAGTCTCTAAATATAAATAAATACATTATAAAGTCAAGCATCATTGAACCAAATCTCTATTCACAGAAGAGTCATACAGATGGGTGTTGGTACTGACTCAAGGATATCATGAGATTGGCCTTTGCACTGCTGATGTAGGCTGGTTTAGAAGGTTAAGGCACAAGGGATCAGAGGCACATTGGTGAACTAGATCCAAGATTGGTTAGATGATAGGAGGCAGAAGGCATTTGAAGAGAGACTCCTGTTACACAAAGAATTTGCTAACTTCAGCCTGGTAATCCAGGTGGTTAAAAAACCCTGAAACAATTGAGTATGTCAGCCATTATTGGTGTGATTGTTGTCATGGAATCAGAGTCATACAGCCCTTCAACCATTAAGTCCAAGCTGACTATCAACCACCCATTTATAAGAATTGTACATTAATCCCCTTTTATTCTCTCTACATTCTCATCAACCCATCATCCAATCCTTAACTCCAATATGGATTCCACCACCTACCTACACATCAGTCGCAAAGTAACTTTGTGCATGCATTCATTAGATGTTTGGAGCTTGTTGCACGGAAGATGGCTTCTTGTGTGCCAGTATCATGATAACTGCACATTAGAAGTATTCTGTGATTACATAGCTCTTCTGAGAAATGATGACATAAGATATTGAATAAACATTCTTTCTTTCTCCGCAAAGTTAAAGAAAAAATATTTTCCTAAGACATGAACTGTTAATACTAGCTGATTAGTAATATTTTGAAAGAACTTTATCAGCACATCAGTTTTCTATTTGATATTTAGTTGAGATGAACCAAAGAAAAGAATAAAAGGGGTACATCATCCTTAAAATATACTTCCCACACCCTTCAGCCAAGGATGAGGAGCAAGTCTCTCTTCGCTTAATTCCACATAACTTAGATGTTACAGAGAGTTTACATGCACTGAAAGTTGAATGTGCACATAGAAATGAACCTTTTGACTGGTTGTCTCACTGTTGCACTAATAGTTTCATTTACCTGATTAGATTTCCACACAGGAAGAAGCCATTTGCAACACATTTTATTCTGCCGTAGGATGTTATGATCTGGAATGATTCACCGTGAACTTAAAAAAGGTGCAACTGTAATGCTCAAAAGGAAACTGCTTGCATTTTTGTAAAGGAACTTAACCAGAAGAGACCAGGGCTGGTGGAAACAATTTTACAGTTCTTTCAAAGAACATCCACTGGCATAATCCTCCAAAATAGCCATCCTGTGTGATGTTTGATGTGTCCATATTACATGCTCTGGTTTTCGGTCTGATGAAGTATAGAGGCACCAAATATAGGTGGGCAGGACCAGGCCTGTTGATTGACACATGCATTCTGACAGCCCTGTGGGAGAAGTCTAAAAAAGAGATATTGTGTCCCTGATAATGTGGTCAATGCCCACGACCACTTGCTCTGTGCACTATTTCCTGATTCTTTTGCGTAATTTTCTTTTGCAAAGTAAACAACAATATTCCCATGTGCCTTTTAATGATGGTAATTGTGCTAAGAGTCCTGGAGTTTGAAATGATAGTATTTTTCTCCAGCCCACTGAAACTAAACTTCAAAATTAGGATTTACTCAATTTACCTTCTGATATGTAATTATTCTAAATACAAGCAGATGAAAAAAGATACTTTAATTAGCATTACTTTGGCTTTTACTTGCTCTGGAAGGTCAGCAGTGCCCAGAGAAGTTAGGTCAGTGGCAGAGCTGTGGGAGGAATAGAGGTGAGGGCATCATTGAAAGGGAGGGGAATGGAGGTAGTGATCAGAAATGGAGGCCATCATCGAAATGTGAGTAGGGGTGGGGGAGGTTGGTCACTAGCAGCAGGAAGAGATGGGAAAGCTGCAATTAGAGGAGAGATTGCAGGTTATAGGCTTCGGAGGGAACAATGCAATGTAGGAGTCTGGTAGCTTGAGGATTTAGCTGAGAGATTGCAATCAGATTGTCCCTGGATACCTTCAGGACATCATTTTCCCTGTTCCCTGCAAAGATCCACAAAGGATCACTGCATGAGGAATGACATATTTGCTATATTCCTGGTGGATAAGTTGCCTTGGGATTGTATTGGTTATTGAGAAAAGGACATACCTGGTCAAATTTTACATTTAGCAAAATTTAGTTCAGAAATGACCTCAAGTTAGGTTTACTTGGATTAAATTGACTTAGTTATGCTGCTTTTGGAAAAAAAGGGGTGTTACACAGTTCACTTTCTAAGCAATTTCCCTTTAATTATAAATTTGATCAAGAAAGTAAATAGAAAATGATTTGTTACCATAAAACTCCATTCTGTCTTGTTAACCTCACCTCATTCCTACCTTGTATAAGGAGAAAGAACCTGGAGGTTGATGACCCCAATTTACTTCTAAAACAGAAAAGCCAACACAAGCACCCAGTTGCTGCTTCAGTTAGGTAGTCACAAATAAATAAATATTTTTTTAAAAAAAATTATTGAGATTCAGCACAAAATGGGACCTTCTGGCCCTTCGAACCGTGTCACCCGGCAATTTCTATTTAATACTAGCCTAATCACAGGACAATTTACAATGATTAATTAACCTACCGACCGGTATGTCTCTGGACTTACTAGCCTTCAACCCTATGCTTTGATGTTACAATGGGTAATACTTTAAAATTGAGAAGCATTTGGAAAGACTTCAGCAAACTAACTGCTTTGATTTAATTATCCCTGGAAATTGGAATTGTGGGGCTTTCCAAGAAAAATGGAAACTTTTAAATGGTAACAGTGAGGGAATGAGTTGTTAGAACTCTGATTTTGGAGCAGCCAAATCATTGTGATAAGTGGACATTTATTAGTGTGTGAATGAAAACTGGAGGGACTACAGATAAGTAAGTGCAACCTAGAGAGCACAAACCAAAAATAATTTATGCTGACAACCCCATGAAAATGTGTAGGAAAAACTTTGATAAAACGTTTAGTTGATGGTGAAACAAATGGGTTGATACCTCAGATGGTCATTTCAAAATTAATCCTCACATCCATATGGTAGTACTACAGAGGCTCCTGTGTGATAGATCTTTTTCTGAAAACTTGTTTAACAAGCTGGTAAATTGCTGCTCCTGTTATCATCGTACATAACACAGCAGCGCAAACCTAAGAATCCATGCTCATTTCACTGGTGTTAAGTATATAAGCTCTGAAAGTATACATTGAAAAAGCTGAGAGTGGAATGGAAATTCACTAGGAGCTTAACACAGGAATTTCCAAAGGGAAATGGACTTCCAGGTGCAATTAAAGTCACTTCAGGTTGGCCTCCTTCTGTGACGCAAGGGGAATAAGTTTCTATATTCTGATGGAATAAAATTTCATGATGCTTGGTTTATTTAAAACATTTGTAACAGGTTACGAATGCCAATTACAAACTAAATTTAAATAAAACTACCAATTTTAGAAATCTGTATTCAAAAATGGAAAGAAATACTGAGCAGGTCTGGCAAACTAAAATAATAACTGGTTCTCATTGCAGAAAGGCTGCCTCATCCACAGACTGTTTCCAGTATTTTTTTTAATTTTGTTTCAGTGAAACCTAATATTGGCTCTCTCCCAAATAAGTAGTTTAATTACTTTGGGTTCTGTGTGCAGATTGTAGAAAAAAAGAATGATTTCACATAAATTTAAAGTATTTTCCTTTTCCTTCCCCATTTTCTTCCAAGCAAGGAACATGAAGACTCTTTTATGGCAATGCCCATCAGTTATTCTGCATGCAGGCCAGGTGGCACCATCATACATGAAGCTGGTACGTCATCATGGTGCATCTCCCTTTCTGTGGCATTCCTCTTTATAGACATAGCTTGAAGTGCCTGTAGATAAATAAGTTGGTAAATTGGTTTGTTATTGTCACATGTACTGAGATACAGGGAAAGACTGGTCTTGCATACCATAGAGATCAATTCATTTTAACACTGATTTATTACTTAGATATTTATTATTATTATTTTTGCATTTGCACAATTTATTGTCTTTTGCACATTGGTTGTTTGTCCATCTTTGCAGTGTGCAGTTTTTCATTGATTGTATTGTGTTTCTTTGTATTTATTGTGAATGCCAGCATGAAAATTAATCTCAGAGTAGTACATGGTGACATATATGTACTTTGATACTAAATTTACTTAAAACTTTGAAGTAGTTAAAAGTAAAATGATAACTTTATGCAGAATACAATGTGCAGAGCTGATAGACAATAAGGTGCAAGGTCATAATGAGGTCGAGTCCCTCTGATCGTACTAGGAAACCATTTGGTAGTCTGGTAACAGTGCTATGGAAGCACTCCGCGAATCTGCTGGTATGTGCTTTCAGGCCTTTGTATCTTCTGTCTGATGGGAGGGGCGGAGAAGAGAAAATCTCTGGTTTGGGTAGGGTCTTGGATTATGCTAGTTGCTTTACCGAGGCTGCAAGAATTGTGGACAGTCCATGCAGGAAGACTGGCTTCCTTGATGTGTTGAGATATGTCCACAACTCTCTGCAGTTTCTTGTGGTCAGAAGACCATAAGGCATTGGAGCAGAATTTAGGCCATCAGGTCTGCCCTGCCATTCCACCATGCTGATCATCCTGGTTGATTATGCCTCTCAACCCTATACTCCTGCCTTCTCTCCATAACCTTTAACGCCCTTACTATTCAAGAACCTATCAACATTCAATTTAAATATATTCAATGACTTGGTCTCCACATCTGTCTGTGGCAATGAATTCCACAGATTCACCACCCTCTGGCTAAATAAATTCCTCCTCAACTCTATTCAAAATGGGTGTCCCTCTATTCTGTGGCTGTACCTTCTGGTCCTAGACTTAGCCACTATAGGAAACAACCTCTCCACACCCACTCTATCTAGGCCTTTCAACATTCAATAGGTTTCAATGAGATTCCCCCTTCATACTTCTAGCCCAAAGCTATCAAATATAACAGTGCCAGGTAAGTTCTCCATGAACCTGATGATATGTGCTTTCAGCCTTCTGCATCTTCTGCCAAATGGGAGAGGCGGAGAAGAGAGAATCTTTGGAATATATGAACCTTTTCATTACCGGAATAATTTTCATCAGCCTCCTCTGGACCCTCTCCAATGCCAACACATTTTTTCTTAGATAAGGGGCCAAAAACTGCTTAGAGTACTGTGGATGTGGTTTGACCAATACCTTATAAAGCCTCAGCGTTACACCTTGCTCTTATATTCTAGTCCTCTTGAAATGAATGCTAACATTGCACCTGGCTTCCTTACCACTGACTCAACCTGCAAGGTAAACTTTAGGGAATCCTGTATAAGGAATCCACAGTCCATTTGCACCTCAGATTTTTGAATTTTTTCCCAGTTTAGAAAATAGTCTATGCCTTTACTCCTTCTACCAAAGTGCCTGACCATACACTTCCCTACACGATAATCCATCTGCCACTTCTTTGCCCATCCTGCCATTGTTTCTCAGTCCTTTTACCGACTCCCTGTTTCCTCAATACCATCTGCCCCTCCAGATATCTTCATTTCAACCACAAATTTGGGCACAAAGCCGTAATTTCCATCATCTAAATCATTGACATTTAACATGAAAAGAAGCGGTCCCAACCCCGAACCCTGCAGAAAACATATAGTCATTAGCAGCTAACTAGAAAAGGCCCCCTTTATTTGAACTCATTGACTCCTGCCAGTCAGCCAACCTTCTATCTATGCTAGTATCTTTCCTGTAATTCCATGTGCTCTTATTAAGTAGCCTCATGGGCAGCAGCTTGTCAAAAGCTTTCTGAAAATCCAAGTAAGCAACATCAACCAACTGTCCTTTGTCTATCCTACCTGGTGTTTCCTCATAGAATTGCAATAGATTTGACAGGCAAAATTTTCCCTTAATGAAGCCACGTTGGCATTGGCCTATTTTATCAAGCCGACATATACAGTACCTGATTACCTACATATACCTGAATACCTCTCGTAATAATGGACTCCAACATCCTCTCAATCACTAAAATCAGACTACTGGCTTGTCATTTCATTTCTTCTGCTTCCCTCCATTCTTAAAGAGTGGAGTGATATTTGCTTTTTTTTTGTCCTCCAGAACCATTCCAGAGTCTAGTGATTCCTGAAGATTGTTATTAATGCCTCCACAATCTTTTCAACAACCACTTTCAAAACCCTAGACTATAATCCAACTGGTCCAGGTCACTTATCTACCTTCACACCTTTCAGCTTCCAAAGCACATCTGTGTGTGTGTGTGTGTGTGTGTGTGTGTGTATAATATACACAATCCTAATATTCATTATCTTGCAGGCATTCACAGTAAATACAAGAAACACAATAGAATCAATGAAAAAACACCCCAATAGGATGGACAACAACCGAGGTTCAAGAGACAACAAACTCTGCAAATGCAAAACAAGAGAGAATAAAACAAAATAATAATACTTAAGTAAGCAATAAATATTGAGAAAATGGGGTTAGAGTCCTTGAACATGAGTCTACAGTTTGTGGGACAGACCAGTATTGGGGTGAGTGGAGTTATCTCCTCTGGTTCCAACAGCCTGATGACTGTGGGGTAATAACTGTTGGCGATCCTGGGGGCACGGGTCCTGAGGCTCCTGAACCTTCTTCCCGAAGGCAGCAGCAAGAAGAGAGCATAACCTGAATGGTGGGGGTCCTTGATTATGGACATTGCTTTCCGGTGACAGCACTCCGTGTAGATGTGCTCAATGATGGGAGGGATTTTACCCGTGATGGAATGGGTTGCATCAACTACTTTTTTGTAGGTTTTTCCATTCAAGTGTATCGATGTTTCCAGACAAGACTGTGATGCAACCAATCAATATGCAGTCGGCCCTCCTTATTCGCGAGTTCCCCATGTGCGAATTCAACCAACTGCGAATCTAGAAAACCCGGAAGTGCTCTTCTAGCATTTGTTGTTCGAGCATGCACAGACTTTTTTTTCTTGTCATTATTCCCTGAACAATGCAGCATAACAACTATTTTACACAGCATTTACATTGTATTAGGTATTATAAGTAATCTAGAGATGACGGGCGGATGAGTGTAGGTTATCGTGGATCAGGATAAAAAAAAATGGAGGTTCGCTTACTAAGTAAGTCAGAACAGGTGCAACCGGTATTATTTAGCATCAATTAGTCAAACGTTTGTCTTAGTATATAGCATATATTTTGCCTTTCTATGCATATAAAACACTTAAGAAACGTATGTTTCAGCACTGGGCTTGGGAACGGAAGTTCCTGAGTTCGATCCAGTGACAGACCGCTCCCAAGTGTGCTCTCCATCCGTGCCGGGTTGATGTGAAGGATCAAAAACCCCAAACCCCAAAACCCAATAACTAAACCACTGCATTGCTTAGTAATAATTGTAGCTTTCGTCGGGGCAGGGCCTTCCTCACTTTATCCGTTAAGGTTGTTCCGATCGTTGACCGACTGTAGCCTAACGTTTTTCCAATGACCGATGGCGTTTCACCTCTTTCCGATCGCTTTATTATTTCCACTTTATTTTCAATCGTGATTATTTTTGTGAACAGAAACACTGCAGATTCAGAGCCCCGCCGCCGGGTCCTAATGTCCACCGCATTGAGGCAGGTTAAATAAGGTCCAGGGTTCTGCTGGGTCCTAAGGTCCACTGTATTGTGACAATTTGTGAGAGAAAGCAGGATCTCCCAGTGGCCACACATTTTAATTCCATGTCCCGTTCCCATTCTGATATGCCTATCCACGGCCTCCTCTACTGTCAAGATGAAGCCACACTCAGTTTGGAGGAACAACACCTTGTGTTCCATCTGGGTAGCCTCCAACCTGATGGCATGAACATTGACTTCTCTAACTTCCGTTAATGCCCCACCTCCCCTTCATACCCCATCCATTATTTATTTATTATTTTTTCTTTTTTTCTCTCTCTCTCTCTCTCTCTCTCTCTCTCCCCCCCCCCCCCTTTTTCCTCCCTCTGTCCCTCTCACTATACTCCTTACCCATCCTCTGGGATTCCCCCCTCCCCCTTTCTTTCTCCCTAGGCCTCCTGTCCCATGATCCTCTCATATCCCTTTTGCCAATCAACTTTCCAGCTCGTAGCTCCATCCCTCCCACTCCTGTCCTCTCTTATTATTTTGGATCTCCCCCTCCCCCTCCTCCTCCCACTTTCAAATCTCTTACTATCTCTTCTTTCAGTTAGTCCTGATAAAGGGTCTCGGCCTGAAACGTCAACTGTACCTCTTCCTATAGATGCTGCCTGGCCTGCTGCATTCACCAGCACTTTTTATGTATAAAACCAAAGCTGCACCGGAATGGCTTAAAAACAACAAAGTTAATCTCCTGGAGAGGCCAAGTCAGTGTTCTTGAAAACAGCTGTTTACTCACAATCCCCATGCAATCTGACAGAGCTTGAGCAGTTTCTTTTTAACGAATGGGAAAAAATTGCAGCATCCAGATATGCAAAGCTGATAGAGACCTATCCACACAGACTCAAGGCTATAATTGCTGCCAAAGGTGCATCTACTAAATACTGACTTGAAGGGGCTGAGTAATTTATGCAATCAATTATTTAGTGTTTAATAATTGTGATAAATTTAGACCAAATTATAGACGTTTGTTTTCACTTTGATATGAAAGAGTCTTTTCTGTTGATCAGTGTCAAAAAAGATCAAATTAAATCCTCTGTGATTCAATGTTGTGAAACAATAAAACACACGTAAACTTCCAAGGCAGATGAATACTTTTTATAGGCACAGTAGGTGCTACTGGATGATAGTCCTTGAGGCAAGTTACCATGTCCTTCTCAAGCCTGCTTCATACATTTGGGTATCTCAGACTTCTGAAGTGAGATATTAAAGGTATTGGCGAATACTCCAGCCAGTTGATCAGCACAGGTCTTTTGTACTTGGCCAGGTACCCTGTCTGGGCTGGATGCTTTCCGTGGGTTTACCCTCCTGAGGGATACTGTCACATCGGCCTCAAAAACTGATATTGTTGGGTCACTGGGGGCTGTGGGTGCATTGATTTTGTTTCTTTTTTTTTAATTGTGATGGTCAGAGGAAATATATCAAATATCTTTAAGTCTCCTGAGAATGAAGAGGTGCTGGTGAGTTGTCTTGGCCACAACATCATTGTGGTTGGAGCAGGTCACTCCTACGAACTCAAAAGTTCTCAATCTTCTTGTCTTTATACAAGACCATGCATACCACTCAGCTTTCTGAAGTCAATGACCACCCTCTTTTGTTTTGCTGACATTGAGAGAAAGATCCCATGACACCACTTCATTAGGCTCTCTATCTCCTTCCTGCACCCCAACTCATTGTTATTTTAGATTGGGAACACTACCGTGGCGTCATCTACAAACTTCCAGCTAGATTTGGAGCAGAATCCAGATTTCCGTGTTGCCACTTGTAATCACAAATAACAGAGGTAGAATTATCAATAGGATGTTGTTTATTGAAAGCAATAACTCTGAACTTGCATCAATGGTCAAATCATTTGATATGCTATATCCCAACAGCTGCACTTACACTTCATGGATTAACAGATTTTTAAATATTAAGGGAGTCCTGGAGATTAGGAATGAACCATAGTCAGTCATGATCTTAGTGGAATGTAGAGCAATCCAGAGGAGTCAAAGCAGATCACTATTGCATTTTTTTGCCTTGATAATGTGCCTTGTTGAAATTATGAGTTACTCCTGCTCTGTGGTTCAAAACTCCATTAAAATTAAGTACCTTTAGTGATAGATAGCTATGTCTATTCAACAGCCTCCCTAGAAGGAGTTGCTCATTTAAAGGAACATCAGACAACTATGACTTGTGGTTCTGTGAAGGTGTATAGATAGGTTGGATCACTGGATAAAAGCATTGCAGATACAGTTGTGACATTATGTACTTCTATGAAATAAATCAAAATGTGGATTAGCTGTTCAGTGCTCGAACCAGAAAATGTTGAAAAGGCAAGTCCAACAAGTAGTTAAAAAGGCAGGTTGGCCTTTATCGTTATGGAGGTTTAAAATGAGGGAGGGTTTATTACACCTGGACATATAGGTCATATAGCTATGGTCTCTTTACCAAAGAAAAGGATATACTGTACTGTGCAAAAGTCTTAGGCACATAGATAAATATCTATATATATATATCTCAAATATATATCAAAGGTGGAACCCTGAAGGACAGATAGCAGAGAAGGAGTGCCAAGGCTGGGGAATGTAGACATATCCAGCCCTCAGACACCAGGCAAGGTCATTTGATTCCAAACAATTAGTTTATTGGTCATTACAGGACATCTCTCTGGTGCTTCCTGTTCCCTCCCCTCTCCTTTCCCTTTTTCCCCAACCATGATTCCCCTCTCCCTGTCCCCTTCCCACTCTCAGTCTACAATAGGGACCCATATCAGAATCAAGCATATCATCACTCACTTATGTCATAACTTCTTTGTAGCAGCGGTACAGTGCAATACATAAAATTACAACAGTACTGTGCATATGTCTTAGGCATTTAGCTATATATATATATATATATATATATATATAATGTCCCCAAGGCTTTTGCACGGTACTGTAGTAGCACTACAGATGACCCAAAAGAGATTCACCAGTCTAATTTTGGGGATGAGGTGTTGCCTTGCAAGAGAGGATCATGGTGCGCTCACGAAGGACTGGACCCGGGTGCGGAGGAATGGCAGGATCCCCAGGAACAGACAGAAACAAAAGAGGATAGACATTAGAATACCAACAAAGCCTTGGAGGAGCAACTGAGCAACACCACAAGACACTTCATTCTCTCTGGCACAATGACACCCTCCCAGCACTGAATAGGAGACCTCTTTAAATAATCTTAGAATCCAGGCAACAGGTGCCAGCTACAATTAACTTGACTGAAAACTTTAGGGCTTAACAATTCCAGTTAAGGACTTGATTAATAAATCGCTCAAAAACTTGAGGAGCACAACTCCTCAGAGCTCAGTAGCATGAGAGGTGACCATTTTCCAACAAATAAGATTCTAAGGATGCCTGACAGGGTAGGTGTTGAGGTATTTTTATGAGTGAGGGGATATAGCTGGAAAATAAAGGGGCTAGTCATTTACAACCAAGATATGTAGAAACATCTTCTTTCAGAGTATTCTGAGTCTCTAGAATTATCTGTCCTTGAAGGTAGTGGAAGTTGGATCATTGGATCTATTTAAGATGGAGACAGATAAATATTTGAAAGATTAAAGAAGTGAGGTTTATGGAAAACTAGTTACAGAAGACTAGTTGAGGACAACTTTGATCAGCCATGATCATATTGAATGGTGGGACAGGCTAGAGGGTCCAGATGGTCTGTTCTTGCTAACTTTTTTGTGTGTGTGTTCTTTTGTTGGTTGGGTGGTGGTTGGATGAAAGTCTCTAGCTGGCAGTGTTCCTGATGTGGAGCTTAGGGGACCAGCAGATCAAGTAGGCCCATTGAAAGCAGGCTGAGTAAGGCCTCCTAAGCTCCACATGAGTGGCCCAGGAATGAGCATATAAAGGGAACGCCATTTAGGCATGCACAACGTAGCTTGCAAATGATGTGTGTTATCTCATCAGATGTATGGAGGCCAGAGGCGAAACTGCAGACGGCACAACTCACATTAAGTGGCCATTTTGTCCACTGTGCTTTACTTTTCATTGAAGTGCACAGTAGAACACGGGGAAATGTATTCCCTCATTGAGACAGATAGTTTTATGTCAACTTAGGGAATCAAAGGAGATGGAGCTAAGTAAAAGATCAACCATAAACCTATTAAAAGATGAAGGAATCCAATAGCTGACTAACTTCTATTTCTTATACGCTTGAAAGTTCTTAACATCCAATTTGTGAGCACTTTATTTCTGTCACCTGTCTTTAAAATAAAGGTTTGGACAAAGCTGATATTATTTCCAGAGTATTCTGTTAGATATAAGGCACTGAGTGATTGTAAGATGCTGGGTGGCAGTAAGGTTTAGTTTTACACTTGCAGGCCTTCTTAGGCCGTTTCTGCCCACACTGAGCATTGCAGTTTTATTCTTTCCGTGTATGCGGCCTTTAAAAGAATTCCACCTACATAAACAAGAGTGGAAGGCAGGGCTGACACTGATTAATGAGGCCTTCCCTCATAAATACAAATGCTGCAAACAAGAAATGCTGCTTTTCATCTTTTGTGTTACTTTTATGCTTGGCAGCTTCACAATGTAAAGCAGTGACGCGGTCAAAAACCCCGGTAGATTTCTGACGGTAAGTGGGTCCAGATTCTAAGACAATTATTTGCAACTGGACATAAAGATGCATGGAGTAGGTAAACGGGCACTCAGTGCCACAGAGGTCTTCCATTCCGGTCACATTGATTGTCCCGTGAAAATGAAAACTTTGTAGCTGTAAGCAGTGATGCAGTATTGTGAAATTTGCTTGTGTTAAAGGTATTCCCTTACAAACAAAATAACAGTAATTTGAAAAGACTAAGGCTGCATTATACAGGGAAGGTGATCCTGTTTTTACTGAATTGCAGAATGCTGTTGGTTCAAATCTCAGACACAAATCACTTTTATTCATGGGTTTCTAAATCTCTTCCAATGAATGACAATTACTGAATTAAAAATAATGAGTTTCAGTAATTATGAATACAGAGCATGGATTTTGAAGATTTTGTTTCAAACACAGGACATTGCAGTGCAATTAGGTATATTTATTATATGCTTCCATTTAAATAACTCTGTTAGGTTATTTGAATTCTTTCTGAAGAGTGTTACATGCATGATTTCAGAAATAATGATACAAAAATGAAGGTTATTCTTCTGATGTTTGACATGGAGCCTTCTCATGTTCTCAAAATGTATGATTATTCGCCTGTTTAATAGTATTTGGATTTAACTGATCTGCTAAACTGATCAGGCCTCCTAGCTTGCACGTTAAATTATGTTTGTCCCCTGCTATCCATAGAATATGAAGGATAACAGATTAGCATTCATGCCGTTTGTAGTGGTCCATCCAAAACAATTTAGTAAAACACTAATAATCCGCTTATCTGACTACTTGGAGATTCTGATGGATTGGTACCTGACTGACCAAGTGATGGTTATCATGCTCCCCTTCAATTCATCGGGGGGAGTGGGGGGTGCGTAGTTCCCCTGATCCCTTTGAACTCACCAGGACTCCAGCTCCTCTACTTCCTTCGATCTTTTGGAGACCCTAGTACTGAAGCTATTTATATACTCACCGAGACCCCTATTCCTGTGCTCACTTTCAACTCAACAAGTTCACTGGATAGGCCAAGTCACAAGGTATATCCAAAATGGAAATTGATAGGTTCTTGATTAGTAAAGGCATCAAAGATTACTGAAAGAAGGCAGGAGTATGGGGTTGAGAAGGATAATACTTTATACTTTATTGTCGCCAAACAATTGATACTAGAGCGTATAATCATCACAGCAATATTTGATTCTGCGCTTCGCACTCCCTGGAGTAGAAATCGATAGTAAATATTAAAAATTTAAATGATAAATGGTAAATAGAAAATAGAAAAGGGAAAGTAAGGTAGTGCAAAAAAACCAGGAGGCAGGTCTGGATATTTGGAGGGTACGGCCTAGATCCGGGTCAGGATCCGTTCAGCAGTCTTATCACAGTTGGAAAGAAGCTGTTCCCAAATCTGGCCGTATGAGTCTTCATGCTCCTGAGCCTTCTCCCGGAGGGAAGAGGGACGAAAAGTGTGTTGGCTGGGTGGGTTGCTTCCTTGATTATCCTGGCAGCACTGTTCCGACAGCGTGCAATATAAGGTGAGTCCAAGGACTGAAGGTTGGTTTGTGTGAAGTGCTGGGCCGTGTTCACGATCTTCTGCAGCTTCTTCCGGTCTTGGACAGGACCTTCCATACCAGGTTGTGATGCACCCTAGAAGAATGCTTTCTACGGTGCATCTATAAAAATTAGTGAAGGTTTTAGGGGACAGGCCAAATTTCTTTAGCTTTCTCAGGAAGTAAAGGCGCTGGTGGGCCTTCTCGGCAGTGGTCTCTGCTTGGTTGGACCAAGTCAGGTCATTTGTGATATTGACTCCGAGGAACTTAAAGCTTTTGACCTGTTCCACTTGCGCACCACCGATGTAAATGGGGTTGTGCGGTCCGCTACTCCTTCTGAAGTCAACAACCAATTCCTTCGTCTTGCTGACATTGAGGGATAGGTTATTGTCTTTGCACCATGCCACCAGGTTCTTAATTTCCTCTTTGTACTCAAACTCATCATTACCCGAGATTCGACCTACAATTGTGTCATCAGCAAACTTATATATTGAGTTCAATGGAAACTTGGCAACACAATCATGGGTGTACAGTGAGTACAGCAGGGGGCTGAGTACACAGCCTTGTGGGGCACCGGTGCTCAGAGTGATTGTAGAGGAGAGCTTGTCCCCTATTTTTACAGCCTGGGTCTTGTCTGTGAGGAAGTTGAAGATCCAGCTGCAGATCTGAGTGCCAAGGCCCAGGTTCTGCCATCATAAATCAGCCATGATTGAATGGCTGAGCAGACTTGATGGGCCAAATGGCCTAAATTCTGCTCCTATGTCTTATGGGCTCAAGGTCTTAAAATTTATTGTACTATGTAACGTCTAAAAAAAAGTAAACTACAGGTGTTATGGAGTGTTTACATCCAATAATCTACAGAATCTGTCAGTCTGGTACCAGAAAAGTTTTGAGTAGTGAATTATTAGAGTTTTACTGTCCTAAATGCACCATCTACTTTCAACAGTGTCATATAATCCAGGAAAATCTCATGTTTGACCCCTGATCTCTGCTAGAATATTGCAGGATAGATCAGTTTATGTCAGCAACCCTGCCTAGGACAAAAGTAAAATAAGCCACGCTCAGCTGCAACACGTCCCCCACTTGCTGCTGTCTCCACGACTTCAGCTGTCAATCAACTTGTCTGTCCTTGCTTTCCAAGCTGCCTAGTGAAAGTAGCCACTTAAATGAGGAACCAGAGCCTCTGAAGAGTTAATGAAGTAGAGATTTGTCCTCTTTGGCTTGTGATGTACTGTACTCCCAAAATTCCATTACCCTGACTTCAGTGGAGCTAGATTTCTAAAATAGAGTATAACACTCAGTTGTTACCAAAATGTGCGTTTAGAAAATTCCTATCTCAATGCCTTCACGGAGAAAACTTGGAAGAAACACATTTTAACACCATTTTGTGCTGCAGAGGAGTACCATGTATGGCGTCAATACACAAAAAATATCTTTCTTGCCAGGCCTGTGATCACAGTTAATACCTGCCAAATTGCTACACACTGATACTTGGGATTGCCAAGTCTTTAGGATTGTCCTGGAATTTACAGCAACTAAAGATTAATTTCTTGGAAACTGCTGTCAATATTGCAGGAGAAATATTTTAGAATGTTTAAAAAATATGTGGTTTTTATTTCTATTTTTATAAAACTGATGAATAATTATTAAAAATAATTGAGATAAGGATTGCACTATTTGAGTAGGTGAGGCACTTGAAAGGAAATTATATTACATCTATCCAGAGTTGAAGAGATTGCAGTGAGCGAAGGCGAGTGATGCAAATTAGAAACTGAACTGGTCATCAGTACAGCAGTGGGTATGGGGTAACATTTGATTAAAACCTGCAACTAATTTCCTCATTCTTTCAAATATTAGCCCTATTTATCAGTGTGAGATAGACTTGATAATCCAGAAACAGGCTTCATAGATCCATCAAATCTATAGAAGTCCTGAATCCAATCCATTTGAGGAAGCACACAGGGTTTTTCTTGTAACAAAATTCATGTGATGGCTCAATCTGAAATCCCCAAACTACAGTGCATCAAGCTTTATGATCTCAGGAGGTTTGGAATATTGATGTCCCAAAAGATTATAACAGTGGTTTCCTGATTTTAAAAAAAGGCTTTTCAAAACAAACAAATAAGACAGCATCACATTGCAAAGTGAAAATTGAAATGCAGAGGGGTTAAAGTTCTTTCCATGAGTTCTGAAAGGCAAAGGGCCCTATTGCATACAATGACGTGATTGTGTCAATGAGGTGATCAGATGAATGCTCATCTCCACTCAGACACAGCAGGGCTCCACTGGTCTCTTGAGCTCTTCTCATTTGACCCATGCCTTCATAGTTTGAAAAAGTCCTTTACAATGTTTTGGGTTCACTACCCTCTTGATTGCTGGACTGATACACAGCAATGAAAAGTAAGATCTGCATACATTTAAAGGCACCCTCCCGAACCCCACCCCCACCTGCCAGTCTTGTCAGGCATTCCTGACTGCAGAAGGAAAATGCCTGATTGTAAACAAAGCCTCCGAAGATGGACATGGAGATGTCAGACAGTAAACAATGGAGCATTTTATTTTGATGTGTGACCTGTGTGAAGATTCATTCTTTTTGATATTTTTAGAACTTTTAAAAATATCATGTGATTTTTATTTTCATTTGCAATAGTACGGTCCTCCTTTTAAGGTCTGTCAAGACTACAGATCATTTTCCTGTTGTAAATAACACTGCTGCATCTGTTCCCTCCTCTAGTCTTTCCTGATGTTGCTCCTGGAAAGGGTGTTGGTAACTTCCTTCTTTCTTCGTACCACTGACACCAGTCTGCTATTTTACAGAAGCATACTGTATTATAGATGTGAATATATATCATTTCAAAGTGAGATTGTTTGGGGAGCTTTGAGTTTGTTTCCCCTGCTCACTGAATTCAGAGACTGATGGTTTGAGCTGCGTTGTCCAGCTACCCCCAGTTTAACCCTAACTTACGCTACGTCCACACTACGCTGGATAATTTTGAAAACGCCGGTTTCGAGTAAAAATGACAGGCGTCCACACTAAGCATTTTTCAAAATATCTCCATCCACATTAGGCGGATATTTGGGTGAATCTCCTCCTACTGGGCATGCGCAGGACACACAGAAAACAAGCGAAGAGGAAACGATACATTTAGTGCGTGTTTGTCCAGTTACAGAGTAGAAAAACTTTAAAGGAATTGCTCTTGGCTGTCGCGCAGGAGGACTTAAAACTTAAAAAAAACAAATACTGGAGCGTATGGAGGCAACCGACAGGGAGTTCACGGACAGTATGACCCAGCTGACGACGAACATTGAAAAACTGACTAACTATGTTGCATTAATAAAGCACCTTGTTAAATGTATAAAACGTCTGCATCAGCGTTATCTTGTATTTCCATACAATGTTACACTAGGCTGTTACACATCTATTGTCAGAGAAGTACTTGCATAAATAGGTAAACCACCTTCATACATGCAAGGACAGAAAACAGGGCAAAGTGAGTATACTTATTCACTTCTTCACTTAGTTGTTAAAACAACGAACATCTGTTCCGGCACGTCATGACAGCGTTTTTAAATAGTCAAAAAAGCTCACTTTACAATTTAACTCTCACCCCGTTCACACCGACTGCGCGTTATAACAGCCGTACGGCAGTGCTTGCGCAGTACCAAGCAAAAGCAGAAAAAAGCATTATTGTTGTGTTGTCATGACAACGTTTTTAAATCTCTCCGGTTATCCCGTACACACTACGCCGGATATTAAGCGTTTTCAGATTTATTCACTCTGGAGAGTGTTTTCGAAAATTTTGGTTTTCGGGGGCTGAAAATGCCGGCTCAGTGTGGACGGGAGGGCAAAACGAAGAGAAAAAGCTTCGTTTTCAAAATTATCCGGCGTAGTGTGGACGTACCCTGAATCTTGGGACAATTTACAATGCCCAACTAACCTACCAACTCGTAACCAGAGCACCCAGAGGAAACCCTTGCGTTAATGGGGTGAATGTACAAACTCCTTACGGACTGCAGTGAGAATTGGACCCAGGTCATTGGTATTGGAAAGTGTTGGGCTAACCACTGTGCTATCGTACTGCTTGATACGTAATAATAACAAGAAGTAATTAGCTACCAATATGTAAAGTGCTGAGACTTTATGCTTCTGCTTGGTTTGTTGCTATTTTTGATGTAGATTGTCAGAAATATCCAGTGATCTTGCTGTTCTGCTGCTTGTGTTATATTGAAAGTACAGTGATGCATTTTAATGCAAATTGACATTGCAATTTTTTGCAACACACACAAAATGCTGGTGGAACGCAGCAGGCCAGGCAGCATCTATAGGAAAAAGTACAGTCGACGTTTCGGGTCGAGACCCTTCGTCAGGACTAACGGAAAAAAGAGATAGTAAGAGATTTGAAAGTGGGGAGGGGAGGGGGAGACCCAAAATGATAGGAGAAGTCAGGAGGGGGAGGGATGAAGCCAAGAGGTGGGAAGTTGATTGGCAAAAGGGATACCAGGCTGGAGAAGGGGGAGTATCATGGGACGGAAGGCCTTAGAAGAAAGAAAGGGGGAGAGGAGAATCCGAGGAAGATGGAGAACAGGCAAGGAGTTATTGTGAGAGGGAAAGGGAGGAAAAAAAATCACCATTGAGAGTTGCAGAAACTGCACTCATTAAAAACTTTTATAAGTGGCTCTAAAGTTAGAGCAATACTGCCAATAAAAATATTTACAGAAATTATACATCTTATTGTAATTTATTAAGAAATTGCTCCTATATAACTTGCAAATGATTCTGTAACTTTCTTTAAATGTTATTTTCAGTAATTTATGATGGGTTGCTTTTCATCTTGATTTATCAGAAAGTTTGATAACTACTTGGTGCAGTAATGATGAAAGAGTACAAAGTTATCATAAATCTTGAAATACTCTAAAAATCTTTTTTTAAAAAACTAAGTTGTAATCATGCTGGTTATTTCATTTGACTGATTTGGAACAATATTTATAAACCTAATCTAAGTGTAGATATGTAGTCTAATCCTTTTGGGCAAATGGCGTATATGACCATGAATGTCACTATCAGGAAGGAAGAGTGTTGTTGCTTTATTTCATTGATCTCCCTTACAAAACAGGCTATTTGGCCCATCTAGCCTTTTGCTATCTCTTGGAACAATCCATCATTTCCATTCTCCTACAAGAGAAAATATGCAGATTCTGGAAATCAAAGCCACACACACAAAATGCTGGAGGAACTCAGTAGGCCAGGCAGCATCTATGGAAAAGAGCAAACAGTTGACGTTTCGGGCTGAGACCCTTTATCAAGACTCCTTTCTGTCCTCCAACTTATTTTCTGAGTAACCCATTCTCCTTTACATGTTCATCAACAGTCTCTGATACTCGAACCACTCTCGGATGAAACACTGTAGCCCAGGGGTCTCCAACCTTTTTCACACCGCGGACCAGTTTAATATTGACGATATTCTCGCGGACTGGCCAATGGTGGGGGGGGGGGTGGTGTTCAAGTTCAACAGTGCATGACAGAGAATGAGGAAAGCTGCAGCTGACTCATATCGTTTCATATCGCCAAATCTTATCGTTTCCGCGCAGCCGGTAGCAGAGGCTTTGTGGTTGGGGACCACTGCTATAGCCTATTAAATTTAAAAACCAACATTTCTTTGAATTGTGAGATGAAACCAAAGATAAGGAAACAAAGATGGTCACAAAGAAAATGTATAAATTTCACGCAGACGGCCCCCAAGGTCAGGATTGCTGGAACCAAGTGTCAGCTGCAGTGTCTACAGCATCATTATGAAACTCATAACTTGATCAGGATTGACACAATCACGTTCAGTTGAGCTCCTAAACAGTACTTGTGTACCAAATGCCCACAGAAGTCGTGTCCAGTTCAGATACAGTTTGAAGTTAGGCATAAAATATGGAAGACTGGAGGTTTTTCTGAAGCCTCGCGGATTCAATGTTTATTCCGGATTGTGCTGGTACATGGCATATTTAATTTTTAGCAAAATGCACAAGTTTGTGTGAAAACCTGAGCCACATTCTCCCATTTTGCTGCATTCCAGAAGGAAATTTTCTAACCCCTTGTGTAAGATAAGTCTGACTTGTTGGCATCTTTTTATTCAAGCTTCAATTTACCTATCATACTTAGCATAACCTCAGACTTTCTATGAGCGTATCACTTCTGCTCACAATTACAACATCTAAAATCCATACAACTCTGCAATTAAGATTGCCAAATATAGTAAATAATACTGTGAAAATTAGAGACCCTGAGACTAAACCCACAAAGTCCCAGAGAATTTAGCACCCAGAATTCCCACTGTCCTGCATTTTTGAGCAATCTTATGAATTGCAGAGTTGTATGGATTTTAGATGTTGACTGTTGGAATCTCTCCAAGTTATACCTAAGAAACAAAATAATTGGAAATGCTGTATTATTCTAAGATTTACTGAGTGCTATTGAAAGGTTATAGGATTTACAAAATGACCTCAGTCTATCGAGAGAAATAATGGAGAACTAAGAGGTTTAAGAACTGCTTGTGGATAATTTTTGATTTCATGTAACAGTGGAACTTAAATCATCTAATCTTTCTGGTCATTTTGCCTTGTTACTTATTGCAGTTTGATAAATTATTACAATATTGATATGGGTTTTAAATCCATGATTCCTTTTCTTTCCTACTAAGCTGTCCTCAGATAGGGGAGCAAAGTGTCAGGCATACAGTTAGCAATGATTAGAGAATATTGCTGTCAGGAACAGGCAATAGGGAAGGGTTCCCTGCACCTGGTTTCGATCCTGAATGAGTCAGATGAGATTGCTGCGCACATTTGCAGCACAATCTGGCAAGTTTTATGCATCAAGCAGAATACCATGGGAGACACGAGAGGTTCTGTTCTGCAGGTGCTGGAAAATCTTGAACAACACACAAAATGCTGGTGGAACTCAGCAGGTCAGGCAGCATCCCTGGAGGGAAATGAACTTTCGACATCCAGGAGAGCCAGTGGATTCCACTGTTTCACTGGAACTCATGATATCCGCCCATAATGAGAATTTAAGTTGAATGGTTTGTTCTCGCAGCAACAGGGATCCCTTTTGAGCCCAGCAGTAGGGAAGGTGAAAACTGATATATGTTGCCCTTATTAGAGCTGAGGAGCAAGAAACTGTGAAATTGTGCTCTGGAGCAAGCAGGTATGCTGGTCTAATGAACAAGCATAATGTTAAGACAGTAATAGTTTTACAAATTATTGTTATAAATTTCAAAATATCAGGAAATATAAAATTGGCTTGACTTCATGCTTCTGCATAAATCGGTTACAACATGACTCCCACGTGCACTTGTCTGAACAAAGTGGAAGGATCAATTAATTGCTATGAAGTCAGAATCTCACTGTTTGCAGCTGTTAGCACTCTGCTGAATCATGAGTTTGTGGATTCAACTTCCATTCTCGAGATATGAGTGCAAAATCTGGGCTCCGTCTTCAAAAGGTACGGAGCACTCATGGAGATGCTGGCCTTGGAATTGTCCCATGCCTTTGTTTTTGTTTAAGCAGCCTCACAAAAAGCAGAGCTTCAGTTTCCATGTTTACAGAACAGCATGCAACATTCAGTCAGGTTTCCCTAAAACTGGCACTAAAGGTCCCAGAATTGTGTTCCCTACTGATAAGTTACAATTTCTGAAGTCCACAGTATATAGCACAGCAGGTATTCACCGTCATCTCAAAGAGACAAGCCACAAGCAACACTCCTCTGGCTACAGAAGAGTGCTGCTACTGAACTAATGGACACTGGAAGGTAGCTGCTTGTCTTTTCTTGGGGACAGTGGTACATTGATTCTCTTCAGAGGAAGTGTGTTTTTTGTGCGAAGGAACCATGGAAACCATCCAGGGCCTCACCTAACTGCTCCAACAGGTTGTTGACAGGGAGGACGTGAGTGGAATCTATAAACAGCCATATCCCTGCCTGTTTTCTGACAGCTGCGAAACAAGTAGATAGAAGTGTCCTCTCCTTTAGTCTGCAGTTTTGGTGACCTTCCCTGGACAGTGCAAAATAGCAGAGCCTGAAACATAACAGAGAGATCAGCAGCAGCAGCCTGGAGTGGTTCTGAGACTGAGGAGCTGAGAGTGACTGTGACCCTGACCTCTATGGACAACGTAGAACATGGGTAAGCCCGTATCTGAGATTGTAGGTGGCAATAGGTATCTATGAAGGCATTTAAATTTGGGAAGAAATGGATCAATATAAATAAATAAGAAGTGTCATTTTTTTAGATCAGTGAGGCTGCAAATCTGACTGGGTGAATTTTGTGCATTGCCCTAGTACTATTTATTTATTTAGGGATGCAGCACGGTAACAGGCTCTTCTGGCCCAGTGAGTCTGCCCAATTACACCCAGGTGACCAATTAAATTATTAACGTGTACGTAATTATTAATGTGTACAAGATAATAAGAGGAATAGATAGAGTGGATAGCCAGCGCCTCTTCCCCAGGGCACCACTGCTCAATACAAGAGGACATGGCTTTAAGGTAAGGGGTGGGAAATTCAAGGGGGGTATTAGAGGAAGGTTTTTTTACTCAGGGAGTGGTTGGTGTGTGGAATGCACTGCCTGAGTCAGTGGTGGAGGCAGATACACTAGTGAAGTTTAAGAGACTACTAGACAGGTATATGGAGGAATCTAAGGTGGGGGCTTATATGGGAGGCAGGGTTTGAGGGTCCGCACAACATTGTGGGCCGAAGGGCCTGTACTGTGCTCTACTATTCGATGTTCTATGTTCTATGTCTTTGGAATGTGGGAGGAAACACACGCAGTCACGGGGAGAACGTACAAACTCCTCACAGACAATGAAGGAATTGAACTGAGATTGCTGGCACCGTAATGGCATTAACTGAATGCAAACAGTTGTTGCAAGAGGGAATGAAAACCCTTCGGGGAATGTAGGTTTGGATTTCCTGACTGGTACCAAAGCATTGGAAATCTTCATGAAATTACATTGCCCTGGGTAAATCCAATGTTCAACTCCACAACATCTTTCAGAAACATAGAAAACCTACAGTACAATACAGGCCCTTCGATCCCACAAAGCTGTGACGAACGTGTCCTCACCTGAGAAATTACCTAGGGCTACCCATGAAGAACAAGAAAAAGTAAGCCCTTAACTCTGAGTGGAGTCATCAGGACGCTGTCATTTTTTATGGCATTTTTTTTAGCAGGCATTTTTATTTTTACGAGGCCAAGTTGCTAGCTCGACGCTCAACCAAGCACAGATGGAAAGTGTGCAAGGGGGCCAGCTAGATTCGAACTGGGGAGCCTTCGCTCCGAAGTCTGGCGCTGATGCCACTATGCCACCAGCCAGCTAGGGTTACCCATAGCCCTCTATTTTTCTCAGCTCCATGTACCTGTCCAGGAGTCTCTTAAAAGACCCTATCGTATCCGCCTCCACCACTTTCACTGGCAACCCATTCCACGCACTCACCAATCTCTGTGTAAAAGAAAAACTTACCCCTGATATCTCCTCTGTACCTACTTCCAAGCACCTTAAAACTGTGCCCTCTCGTGCTAGCCATTCCAACCCTGGGAAAAAGCCTCTGACTATCCACACGATCAATGCCTCTCATTATCTTATACACCTCTATCCGATCACCTCTCATCCTCCATCACTCCAAGGAAAAAAGGCCAAATTCATTCAACCTAAGCATGCTCCCCAATCCAGGCAACATCCTTGTAAATCGTAAACACAAAATAATCTGCAGGTGCTGGGGTCAAAGCAACACCCACAAAACGCTGGAGGAACTCAGCAGGTCGGGCGGAGTTCCCACCCACTTCAACTCTGCTTCCCACTCCCATTCAGATATGTCCATACATGGCCTCCTCTACTGCCATGATGAGGCTAAATTCAGGTTGGAGGAGCAACACCTCAAATACCATCTAGGTAGTCTCCAGCCCCTTGGTATGAACATAGAATTCTCCAACTTCTGGTAATTCCCTCCCCCTCCCTTGCTCTATTCCTATTGCACTCTGCCCCCTCCCCCAGCTGCCTACCACCTCCATCTTGGTTCCGCCTCCTTCTACAACCCATTGTGTTTTTCCCCTATTCTTTCTTCACCTTTCCTGCCCATCACCTCCCTGCATCCCTTCCCCCACACCTTTATCTTTCCCCTTACTGGATTTTCACCTAGAACCTACCAGCCTTCTCCTTCCCACCCTCCCCCCACCTTCTTTATAGGGCCTCTGCCCCTTCCGCCTACAGTCCTGACAAAGGGTTCCGGCCCGAAACGTCGACCGATCTTTTCCACGGATGCTGCCCGACCTGCTGACTTCCTCCAGCGTGTTGTGAGTGATCCTTGTAAATCTCCTCTGCACCCTTTCTATGGTTTCCACATCCTTCCTACAATGAGGCGATCAGAACTGAGCACAGTACTCCAAGTGGGTCTGACTAGAGTGCTGTATAGCTGCAACATTACCTCTCGGTTCTTAAACTCAATCCCATGATTATGAAGGCCAATGCACCGTATGCCTTCTGAACCACAAAGTCAACCTGCGCAGCAGCTTTGAGTGTCCTATGGACTAGGAACCCAAGATCCCTCTGATCCTCCACACTGCCAAGAGTCTTGCCATTAATACTATATTCTGCCATCATATTTGTCCTACCAAAATGAACCACCTCACACTTATCTGGATTGAACTCCATCTGCCACTTCTCAGCCCAGTTTTGCATCCTATCATTGTCCCGCTGTAACCTCTGACAGTCATCCACACTGTCCACAACACCCCCAACCTTTGGGTCATCAGAAAATTTACCAACCCATCCTTCGACTTCCTTATCCAGGTCATTTATAAAAATCACGAAAAGTAGTGAATACTGAAGCAAAATATTCATTAAGTACCTCTGCTATCCCCTCCAGTTAGATACACACTTTTCCACTGTCACACTTTTCCACTGTCACACTTGATTGGTCCTATTCTCTCACATTATATCCTTTTGCTCTTCACATACTTGTAGAATGCCTTGGGGTTTTTGTTAATCCTGTCCGCCAAGACCTTCTCATGGCCCCTCTGACTCTTCTAATTTCATTCTTAAGCTTCTTTCTGCTAGCCTTATAATCTTCTAGATCTCTGTCATTACCTAGTGTTTTGAACCTTTCGTAAGCTCTTCTTTTCTTGACTAGATTTACAACAGCCTTTGTACACCACGGTCCCTGTACCCGACCATCCTTTCCCTGTCTCATTGGAACGTACCTATGCAGGACTCCATGCAAATATCCCCTGAATATTTGCCACATTGCTTCCATACATTTCCCTGAGAACCTCTGATCCCAATTTATGCTTCCAAGTTCCTGCCTGATAGCCTCATATTCCCCTTATTCCGATTAAACGCTTTCCTAACTTGTCTGTTCCTATCCCTCTCCAATGCTATGGTAAAGGAAATAGAATTGTGATCATTGTCTCCAAAATGTTCTCCTACTGAGAGATCTGTCACCTGACCAGGTTCATTTCTCAATACCAGATCAAGTACAGCCTCTCCTCTTGTAGGCTTAACTACATATTGTGTCGAGAAACCTTCCTGAACATACCTAACAAACTCCACCCCATCTAAACCCCTCGGTCTAGGGACATGCCAATCAATATTTGGGGAAATTAAAATCTCCCACCACAACAGCCCTGTTATTATTACACCTGTCCAGAATCTGTCTTCTTATCTGCTCCTCGATGTCCCTGTTATTATTGGATGGTCTATAAAAATCACCCAGTAGAATTATTGACTCCTTCCTGTTCCTAACTTCCACCACAGAGACTCCGTAGCAATCCCTCCATGTCTTCCTCCTTTTCTGCAGCCGTGACACTATCTCTGATCAACAGTGCCGCGCCCCACCACTTTTGCCTCCCTCCCCGTCCTTTCTAAAACACCTAAAGCCTGGCACTCGAAGTAACCATTCCTGCCCCGGAGACATCCAAGTCTTTGTAATTGACACAACATCATAGCTCCAAGTACTGATCCACGCTCTAAGTTCCATCCGCTTTGTTCATAATATTTCTTGCATTAAAATAGACACATCTCAAAACATCAGTCTGAGTACGTCTCTTCTGTATCACCTGCCTATCCTCCCTCTCACACTGTCTCCAAGCTTTCTCTATTTGTGAGCCAACCGCTTCTTCCTTCGTCACTTCAGTTCATTTCCCACCCCCCAGCAATCCTAGTTTAAACTCTCCCCAATAGCCTTAGCAAATCTCCCCGCCAGGATATTGGTTCTCCTAGGATTCAAGTGCAACCCGTCCTTTTTGTACAGGTCATTCCTGCCCCAAAAGAGGTCCCAATGATCCAGAAATCTGAATCCCTGCTCCCTGGTCCAATCCCTCAGCCATGCATTTATCCTCCACCTCACTCTGTTCCTATACTCACCATCACGTGGCACAGGCAGTAATCCCAACTTCCTTCCTAACTCCCTGTACTCTGCTTTCAAGCCCTTCTCCCTTTTCCTGCCTATGTCATTGGTACCAATATGTACCATGACCTCTGGCTGTTCTCCTTCCCACTTCAGGATATCGTGGACGTGATCAGAAACAGCCCAGACCCTGGCACATGGAGGCAAACTACCATCTGTGCTCCTTTCCTGTTTCCACAGAATCGCCTATCTGACCCCCTAACTACAGTGTCCTCTATCGCTGCTGCCATCCTCTTCCTTTTCCTACCCTTCTGAGACACAGGGCCAGACTCTGTGCCAGAGGCGCGACCACTGTCGCTTCACCCAGGTAGGCCGTCCCCCCCAACAGTATTCAAGCAGGAGTACTTATTGTCAAGGGGTACAGCCACAGAGATGCTCTCTAGCTTCTGACTCCGGTCCTTCCCTCTCCTGACTGTTATCCACTTATCCGTCTCCCGAGGCCCTGGTGTGACTACCTGCCTATAGCTCCTCTCTATCACCTCCTCGCTCTCCCTGACCAGATGAAGATCTCTTTTCTTTGAGATGTCTGAATGGAGTTCCAGCTCACTGTCTTTCAGGTATCACCCTGGCAGACCTGAAAGGAAGGAATGAAAAATTCTATGTATGTTAAGGTAGTCGCTACCTTTCAATGTTCTAGATGGCAAGAAAATACTGTATGATGTGTCATGATAGTAAAGTATATTTTATACATTCAAGTCTATATTTATGTATTTAATTGTTCAATGTTTTGAGGAAAAGGTAACTTTTCAAGAATTCCTTGCGATATGATAGTACCAGAGTGGAGGAAATTAGAAAACACCAAATGTTATTTTACTTATCTGATACAGAAGCTGTAAAGCTGTAGAGAAAGTGTATAGCCCAGTTCTCAACAGCTGACCCAGCATACACTGGGACCCTTTAGTCTAAGTATCTCGGTACATGAGTACATAAAAAGCCGCAGCAAGTTTGAGTGATATATGGCTGGATTTTTGCAGGGATTCTCCCGCCCCTTCGAGAATCATCAGAACTCTGGAGCAGTGCTGCATTTGTAAAAAAAAACTGCTGTTTTCACAAGGGTGCCACTTTAAGTTATAGCAGGTGACTGAGAGAGCCCCCAAAGAGTTCTCGTCCAGAGTTAACTAGCATGATTTATTGGGACACCACATCCCACATCAGTCACCAGATGGAATTCTAGAAAGCTGACGCAATGGTACTTTTGCTGTGAGTGATGTTCAAGTGACAGATGCTGGAGCCTCCCTGTGCCCCTGACTCTGCTCAGTTCTGCAATGTCATGTTTACTTTTGTGATGCTGAAAATAAATTACTTCAACACAGGCCATTTCACAATGTTATTCAATTAAATAATATTAACCTTCCTTTTCAAATGGCTTGCACTCAAAACAATAGAAAATAATCAAGTCAATACAAATGGTAACTTTCCCCTATTAAAACTGTGGCAGCTTTTCACACTGCAAAAATCCCACTTATATTTTCTTAGAATTCCACGTTTGTCCTAAGTATTTTATGAAACAAAGGCTAATGCTGAGTGTTTATTAGGGCAGCATCTATTTAGGTATTAAATTTTAAGTGTGTTTACCTTTGACTTAAGCTCTTGGTAGCCCGAGATACACTGGGAAACAATAAGTGGAACACAGCTGAAGAAAAGGGTCAGAAGGTTAGTTACGCTATAAAGCACACGTAAAATGAGGGCTGAAGCTATTGTTTATAGCAGTGATGCAACACCTAACTCTCAAATAAAAAGACTGGTTATAAATCGTTATATACAAGGAATATAATCACCAAGAAATGATTTGGAATTCATTGCAGTTAACCGTCGATATGCTTGGCAAACCGATTAGATCTTGAACTATCAGCACAATTTGAGAACATTGTACTATAGTGGATGCATTATATGTAGGATGTTTCACAAGAGAAAATATAATTTAGAGAATGTGACTGTATATAGTTGAGATGACATGAAGGCCAAACCCGCCGTGTGGTATGTGTAAAATAAGTGATGACGAGCTGACAGTCCATTTAGCGTCTCTCCTGATTTTTATTACTGTTGACTTCACTGGTATTAAACGTGAAGAGAGATTGAAGACAGGCTGCCGATCTGCTATTGCTCATTTAATGAGAGGGAACAAAGTTGAAATCTACCTTCCGTTGTCTGTTTTGAATCTTTCTTCCAATTTTACCATTATGATAAGTTGAAAGAATCAGTTACATCCTTTTACTGTGTTGTTTTTCAAATAGTGCAAATGCCCCAGGGATAAATTGTAAAACCAGCTTGTGAAAATTCTTGCAGCTTTTCAGTTTATATTATGCAGCATGATTTTACTGAGCTGAGACTTTATTCGGTGGGGGGGCGGGTTAAAGGAAATCCAATACCTATGAGAATATTACTGTGATAAGGCATTACCCTGGGCATACCTGGACAATGTTATCAGACTGAATTAACTGCAGTCCCTAATAAACCTGATATTGCAACCCCAACTTTGTGAGTTGACCGTCATATAACTCTGATAAACATTATTAAATTGTTAATAATTGCAGTTTTTCAGTGTACGGCAGACACAAAAGACAGCAGATGCTAGAATCTTGAACGAAAAGCAGACTGCCAAAGGAACTCGGTGAGTCAGGTAGCATCTATGGAGGGAAATGGACAGTCGGTGTCCTGGGCGGAAGTCCTTCATCTCGAGGAAAGGGGTCAGCCCAATGTCACAACTGTCCTCCCTCCATCACCTGACCCACAGCTCCTTCAGCAGTTTGTCTTTTAAATTAACTGACATAGACTTTAATCCAAATCGCTGCACCCTTTTGGGACAGCAAGGATCATATGGATTCATATGTAGATATAAGCAGTCTGCACAGAACAAATGCAGGCTCTCTAAAGCCTATGGAAGGTTTGATGCACCTGTAACAAGTTGAAGAAGCTTGTCCAGCCATTCCAGCTCAACTCCCCAAACTTCACCACAGGTATCAAAAAGCACATAGTCAATCCTTGGACTTCTCTGATCTTTGCTACTTTGGAATACTGCTTGTTTTCTCCAAATAGTAATTAGAGAACCTGCATTCTGAGAACTTTGTTTCACTAAAGCTACGGTAGTGTATATCACTCAAGGTCAGCCCTGCCTTATATTCTACATGGTAGCAATAGCTGTTGTGTTAGGTACCAGTGGATCAGAGACATGTATAATATGAATGCATGCATGAACAATGCTAATTAAGACCACTGGAACTGAAGGCGCAATAGCCATTGTATGCACTATACTCGCAGTGGGCAGTAGGAGCTGCCAGAGCAGTTTTGGTAAATGCAGTCATTCAATGTTTCTGAAGATTTCCTTTAGAGTAAGAAAGATCCTTTAACATCTGCTTGCTGAGAAAAAGCACGTGATAGATGATGAGATGAGTAGGGACCAGAAAAGTGGTAGAATTTGGATTGGCAATGCTTTGGGTGATCAATCAACTTGTTCCTGCAAACTGTGTACAGCATCTTGGAGTGGTGGAACTTTCTGGTACCTTCCTCAATAGAGCATCGAACACATGAAAAGATTCATTATTTTCATCCTTCACAAGCTTACAGCTAATATTTTTAAATCTACATAGTGCAATCTGGTACTTGTTATGAATTTTACTTCCTGGCTTGCTCAGCTACTTCAGTTATTGTTGCATGTCTTACATTCGGACTTTTCTGTCAGTCTGAGATTTTTTTCAGCATTTGCTCCCATCTGTGCTGGGCACTGGACATGGAGCTAACCTTCTCCATCATGTACTCCCATTCCCTTCAGTGTACTGAAGTGCCCTCCTGCCTGTGTATGACACATCCTTGCTCCATCATATCCAATGCACATACAGTAAACGCTTCTTCAATCTTCACATGTGCCCACTGTTGAATAGTTTCTCAGCATTCCATAAGACCATAAGACTTAGGAGCAGAATTAGGCCATTTGGCCCATCAAGCCTGCTGTGCCATCATGAATGATTTATTATTTCTCAACCCCATTCTTCTGCCTTCTACCATGTAACCTTTGACCCACTTAATCAAGAACCTATCAATCTCCACTTTAAAAATACCCAGTGACTTGGCCTCCATAGCTGTTTGTGGCAATGAATTCCACAGATTCACCACCCTCTGCCTAAAGAAAGTCTTTCTCATATTCGTCCTAAAGGGACATTCTTGTATTCTAAGCTGTGCTCTTTGGTCTTAGATTCACCTATTATATCCTCTCCATGTCCACTCTATCTAGGCTTTTCAATATTTAATAAGCTTCAATGAGATCCACCTTCATTCTTCTAAAGCTCTGCAAGTACAAGCCCAGAGCCATCAAATTCTCCTCAGTAAATATCTGCCAGTGTCCTCTATTGCTGTTCCAGTTAACAGTTAAGGGAGAAAGATGATTCCAAATGGGCTGGTGATTGCAGCATTAATTAAAGTATGATATTACTGTTGGATTCAGTATTATATTACAACAGCCCTGGAAGAAATTAAAATGGGTGTGCTTTGTAGGCAACAATAAACTATTTTCTGTATAACTAGTGCTTCCTTGCTACTTTCTTAGTTTAGATCCTTTATGGTGGTGTCCGTTCTCACTAATTTTGAAGTCAGTACAGTATACAATGTTTCCTGAGGAGACTGAGGTCCTTTAACATCTGCTGGACGATGCTGAGGATGTTCTATGAGTCTGTGGTGGCCAGTGCGATCATGTTTGCTGTTGTGTGGTGCGGCAGCAGGCTGAGGGTAGCAGACACCAACAGAATCAACAAACTCATTCGTAAGGCCAGTAATGTTGTGGGGATGGAACTGGACTCTCTCACGGTGGTGTCTGAAAAGAGGATGCTGTCCAAGTTGCATGCCATCTTGGACAATGTCTCCCATCCACTACATAATGTACTGGGTGGGCACAGGAGTACATTCAGCCAGAGACTCATTCCTCCGAGATGCAGCACAGAGCGTCATAGGAAGTCATTCCTGCCTGTGGCCATCAAACTTTACAACTCCTCCCTTGGAGGGTCAGACACCCTGAGCCGATAGACTGGTCCTGGTCTTATTTCATAATTTACTGGCATAATTTACGTATTACTATTTAACTATTTATTACTATTTTCTATTACTATTCTATTACTATTTATTATTTCTATGACTATTACTATGTACTATTTACTAATAGTAATATTACTATTACTATTTCTATTACTATTTATTATTTATGGTGCAACTGTAACGAAAACCAATTTCCCCCAGGATCAATAAAGTATGACTATGACTATGACTACATATTTTCCCACAGACTGTAGAGATCTCTGGATTTCCCCCCAGCTTTTCGAAAGCAGATCGTCTTGGGAACATCGTATCATGGCAAGCCCCAGCCCTGATCTATGTTTTCAAATCCGATTCCAGTGACATGGACATCCTTGTGTGGGACCCCTGTATCCCGAATTTTAATTTGTTTTGTTTATCATTTGTCATACACTCTCACTGTGCCAGTAGACTGTAGCAATTTTGGTCCTGTCTTTGCTGTTGTCTTTTTGAACTGTACAAGGTATTTTCTCACTGGCTTGGCTACATTGCTGAAATTCAGGTGGACTAACAGTATGAGTCAAAATCAAGATTTAATACATAGTCTGCTGAGAAGAACTTCAGATCCATTTGTGATTTTTTTTTAGTTTATATGCACTTCTGGTAGGATTCTTTAATACAACCTTCTTCTGTTGAAGAAGATAACTTAATGAGAGTCGAGAAAACTTCTGGAACTCATTCAACATGGTTCCAGAAAGCAGAGCAACTTTTTTGAATGCAGGGCTTAACTGGTATGTAGATAGGATACTCCAGAGCATTTTCAACCAGTCTTACATGACCCTTAATCTGAGGTGGATGTAAAATAACACTTTCAAATCAGGTTTATTATTACTGACATATCTTGTGAAATCTCACACGAGAAAATCTGCAGATGCTGGAAATTCACGCAACACATACAAAATGCTGGTGGAACGCAGCAGACCAGGCAGCATCTATAGGAAGAGGTACATTCGATGTTTCCTGACGAAGGGTCTCGGCCTGAAACGTTGACTGTACCTCTTCCTATAGATGCTGCCTGGCCTGTTGCGTTCCACCAGCATTTCTTGTGAAATCTGTTGTTCTGCAGCAGCGGTAAAGAGCAAGACATAAAAATTATTCTGAGTTTTACATATACTGTAAATAAATAATAACACAAGAGAGATGCCAAGTAGTGTTCATCTGATGGCGGGGTGAAGAAGCTGTACCTGGGTCTTCAGGCTCACTTGCCACTATCCTGATGGTTTAATGAAAAGAGGGCATGTCTCAGATAGTGATGGTCCTTATTGATGGATGCCGCCTCCTGAGGCACCACCTCTTGAAGATGCCCTCGATGGTGGGCAGTGTTGTGCCAGTGATGGAGCTGGCTGAGTCCACAACCCTCAGGAGCCTCTTTCATTCCTGAGCATCGGAGCCTCCATAGCATGCAATATCACCTTATGCCATACATCTGCAGAAAATTGCTGGAGACTTTGGTAGCATACCAAATCTTCTCAAACTCCGAAGGACGTAGAGCTGCCGGCATGCCTTCTTCATGATTGCATCAATGTGTTGGGCCCAGGATAGATCCATTAAGATGTTGATGCCCAGGAACTTCCACCGCTAACTCTTAAATGATGACTGTTGCGTTTTCTCCTGACTTCCCCTTCCTGAAGTCCACCACCAAATCTTTGGTCTTGCTGATGTGCGCAAGGTTGTTGTCACCAATTAACCAACTGATCTATTTCACTCCTGTATGCCCCAACATCGTCATTTCAGATTCTGCCAGCCGCAGTGGTGCCTGAGCCGCGCTTAGTGACACACAGTCATGAGTGTAGAGAGAGTAGAACGGTGGGCTAAGCAGGCTATCTTGAAGAATCACATACATGAGAATATCTGCAGATGCTGGGGATCCTAAACAACACACACAAAATGCTGGAGAAACTCAGCAGGTCAGGCAGCATCTGTGGAAAAGAATAAACAGTCGATGCTTCAGGCCGAGACCCTTCTTTAGGACCTGGAATTATGCCTGTGTTGACTGTCAGTGAGGAGATGACTTGATAAGGAACTAAGTTGAGGATCCTGTTGCGAAGGCCCAGGTTTTGAAGCTTGTTGATTAGTACTGAGGGGATGATGGTGTTGAATGCAGAGTTGTAATCAATGTACAACAGGTTGAGCTATGTATTTCTGTTACCTAGGTGCTCCAAAGTAGTAAGAGATTCAGTGAGATAGCATCTGTTATTGGCATGCTGTGGCAGTAGGCAAAATGCAGCAGCTCCAGGTCTGTGCTCAGACAGGAGTTAATTCTAGCCATCACCAACCTCTCAAAGCTGTGGAGTGGAGTTATCACCAATATCCAACTGATAGACATTTTCATGTCAGACTGAGAATTAGCATTTTTGTAGGTGCTTGTCTACCTCATAATTACAGCAGTGACTATGCTAGAAACTGGCAGTCAGGCTTGCATTAGGCTGGATTATTGGTCTGAAGGTGCTGGCTGGATTTATATTGGCTATGGCTGGGTTGGGTTCAAACTCGGTTTTAGAATCAGAATCAGATTTATTATCACAGGCATATGTCATGAATAATGTTGTTTATCAACAGCAGTGCAGTGCAAGTCATAAAAATTATCATAAGTTACAAAACTTGTGCAAAAGATGAGGCAGTGATCATGGGAGGACTGAGGTGTGTTCTCCTAACTTCCCCATCTTGAAGTCTTCTATCATTTCCTTTGTCCTTGACATTTAGGAAAATCTCTAGACTGTAATGTCCCTGAAACACTTTAGTGCATTATGAGAAGGATGGAAATTCTTTCATTTCATCCATATTTAGTCATTAAGAATAAAAAATAGATGGACTGAAGCAGAGTGGATTTCCAAAGCGTTAGTACTGAGCAAGTGGGAAGTAAACTTTATCACACTGACAAGATGACAAACCAGCATTTCTTCCTAAAGTTCAAAGGAAATTTATTATCAAATTTGGGCATTCAACCAGTGTGCAAATGACAACATCCTGCTCAAATGCAAAAAGAAAGAAAGAAAGTACTAATAATAAAACTAAATATATAAGGAATAAATATTGAGAACATGAAATGAAGAGTCCATGAAAGTATGTCTACGGGTGTGGGAACATTTCAATTAGGGGGAAACTGAAATTGAGTGAAATTATCCCCTTGGTTCAAGAGCCTGATGGTGAAGGGGTAATAATTGTTCCTGGGCTTTGTGTTATGAGACCTGAGGCTCCTATACCTTCTTCCTGATGGCAGCAGTGAGAAGAGAACATATCCTGGGTGGTTGGGGACACTGATGATGGAAACTGCTTTCCTGTGACAATGTTTTGTGTTGACGTGCTCAATGGTAGTGGGATGGCTTCAGCCATGATGGACTGGGCCATATCCTCTTCGTTTTGTAGGACTTTCTGTTCAAGAGTTTTGGTGTTTCCATACCATGCTGTGGTGTATCCAGCTAATAAACACTTCCCTACACATCTATAAAATTTATCAATGTTTTAGATGTCATGCTGAATCTTCACAACCTCCTAAGGAAGTAGAGGCGCTGCTGTGCTTTCTTCATGATTGTACTTGCGTGCTGGGCTCAGGCCAGGCCCTCCAAAATAATAACACTAAGGAATTTAAAGATGCCAGACATCCCACCTCTCGTGGAAGTTCTGGTAGTCTCCCGCATATTGATAGCGGCTCCCTGCCACCCAGAAATTATATACAATATCCCAGAAATTGATTTTTTTGAGAGAGAGAGTGAGAGCAAGAGCGAGTGTCCTGATTGGTCTCCCTTCGTGCTAAGTAGACCTATCAGTTTTCTCTGTGGGCGGGCTTTACAGTCGACATCAAAAATAATGACAGTGTTGCTTGCTGCACTGTTTGCAACAATGACTTTTCTGTTGCCCATGGTGGGTTAAAATGTAAAAGACATGTTGAGGTGAGTTTAACAGATGTCATTCGTTCATTAGCATAGCTAACGTTATTTAAACTAGCTGGCTAGCTGCTAAGGAGCTACTCTATTGATGTCCTACGTGATGAGGCAAAACTCCCTGTAGACTTGCTTAAAGTTGTAATAGAATATAAAAAAATGACTCCATGATAATCTAATATAAGTACATATTTTAATGTCACATTTTTTGCGTATACCCAACTTGGTTTACAGATTAGGCAAAATCACTAAACAAAGTATTACATACACCCTTGGAGGTCGACCGGTGGTTCGGGGGGGGGGTGCATGCATATATGGGGTTGCGGGAGGCGGGGGTGCTACCTCCCTGAAATGAGTTTTTGCAGGGTGGGATGTCTGAGATGCTGACCCTCTCCACCTCTGATCATCTGAGAGGACTGGCTCAGGGGCCTCTGATTTACTACTCCTGAAGTCAAAAATTAGCTCCTTGGTCTTGCTGATATTGAATAAGAAGTTATTGGTGCCAAATTTTCAATCTCCCTCCTGCACGTGAATTCGACACTACCTTTGATCCAGCCAATGACATTGGTGTCATCAGCAAACTTGAATATGGCGTTAGAGCTGTGCTGAGGCACGCAGTCATATGTGTAAAGTGAGCAGGGGGCAAAACTCACAGACTTGTGATGCCCCTTTGTTGATACTGATGTATGTTGTCCAAATATGACTGAAGAGCAGGAGTCAACATTAACTAAAGATCCTTCAATTTCTTGAATTTGTGATCGGATATTCTCTGTCAGTTTTTCTTGTACCCTGTAGTCCAGTTTATTTTTATTCTGCCTATTTTTCTGTCATTTTTCTGCCTCTGTTTAAAAACATTTATGATCTTCAAAGCAGCAATCAGAGCTTAAATGCAAGCCAAATCTAGAAAATGACTTTAAAGGAAGCTATCATTTTCAATGACGTAACATTGCAATCAGCAGACAGATTAGCACAGCAACTGAATGCAACCAGCGACCGTATTTAAAGTTAATAAATCATGTAGCTGTCAGACCAGAGGGGCCATTGTTTCATCTTCATTATATGACAGCAGTGGGTAGAGTGGTTAAATGGAAGAAAAGTAAGTTTACCATTGATCATACTTGGCACGTAACTATGATAACTTCGTTTTGAGTGTTTTGGGCAAAAGTTTTGGCACTGTAGAAATGAACATAGTAACATAATTAAGGGCTTAAGGTCTTTACACTATTAGTATGCTGTTGTAATGGTATATGCTATTAGGAAGATCTGAGGACCATACTAGTGGGGTGTCACGGTGGTGTAGTGATTAGTGTCTTACTATTACAGATCAGGGCATGAGTTTGGAGTTCAATTCCGAAGCCATCTATAAAGACTTTGTACCTGTGAATGTATGGGTTTCCTCCTGGTGCTCTGGTTTCCTCCGTCATTCCAAAGACGTACCGATTGGTAGGTTAATTGTAAACTCTCCTGTGATTAGGCTAGGATTAAAGAGGTGGGCTGCTGGGTGGTGTGGTTCGTTGAGCTGGAAGGGCCTGTTCTGTGCTGTATCACTGAATAAATAAATCGGAATTCTCTACACTATACTGGAATGTCACTCAATACTTGTTGACCAGAACTGGGATTATGAATTCCAAGTGCAGTCTGACCTGAGCACCACAGAGTTTCATAGTTAAGGCATTTCAAAAGGATAACTAATCCTTGTGATTACAGTCTAAGCACCATGAGTAACATTACACAAAAATTGTTCCAGTTTACACATAAATCTACTGCTGTGTGCAGCTGGATTGTGAGGAAGCCAGCCTGTCACATCTTATTTGTCATCATTTTGCAAGGGTGGAACTATTTTGCCACTGGTAATATTTGGTTTAAATACCACAAGCAAATTTAAAACTACTTTGTTGTAGACAGTGGTTTCTCAATGAAAGTGGTACCATGTGGGATATACTGTTTAAAATCCCAAGAATAATTTGGCCCACCTGGGACTCTCTTCTAACTGTGTGAAACCTCTGTAAATAAAATCGGCATTCAAACAGCAGGAAAGCAATCACTTCTGTGTATTTGCGTGTGTGTTTTATTTCGGAGTATGCTTAGAACATGGGGCAGAGAATCTGTGATTTACTGTATTTTGTAACTGCATAGGGGTTCTGTTGCATTTTGAAGGTCATATGTGTAATTCATGACATTCTGTTGTAGTTTGTGATTCCATAATTTGAACTGGTTATAATGCAGCTGATGGATTGGGGAATGCTATTTGCATTACACAGTCTGCATTGGATGTAGTACAACAGCGTTCGGGAAAGCTTGGTTACATCCGTGTTTTGAAGGTAATTACAGCACAATTACAAACAAGAGAAAATCTGCAGATGCTGGAAATCTGAGCAACACACACAAAATGCTGGAGGAACTCAGTACAGTCAAGATTTCGGGCCAAAACCCTTTGATAGGACTGGATAAAAAAAGCTGAGGAGTAGATTTTAAAGGTGGAGGGGAGAGAGAACCACCAGGTGATAGTTAAAACCTAGAGAGGGAGGGATGAAGTAAAGAGCTGGGAAGTTAATTGGTGAGATGAGGTGAGAGAGGCAAAAGGGGATGGGAAATGGAGGTGGGGGGTGTGGTTGGGAGGCATTACCGGAAGTTTGAAAAATCAATGTTTATGCCGTCAGGTTGCAGGCTACCCAAACAGAATATGAGGTGTTGTTCCTCCAACCCAAGTGTGGCCTTATCCCGAAAATGGAGCAGGTCATGAGTAGACATGTCCGAATGGAAATGAGAAGTGGAATTAAAATGGGTGGCCACTGGGAAATCCCGCTTGTTCTGGTGGACAGAGCATAGATGCTCGGTGAAGCGGTCTCCCAATCTCAAGCGGACTCCAACAGACTCACAGGTGAAGTCTCCCCTCACCTGGATGGATTGTTTAGGGCCTTGGATGGCAGTGAGGGAGGAGGTGTAGGGGCAGGTGAAGCACTTGGTCTGCTTGTAAGGATAAGTGCCAGGAGAGAGATCAGTGGGGAAGGATAAATGGACAAGGGAGTCGTGTAGGGAGCGATACCGGTGGAAAGCAGGAAGTGGGGAGGAGGGAAAGATGTACTTCGTGATGGGATCCCGTTGGAGGTGGCGGAAGTTTCGGAGAATTATATGCTGGACACAGAGGCTGGTGGGGTGGTAGGTCGTGTAACCTAATTGTGTAACATAATTACACATTGTTCTACTTTAATGTAACTTTTCATAATGTAAGTTTTCTTAGGAATTTAACTTTCACGTTATAGCAGAAATAACTTTATGTACAGGGCATGGTGGGATTACCTAGTTCCAAGATATCACCCACAAGATTGTTTTGAGATTGGAACCAATCGGTTTTTCACTCTGGTATGCTCAGAAATGTGAGCTGTCAGTCAGCCAAGCACATCCTAGGGCATTGCTGGTACTTAGCTGGTCAAATTGGTTCATTAATAGGACCTGCAGGCGCAAACTGCATTAAGTTCTGGGATTCTTAACAGAACATGCTGAAGGAAATTTATCCATTCCTGATGTTGTTAAACTCCCGTGCTTGCTTGGTGGGGGGGTGGGGGCAGGTTGACAGTGTAACACGCTGTAAGGTTTCACTGCTAATGTAATGGCTTCTTTGTAATGTTCACTGCTGAGGTAACAGATTATCTGTAGCAGAAATGTTTGGGTTATTGCTGGAGATAACGGGATGCATGTAGCCAATACAAGATTTGTGGCTGTGTCTTGTGATTCTGAAAGCAGTTGCTTTCACGGGCTTTTGCCAGAGGGAGAGAGGGAGATGGAGATCAAAGATGCGAATGGTGCGATTTGGTAGTCCACTGGGCGGGGTGGACTTGGAGCAAGGGTCCGAAGGGAAGCCACAATCGAAGGAGGATCAGCGAAGGGGAAACTGTGAGCTCCAACTTTGTGTGCGCAGACAGTTTAATAAGATATGGACGCTTTTTCTTTTATATTTTGTTTCTCTACTAAACATATACAGTAGTCAAAGTAAGAGTTATAAAGCTTAATTGTCTAATCACATATTGTGTACTGTTTGTTAATTCAGGGTACTGATTTATAACAGGGGACACACCGTGCAGCATCCACCCAAATGAGATATCTTAAGTTTGGCCAGGCAGGGGGTTATCACCCCCTACATTAAGCCACTAGACGAAGCAAGTGTTACAATTGTGGAGGTTCGCCCGGGATTAATTCTGTTGGATGCTGTGTGATTACCCTGAGCAATGAACCAGTGGGGCAGATATTTGTACTCCAGATGAATTGTTAATTCCACTGTTAAAGTTGCGATTGTGAGCGGAGGTTTAATAAAATGGTGGGTGCAGCTCTCATTTTAATGCAGACCAGCGCTGAGGTAGCCAGGGCGGAGATGTCAAAGACAGGATTCTATCATTTCTGACAAGTGAGGGGAAAGAGTGGTCGGATTTGGAATGTCTAATTAGTCCACGTCTCCCGGTGAAGAGTGAGAATTCTGAGGTAGTATCCGCCCTTACTTCTGTGGCGAATAAATGGAAAAATCAGAGTTAAAGCCCCAGCTATGGCAGGCTTCACCGATTCTCTGGAATAATGCCCACCCCTAAAGGGGAGGACGAGTATGGGACATGGGAGGAACGGACCTCTCAGTTGTTAGATGAATGGCAGTGCTCGAATGATGAAAAGCGATAGGGATTGGTTGAAAGTTTGATTGGGCAGGCTGCTGACATTGTCAGAACTGTCAGGTTAAATTATCCCACAGTAACAGCTATGAATTGTCTGCAAGCCCTGGAAGATGCGTTTGGTCTGACTGGAAGCCCAATGGAGCTCCTGGTGGGGTTTCAAAACATGCGTCAGGAGAAGAGGGAGAAGCTTTCTGCTTTTATTTTTCAGCTAGAGAGGCGGCTTAATTGCTTGTGGCACAGAGGAGTCATTCAGGCAACTGAGGTGGATCATTTAAGAATGGACCAGATAGTCAGGGGTGCCCAGTTCCATGACCGGATTGCGTGGGGTCTCTGACAGTCTCGTAAGACGTGCCCCCCTCCATCTTTTGTTGAGCTGATCAGAGAGGTACGGGAAGAGGAGAAAGCGGCGGAGGCGTGGGAAGACTCAGTCAGCAGGGTACAGTCCTCGGTAGTCGTTCCCTGCGGTGAAGTGACCACAGATAGCCTACGCCAGGGAGCGGTAGAGGAGATTGCGGCAGACATGAGAACAGAGCTACGTCAGCTGTTATCAGTGGGTGTGACACCCCCCATATGATGGAGCGGATGCGGGGGGGAGGAAGATTCCCCAAGGGGATGAACAAGGCAGAGGGCTGCTGGTAGTCACGCCAGAAGGAAAGCGAGCCCCCAGGTACCTCAGCAGGGAGAGTCGTTGGAAAAACTTGGAGGGGACCCAGTGAGGGAACTGCCTGGTGTCTCTGGGGGAACACAATCGCAGCAATGTACCAAGGAACTCCCGAAAGCAAAAGACCCTATTCCTGAAGGCTTAGTGGGACCATGCTCCAGTGTGTCATTACGGATAGAGGGTATTTACGCTAAAGCCATACTGGACACTGGGTCGCAGGTTATGTTACTGTACTCTTCGTTTTACAACCGTTATCTGAAGCATTTACCCTTGACACCATTCAATGCACTGGAGATTTGGGGTCTCAATGCTGGTGATTATCTATATGACGGTTATTCGTCAGTGAAATTGGAGTTCTTGGAGGCAGATGTGGGAGTGTCTGAGGTTCTTGACAAAGTGGTGCTGGTTTGTCCGACCCCTGCTGAGACGGGCGGCGTTTCAATTCTGGTTGGTCCAACACCCCTCTTGTGAGGAGGCTCATGGGGGCCTGCAAGAAGAAGGCGGGTAAGAGCTTTTTGGGAACATTGTCTGTGCACCCAGTGTTTCGAGCTGCTTTTGAGGAAATGCGTGGCAGCATTGGGCCGGATACCGAATTTAAACAAGGGACTGTGTGGTTCACCCAGTCAAAGCCAATAATGGTACGGCCCGTGGAAGTAGCGAGAGTGATTGGGACCCCCAAATTTCCCGGAGTGCCTGAGGGAGAAGCCCTCTTAGTGGACGCTCTGGAAGACCACGAGGGGGAGTCGGGATTTCCGGCTGGGCTACTGGTGAGGCCCGAATTGAAGCCCTCGGTTGTACAGGCGAGCAGGATGGCAGTGATTGTCAGGAACACTATGAAGAGGGAGGTCACCTTCAAGCAGGGGATGCCCCTGGCGCATTTGTTCCCGGTGACGATAATGTGTAGTGCCCCTGTGAGGCATGCCAGGAAGAACTATTGGAAAAGGGGGAAAGGTTGACCGCGGAGTCATTCAACTTCAGGGACTCCCCGGAGCCGCCGGGTTGGAAAAGGAGGCTGGTAGAGAAGATATTGAAGCTGGAAGGTGTCTTTTCCATTGGTGAGTTTGATGTGGGTTGTTCGAAGAGCACTTGTCACACTATCCGGGTGACCAAGGACACCCCATTCAGAGAGAGGTCACGGCGGCTGGCCCCTGCAGACATGGAAGACGTGCAGCAGCATTTGTGTAAGTTGAAGGAAGCTGGGATCATTACTGAGTCCGAAAGCCCCTATGCGTCCCCAATAGTAGTGGCCCAGAAGAAGAACTGGAAGGTACACATGTGTGTGGACTATAGGACTCTGAACAGGTGCACCGTCCCTGACCAGTATATGGTCCCGAGGGTCAAAGACGCGCTAGCCTGTCTAAATGGTGCGAAGTGGTTCAGTGTGCTGGATTTGAGGAGTGGATATTACCATATCCCAATGAGTGAGGGCGATAAAGAGAAGACGGCATTTATATGTCCCTTGGGATTGTTCCAGTTCAAAAGGATGCCCCAGGGCGTATCAGGAGCCCCTGCAACCTTCCAGCGGGTCATGAAGAAGACGGTGGGGGATATGAACTTGCTTGAGGTGTTGGTGTATTTGGATGACATCATAGTATTTGGATCCACCTTGGAAGAACATGAAGCGAGGCTACTGAAGGTGCTCGGCTGCCTGAAAGTTGAAGGGTTAAATCTTTCCCTGGACAAGTGCCAGTTCTGTAAAACGTCTGTTAGCTATGTCGGACACATAATCTCACTGAATGGAGTAGCTACAGACCTGGCTAAGATAGAAGCGGTGATCACTTGGCTGAGGCCCGAGACTGTGAGCACTCTGTGCTCGTTTCTTGGGTTCTGTGGTTATTATCAGAGGTTCGTGAAGGGCTATGCCAAAGTGAGTCACCCCTTGAATCACCTTCTGTGTGGTTACCCTCCCTTGAGGAAGAAAGGGAGGGGGAAAAGGACAGGAGGGTGGAGAATATCTAAACCTGTCGGAGCCCTTTGGACAGAGGTGGGATGTAAAATGTGAGGAGGCTTTTCAGTCGTTGAAGGAGCTGTTGACCCAGGTGCCAGTGCTGGCTTTTGCGGACCCCCGATTGCCATATGTACTGCACACAGATGCCAGCTGACAGGGTTTGGGGGACTTCCTGTATCAGGATCAGGGCACCAGGTTGAGGCCTGTGGCATTTGTCAGCCGAAGTTTGTCGCCCTCCAGGAGAAATTATCCCACGCACAAGTTGGAATTCCCGGCATTGAACTGGGTGGTGCTGGATAAGCTGAATGACTATCTCTATGGGGCCAAGTTTGAGGTGAGGACGGACAACAACCCTCTAACTTATATCCTGACCTCGATGAAACTGGATGCTACAGGCCATTGGTGGTTGGCAGCGTTGTCTGCCTATGGTTTCAGACTGAAGTATCGGCCGGGGAGCCAGAACATTGATGTGGATGCATTGTTCCAACGGGTGCATGAAGGACTGGACAGGGACAAGGAGTGGGAGAGCGTTCCTGCCCCTGGGGTGAAGGCCACGTGTCAGTTTGCCATCACCATGAAGGCAGAGAAAAAGGGGAGGCAGGATCAAGCAGTGGATCAATTGGGGGCTTCTGATGATGCCATACCCCAAGTTTACTGTAACCTGACTGCTCTGAAGACAAATCAGCTGCTGAAATTGAGATCTGGGGAAATGGCAGCTGCTCAGCGAGATGCACTATTTGGTCTGCGGTTGAAAAGGGAGACATGGCTCAGGCAGAGAAGACGAAACATGCTTTGGTGCCTCCGTTACTGAAAGAATGGCCTCGGTTGGAGTTGAAGGACCAGATCTTATATCGCGTCATGATCCCCCCGGACCGACCAAGGCGTTGCCAGCTAATTCTGCCCGAGAAGTATCGGAGGATTGCATTGAAGTCACTTCATGATGATTCTGGACATTTAGGGGTGGAAAAGACCATTTCAGCAACACGGCAAATGTCTTAGACGTCATGGACCACTGCACCAGATATGCTCAGGCTTTTCCTATCAAGGACCAGAGGGCAACTATGGTGATGAAAGTGTTATGAGAGAAGTATTTTGTTTATTATGGCCTTCCCAGGTGGATACATAGTGACCAGGGACAGGACTTCGAGAGCAGACTTATCTATGAGTTACTGGGCATGCTTGGAGTTGAGAAGTCGAGGACCACACCCTATCACCCGCAGGGCAATCCCCAGTCTGAGAGGTTTAATTGGACCTTGCTAGACATGATCGGGACCCTGGAGATCAGCAAGAAGAGCAGGTGGAGTCAACATATTGGGCATCTGGTTCACAGTTGCAACTGTACATAAAATGAAGCTACTGGGTACTCGCCATATTATCTGATGTTTGGGCACGAGGCAAGATTCCCACTGACCTTTGTTTTTGGACTGACGAGGGTGACTTACCACCGAAGCCTTATCTGAAGTACGTGTCTGATGTGAGGAGAGAGCTGAAAAGGGCTTATGAATTGGCTGGGTTCACGGTCGCCAAGCAGAATCAAGGAAATAAGAGGAGGTATGATCAGAAAGAGAGGTTCTCCCAACTCTTGCTGGGAGACCGAGTCCTTATAAGGAATTTGGGGATACCTGGAAAGCACAAGTTGGCTGACCGCTGGGCAGCCACACCCTATGTGGTGGAGAGTCAGATGCCAAATCTACCAGTTTTCCGGGTGAAACCAGAGGAGGGCCTATCAAGATTCTCCATTGGAACCCCCTGTTGCCCTTGGGTCAAGAGATGCAGGTAGACCCAGAGCCCGACTTGGAGCCTACACCTAGTAAGAGGACTCTGCAAAAACGTGGGGCCCTTTTTCTTTTATATTTTGTTTCTCTACTAACCATATAGTCAAAGTAAGAGTCATAAAGCTTAATTGTTTAATCACATATTGTGTACTGTTTGTTATTTTGGGGTACTGATTTGTAACGGGACACATCGCGCAGCATCCACCCAAACGAGATTTCTTTAGTTTGGCCGGGCAGGGGGTTATCACCACCTATATTAAGCCACTAGGCAAAGCGAGTGTTACAATGGTTATCAGCAACCTGGACATAGAAGAAGGTACTGTATGTTAAGCAAATGGAAAAGTACACATTTGTATTCTGTTGCCACTCCTGAAAATAGATTAGGTAATTCTGCACAAAATGGATTATGTGATTGTCATCACCTTGCCATTTGTTGGAGCTTGCTATATGCAAAATTGTTTGTCATGCTTCCTTCATTATTATGAGGAATATACCTCAAAAATTCTGCACTGGTTGCAAAGCATATTTGGACTTACTGAAATTAAGAAAAAGAAGTGCCACATAAATGCATTTTTCTTTCTTTCCAAACTGTGATCTTCAAGGTTAAATAAGTAAATAGCATGCCATACAACATATTCACCCAACTAGCCATGGAAGGAACTTATAGAGAACACTGTTCGTTCTTTGTATTTTACCTCTCTATCTATTTATTTATTTAACTTGCAGTACTGCTGCCAGAAAACAACAAATTTCACAACATAATGTATGTCAGTGATAAAGGGCCCCAATGAAGGGTCTTGGCCTGAAGCATCAAATGTTTATTCCCATCCCTAGATGCAGCCTGATCTACTGAGCTCCTCCACCACATAGTGTGTATTGCTTCAGATTTCCAGCATTTGTAGTGTCTCTTGTGTCAGTGATAATGAACCTAATTCAGTTCTGGGTGCTGTTGGTAAGGCCAGAGTGTACCATACGTAAAGTAATAGTGAGACACCTACTTGAATTGTTGTCATTCGTAATTTATCCCATGTAAATCTGCAGTCTGCAATGTAAATTGGTCTTAAAATTATTTGATGACTCTGTTGGTTTGAGCAAGAAACTATGAAAGTTGGCATGAGTAATACTTTGTTCTTATTCCATTGTGACTGTGCTTGTAATGGTTATGCAGGTACTAGCAATCTGAAAGGACAGTGAAAGCTGCTTCATTAGTAGTATCAATAAAAATGCAGTTAATTAAATAATTGAGAATATTGGAATATATTGACAAAGTGAGATGAATTGTTGTGTTCTTTCAAGCGATCCCCTCAAATGCAATGGGCCGAATGGTCTATCGTCTCAAGATGTCTTAAAATAAACATCCTCTTTTTCCTGCAAAGCAGAAGTCTCAGAACTATTCCAAAGTACAGTGCCAGTTGTTAATATGTCATGAGTGAGGCGTACTAATTAGAAAAAGAAAACTTGGGTCTGGGTTTCATATACAAATGAAATCTACATTGGAACAGATCTTTTTCTGTTCTAATTTAAGACTCAGGGACAGTAAAATCTGCATGTTTTAAGCAAATTCAGATGTACTAAATACTTTAAAGTACGAGTCTTTTTTTAAATGATAAATGTGAGTTGTTTCCTTGCATTAAGCAAATCCATCTGTCCAGGGTTCAGACCCAGTTGTGGAGCAACACAGTTTGAAAGTTTTTTTTATTTCGCTGTGTGGGATGGGTCAAGCTTCACTTTCCTTCTGATTCTTCACTGATTTTGTCATTGATGAAATATTCCAGTATGAACGTATTCCATGTCTTTGATTGGCGTATATTTATCTAAGTCATGTCTAGACGAACTAGCATCAGAAATTTGGCAGCTCTTGGGATAATGAACAGAGAAAAATAAAGTCAGAATAGTAAGATATCACATACGGAAGGCACCAGCTTTGGTCTTGACTTTGCTGCACTAGCTGAACCAGCAGGAGGATAACAACATTTAGCTGGAGGAACAGGAGTCCCCAGAGGGGAGCGGCCCATTATGTTTTTTTTATCATTCTGATTGCTATTCTGTTAGGAAATACACTTATCTGACAAAGATAATGCATGGGCCACCCTGGGATTGAAAATATTGAAAATGAGTCACTGAAGGTTAATATGTCAGTAGAACGATCAGTTAAGAAGGCATGTAATATGTTTGCTTTTATTGTAATTTGAATTGAGAACTGAAGATGACCATCTGGGATTATATTTGGTCTAACTGCCATCCAAGGACCTAAATAACCCTTCCAGATTAGACAAGGATTCACTTGCCTCTCCTCAAGCCTGGTCTACTGCATTTGGTGTTCTCCGTGTGGCCTCCCCTACATCAGTGAGTACATAAGAACGTAGAAATGGGAGCAGAAGTAGACCAGTTGGCCTCTTGAGTCGGCTCACCATTCTATAAGATCCTGGGTGATCTGGCTGTGGACTCAGCTCGTGTGAGTACATATTCTCCCAGGTGACTCAATCTCCATTCATAGGCTAACCACCTCATCTCCAGAATCAACCTGGTGAACCGCCTCTGCAATTGCCTCCAAAACCAGTACGTCTTTTCTTAAGTATGGAGACCAGATGTGCACGTAATATTCCAGGTGCAACCTCACTAGTACATTGCATATTTGCGGCATAAGCTCTTTCCTCTTAAATTTAAACCTTCCAGCAATGACAGCCAACATTCCATTTGTTTTCTTGATAACTTGTTGCACCTGCAACCCAACCTCTTGCAACTCGTGCACAAACCCTCCCAAGTTCCTCTGCAACATGGCATGCTTCAAACCTTTACCATTTTAATAATAACCTAACCTTCTATTTTTCCTTACAAAGTAGATGACTTCATGTTAACCCCACATTATGCGCCATCTGCCAGACCCTTTCCCACTCACTTAAGTCAAGTCAATTTCAAGTTTAGAACATAGGACATAGAAATCTACAGCACTTTGTGCCGACCATGTAACCTACTCTAGAAGCTGCCTAGAATTTCTCTAACACATAACCCTCTATTTTTCTAAGCTCCATGTACCTATCTAAGAGGCACTTAAAAGACCCTATTGTATCTGCTTCCATCGCCGCCACCAGCAGTACATTCCATGCTCCCACCACTTTCTGTGTGAAAAGCTTACCGCTGACATCCCCTCAGTACCTATTTCCAAGCACCTTAAAATTATGCCCCTCCATGTTAGCCATTTCAGCCCTGGGAAAAAGCCTCCGGCTATCAGTGCCCCTCATAATCTTATACACCTCTTGTCATTTCAAACCATGAAACAAAGTCCCTCTGGACCAAGATGCACAACACAGTACATATAACTCACACACAGAACATAAAATAACATTACCACAAATGAATATATATAGTGGATTCTGGTTAATTGGGCCATTGGTTAACTGGGGAACCACTTATTTGGGAGAACTTTTAAAGAACAAAAACTAAATCAAGAAAATAGCTGGGATGCTCTTCATTTATTTGGGTCACTATGCTGTTTAATTGAGACATGAGACTGTAAATGAACAGTTTCTAACTAGTATCAGTCACATGCACTTGTGTGTTTATTAGACACCACTGTGTTTAGAACGAACAGTTTTTAAGTAGTGCCACTTGCATGTTTCTTTTCAACATGCAGTGATTTTTGTCCTGATAGTTGGTGAGAAGTAAGTATTAAGAAAATTTAGAACTGTTCTGCGCACAGCAGTTTCAAGCATTAAGGCTTGTAGACGCCAGATACAGCCAGGAGTGAAAATGAAACGATTTTACTACATCATCAAGTTAGGAACTATGAAGAATTTCAAGGTATCAATGATCATCTTGAATGTTGCAATGAAAATTAAGATTTGGAGGATACACTTGTTGAATGCCTTGTATGAAGACAGTCCATTATCTGCATTAGATGTTTGTGCTGATATTGTTCATTTAGAGTCAATCAAAAGAACATATCAATGTACACTAGATGAATTCCTCCACTGATAACTATTACAAACTAATACAGTTTAATAATACTGCAGTTGTATTGGTAGTGTTCTCATTTGTTCTGTATTTCATTGAAATACATAATTTTGTTACTCAGTTAAACGGTAGTTTGTCTTCTCTATACCATTTAAACTATTTCCATGAATCTGCTGCTAATTGAGGCAGCACTTATTTGGGCCCAATGTGGCCTAATTACAGGAATCCACTGTAATATGTTACATTTATGTACGTTAAAAAGTAAACAGTATAATGCTACTGGCGCTTCATACATGGTAAGACCTGGATGGTGACAGCAAGTTCAGTCGTCTCATGGCCCAAGGGAATAGGCTGTTTCAAGATTCAGGATTATTTAATGTCATTTCCAGTACACAAGTGTAAAGGAGAACAAATAATTGTTACTCCAGATCCAATGTAACACAAAAATATTACAGTAAGATAAAGAACACATTAGCTGCAAAATGCCATTAACATAAATACATAAGGTAGCTTGTATACATCGATTGTATGTCCATAAAATGACGGTAGGCAGAGGACTGTATCTGTATCTCTCTGCAGACTTGCACATCCTCTGCACAATTTGCTTTTCCAGTCACTTTAATGCCATCAGCAAACTTAGATACACTACGCTCAATCCCTCTTCCAAATTGTAAAAGTATACCATGAGCAGTTGCATTGACCCCTGTGGCACCCTGCTGACCACCGATTGCCAACTAGAGAAACACCCAATTATCCCAAGTCTGCCCTCTCTTGATTAACCAACTCTCTTTCTATGCTAACACACTACCACCAAATCTATGCATCCTTATCTTCTGGATATGGATGCCTTATTGAATGCTGTCTGCAAATTCAAGTATAGTAAATCTACCTATTCTCTTTGTCCACTGCACTCATTATATCCTCAATGGAAGCCACTTTCAATATACCCAATGACTTGGCTTCAACAGGTGTCTATGGCAATGAATTCTGCAGATTCACTACCCTCTGGCTAAAGAAATTCCTCCGCATCTCTGTTCTTTTCTGAGGCTATGCTCTCTGGAGATGAGGAGGAATTTCTTTAGCCAGAAATTTCCATAGATGCGGCCTGATCTGCCGAGTTTCTGCTGTATTTTATGTGTCTTTCCTTGGTAAAGTACTTGCGTTTTTGAATATTTAGTCAAAGGCCTTTCTTGTGTGCTTTGGTGAACAAGGCAATGATGGCTCAGGGTTCAGCTTCCAGATGCAAATATGTGCAAATGTTATCTGTGTACTGTAGATCAATAGTTAACATTAGAGTGAGCTTTGTTCTTAAGTGAAGAAATGTAGATTGAACAGTTCACCATTCATCTTGTATATTAGCTTCATTGCAATGGGATCTTGTTCGAAGTGAGGCCCATATTGAGATGAGAAATAGTGAAAAAGATGGTGAAAAGGCCCTATTTTACTTTATCCCAGTATGCAATGGAAATGGGCTCCTGGGGGAATGGTTATTTAATATGACAGCTTGTAGAACAGAAATGAATTGCTGGAACCAGCCACATTTGAGAAGCGTTTTCCAGACCCAATACCTTCAAAACAATCCACACTCTGAGTTGCTGAACACTTTTTATGACCTTTAGATTAAGGAAAGCATCAGTGATGGCCTTCCCTGTCCCTGACAGTAAGGAGACTATTATATAGGCACCACAGGTGATTTCATCTTCTTTTTTGAGGATGATCCCATGGCATAACCTCCAAGGCCTTCTTTTTGAGTTGACCTTTGGTGGGATGTTACCTGTTGCACAGATACAGAAAGTGCTGAGAGCACTTAGAAGCTCAGGCTGCATCTGTGGGAAGAGAAACAGTCAACCTTTCAGGTCTGAGAGCACTTGCCAGGAAAGAGAGGGAAACAAGTAAGTTTTCATTAACAGCGAATGTGGAAGGGAGTTGGAAAGAACAAAGGGAGTATATCTGATATCTGAGAATAAATGGATTAATGGCAGACAGCTGCAAACTCATTAAGCTTCTTTGTGTGTGGAGTTGCATATGGTGAGGTTGTTGACCGTGCCCAGTAGGTGGATATGTGATTAAAATTATGTCACAATGATAATGGCCATAAACGTAGTGAGGTGGCTGAGGATTTAATTCAATGAACTACCTCATCTGTGTCTCCCTGCTCCAGGTAATTTCCAGCTGCCTTCCACTGATGATTATTTAGGAAAGTAACTCCGCCCATGCAGTGCATAAGCCCTCACAAGTGCATCAGGTACAACGTAGAAAGAGTGCACTGCAGCAGTTTAAATTTCAAACTATGATTTATGGAATGTCCATGCTTCAAATATGTGTGATGGCATGATTCTGCAACGACTGTGGCACTGGAATTTGAGAACATCTTTCTCTTCCCATGCCTGATGTAAGATGCGTTATCTCTATATGTAAACATCTACGGTACATATCGGTAGCATATTTGACACAGATATGTTACATTTTTAAGAACATTCATACAGATGGCATTGTCTGCCTCTGTGGTTCAAATGACCAGTAAAGCCTCTCTTTCAAAATCTGTAGTTTATTCTTGCCTATGAGGAAAAGTCATCTGGATGATGTACGAGATATCTATCTACCTATCTATATATAGACTGTGCCCAACAGGACAGACAACCAACCAATGTGAAAAAGACACCAAACTGTGGAAATATAAAAGAAAAAAAGACATAATAATAATAATAATTAAATAAGCAATAAATATTGAGAACATGAGATGAAGAGTTTAAGATGGCACTGGTGAAACACGGTGACGACTTGTTGGCAGCAAAAACAAATATTAACTACTTTATTACTCACACTTTTTCTCAAACGATTAGTGCAATCACTAGCCTGTAACTTCCCTTTTGGATTTGAGCCTTTAAATTGTCCGTACAACCTGGCATTTTTGCGGTGTGAACCAAAGTCTTGAAGGTGCAGGACGGTTTCGGAGAAGTGTGTATGGGCTGATTCAAGGCAGTCGGGTCTCAGAGCAGGCAACGAGCCAATGCTTGGCTGCTGGAGCAGACCCGGAGGCAATTCGAAGCAGCAGAACTGAGGTGAGGCAGAGTCAAGGCAGTGGGTCCTGGGCCCGGGAGCATATCAAAACTGCAGGGCCCAGGTCTGACAGTAAGAAGCAACCTGCCATTTGGCTGATTTAACCACGAGGCCACATTGAAGAGGTCAGGGTATCAGGGCCAGGGGCTAGGAATGGGCTGATGTTCAGCTCGCTGTTCTGTGAGGTTCACTTACCTCTATGCTAAACTGAGGCTGTGGCCTGCAACTAATGGTCTCCAGGACTGGTTGTAGTGATGACTGGCTTCGTGGCTGTACACTCACTTTGGTGATCTTCAGTTCTGAATGGTGCTTTCTTTTATTGTTTGCATGATTTTGTTTGGCACATTGGGTGTTTGATGGTCTTTTTTTAATGGATTCTATTGGGTTTCTTTGATTTGTGGCTGCCTGTAAGATAAATCTCAAGGTTGTATACAGTATACATATCTTGATAAAAAAATTTACTTTGAACTGTGAAGAGTCCTTGAAAGTGAGTCCATAGGTTGTGGGAACAGTTAAGTGACGGGGGCGAGTGAAGTTACTCGCACTGGTTCAAGAGCATGATGGTTGAGGGATAATAACTGTTCGTGAACCTGGTGGTGTGGGTTAAGGCTCCTGTACTTTCTCCCTGATGAGAGCAGCAAGAAGAGAGCATGGCTTGGGTGGTGGGGGTCCTTGATGATGGATGCTGCTTTCCAGTAACAATGCTCATTTATGAAATGGTCCCTTTATGAAATTTCCTTTCTAGCTTCAATCCTTACTAAGGTTTTCAATAGTAACACAGCTTCATGTCAAACCACATGTCTGTTCTCAAATTATGACTTGCCCAAACTCAGACTGTTACAAATTCTATCCATTTCCAATTCTTTGTGTTCTTTACAAGTGTTTGTGTTTTTATGTCATTACAGGTTCTCTTTGCTTTAAACCAAACTCTTCTGCAACATGAGAGTCTCCGAGCAGGCAGCTTGCAGGCTCCTTACACTACAGAGGACCTCATCAAGCACTACAACTGTGGGGACTTGAATGCTGTCATCTTCAATCATGATACTTCTCAAGTAAGGAACCATAGCTGTTATTTTGTTGGCATTTTCAATCTTGTCAAAAGAACTGCAGAGAAAGGGTCAGTTAAAATGGAGGTGGTGGGGGTGGGGCCTTGGATTCAGATTATTCCACAAGATTTATATCAATTAATTGCAAGTTTATTATCAAGAGTAGAAGAAATTACTAAATTTAGAAGACCGTAAGATCAGTTTGCATTTTCTTAAACTACTAGGAATTATATCATAAACTTTTGGTTAATTTCAGTCAAGCTCAGTGAAGCAAGTGTTTGTAAATCCTAGGCTGTTAATATGGATACTATGCCTTTTAATGTGAGCTCACCATTTTCAGTAGTGACACCAATGTGAAGCTGGCTCAAATGAATCTCAAAAATTTGTTGTTTTTGAGTACTATTTACTGGGTTTCAGAGAAATTGGACAACAGCCTAACAAACGTTACATGAGTTAGTGGAGCCTGGCTAAACCAGCATGGTTTCTGATTAGATTACAGAATGCTCTGGCATTGCATGCTGGCTTTTGTGCTTGCTGTCAGCTCCCATTTAGGAGTATGCCTCAAATTCTTTGAAGACTGTGGAAAAAGTTTCTTTATTTGTCATTAGTTGAAAACAAGATAAGATTTTTTTCTCTCCATAATCAGTTTGATAATGGGAATATGATATTTTGTTGCCTGTAATTATAAAATGATTGTTTCTGTTGGATGTCCAGATGTTTGGTTCAGCAAACTGTACCGATCACATTTCCAAGGTTTTCACTGAGCTTCCAAATTTCTGAAATCATCTCCGGCTCCCTGCTCATGAACTTAAATTAACCAACAAAGATTTTCTCTTTAAAAAGAGTAGAAGGAAGTTGTGGCTGAGATGCAGAAAGCTTGTGAATAGGTGCTTGTGACTGTTTAGTCTTTGTGGCACAAGAAGAATGTCTTCCTCTGAGCTTGTATTTCAACTACTGTTTCATGTAAACTCATTGCAACAGAACCTGAATTCTCTCTATTTCTGAAGAAAGTTCTCCTGCCAGTTGCTTCCAGCAACTTTGAAGGCTTAAGAAATAAAAAAATATTTGCTCAGTAAATCATATTCCACTGACATTTTCCTCACCTCCCCTTCAGCTTCACAAATTGTTTCAAAAGTACTTAATGGAAAATGTTGGTTTGGAGCCTATTTTATGATCATATCTGTCATATTTCAATTTTCAAAAAAATCCAGTGTTTTGAATTCATAATATCATGTTTTTACCAGCTTTCTGACCCTCTAGAATACTGCTGGATTTGTACTGTGATTAATTGTTGAAGAACTGAATTTTTAAAATTTACATAATTTATCCCACCTCATTGAACAATTATTTTCAATGTCAAGAGCTGCAATAACACAACTGCTTGAGGGTACACAGAGTGCAATGTTTTTCTTCACTAGAATCCTAGAATGTTTACAATACCAGAGGCTATTTGGCTCTCTACCAGAGCACCTCACTACTTCCAAACCTAGTCACTGCAAACCTTTCCTCACTGTATATTTATCCATCTTGTTCTTGACAGCCACCATGGAATCTGTCTCCTCCACATGTGCAGGCAGTTGATTCCAAGATCCAACTGTACGCTGAGGCCCCACATTGCTCTAAATTCTCTGTTTTATACCCGTGCCCTCAAGTCTGTAACCTCTCCACTGATAGGGAACAGCTTCTCACTATCCATTTGATCTGGACACCTCATATATATACTTCTATCAAATCTCCTCTCATCCTTCTATTTAAAGAAAACTGTCCCAGTCTCTCTACTCCATTTTGAACATGTATATAATGAAGTAATCCATCCACCTCTAGATGTTAAACACAAGAGATTCTATAGATGCTGGAAATCCAGAGCAACACACGCAAAATGCTGGAGGAACTCAGCAGGTCAGGCAGCATCTATGAAAATAAATAAACAGTCAACGTTTCAGGCTGAGACCCTTCATCAGGACCAGAAAAGAAGGGGAAAGGCACCAGTAAAAAAAGGTGGGGAGGGGAGAGAGACGTGCTAAACGGTGAAGCCTGGTGGGTGGCAAGGTGAAGAGCTGGAGAAGAAGGGATCTGATAGGAGAGGAGAGTGGATTGTGGGGAAAAGGGAAGTAGGAAGGGCGCTAGGAAGAAGTGATGGGCAGGTGAGGATAGGGCAGAGTGGAGAATAGAAGAAGAGGGAAGGGGGAGAAAAAAGAAAAAAAGATAAGATAAGTACTGGAAGGAGAAATTGATATTCATGCCATCATATTGGAGGCTACCTAAACGGAATATGAGGTGTTGCTTCTCCATCCTGAGAGTAGGCTCATTGCGGCAGAAGTGAAGGCCGCAGACCGACATGTCAGAACAGATATGGGGACAAGATTTAAAATGGTTGGCCACCATGAAATTTCTCTTTTGGCAGATGGAGCGGAGATGCTCAGCAAAGCGGTCCCCCAACCTGCATCGGGTATCACCAATGTAAAGGAGGCCATATCGGGAGCACTGGGTACAATACACAAATCCCAGCAGATTCACAGGTGATTGTTTTGCCACGTCTGGAAAGACTGTTTGTCACCCTGAATAGAGGTCAATGGGCAGTGTAGTATTCCTCTCCCAGGGATATGTGCCAGGAGAGAGTTTAGTGGGGAGGGATGAATGGACAGTCCAATCACAGAGAGTGCAATCCCTGCAGAAAGGGCAGAGTGAGGGAGGAAGTAAAGATGTGTTGGTGTAGGATCCCGTTAAAGATGGTTGAAGTTGTGGAGAATGATGTGTTGTGTACGGAGGTTCATGGGGTGGTAGATGAGGTCAAAGGAACTTTATCCCTTTTAAGGTGTTGAGAAGAAGGGGTGAGTACATTTGTCTGGGAAATGGAGGAGACGTGGTAAGGGCAGCTTCAATTTTAGAGAAAGGGAAACCCTGTTCTTTGAAGAAAGAGGACATCTCTGATGTCCTGGAAAGGAAAGCCTCTTCCTGGGAACAGATGCTGCGAAGACAATGGGATGGAGAAAAGGGAATAGCATTTTTATAGGAGACCGGGTGGAAGGAGGTATAGTCAAAATACTCCTAGAAATCAGTAGGTTTATAAAAGATGTCAGTAGACAGTTGTCCCCAGAGATGGAGACAGATTGAGAAAGGGGAGAAGGGTGTCAGAAGTGAACCAAGTGAATTTAAGGGCAGGGTGGAAGTTTGAGGCAAAGTTGATGAAATCGACGAGCTCAACATGGGTGTATGAAGCAGCACAACCTGAAATGAGTCTAGAATATAGAAGAGTATGCTACAGAAACAGATCCCTTTGGCCCACAATATCATGCCAGGAATAATTAAGCTAATGATGCCTAGTTGCACTAATCCCTTCTGCCTCCACATGCTCCATTTCCCTCCATTGTCAGTGTACTCAGGTACCTATCTGAGAGCCTGGTAAATGCCTCTATTGTATTTGCTTCCACCATCATACCCAGCAGTGCATTCCAGGCACCCTCAACTCTTTATGTAAAAAAACTTGTTCTGTACATCTCCTTTGAACTCCCCCTCACGTTAAAAGTCTTAGACATTTCAATCCTGGGAAAATGATATATGCGTCTGTCTATGCCTCTCATAATTTTGAAATATGATAGAAAAAACAACTGTGCTGACACATTGGTGCTATCCTTGTCCACTACCATCATCTCTTATTTCATGATCAAGACAGTGGAAGTATATGGAGCTATCCAGGCTATGTTGACCTATATGTTGCAGGATTATTGAGGGCAAACTACCATTATTACAGCCTGTAAAAAAGATACTTCAAAGTTGCCATGGAACATGTCTAAGGACTGTGCAGTTTGAAGCTATATTTTCTGGAACCAAGGGATATCACTAGAAATGACATGTTTCTAAACTAATTTCACTGTGAACTACACAGGAAATCTTAAATTTTATTTGGAGAAGTCTTAATGGTATTTCAAGCAATCTTTCTAGCCCTAATCTCAAATTTTAACCTCAGTTTAAGTCATGTTTTTTCAAAAAAATTCTTCAGAATATAAGGGATATTAAAATAACAACTGATATTTTGCTTCTTACTCATTATGTGTTATTATCACAGTGTCAATATGATAATCCATATTCTTTAAATTTTAAAATTGTGCTGTTTGATTCCCATAGCAGATGAGCATTCTTTAATGAGATTGGCTCCCCAAACAGAACAGATAATAAGATGACAGGTGCTAGGCACCAAGAGTTCCACTAAGCTGACAGCAAAGGACATCAGAAAGGGGAATCTTTGTACAACTGCTTCAAAGTCAGTGGTGAGCACCATTCCTTCTCCACTGACTGGAGAGTCTGGGCCATGGTATGGAAGCTGTCACTAATGTATCTGTCACTGTCATTTTATTGTTGCTTAAAGGCATTAAATGCAGTTTTAAAATATGACCAGTAAATCTTTCTGCTGAGTGTGACTGACCGGAATACTAATTTTATTCTAGCTATGTACTGTAGTTTACTCGATGTACGTCACCATTCAATCAATATTTTGTTTTAGAAAAATTGGATTGCTCTGTCATTTTCCCCTGCTGGACTTTTCTTTCTCTGTTTCAACTACCTTTTTATGCAGTGTTTCAGGTCTACAAACTGTCTGGTAACTTGGTAATTGAACATATTTTATTGGTGAGTTTAGACAGTGAGAAGTACTAAATGCAAACTAACCACGTCAGAGGAAGTGGGTTGGGAGGGGATTCGTCCACACTAAGCCCGGTTTATTTCTGCAAGGACACTACACAATGCGGATCAAGACAAGGGAAAGCATGACTGATTACTTTTTCTTTCTCCTGCCAGGAATACTGAGCCCAGTACCTCTGACATTCATTAGTTCAGCACATGAAAGGACCGAGTACAGTTCTTTCTTATCCGCTAGACAGTGCATTTCCTTATTGAGCTATGTCAAAGCTTGAAGTAATGCCTTTTTGCTCTGCAATTTTTGTTTCAATTCCTTTAATGACATTGAGAAAACTGGGAAAAAAAATAGATTTGATTAGGGGACAGGCAGGGTTTCTCTTTGTTTCCTTGATTATATAGTTGATGGGGTTTGTATGGAATCCACCTTTCCATACAGGTGGAATCATTAGCATGACATTAAGATTGAGTGCCTATGGTATGGATGCCCCCTGAGGCACGCAGCAGCAAAGAGACAACAGTGGAGACAAGCAAACTGGGATAAAATTAACCAAAACAAAATTTGAAATTGGCAGTCAGATCCATCTCTTAAAGATGACTACAGCACTATCAAATATATTTTCTTGTTCTTAAATCATTCGGATGCCCCAATTGACGAATGAAAGGATCACTTTGAAGGAAATAATCTGGCCTTTTCTGGTTGGCTGCCAGTGACTAGTGGTGTTCCACAGGAGTCGGTGTTGGGACCGTTTCTTTTCATGTTATATGTCAATGATTTTGATGGTGGAATTGAGGGCTTTTTGGCCAAGTTTGTGGACAATACAAAGAGAGGTGGAGGGGCAGGTAGTGCTGAGAAAGCAGTAAGTCTGCAGAAGAACTTAGAATGGGAGACTTGTCAAAGTAGTGGCATGTAGAATATAGTGTAGGGAAGGGTATGGTTATGCACTTTAGCAGAAGGAATAAAGGCATAGATAATCTTCTAACTGAGGAGAAATATCAAATGTGCAAAGGGATTTGGGAATCCTCATGCCGGATTCCCCAAAGGTTAACTTGCAGGTGGAGTTGGTGGTAAAGAAGGCAAATGCAATGTTAGCATTCATTTCAACAGACTTAGAATATAAAAGCAAGGATGCAATGCTGAGGTATTATAAGACATTGGTCAGAATAGATAGAGTAGATGTGGAGAGAATGTTCCCTATAGTGGGTGAATCTAGGACCAGAGGATAGTGAATCTGTGGAAGGCATTGTCACAGACGCTGTGGAGGTCAAGTCATTGGGTGCATTTAAAGTGGAAGTTGATAGGTTCCTGATTAGTCAGGGCATCAAAGGTTAAGGAGAGAAAGCAGGAGAATATCTACTGGCATCTTCTTAGAGCAAGGGGTTTGGATGAGGTGGAGTTTGTTAAGTGTGTTCAGGAAGGTTTCCTGATGCAATATGTAGGTAAGCCAACTGGAGGAGAGGCTGAACTTGATCTGGTATTGGGAAATGAACCTGGTCAGGTGTCAGATCTCTCAATGGGAGAGCATTTTGGAGGTAGTGATCACAACTATATCTCTTTTATCATAGCGCTAGAGAAGGATAGGAGCAGATAATTTGGAAAAATATTTAATTGAAGGAGGGGGAAATGGGAGAGTATTAGGCAGAGACTTAGGAGCAAAAATTGGGAGCAGACGTTCTCCGGGAAATGCATGGCAGAATTATGGCAAATGTTCTGCGAACATTTGTTTGGCATTCCTCATAGGTTTGTTCCATTGAGGTAGGGAAAGGATGGTAGGGTAAAAGAACCATGGTGTACAAAGCATGTAGAAAATCTAGTTAAGAAAAGAACAGCTTATGAAAGGTTCAAGAAACTAGGTACTGTTAAAAAATTTCAAAGTTGCCAGGAAGGAGCTTAAGAATGAAATTAGGAGAGCTAGAACAGGCCATGAGAAGGCTTTCATGAGCAGGATTAAGGAAAACCCCAAGGCATTCTACAAGTATGTGAAGAGCAAAACGACTAATCAGGTGTGATAGTGGAAAAGTGTGCATGGAGTTGGAGGAGGTAGCAGAGGTACTTATTGCATACTTTATTTCAGTATTCACTAGGGCAAAGGAACTTGACAATTGTGGGGATGACTTACAGCAAACTGAAACATTTGAACATATAGACATTAAGAAAGAGGATGTGCTGGAGCTGTTGAAAAACACTTAAATAAGTTGCTGGGTCCAGATGAGATATACCCCAGGCTACAGTGGGGAGGAGATTATTGAGTCTCTGGCATGATCTTTGCATCAAAAATAGGGATGGGAGAAGTACCAGAGGATTGGAGGGTTGAAAATGTTTTTCCCTTGTTGAAGAAAGGGAGCAGGGATAACCCAGGAAACTATAGACCAGTGAGTCTTACTTCAGTGGTGGGCAAGTTGTTAGAGAAGATCCTGAGAGGCAGGATTAATGAGCAATTGGAGAGACATAATCTGATTCGGGATAGTCAACATGGCTCTGTCAAGGGTAGGCCGTGCTTTACGGGCCAATTGAATTGTTTGAGGATGTAACAAAACACGCTGATGAAGGTAGAGCAGTGGATGTTGTGTATATGTATTTCTGAAAAGCATTTGATAAGGTTCCCCATGCAAAGATCCTTCAGAAAGTAAGGAGGCATGGGATCCAAGGAGTCCTTGCTCTGTGGATCCAGAATTGGCTTGCCCACAGAAGGCAAGGGGTGGTTATAGATAGTTTGTATTCTTCATAGAGGTCGGTGACAGGTGGTGTTCCACTGGGATCTGTTCTGGGGCCCCTCCTCTTTGTGATTTTTATAAATGACTTGGAAGAAGAAGTAGAAGGGTGGGTTAGTAAGTTTGCTGATGGCACAAAGGTTGGGGGTGTTGTGGATAGTCTGGAGGGTTGTCAGAGGTTACAAAGGGATATCAATAAGATGCAGAGCTGGGGTAAGAAGTGGCAGATGGAGTTCAACCCTGATAAGTGTGAAGTTGTTCATTTTGGTAGGTCAAAGTTGAAGACAGAATATAATATTAATGGTAAGACTCTTGGCAGTGTGGAGGATCAGAGAGATCTTAGGGTCCATGTCCATAGGACACTCAAAGCTGCTGTGCAGGTTGACAGTGTTGTTAAGAAAGCATATGGTGTGTTGGCCTTCATCAACCATGGGATTGAGTTCAAGAGTCATGAAGTAATGCTACAGTTGTATAAGACCTTAGTCAGACCCCACTTGGAGTACTGTGTTCAGTTCTGGTCACCTCACTACAGGAAGGATGTCGATAATGTAGAGAGAGTGCAGAAGGTATTTACAAGGATGTTGCCTGGATTGCAGAGCATGCCTTATGAGAATAGTTCAGTGAACTTGGGCTTTTCTCTTTTTGGAGCAACGGAGGATGAGAGGTGTATAAGATGATGAGAGGCATTAATTGTGTGCAGAGCCAGAGGCTTTTTCCCAGAGCTGAAATGGCTAACACAAGGGGGCATAGTTTTAATGTGCTTAGAAGTAGGTACCCGGGGGCGGGGGGAGGGGGATGTCAGGAGTAAGTTTTTCACACAGAGAGTGGTGGGTGTGTGGAATGCACTGCCAGTGATGGTGGTAGAAGCAGATACAATAGAGTCTTTTAAGAGACTCTTAGGTAGGTACATGAAGCTGAGAAAAATAGAGGGCTATGTGGTAGAGAAATTCCAGGTAGTTTCTAGAGTAGTTTACATGGTCGGCACAACGCTGTGGGCCGAAGGGCCTATAATGTGCTGTAAACTTCTATGTTATATGTTCTTAATGGGCTTGAGGGGGTAATGAATCAGCCCTGATGGAATGGCAGAGTATACTCGATGGCCTGAATGCTCCTATGTTATGTGGTTTTATGGATCGAGAGACAACTATTTTAAAGATAAAATGACAGATGATCATTTCATTGATGATGTAGTTTACCACTAGAGCTCAGACCCTGGCCAGAGTCAACCCACACAAAGCTGCGGGACCTGATAACACACCAGGTCGGGTTCTGAAAGACTAAGCAGCCTAGCTGATGGATATTTTCAGCATCTCTCTGGAACAATCCATTGTCCCCTTCTGTTTTCAAGGTGGTAACCATCATTCCAGTAACATGGAAGATGACAGTATTCTGCCTAAATGACTATTGTCCGGTGGCATTAACATCGACCATTATGAAATGCTTTGAGCGGCTGGTCATGGTGCTCATTAAAGCCTTTCACCTGGTGACACTAGACCCTTTGCAGTTTGCTGTCACTCAAATCGATCCACTGGCAATGCAATAGCCTCTGCCCTCCACTCTGTCCTGTCCCACCTGGAAAATGGGCTCTCATATGCCAGACTGCTGTTTATAGACTTCAGTTCAGTGTTCTACACCAGCTTACTGCAGAAGCCAGTGGGAACCTGTCCTCGCTGGGTCTCAACACCTCCCTCTACAATTGGATACTGGACTTCTTAACAGAAAGGACACAATCAGTACATGTGGGCAGCAACATGTCTTGTCCCATTACGCTAAGCACTGGCGCTCCCCAAGGCTATATGCTCAGCCCGCTGGTGTTGACATTGCTGACGCATACATGTGTCACGCGATCCAGCTCAAACTGTGTCATCAAGTTTGCAAATGACGCAGCAGAGTGGTTGGCCTTATGAAGAATGATGATGAGACAGAGTATAGAGAGGAAGAGTTGGGGTTGGTGGATTGGTGTGAGAAGAACAACCTAAAACTGAACATGGAGAAGACTAAGGACATCATTGTGGACTTCAGGAAGGTGCAGACAGACCATCCCCCTTTGCGAATACATGGCTCCTCTGTAGAGAGTGCACTAAGTTTCTGAGAGTTCACATCACTGATGACCTCAGCTGGTCAAGCTGGCAAGAAGGCACAGCAGTGGCTCCACTTCCCAAGAAGACTGAGGCAAGCGAGGCCTCCCGCCCCCCCCCCCCCTTCCTAACTGTGTTTTACAGGATGCACCATTGGGAACATCCTGACAAATTGCATCTCCGTCTGGTATGGGAGCAGTCGAGCATTGGAAACTACGATGCATAAAAACAAGAACGGTCAGGATGAGAAATACTTTCTTCCCCCAGGCCCTTAGTCTTCTGAACTCCTGGTTGCATTGTAGTCGATGTGTCACTGGTTAATCCATTCTATTTAATACTAATTCACTTTAGTTTATTATTTATGTGAGATTCATCTGTAGATTTTATCCTTACTTTCATGAGTTATCATGTGTTATGTGTTTTCTCTCTTGTTCAAAGAAATGTTTTGTTTCTATATACGTTATATACATGTATGTAGTTAAATGACAATAAACTTCATTTGACTTGACTTTAGGGTGATCAGATGGTAAATTAGAAGTAATGTATTTTGTATGAATTAAAACAAACCCATATGCTCTACATAGACCCATCCCTTCAATGGTACAGAGTTGTAAGAGTTGCAAATTAACCTGCAATTTAAGTGACCCTGGGCTACCTAACAGGTTGGTGAATACAGACATATTCACCGAAAGTGGAGTTCCAAACATACTTGAGGGGAGGGGAAAGAGAGGGGAAAGGTGGCTGTAATGCAGCAAGGGGCATTCTGGTATATTCCCCCTTCCTTTCTCGTCCAGATAAAGGGTCTCAGCCCAAAACATCAGCAGTTTATTAATTTCCCGAATTGCTGACTGTCCTGCTGAGTTCCTCCAGCATTTTATAATGTGTTGGCCTCTTTCTGCACTGTATGCTGTGACACCACCCCACCTCATATTTTCATAGCAATTTATAGAGTTATTTGTCTTTTAGATAATATTATTTTATTGCTGCATTATAGTTACTCATAGTTTTGATCATTTAATGTTAACAGGAAATAACAACATAAAGTTTTTAAAAATCCTGTATGTTCCGGTCAAGATTCTTTAAAATTGGGACTTGTTTTTAACATGAAGAGTAGTGATGCAGAACTGTGCATGACAGCTTCTGGAGAAAATGCATTTGGTCAGTTTTAAATGGTGAAGATGTTGAATGCTGTCACACTGCTTTATTTTAAGTCTGGTTTATTAGAGTTGAAAGCCTTAGTTCAACCTCTTGCTGAGAGGCACAGTTACAGTAAGAAAATTTAGGGAAGTTTGCACTGGCGCCAACAATTCCAGTAACAGTTTGATGGGTTGTTATGTCCTATGTGTTCCCAGAAAGGCTGTTTCTCTCCAGTTTAGACATGGGCTTAGTGTGAGAAAAGCCCAGCTCAAGAAGGAAAGAATACATTCTGAGAAGGTGGCTGTACTTAGAAAGTGCCTTTCAGGAGAGCTGGTCTCCTATTTATAATCTTGGGTAAACACTTTTCCTAAATATGTAGTTCTCTCTTTACCTTGCATCTCTTTCTGCTAGGATTTAAAGGGGGGGGGGACATTGTTTCAACACTAGCTTAATTTAATGCAGAGAACTATATTCATGAACAGCCAATCTGAAAATGGAAGCCTTTGTATTTCCTCCTTCCCTATAGTTCCTTGAATCTTGTCTCAGCAGGTAAGGGAAAAAGTGCAGTTTATAGTGTTACAGGTACTGTAGATCTATACAGTACTGGTGCTCTTCAGGTGCTTATCCAGGTACTGCTTAAATGTGATAAGGGTTTCTGACTTCATCATCCATCTAGTACCAAGTAAGTTTTGGGTGAAATCTTCTCCTGAATTTTCCTCTAATCTTTCTGAGTAACAGTCTGCACTCACGCTTTGTATCACCTATCTCCATATGGGCTTTTATCATTTCTCCTCTGCGGTTCTGCTTTGAAAACTCAACCTTGTTGGTCCTCTTGAAGAAAACTAATACAGATAAGTCCCCAGGATATGATGGGATCCATCCAAGGTTAATGAGAGAGGCCAAGAGATGAGATTCCTGTGGCCTTGACAGAAACCTTTGTTCCCTCTTCAGTAACAGGTGAGGTCTGGAGGACTGGACGATAGCCAGTGTTGTTCCTCTGTATAAGAAGGAGTACAGACACATCAGGAAAAGCAAAGAATTGATTATTGACTACAGGAGGAGGAAACCAGAGGTCCATGAGCGAGTCATCAGGGGATCAGAGGAGGATAGGGTCAGTAATTTAAATTCCTCAGTATTATTATTTCAGAGGATCTAGCCTGGGATTAACACATAAGTTCCAATACAAAGAAAACACAGCAATGCCTCTACTTTCTTAGAAGTTGTCTCCTAAAACTTTGACGAACTTCTACAGATGCACCATGTAGAGTATTCTGTCTAGTTGCATCATGGTCCGGTATGGAGACACCAAAGCCCTTGAACGGAAAAGCCTACAAAAAGTAATAGAAACAGCCCAGTCCATCACAGGGAAAACTTACCCCACCATCCAGGCCATGCTGTCTTCTCACTGCTGCCATCAGGAAGGAGGTACAGGGGCCTTGGGTCCAACAGCAGCAGGTTCAGGAACAGTTATTATCCCTCAACCATCAGGCTCCTGAACCTATGGACTTTCTTTCAAGGATTCTAAATTGATGTTCTCAATGTTATTAATTTATTGTTATTTTTTTTTGGTGTTTGCACATTTGACATCTTTTGCACATTGGTTGCTTGTCTGTCTTTGTGTGTAATTTCTTCATTGATTCTATTGTGTTTCTGTGTATTTACTGTGCAGGTCGAGAAGAAATGAATCTCAGGGTAGTATATGGTGACATATATATACAATTTGATAATAAATTTACTTCAAACTTTGAAAATATAGAATAGTGAGCCTCACATTATTGGTGCACACAGTAGGCTGATGGGAAAGAGTAAACAGTTGACGTTTTGGGCCAATGCTGCCTGGTCTGCTAAGTTCCTATAGCGTTTTGTGTGTGTTGCAGAGGGTAATGGTGGAGAGGTGCATCTCTGACTGGTGGTCTGTGACCAGTGGTGTTCCACAAGGATCACTGTTTGCAGCCCTGTTGTTTGTGATACATAGAAATTGTCTGGATGAAAATATAGTTCAGCTGATAAGTAAGTTTGTAGATGACACAAAAATTGGTAGAGTTGTGGATAATAAGAGAAGTTGTCAAGGGACTCATCTGGAAGCATGGGCAGAGATAGATATGGCATGTGGAGTTTAGTTAGATTAGATTATTAGATTAGATTATGGGGACACACAGTCCTCTTTTATTGTCATTTAGTAATGCATGCATTAAGAAATGATACAATATTCCTGTGGTGTGATATAAGAAAAACATAGGACAGACCAAGACTGAAAAACTAACAAAAACCACATAATTATAACATATAGTTATGACAGTGTAACAATACCATAACTTGATGAAGAACAGGCCATGGCACAATAAAAAAGTTCGAAGTCTCTTGAATGTTCCACATCTCACGCAGACGGGAGAAGGAAGAAAACTCTGCCTGCCATTCTGGACCACAGTTCGACTCTGAGTCGTCCGAAAACTTCGAGCCTCCGATCAGCCCGCCGACACCAAGTACTGAGCACCATCTCTATCGGAACGATTTGACCTCAGCTTCGGTGGCCAGCAGCAGGCAAAGCTGGGGATATTGGGACCTTTCCTCCGGAAGATTCTCAATCGCCCAGTAACAGTGGCAGCGAACCTGCGTTCCAGAAATTTCTCCAGATGTTCCTTTGTGCTTTCACGTCTGTCTCCATGAAATCAGAATTGTCCACGATCCCTATTTAACAGAAACAATATCATTTCCACTGGAGAGTTGTGCACGCGTGTCGCGCTGCCATCTCCTCCTCCCACCTGACAAGTGTTGCACTTTGGGAGGTGAAATGTAAGTGGAAAGTATACAGTCAATGGCAGAACCCTTAGGAGCATTGATGTACAAAGGAATCTTGGGGTGCAAGTCAATTACTCCCTGAAAGTAGCAATACACGTAGATAGAGTTGTAAAGAAAGCACAAAGCATACTCGCCTTTATTGGTCAGCAGGTTGAGTATAAATGTAAGGAAACGAGATTGCAGTGTTATAAAAGTTTGGTTAGGCCACATAATGAGCATTGTCTGTAATTCTAGTTGTCCCATTAAAGGAAAGGTATGGAGACTCTGGAAAGGTTGGACAAACTTGGGTTGTTTTCACTGGAGTGTCAGTGGCTGAGAGATGACCTGATAAAAGCATATAAGCAGAAGTATGAGATTCATAAATATTTTTGATAATCAGTCTTTTTCCTCCAGGGTAGAAAGGTTAAATAGTAGAGGTCATTGATATTACATGAGAGGGGGAAAGATTAAAGGAGACTGCTGTGAGAAGTTTTGTTTTTAAACAGATAGTGGTAGTTGTTCGTCCTGGAAGCATGGTGATATTTGTGGGCTGCCCCAAGCAGAATCCTCTGAGTGTGTTGTCGTAAGCAATGCATTTCACTCTATGTTTCAATGTACATGTAACAAATAAAGCTTATCTTTCATCTTCAGGTGCATAATGTTCAAGAGACATTTAGACAGACATATGTATAGTTGAGGAATATATATAAGTATATAGACCACCTGCAGGTAGACGTACAGTTTATATTGGTATCATGGCTGGCACAGACTGAAGGGCCAGTTCCAATGCTGTTCAATGTTCCAAGGACAAGTCCCTAATGTGAAACATCAAATTCCACAGATGCTGTGTGTTTGAAAAACTTACTGTAACCTTGCTGAGTACATTTGTTGAAATCAGGAGCTGTTCTGGATAAATATTCTCTTTACAGATTCTAAATATAGTTCAGCAGAAAGATAATGGTGATTATTGCACAGTAGGGATACTACAGAGATTCTGCTTTACTGAATAATTCTCCATTATGAGGATGTGACTAAACAGATTGATGAAAGGAGAGCAGTAGATGTAGTGTATATGGATTTCAGCAAGGCATTTGATAAGGTTCCCCATGCAAGGCTTATTGAGAAAGTAAGGAGGCATGGGATCCAAGGGAACATTGCTTTGTGGATCCAGAACTGGCTTGCCCACAGAAGGCAGAGAATGGTTGTAGACGGGTCATATTCTGCATGGAGGTCGGTGACCAGTGGTGTGCTTCAGGGATCTATTCTGGGACCCTTACGCTTCGTGATTTTTATAAATGACCTAGATGAGGAAGTGGAGGGGTGGGTTACTAAGTTTGCTGATGACACAAAGGTTGGGGGTGTTATGGATAGTGTGGAGGGCTGTCAGAGATTACAGTGGGACATTGATAGGATGCAAAACTGGGCTGAGAAGTGGCAGATGGAGTTCAACCCAGATAAGTGTGAAGCGGTTCATTTTGGTAGGTCAAATATGTTGGCAGAGTATAGTATTAATGGTAAGACTCTTGGCAGTGTGGAGGATCAGAGGGATCTTGGGGTCCGAATCCGTAGGACACTCTAAGCAACTACACAGGTTGACTCTGTGATTAAGAAGGAATTCATCAATCGTGAAATTGAATTTAGGAGCTGAGAGGTAATGTTGCAGCCATATAGGACCCTGGTCAGACCCCACTTGGAGTACTGTGCTCAGTTCTGTTCACCTCACTACAGGAAGGATGTGGAAACTATAGAAAATGTTCAGAGGAGATTTACAAGAATGTTGCCTGGATTGGGGAGCATACCTTATGAAAACAGGTTGAGTGAACTTGGCCTTTTCTCCTTGGAGTGACGGAGGATGAGAAGTGACCTGATAGAGGTGTATAAGATGGTAAGAGGCATTGATAGTGTGGATAGTCAGAGGCTTTTTCCCAAGGCTGAAATGGCTGCCACAAGAGGGCACAGGTTTAAGGTGTTGGGGGGTAGGTACAGAGGAGATGTCAGGGGTAAGTTTTTTCTCAGAGAGTGGTGAGTGCATGGAATGGGCTGCCGGCAACGGTGGTGGAGGCGGATACGGTAGGGTCTTTTAAGAGACTTTTGGATAGGTACATGGAGCTTAGAAAAATAGAGGGATATGTGTAACCCTAGTAACTTCTAATGTAGGGACATGTTCGGCACAACTTTGTGGGCCGAAGGGCCTGTATTGTGCCGTAGGTTTTCTATGTTTCTATGAATAATAGAATAGATAGTTCTGATATTGAATTTGGGTTATTCCAGCTTGGAAAATCAGAGAACCAGTTGCCATGATATCCCTTGGGATATGCTAGAGGTTAGCAGGTGAGTATTTTCAGTCCTTCAATTAATTAAGTATTAAATGATGATTTTTCTTAATTAATTTTCCCATAATTATTAACTACTTCAACATTTATATCCCATTTAATTGTCCAAAGTTTCAAAGATGCTACTTTAACCCCTTACCATTTTCAATTAGGGTAAAAAAAACTTTTTAAAGTGCTAATGAGATTTCTTAGTCCATGAATACTACCTCACTATTTGTTCTCTTTTTGCACTAGTTATTCTTTTATATACTTTTTGTAACTTTTAGTTCCTTTTAATGTATTGCACTGTACTGTTGCTGCAAAATAACAAATTTCATGATATATTATTGGTGATAATAAACCTGATTCTGTTTTTTTTACAAATTTATTGCCAACAATTTGTCATTTTCTGTGAATGAAACATCTTAAATAACTTGGTTGTTTGGTTTGTAAGCTTGGGTATTACCATAGTGATTGCTGATCTATGGGCTGGATTAGTGTTTGTAGTTTATTAAGAGGAGGTCACTGATACTATTACAACAGTGTTTCTTGGAAGAAAGGGCCTGTCAAATATTTTAAGAGAAAACTGAAAAGTACATTTTTTTATAGTTTCTTTTGATGTTACATAGAATAGTGACTTCATGAGGTTGAATAAAGCTGAACTTATTCCAAGCTGATTCACTTGGCTGCTGTGGTGGAACACTGCATGACTTCCAGCGAGAATTATTGAGTATGAATCACAGACTCTATTGCCATCCATACACTCAACTGCCCTCTGAGAGTGAGTTCAGACACAGCTTGGGAGGGCCTTTGAAGCTTGCAGCTGGAAAGTCAGGAACTTTTAGTTAGGGCTGAAAGGGCAAACAAAAAAAATCAACATTTAAATGCTTCAGAACAGTGAAAGTTCCAGGAAGCAAGCCCTCTCATTGCTAGAGTAGATTTTCTGAAACTCTATATTAATGTATGCTGAATTATTGCAGGATGTTTCACATACAAGTGCAAAATTTGTCAATAAAGGCCTTGGTAACTTTTTTTTAAACCAGACCCATAATTTAATCCACTATATCTAGGAAGAGAACAACAGTAAGTATCAACGCTATTTAAATTGGGACATTAGCCATATGAAATTTATTTGAAAAACTAAGTTTCTGTATTTGAATTGTAGTTAGATATCTGACCTTACCATGGAAACTAAAAGTAAAAATGTTAGCCAGTATGGACTGAAGCTTTCAAGTGAGGCCTGTCGCAGATTTGGTTCCTCCCGCCTGTGAAACAAATCCCAAGCACTACTAATTCTCCTCTCAGAAACCAAGGGGCCAGAAGTCAAGAATTGCACCTTGCTTGACCACTAATGCACTGACCTGCTGCAGCTGTCCAGTGGGTGATCAGTTAGTGGAGAATCGCGATGACTCACTGAAATCTGAGCCACTTTGCAGCTCAAACTAGTTGTGGGCATCAAATTAGCACTCTGGTCAACTCTGAATCGGGAGGAAGGAAGTCAACTGGCTCTGCAAGGGAATAACTGGTGCTCAGTGCACTCTGGGGATCATTGCCACTGCATTGATTGGATATTTTTCTAAGCCATGTGGAGTGTTTCCACAAGGGTAAATGAAAGTGAAAAAGGATTCCTGCCCATCCTCCAGAAGTTCCTTGGCTAGATTTTATTTTATTTTTGTCTAACTACCAAAGACATAGATCTTCCCATTGATGAGTACAGTATAAAGCTAGCGTGTTGATCTTGGCAAGATTCCAAACTGCTCTCAAACAAAAGACAGATCAAAAGGTATTGTATGGCCAGCCTCCCACTGAGTCACCAGTCTCAGCTATTGTAGCAATGCCCCAATTCACCGTGTTGGCACTTGGATACTGAAGCAATTCAGGGCTTTGCAACTAGTCCACTTCTCTTCAACGCTGCTCAGTCACTATAATTCTCACACTGATCTCACTGAAAATGGCTGTACATCAAATCTGCCACAACTTTTCAGGGTGGTTGCAGTGATAGGGCTGCAGATGTTTGTTGTCAGGAAGATTCTGCATGACAAAAGAAGATTATTCAGAATGAGTAGGACCTTATAGAGGGTGTCTTGTATTGTTGTTTGATGGTTCCTTTGCCTTGGCCATCTATAGTTCTCTAGGTGTCTGCTAGTATTCATCCAGTGAAGGGATATAAAGTGTTGAACTTCATTAGCTGAAGGTAGCCAAAGATGACTTTGGAGCTGTTATTCAGTGGGGGTTTATTTTTGGCTCTGGATGGGTACAGGGTTCCTATATTGGGCAAACTTTCTTGACTCCATAGTAGAGGATAAGGGAATTTATAAACTTGTGTATGATCAGCCAGATCTCCTGAAACACTGATTGCCAGCTCCTTTCTAAGCACTTCCAGATGCAGCACATGTTGTTCTCTCTTACCTCTGCTGAGATACCCAACACAGGCCTCACTGCATTGCGCTGAAGGTCCATGATTGGTCTTTGTGCATATTGGTGACATTATCTCTGCATTGATTTCTGGACCACTGTCTAGAATTTTAAAAAATGAATTAAAGAAAATACCTTATGTTTTTAAAATTCTGAACTTTGGGAATTTCACAAAAACTCTAAATTAATCAAAAATTAAATTGTCCTTTTCTCTTGCATCACCTTCAAGAGTATATACCCAGTTTAATCTTTTTTTCTCAACCCTTTGTCTCTTTATTATGACCATTTCAATGTGACTTACCACTGTTGGTCTTTATTGACATGCTACATCTTGAGGACCAAGCCACAAGATAGCCAAGATGTAATGTTGAGGATTTATAAGGCACTGGTGAGGCCTCACTTGGAGTATGGTGAGAAGTTTTGGACCTTCTATCTAAGAAAGGAAGTGTGGAATTGGTCAGGGCTCAAAAACGGTTCACAAAAATGATTCTGGGATTGAAAGGCTTATCATATGATGAACATTTGATGGCTCTAGGCCTTTACTCACTGGAATTCAGAAGAATTGGGTGGGGGGGTGGAATTCTATTGAAACTTATTGAATATTGAAAAGTCTCACTCGGTTGGATGTGGAGAGGATGGTGGGGGAAGTTTAAGACCAGAGGACAAAGCCTCAGAATAGAGTGACTTCCATTTAGAGTGGAGATGAGGAATTTCTTTGGCCAGGAGTGGTGAACCTGTGAAATTCATTGCCACAGGCGGTTGTGGAGGCCAAGTTATTGTGTATATTTAAGGTAGATTCTTCATCAGTCAGGACATGAAGGAATATGGGGAGAAGGTAGGAGATTTGGGTTGAGAGAGAAAATGAATCAGCCATGATGAAATGGTGTGGCAGACTCGATGGGCCAAATGGCCTAATTCTGCTCCTATATCTTGTGGCCGTATGGTCTTATTATAGTAGTTAAGTGTTGATTTTACAATCATGATTTAGCAGCAAACTTATCAAGGATAGCACCTGCAATTCCTTCCTGGTTTACGTTAATAGGCATAATAAGAAATACATGTAATTGCTTCCTTTTAGTTCTGCAAAGCACTCAATAATTGCTTTGTCTGTCCACTCCCATGTTGATCAATAGCAAGTCCAAAAACAGTGTGATAACTTGAGTGCATTGCAAAGACATGCACTTCAGTAAAAGAAAACTGAAATATTAACAATGAGTGTTATCTTTCACCTGGACATGAGGTAGCTGAAAATGTATTTATCCCCTTTCGCATCAAATGCATGCCCTTTTATAAAGCTGTAACATAACTTCATGACTCTTGACCTCAGTTCCTCAACTAATAAAAACAAGCATGATATATGTCATCTTTATCACCATATCAGTCTGTGTAGCCACTCTCAGAGAGCTATGAAATTAAACTTCAAAATCTCACTGCTCATTAACAGATCATCCCTCTATCTGAAGCCTGCTTCAGAGCCTCATCTCTGAAATGCTCAAGTTTCCCAGATAATCCTGAGTCAGATCCAGATCCTTGACCCAGTTTCTCAAAAGCTGCACTTGCATACACTTCCTACATATGTAGTCATTGGGCTACATATGTAGGAAGTTCCCTGATTTCTCACATCTTGTAGGAGGAGCATGCAACTGCCCAAATACCATCCTACCTACACTGAAACAAGTACTAGGGATCAACAGTAAAAATAAAACCTTACCTGTGCCTTCTCATTGAAGCCTTTTTTGATGGAAATCTATTCACACTCAAAACACCTGAGACACTTACTCAACTCCTTCACACCAAAGCCCCAGCCTGCAACTCGGAAACAGGTCTAATATCATTGACTTGTGTCAGGAAATTTGATGTCTCAAGGCAGCAGCACCTTGCAATACATAATAATAAAAAACTATGAATTACAATAAAATTATATATATATAATTAAATAAATAGTGCAAAAAGAGAGGAAGGAAAATGGTGAAGTAGTGTTCATCGATTAATCGTCAATTCAGAAATCTGATTACGGAGCGGAAGAAGCTGTTTCTGAAACTTAGAGTGTGTGTCTTCAGACTCCTATACCTCACATTCTTTTCAAAGGTTTCAAAGGTACATTTAATGTCAGAAATGTGTACAATATACATCCTGAAACACTTTTTCTTTGCAACCATCCACGAAAACAGAGGAGTGCCCCAAAGAATGAATGACAGTCAAATGTTAGGACCCAAAGCACCCCCCCCCCAGCTCCCCGCTCCCACGCGCAAGCAGCAGCAAAGCAATGATTCCCTCTCCCACCAGCAAAGAAAAGTATCAGCATGGCCAACTGAGCACTCAAGCGTGCAGCAAAGACGCAGACTTGCAGTCCCCCAAAGACTACTCGTTCACCCAGTGTTCAACGTACCACAGGCTCGCTGTCTCCCTAATAAGGGAGAAAGGGGCGTTTCTGTTTCACAGCAAGAGGGGAGACATAACAAACAACTCACTGATTTCTGATGTTAAAACTCCATTGCATTGCTTTTTCTGAGCTCTGTGCCCAAACGACTCGGGTCTCTGGGCACATAGCCAGCTCGCTGCTTTCGATCTTCCATCTCCCATGACACACAATATTCCTGCAGAGACACCGACCTTCAGTCTATCCCCAGAGACACAAGATCTCAGAACTCCAAAGGCGAGCTAATCTCTTGGGCCGCATCCTTGGCATATCAAATAATAGCCAGTCATGAAACCCGGAGTGCGGGTCGCATTCCCGCAAAGAACCGAAGTCAGCGTCTAACCCCCAGGTCAGGGTCTTCAAAAGAACTCTGAAAGGGAAAAATAGAGATATTAAAGATGGAAATAGAGCTATTTCCGAAGATGCATACAATGGAGTCGCTGTTAGGTGCCATTTTAGAAGAGGTTATGTTCTGGGTGATGGGGCTCCTTAATGATGGATGCTGCATTTTCGAGGCATCATCTTTCAAAGATGCTGGGCAGGCTAATGCTCATGCAGCTGGCTGAGTTTACAATTTTCTGCAGCTTTCCCTGAACCTGTACAGTGGCACCCCATACCAGACTGTGATGCAACCAGTTAAATGCTCTCCATCTGTAGAAATTTGCGAGTGTCTTTGGTGACATACCAAATCTCTTCAAACTCCTAATGAAATACATTCACTGTCATGCCTTCTTTGTAATTGCATCAATATGTTAGGTCTTCAAAGATGTTGATGTTCTGGAACTTGAGTCTGTTTATGCATTCCACTGCTGATCTGTCAAGGAAGACTGGTACGTGTTCTTCTCGACTTCTCCTTCCTCGTCCACAATCAATTCATTGGTTTTACTGTCATTGAGTGCAAGGTTATTGTTCAAGATCACTCAACTAGCTGATCTATCTTGCTTCTCTACGTCTCCTCTTCACTACCTGAAATTTTGCCAACAATAGTTGTGTCACTGGCAAATCTATAGATGGTATTTGAGCTGTGCCTAGCCACACAGCTGCAGATGTAGAGAGTAGAGTGTTGGCTAAGCACCCATCCTTGAGGTCTTCCAGTGTCGATTGACAGCAAGGAGGAGAGGCTGTTCCCGATCCGTACAGATCATGGTCTCCCAGTGAGGTAGTCAAGGATCCAGTCGCAGAAGGAGGTATGGAAGCCCAGGATTTTGAGCTTGTTGATTAGAAATGAGGGTATGTTTGTGTAGAATACTGAGCTGTAATGAATACATAGTAACCTAATAGAGGTCTTGGTGAGCCAAGGCTGAGTGGAGTGCCAGAGATTGCATCTGCTGTAGACCTATTGTAGCAATAGGCAACTTGCAGTGGATCCAGGTCTTTGTTTCTTTCAGCTTCTTTCCAACTGTGATAAGACTGCTGAACGAACTCTGACCCGGATCTGGGCCGTACCCTCCAAATATCCGGACCTGCTTCTCAGTTTTTTTTGCACTACCTTACTTTCCATTTTTCTATTTTCTATTTATGATTTATAATTTAAATTTTTAGTATTTACTAATTTTTACTCTTTTTAATGTTTTTAATATTTAATATTTGTAATCCAGGGAGCAGAAGGTGCAGAATCAAATATCGCTGTGATGATTGTATGTTCTAGTATCAATTGTTTGGTGACTATAAAGTATAAAGTTTACGTAGTTGATTATAACTATGACCAACCTCTCAATGACTTTGTCACTGTAGATGTGAATACAATTGGGCAATAATCTTTGAGGCAGCTCACCCTGCTCTTCTTGGACACTGAAATGATTGTCACCCTTTTGAAGCATGTAGGAATGTCTGACTAATGCAGTGAGAGATTGAAGATGTCCTTGAACACTCCAAAAGTTGGTCGGCACAGCCCTACCAGGTACATCATCAGTCCTGACATCCCACATTTCCTTTCCTTATTGCTTGTACATAGCGATGGAGACGCAACAAAGTTTTTTTTACTCCCTCATGTTGTGAGATGGATGCAAGAAATAAAAATTCTAATTCTCTTGAAAGATGTTCTGACGTCAGCCTCTGAGACAAAGACCACAGGGGCAACAGATGCAGGCAGGGATTGGCATAGATGCAGTTTTATTCTCTCTTTCAAATAATGCATAAAAGGTGAGCTCATCTGGGAGTGAAGCATCACAATCGTTAGGTTTCACTTTGTAGGAAATAATGACCTGAAAACCCTGCCAGAGCTGATGTGCATCTGATTTAGTCTCTAACCTCAATTGGAGTTGTTTCTTCACTCTTTAAATAGCCTTCCAAAGGTCATACCTGGACTTCTTGTATAGTTCTGGATCACCAATCTTGATTGCCACAGATTTAATCCTCAGCAGACTATGATTCTCCTGGTTCATCCATGACTTTTGGTTTGGGTATATCTGGTATGATCTCAAAGGCACGCACCTCATTTCACACAGGTCTTGATGAAGTCTGTGACAACTGTTGCCTGTTCATTGAGATTTGAAGATGAATCCCTAATTATTTTCTAGTCCACTGATTAAACAGGACCTACAAATGCTCTTCTGCCTCCATTGGCCATACTTTCTTGGTCCTCACCACTGATGCTGTAGTCTTTAGTCTCTGCCTACATGCTGCGAGTAAAAGTACAGCTAGGTAATTCGACTATATAAAGAGCGGGTGTGGGATGGCACGGTAAGCATTCTTGATGGGGTATAATACTGGTCAAGTGTGTTGGCTCCACTGGTTCCACAGGTGATACGTCTGTGGTCGTTGTTCAGAAACTTCTTCTCAAGTTGGCCTGGTTGAAATACCCTGCAATGATTGTGAAGGCATTAGGATGGGCTGTTTTGTGCCCGCTGCTTATGATACTCAGCACCTCTGGTGCCTGCCTGGCATTGTCCTAGGGTGGAATGTACACTGCTACCAGGATAATGGCAGAAAACTCCTTCGGCAGATAAAAAGGGTAACATTTGGCCACTAGTTATTCCAGGTTAGGTTAGCAGGACTGAGACAGAGCCACAATGTCGGTACACCATGATGAGTTAATCATAAAGCATACTCCACCTCCTCTACCTTTGAAAGACAGACCTGACCTGTCTTTGCGGAGAATGGTAAAGCCATAGGACTGCAGCGCTGTGACTGAACTTGCAGGGGATGGCCATGTTTCCATGAAGCAAAGTACACAGCAGTTCCAGATGTCCCTCTGGTACATTGCTCTTGCTCTGAGGTCTTCAATTTTATTTTCTGAAGACTGTACATTAACCAGCAGAATAGTTGGGCATGGGCTTTGGTGTTTTGATTGTATTTGTAGACTAGTGTGCCATCCACCATTCCATTATCTTAAAGGGGATCTGTACTTGTGACCCAAGTCTGCCATCTGAGGTTCGGTCAACTTGAGTATCGATAGATTTTTTTAAAACATCTTAAAATGATGCTGCTTACTGAAGTACCCATTGCTGTGACTGGATTTCAACTGCAATAGTCCTAAATGGGAATACTTGATGACTCGCATTGGAGCTGCACACAAAATGTCACCACTTATCAGCACCATTTTACCGGAAGTATTCTCACACTGGCCTACATTTACACTGATAGCTCTAAAATAGCTACCACTTCATTTTCTAGAGATATTTAATGGCGGTTGGCAGACCAATGCAAAGTGCATTACTGCCATCTACTGAGCATCACCCAAGCACACCAACTACTTCTCTTACAGAAAGGCTTCCACCACTGTCCCTTTCACCTTTGTGTCACTACACCCCCACATAGTACTATGAACATTAAAATCCCCCGAAACATTGGCTAGCAAACTTCTGGCATTCCATTATAAGATTTAAAAAGGGAGAAAAAAAAGAGGAACAAACATTAACAACCCTCTTTGAAGTCTGACTTATTTACTCCTCCTTGTACAGCATCATTAATAATTTCTAGAATTAAATCTTTCATCACTAGATTTTTTCTGCAACCTTTAATATAATTTTAATTGTTTCTGTCCTACTTTCAGTTTGTGGTGTACAATTTACCACATTTGCCATGAAAGTAACATTTTAGTTTATTAACAATTAAAGAATCCTTTGTTAAAAAAATCATGCACTTTGTGCTGTTTATCTGTGCTTTGGATATTAATAGGTCCTATTTACACAGTCTTCTGTACTTTCTGAAGAGCTTCTGCATATGATATGCCCATTTCCACCTGCACACACTGCACCTCCACAGCTTTCTTATACACAGGACACCCTGCAGAAGCCTAATACCTTCTTCACAATCATCATAATCATGTTCTCCAGCACTTCTACAATATGCTCTTTACCCCTACACACAGCTGGTACGTGATCAAATTTCTGGCACTCAAAACATCTCCGAGGGGGCAGCACACAGGCTCGAATTATGTAACTCATAATCTAAATTAATCCTATCTGGCAACATTTCTCAATCAAATTCAATCAACACCAATAAGCTATCTGTTCTTGCTCCACCACAAAACTCTTAAATACTTAAGATCTGTAAGTGACTAAATTATTTTTAATTTATTTCATGAATATATCCAGAGGCACTCCTGTGATTACTCCTGAAAGCCACTATCATTCAATCCAATTCCTTTACGTTGCTTTCCTTCCTCCCACAGCTTTTAACCCTAAAGATTTTTCAAATTACTTACTATCTTCACAAAATACTAAGAGTGCCCCGTCTCTTAAAGGTTTTGTGCCCACAATATACAACACTTTTTTCAAATCCTTTGCTCTAATCAGATTGAAATCAGAAATAGGCGCACATTCAAAAACTCAGAAATACCTTAAACTCTTCCTTCATTTTAAATCCAGTCTACTGCCTTTATCATTGGACAAGAAGCCACTACGATCCTCAATTCACAGAAACCTGCCATTCACCTTCCTCCATACAACTCCTAGCACTAAATACCATCACTTGTTCACTACCTCTGTCTTCTTTGTCACTTCCTGACATTTCTACCTGAGAGCAACCCCCAACAGCAGACTCAATCAACAATTCCGCCTTACTCCCTCTCAGAATAATGTAAAGTCAACTCCAAAATAACTACTTCAGCTTGACACTAATATTTATTTGCCTGCTCTCAATTTGGTAATTAGCTAATCAGCTGCTAACTAACAAATTACAGATGTGCCACTTTAAGGCTTATGTTAAGTGAAACTCACACAAAAATCATGAGTCTACCTCCTTTTAAATTTTCACTTCAAGTCGTGTTCAGGAAAAAATGGAGTGGAAAATAACACATTTTACGTCTTTCAACTAAATTGAGGGAGTCATTTTGAAATTGTGGAAGATGGGTTTGTGACTTTGTGTTGCTTCCTAATTCCCTGAGATATGGGAAATGTAATGCAGTTTTCTTGATTAGCAAAGGAGACATTGGTTGAATTTCTATCCAACTTTTGGATGGTCCCCAGCAACCAGCTGAAAATCGCAAAACCTCATAAAGCAAAAATGAGTATTACACAGAAAATAAGATGAAGAGGATAGATTTGTTTCTGACACAAGTGAAAGCCTGGTCTTAATTTCAAACCACATAGCATCTTTCATGAACTAGTTCTAATGGTTCGTTGTATGACAGTTTGGAAAGTGAAGACCAAATCATTCAGCCTCACCGATTGATGAGGAACAGGTAGCAGAGTGACTAAGATAGAACAAAGATAAAACTATCAAAACACCCGAAAATGAAGAGAAGCAAATATTGATGGAATGCTTGCCATAATAACAGTTTCAAGTGCTAATGAAATTGTGAATGAATTGGAACGGTGCATTTAGAAATAAATACCCCTGTAAATTAACGTAAATCTTTTTGTTACATGCAGAATTATAATAAGAGGATTTGCAAATCCAATTTGACGAAGAGAGTGGAATGTGGATTAAGAATGAAAAATGAAATGAGTTAATGATTTTATTGTGAAAACACATTGAAATGCAGCTGATGTGAAGAGTAATATTCTATAATTCCTTTGTGGCTGACCTCATAGTCTGATGGATGATTATAACTATAAAATATGGCTTTTAAGTTCTTTTAAGCATTTTCTGGAAAATAGATGAGAATAGATTGAGGGACTCTCTGCAGCCTCTCGCGACGCTGTGCATTGGAACATCCATAAAAGACAGTGATGCTTTCACAAAACATTTGTAGAAATTTGCAAGCGTATTTCATGATGTATCCAAATCTCCTCAAACTCCTAACAGCATAATGCATCCTTCATGCTTGCATCATTGTTCTGAGACCCGGGGCCGAATATCTGAGGTGTTGATACCTGGGAATGTAATGCTGTTCTTTCTTTCCACCACTGACCCCTCAATGAGGACTGATGTGCGTTCTTCCAACTTCTCCCTTCTGAAGTCCACAATCAGTTCCTTGGTCTTGCTGCCACTGAGTGCAACATTGTTGTTGTGACACGACTCAACTAGCCGATCTATCTCGTCAGCACCTGAGATTCTACCCACAACAGTGATATCATTAAGATGTTTATAGATGGTGACTGAACTGTGGTTCGTCACACATTTATGAATATAGAGAAGTAGAGCAGTGGACCGAGCACGTATCCTTGAGGTGCGCCAACTTTGATTGTCTCTGATAAGGATATGTTGTTACTGATCCATAACGATTGTGGTCTCGCGATAAGGAAATTGAGGATCCAGTTACAGAGGGTAGTAGAGAGGTCTAGGTTTTGTAGTGTGTTGATTAATTCCGAGGGGATGATGGTGCTGAACACTGAGCTGTAACTGATAAAACAACAGCCTGGTGTATGTTTTACTGTTGTCTAGGAGCTTCAAAGCAGAGCGAAGAGCCGGTGAGAATGCATTTGCTGTTTACCTGTTGTGGCAGTAGGGAAATTGCAGCAGGTCTAGGTCTGTGTTCAGGCAGGCATTAATTCTAGCCATAGCCAACCTCAAGAAGCACTACATTACTGTACATGTGAGTATTACTGGTCAATTTTCATTGAGGCAGCTCACCCTACACTTCTTGGGCACCAATACAATGGCTGCCCTTTCGAAGCAAGTGGGAACCACTGACCACAGCAGTGCAAGGCTGAAGATATCCTTCAAAACTCCAGCCAGTTGGTCAGCAAAGGTTTTCAGTTCCTGGTTAGGTATACCAACAAGACCTGATGCCTTGAGGGTTTTGGTTACAAAGTCTGTTTTATGTAATATTAGCAGTGCTTTTTATCATTGGAGCAAGGGCAAAGGATCAATTAGCTTTATGTTCTGCGTAGCAAACAGAGCAATAAGAAAGCAGCACCAATACACCATTGTACGGTGACTGAATATTGAGTTAACTTCAGATTAAGGTTTATTTATCATATGTACATCAAAACATGCAGTGAAATTCATCATTTTCATGAAAAACCAGCAACCCTAAGGATGTGCTGGAGGTAGACTGCAAGTGTCGCCTCACATTCTGGCGCCAACATAGTATGTCCACAATGTTCCACAGGACAACACAAGCATCATCAACAGCAACAACGAAACTAAACAAAACAACAGCAAAGCAAGCCCCTCTGCCATCCTTCCCGCCCACAAATCCCATGACAGGCAACCTCCAGGTATCCATTCCTTGTCCCTGGATTCTCAGACTCACAGAATTCTCCTCCAGCTTTGGAATTCAACACAGGACGCGGTTCATGGATTTGACCTCGATACTGGTGACCCAAGCCCTCCTGACTCATTCTGGCTTTAACCTTGGGTCTTTGACCTTTAGGCTTCAACTTTCTGCTTTGCCCATTGGACTTTGCCTGGTTTGATTTTCGGGCCTCTTCTTGAATATGGGCTGGCCACTCCTGCCCAGATTCATCATTTACTGCCCCTGACCTCTAACTTTATCTCATTCCTGTCCCTAAACCCCAACTGGACCCTTAAGCACCCCCCACACCCATGTCCCCAAAACTGCCCTCTCTGTCAAATAGGCCTGGTTTTGCTGAGTAGGACCAACCACCTCTCCTCTCCAACTCAAAAATTGTCCCACATCTGCCTAGTTTGGGCCAGAAAGGCCCTGGGTTTCCTAGAGCCAGTTGGTTGGTTTGAGAGCCTTGTATTATACTGTAAATCTGGGCAAGAAGCATCAAGAATCCACGTGCAGAAGAACTGCTAGAAAGACCTTAAGCAGATGGCTATTTAGAAACGTACACAATTCGCTTCAAAAAAATAAACAGTTCAAGCATCTTAAAACATTTTTGATGTATAAAATTAGTTAATGCTTTTGACTAATTAAAACCTCTCCAATAAACATGAATAATTTTAAGCAAAATGTTGCTCGTCTCATTCTGCCCTTCTCTCTCCTCACAGCTGCAAGTGCTCCATTGAAAGGAGTGCCTTGTGGATCCTGTGCCAGCTCTGTCCTGGCACAGGATCTGTGAGCAGATTCTCCAATGTAAACACTGGGGGATTTCAACACATTTATACTCCTGCCACTGGACTCCATGCTGACTCCAGCAGCGAGGAATACTGACAGCTGGAATCTGTCAGCAAGTTCTCACCCGAACTCGCTGGTATTTACATGTCCCCTTGAGTTTCTCTGTGAATGTTTCTATACTCTTTCATTTTTACTTGGAAACAGAGAACACACATGTAGTGGTACAGCTACCTGTGGTTGCTTCATAGTATTTATAGTACCCCTAATGAATTGTCTTCAATCAGTACATTCATCCCAACAATAATGTGTGTTATGGCTGCATTAATCACATTTCACTTTTATATTTAAGACACCCTGATTTATTTCCGTGTCTCCTCTTTCAATGTAAGTGTTTGAGAAGGAAAGACTTGCATTTATAAAGCTGATTCACATTGGAAGGATATCTAAAAGCAATTTAAAGACTCTTTTGAAACATAGTTACTTCCTCCCCTGTAGAAAATGTTTAGACGATATGCATTTCACAACCCCCACATAAACAATTTGATAATCTTAGTGATATGATTTGAAGTCTCCGTAATGTTCAGGAAAACAAGGAAAAACTTGTTTCCTTTTCCTCAAAATAGTACATGAAGTATCCAAAATCCATTTAAGAGAACAAAGTTAAATTTGGGCTCGAGTTTACTGTCATATGCACTAGCTCATTTGTGCACAGGTGCAATGAAAATCTTGCAGCAGCATAGCATCATATAATCAACATTCTCAAAAAAAAACATAAACTGAGCATAAATTATAAGCAGTTTTTACAAGAAGGCACAATTGGAACAAAAAAAGTGCCAAGTCCATTTTAGTGCAAAGTGGTCAAAATGGAAATAGCGTTGCTAAACTGTAGTGATTACGGTTTCAAAGGTACACTTAATGTCAGAGAAATGTATACAATATACATTCTGAAATTCTTTTTTTACAGTTTTGTTGGTTGGTTCAAGAACCTAATAGTTGAAGGGAAGTAGCCGTTCTTGAACCTGCTGGTGTGGGACTTCGGACTTCTATACCTCCTGCCTGATGATGGCTACGAAAAGATGGCAATGGCCTGGATGGTGGGGATCTTTCTCGATAAATATTGTGTTTTTGAGGCAGCACCTCCTATAGATACCGTAGATGGTGAGGAGGAATGTACCTGTGGTTTATTAGGTGGAGTCTCCTACACTCTGAAGCTTCTATATATTTGAATTGCTATACCAGACCATGATACAACCAGTCAGGATACTTTCAACACTGTATCTGTGGAGGTTTGTTAGGGTGTTAGATGAAAGCCGTACCTACTTAACCTCCTAAGAAAGAGGCTAGTACACTTCTCTTCTGATTGCATCTATGTGCTGAACTCAGGACAGGTCATCTGATTGGTTAATGTTCAAGAATTTAAAGCTGCTGATTCTGTCACCTCTGCCTCCCATGTTGACTACTGCATCTTCATCCTCCTCTTTCTTCCTGAAGTCAATGATTAGCTCTTTAGTTTAGCTGATGCTGAGGAAGAGGTTGCTTTTCCTGCCCCACTCCACCCAGTGACCAATCTCACTCCATTAAGCTGTCATCGTCCCCTGTGATTTGTCCAACAACAAGCTGTTTTCTGCAGATTTGAAGATAGCACTGGAGCTGTGCTTAGCCACACTACCATTCATGTACGGGGAGTAGAGCAGGGAGCTAAACACACAGCACTTGTGTTGATGAGCAGTGAGGAAGAGATGTTACCGACCCTCGCTGACTGAAGTCTACCGAAGGAAATTGAGTATCCATTTGCAGTGGGAGATACAGAGGCCCGGAAGCTTCAAAATAAATTTGATGGGATAATTGTGTTGAACATTGAGCTGTCTTTGAATATCAACCTGACATATGAATACCTGTTGTTCAGATAACTCAGAGCAGAGGGAACAGCCAGGCAAATTGGAACAGATCCAGGTCACCTCTGAGGCTGGAGATGATTCATATCAGGACCAACCGCTCAAAGCACTTCATTATTGTTGATACAACCATCAGAATACCAAATGGTAGTCATTGAGCCAGCCCACCACACTCTTCTTGGGCACTGGTACAATAGATGCCTTTTTGAACTAGATGGAAGTGAGAACACAGAAGACCACAGGAGTGAGAAGTTGAACCTGACCATACATCATTCATCCAGTGTGCCTACGCAGATCCTTAGTACTCATTCAGGTATGCTGTCTGACCAGAATCCTTTTGTGGATTCACCCTCTTAAAAGATGCCCAGACATCAGCCTCAGAGACTGAAATTACATCTGGAGATGTGGGGAATTGTGTGGGTGTGTCATAGTTCTCCCTAACAAAACATGCATAGAATGTATTGAGCTCATCCTGGAGTGATGGATCATTGCTGCTTATGCTACCTGATCTTGTCATATAGAAGGTTATATTGCACATGCCCTGCCACAGCTGAGGAGGCCAACTTTACTTCTTACAGTGTTGCAACATTAGCTGTCTGCCTATTTGCCATCAACTGTCCTTTCCTCTGATTCAACTCCATCCTTTTTAGGCATGTGGCCAAGTGGTTAAGGCATTCTTCTAGTGATCTGAAGGTCGCTAGTTCGAGCCTCAGATGTGGCAGCGTGTTGTGTCCTTGAGCAAGGCACTTAACCACACATTGCTCTCGTGTCTGTGCAAGGAGTGGCGCCCCACACAGACTTCGAATCTGCGCCTTGTAAGGCATGAAAGTGCCCAACACAGGCCTCTCATGGTCTGAGTTGACGTTCCTTTTTAGGATTCAGTTGGTACATGTTTAGAACTTCGCTCCATCCAACAACTCTTCCTTGCTACCAAAGCCTGCAGAGTTAAGAAGTGCAGAGCCCCAGTGTATTGTCAGATGTTCAACTCTGCTTCCTTCCTCACTGGTGCTAAATTACCAAATTGGTGCTCTTTTATTCTGCTCTGTTCCCTACCTCCCCTATCACCCTGTACATCGCTGAAAACTAATCCTTTCTTAGTCACATTGTGATGACTTAGAGTCATGGAGCTAACAAGCTAAGCAGACCTTCTTATGCAGTTTTACAGCCTTGCTTTTTGGTCCCTGCAATCACTTTTACCGATAAGGTTCTCACCGACAGTTCCTGGGATTCTTTCATTTCCCTGTCTATCAATCTGTGCCTGGCCTTTGCTGCCTTTCTGATTCCTTCTCTGCAAGTGTAACTATCTTTATACTGAAAACAAAAAGGAACTACAAATGCTGGAGGTTTCAAATAAGAACAGAAAGTGCTGGAAATGCTCAGCTGGTCAGGTTGCATCTGTGGGAAGGGAAATATATTTCAGGTCGAAGACTCTCAGTGAAACTGAGGAGCAGGTCAATGGAGCAAGAAGTGTGTTGCCTCAGAGTAAAACCAGAGTGACCATGGGGATAAGCTATAAACAGAGTCATCTGGTTAATGTCTGAATGGAATTACTTAACGTGAACCACAAAGCAGACAAAAGGATGTAGCAGATGTGAAATGCGGAGCTTGCAGGCAAGCCCAATAGGTCCAGCTGGGCACGTACCCATTGCTTGCCACTTTTATTCCCTTTCTCATTCCCACTCTGATCTATCAGTCTGTGGCTTCATGTTGCTATCACAGTGAAACCCATTACAAGATTGAGGAACAGCATATCATTTTCTGTCTGGGCATGTTGCAGTCTTGTGTACTTGATATTTAGGTCTACAACTGCTGGTAACTTGTTTTCTGTCTGTATAAGCTACCCTTCTATAATACTGGCTCAGCTTGTTTGTTATTTTCTCACCCTTTTTACTTTTCTGAGTTTTCCATTGTGACCTACTGACCCTCTGTATTTCATAGCCTATGTTCTTTACCCCATGTTCCCATTCTCTAACTGTTGCCATTCACTCATTGAGCAAATAATCTTGTTTACATCTTATCCCCATGGTCACCTTGGTTTCACTGTATCAGAGACATCACCTTCCCCCGCCCTCCCCATTGTTTAACAAGGTCCTTTTATTTCTTCGCAAACACGAGGATATCTGCAGATGCTCACCGGCAACTTTTATGTGTGTTGCCTTTTATTTCTTTCCCAGTTTTGAAGAAGGGGCTTCATCCTGAAACATTACCTCTGTTTTTCTTCCGACAGATGTATTCCAAGTGGCAGAGTAGTTCCAGTTTTTATTTAAGACAATCCTCTTTGATTGGGATTTTGGTCCCTCTTTTAAAATCATCACTTTTATTACCTTTCTCAAAAGCTATAGATTTTGTAGTCCTCTCTTGAAAAGTATTTACATTTGCGTCTGATAATATTGAGCTTAAAAGCTCACAGGAGTATAATTTTTTTTTGACATATAACTCAACTGCATTTAGCAAATGTACTTATTAGGGTAGTTTTATTATTTCAGGAAAGGACTATAACCTCTTTAAAAAATGTATACTGACGTCCTGACGAAGGGTCCCAGCCTGAAACGTCGACTGTACCTCTTCCTAGAGATGCTGCTTGGCCTGCTGCGTTCACCAGCAACTTTGATGTGTGTTGAATGTATACTATATTTGTTTAATAATGATAATACTATTGATCCCAAGTGAGAAATTCTTTCGTTACAGCAGCAACATTTAAAAGCACATCTAGCAGTGTGCTAACTAATAATAAATACAAAATGATAAGAGTCTAAAATAGTAATAATATTACAATAGTGTACCAATGTGCAATAATAATGTACTAAATAATACAGCAGAGACTATTGTTCTATGATATGTTTTCACCTGTTGCACAGAGATGAACTGTTGTATATACTTATTGCATTTGGTAGGATAGATTTTCTGTAATGGTCCTTGTGACAGCAGAGCTGAATGAGTCTGTTTGAAAAGGTACTTCTCTGCTTATTCAGTAGGTCATTGAGAGGATGTTCCAGATTGCCCATAATGGATAACAGTTTGCTTAGTGACCTCCTGTCCACCACTAATTCAAAAGAGTCATCCATGTTGTAGCCAAGGACAGATCCAGGCTTTTTGATGAGTTTATTTAGTCTTTATGCATCACCAGTACCGATGCTGCTCCCCCAACATAAAGCCGCAAAGAAGCCTGGACTCTTTACAACAGACTGGTAAAAGATCTCCAACATCCTGCTGCACACATTGAAGGATCTCAGCTTCCTTAGAAAATAGAGTCTGCTCATCCCCTTCTTGTAAACAGCTTTGGTGTTTAGGAAGGTAAGAGCTCAGGGTCACAATGTTCAGGGCACTATGGCCTTATGATAAAATTTCCAAATTTCCACCAGATTTTGGTGTTGCTTACTTGGTGACTTTCAACCATACAGTGTCGCTGCACTTATAGCAAGATTGGATGAATGCATCCAAGTGTATCACTAAGTATCAGTGTTATGTTTTAAAGGAAAATTTGACAGAACTGAAGTACTTCAAACCAAGAATAACCGAATGAGAAATTACTAAAAATTTTAATATACACATATATATTCATTCAGACTGCTTCGGCTGCTCCTAACAAGAAATTGACCAGAATCTCATTTCCTGAGTGTTTCAGGGTTAGCTGCCTATCCATAAAGCAGTTAACAGATGGGATGTGTTTTCTCAAAAAGAGAAAATGTTAGGATGATGGAAGGTCTTGTTAGAGTAATGATGAAGAAACTATTACCACTAGCGAAGGACACAAGGTCCAACAGGCACAAAGATAGGATGATTTATCAATAGGTTTGCTTCAGTAGGAACTTCTTTACCCAAACAGTAGATGGAATGTGGTCATTCGAACACTAGTCAATTTAACAAATGATTTGACAACATGTAAGGTAGAAAAAAAAAGAAGAATACACTTGGTGGCCCTATAGTAGGTACACCTGTACACCTGCGTGTTAATACAGATATCAAATTAGTCAATCATGTGACAGCAATTCAATGTATAAAAGCATGCAGACATGGTCAAGAGATTCAGTTATTGATCAGACCAAACATCAGAATGAGGAAGAAATCTGATCTAAATGACTTTAACCAATGGAATGATTGTTGGTGCCAGTTGGGGTAGTATGAGTGTCATAGAAACTGAAGATCTCCTGGTGTTTACAGAGAATAGTACAAAAAAAGCATCAAAATATCCAGTGAGCAGCAGTTTGTGAGCAAAAAGGCCTTGTTAATGAGAGAGGACATAGGAGAATGGCCAGACTAGTCCAAGCTGACAAGTAACTCAAATAACCATGTGTTACAACAGTTGTATGCAGAAGAGCATCTTTGAATGTCAAATTTTGAAGTGAATGGGCTACAGCAGAAGGAGACCATGAACAAGATCAAGACCATGTACCTTCTGTACCTAACAAAGTGGACACTGAGTGTATATTGATAGGGACGATGTCACAAACGAAGGAGTCAAAAACTTTTGTCCCAAATGACACAATTAAAAGTACTGGTTTCAAAATTCCTGGCCCATGAAGTTAAAACCAGACACATCAGTGAGACCTGAACAAGATTAATGAATGGATTGAATTGCTAAAGCCATTCAGCAGAAAAATGGCAAGAAACTGAACCGATTGGTGCTTGCAGCTTATTCATAACATGCAACTTCTGGAGGCTGGATGCAGAGTGGTCATGCCCCTGGCTTCAATGTTTAAAACCAATGGAAATAATTTTAGCAAATAGTATAAGATGTTTAGGAATGTTTATTCACCCAGTATCATGAACCTGTAGAAATCTACCACAGAAGACTTTGGAGGCCAAGTAATTGAAGGAGTAAGAAGTAAATACGGTAAATAGTAAATGGATGTGGACACCATAGAAAGGGTGCAGAGGAGATTTATAAGGATGTTGCCTGGATTGGAGAGCATTCCTTATGAGAGTAGGTTGAGTAAACTCAGCCTTTTCTCCTTGGAGCAACAGAGGATGAGAGGTGACCTGATAGAGGTGTACAAGATAATGAGAGGCATTGATTGTGTGGATAGTCAGAGGCTTTTTCCCTGGGCTGAAATGGCTAGCACGAGAGGGCACGGTTTTAAGGTGCTTGGAAGTAGGTACAGAGAAGATGTCAGGGGTAAGTTTTTCATGCAGAGAGTGGTGAGTGTGTGGAATGGGCTGCCGGCAATGGTGGTGGAGGCGGATACAATAACGTCTTTTAAGAGACTCCTGGATTGGTACAGGGAGGTTCGAAAAATAGAGAGCAATGGGTAACCCTAGATAAATTCTAAGATAGGGACATGTTTGGCACTGCTTTGTGGGCCAAAGGGCCTGTATTGTGCTGTAGGTTTTCTATGTTTCTAATAGGGTACATGGAGCTTAGGAAAATAAAGGGCTATGCAGTGAAGTAATTCTAGGCAGTTTCTAGAGGAGGTTACATGGTCGGCACAACATTGTGGGCCGAAAGGCCTGTAATGCGTTGTAGATTTCTATGTTCTATTTCTAGATACAAAGGGCAGTAAAGGTAATGGTGCAGGCCTACTCCTCCTGCTACTGTCCTGTATCTCTATTTTTCTGAGAAAAGCAAATGTACAGGTTTCAAAATTCCTGGCCCATGAAGTTAAAACCGGACACATCAGTGAGATCTGAACAAGATTAATGAATGGGTTGAATTGCTAAAGCCATTCAGCAGAAAAATGGCAAGAAACTGAACTGAATGGTGCTTGCCGCTTATTCATAACATGCAGCATCTGTCCGTTGATCACAACCCCTGGCTCAGCTCCAGCCTGAATGGATCCCACCCCACCTGCCTAAACATGCTGCACCACAGTCTAGTGGGTTCGTTCATATGCCACTAAAATCCTTCGATCCTCCTCCCATGATTCCACCTTCTCTATATTTCCTACCTTCTAAGTCACTTCTCCCACATAGTCCCCACACTTTCTCTTCAATGCAACCTGAAGAGATCCCTCTGACAGTGCTGACACTTTTCTCCTGGCTCTGCTTGTGACCGCCACTGCCAACCTGAGTACAGACATCCCACCTCTCTCGGAAGTTCCAGGAGTCTCCCGCATATTAATAGTGGCTCTCTGATGCCCGCAAATTATATACAATGTCCTGGAAATCAATTTTTTTGAGAGCGAGAGAGAGGGAGAGAGAGAAAGAGAGAGCGAACACGAAAAAGACCACGAGAGCAAGAGAGAGCGTGAGAGAGAGCGAGCGCGAGAGAGACCGCGAGAGCGGCCACGAGAGAGAGAAAACGTGCAACATGGCAGAGTGTTCCAAAAAAAGGAAATATAAAATGTACGTCACCCCAGACTATACTAAAATGTACCCCTGCCTAATAGGGATCAGAAATAATGACAGTGTTGCTCGCTGCACTGTTTGCAACAGTGACTTTTCTGTTGCCCATGGTGGGTTAAGACTGTAAAAGACATGTTGAGGTAAGTTTAACGGGTGTCATTCATTCATTAGCATAGCTAACGTTATTTAAACTAGCTGGCTAGCTGCTAAGGAGCTACTCTATTGCAGACATCCCACCTCTCCCGGAAAATCCGGAAGTCTGCCGCCAATTGGTGGTTCTACCTCCCTGAAATGAGCTTTTGCAGGGTGGGATGTCTGTGAGTATAGCAGGCAGCAGTCCATAATGGATGCGTAGATCGAGGTTTAGTGTCTCTTCAAAGGGCAAAACCATAATAAAAATGCCATAAGACAATTTCCTGGCAGTGAATCCTCACCAATGACTATCCCAGATCATTTGGGCCTACTTTAAACTTACCTGTGTCAGAGACCACCACAATGAGAATTGCTCGAGGGTTGCGACACATTCACTTCCTTCTACTTACTGTACCACATGCACCATTATTATTCAACTTCCTCTTTGTTCTTTCCATTCCTGAGGATTTTAGCAGTCTATCCAGCTAAATGCTAATCCAGCCTGATATTTTGCCTAAATGGTGGATTAATCTAGGCCAAGAGTCTTGTGGGTTACAGGTACATCACCACCAAGGGCCATCCCAACCTTCTCTGATGCACACCCCCAAATATAATGTCACTAATGATTATTCAGCTGAGATCCTCCAACTTTGCATAAGCAAGATGTCTTCTTGCTTTATAAGTAAATAGGGACTGGGGAGCTCCAAATAATTTTATAGAAAATCAGATTTTTTTTTAACTCCAACAGCACTTTAAAGTAAACAAGTCAAAATTACCAGAATGGTTTAGCAGCTAAAAGATTCTTTCACCTCAACTCAATTTAAGCAAATCCATCTTATCTTATCAGTAAAGCATTTGATTTTGTATTTTCTGTCATATGTATCTAGCAGCCATTCTCACAATAATAATCACTTGGCTTGTTCTATTCACAGCTGCCTAACTTTATCAACACCACCCTTCCGCCGCACGAGCAGGTGACAGCTCAGGAGATAGACAACTATTTTCGCCAAGAGTTAATCTACAAGAGAAATGAAAGAATGGGCAAGAGGGTGACAGAGCTTCTGGAGGCAAACCCAGATAAAAGTTTTTTCTTTGCATTTGGAGCAGGTATGTAGAATGATCCCTTATCCCTCACGGGTCTTGACTCACTCAGCAAATAGTTGAAAATACTTTGTCATTCTGTCCATTCCCAGTTCTTAAAGATGTGCAGTCATAGGGTCATGTATTGGTGATGTTGATGTCTAATGCTCTATTCTTTAAACAAGCCCTCCCATATGGCTGTGTTCTACAGGTGAGTAAACAGCGATTGATGGTCACCCTTTCAATCAGATCCATTTTAATGAATCCATAATCCTTGTCTCCAAGAGTTTAATTTGAGAAAAGGTTTTCAAATCAACTACTTTCAGGTATTATTATTAGGCGTTATTATAATATAATTCTTCTGATAGGTATTGATTATTTAATCAATAAAGAGAAGGAAAGTTTTTCAGTTGAAGAACTCATACAAAAAACTTCTCTAAAAAAGATATTACTCTGTTATTGCTAATGTCAACCAAATTGAATTACTTCTTGAAGTCAATCTATTGAAATAAAATGAAATGAAAATGTAGGGAAAGAGGTGAAATGAAATTGCAATTATTTAATATTTGATTTTGATCAAATGGGCTACTCCCACTCACTAGCAAGTAGATTGTCTGTTTGAAGTGTAACATATTCATGAAAACATGTTGGTTTTCGTCAGGGTGAGTCCCAGAACATGCTCAATGTTATTATTGTGTTTGCAGTGAAACAGTTCCTCTCTACCTCAGCACAATTTACTCAGTATATTTGCCATGCATCTTTCCTTGGAGGATCTGCACTTGGCAGACTTACTATTTTGTGAATGGTGTAATCATTAATTCCCTGAGCAGCAATGATGATTTAAAGTTCGCTGCTGTGTTGAACACTATTGTTGCTATTAGTAACAGCTGATGATATTCCAAGCTGCTATTCTGACACAACTCCTCACCATTCTTCTCAGTGATCTCAGTCTGTTGGCTTTCTCTGAACAATATGAACACCTCTCCAACAGCAAGTCATTCATCCTCCCCAGAGTACCAAAAGTCAGTAGAAAGAGAAATCTTTGGAAAGGTGCAATTTTGAAGAAGGGAATGGGGAAACCAAGCAACCACAGTATATTCATCCTAACTAAGTGTTGGAACACAATTTTGTCATTGCTAGCACTCTGTTTCATCAGAGAAACAGCAATCCTCACAGAAACGCCCAAGAATAGGTGTTTTTGAGAGAGAAACTACAAGGATATTCACATTCACATCAGGAGCCAATATTTGCTGGACCTGCTACTACCTAGGTTGACTGCTTTATTGTGCTTTATGTCTTCCCCTAAACAATGTGCATTATCTAAGGAACTTTTATGCAATACTGAGATACTAAGAGGAAAGAAACAGTTTTTCAAAAGACCTCAAAATAAACTGCAAAATTTTATCTTCCCAGTCGTCCTGTGAATTCTTTCTAAGTTTTGCAGTATTTTTTCTAGTGGAAAAGTTGGCTGCTAATTTCAAAAAGCAAACGCATATATGTGATGAAATGTTCTGCCTTTGCAAATCACACAGGGAATTTCCTGTCAGGCAGCATTGAAAGGAAATGAAACTTGTCTTCTCATTAATATTAATTCAGTGGCTTTCAAAGGAAAGCTTGAGGTAGATTGGAAAAAGTAATTTCTGGCAACACATTAAATTAATCTGGTAGATATTTGTAAGCGTGGTATGCACATAGCATAACAGTTTTTAGTTAATTTAAAATCCTAAGCGGGGACAAAAAGCAAAATAAAGCATTCCCTATATCCTAACAAATAATAATTATGCTATGGGAGCTCTGCTTCTGCTTTAAGTTCCACAATATTATCTGGATGAAGTTATTGAAGGAACTCCTTCATGCCAATAGCAGGAGATGAATTGCAGCAAATTCTGAATAGGTGCTTTAACTATTGCATGTTCACACTCTGGCTGGTGTAAAGCCCCTTATGTGAAGTTAATGGGACTGATGCAAAGCAAGTTTTGAATGCTCAGCTATCGATAGGACAATAGTAACTGATGCCTCTGAAGGTGGACATTAACTTTCCACTGTGCAGGTATGGCTGAAAAAACATGCCCCAACACTCCTTGATGTAATGGGCAAAAGTGCCTGCATCAGACTTGAACATGTGGTGTTGTAATTTTATAGTACTGACATTGACTTGCATATATTCTAATCCATTTGCTGGCACCACACTGATATTAAACCTGAATGATAAATATGTTTATCCATGTTTCATTGAAATGCTGCATCACAATCAACAATCCATAAATTAAAAATAGTGCCAAAAAAACAATTATGGCTGAGGGACTCTGGATGTGCACAAACACAAATATTTATTAGGGATTTTCAGGGCTTTCAGATTGAGTTTTTACTGACTAGCACTGGGGCCAATGTTAGCATTTTCATTTTTTTTAATATCACAAACTGCGAGCAGCCAGGAAATTATGACCATTAGACATCTTTTCAAATAAATATTTGAATTATATTTTCATGCAGTCCTGTAACAGAGAACGTATGTTTCCCAACATTATGCTTCTGAGAAATAGAGACGGACTTTGATACTCTAACTTAACTCAAAAGGATATATTAAACTAAATGTGTTGACTCCCGTAAACACATCAATTACTATTTCATTGCGGCTTAGTGCCAGCTCGCAGTAGGGGTTTGATAAATGATAACATTGAAAGAGATGGAGAAGATTAATACCTAAAAGGCACGTGTTACTTAATAAAAAGAGAGGCTTTGAATTGTAGTTGCAGAGATTTAAGAGGGACAGGGAATTTTATGATGGTGTTGAAAGTTCATTTGACATTCCCTCAGATCTCAAATATCTTTTTGAAAAGGCAAGTTTAGTGCACATTTTTTTATAGGTCGTAATTCTAGAAGATTGGAGACATTTCTGTGAGACACCTGGTTCTTTCTATTTGGAGTGCACCATACTGGAGAAAATGGGAAACATACTATTTAATGGTGATACTGAAGGATAGTAGTGAGGTATAAAGCTATTTTGCTCTTCCTAGCATGCAAAATCAGTATCAGTGAATCAGGATGTTACTGACAATCGTAGGTAAATGGTGAACTGTGCCTTCAACTCGACAGCAAGAATTAAATTGCAACATAAACGATAGGATGCTAGTAGAAGAAACATTTTAAGTGTCATAATTTGGACAGTTTCAACTAGAGTTACAAACTGAATTTGAATGGAATGTTCTCGGTTTTGTGGTTTGTCTCATAATTTTTACAAAATGTAAGCCACAGACTAAAAGTCTGTTTTTTTAATAATTGATACATTGTCCACATGTCTTGTGATTTAAAAATGTTTAATGAAGTTTCAAATCTGAAAGCAAGGATCAGTTCCCAGCCTCTCTTGTAAGCATTAATGTTTCAGGGTATGCAGTTGGACATTTTAGCTCTAGGAGTTTGTGACAGCATACTGCATAAAGTTGAGGAAATATGTGATCAGGGAGACCAAAGGGAAGTAAAATAGAAGGGAACAGAGAAGGCACTGATTAGTAAAGAAATGTGGTTTGTATTTGTGAAAAAGTAACTTTTAAACTTGTTTGTATCACAAGGTGTGCTTGCTGCAACAACAAGAAATCTGTAGATACTCTCAAGGAGTACTGGGAAGATTTGTCTGTGTCCATCTTCAATATTGAACTTGTCAGCTAAAAGAACATCTCAATTTTGTAGCGCATCGTTTGTCATTTGATGAGATCTCTTATTTGGACTGAGCATTGACAAACTGAATGATGTGAAACTTGTCTATGCTAGATAGACAGTAGTGGTTTTCATGTGAAACTTCCTCAGAATTCAGCATCAGCAGTACTATGGGGCCCAAAATAAAGTCCTTTTATAGATGTCTTTTCAGTAAGATTTCTGATCTGTTTGGCACCATTTCAAAGTCACTCCTATACAGCCCTTATGTCTCTTTGGCTTCCCACCACAAAATTGGTTCTCAGTTGTCAATCTGCCATGAGAGATCATCTTTGGCGTTCATCAGGAATTTGTAACGAATGAGCTAATGGCTCCACTAAAAGGAACAGCAGCAATCTGGCAGCAAAATGCGGACGAGAAAGCATCACGTTTAATGTTATGAGTTGACAGTGGAAATGCTTCTGTTTCCTGATGTGTATGCACAACTGGTACAAAAGATAATGGGGGTTAAGAGAAAGGCATGGCAATAAGCACGAATGATGTTAATTTAATTTAATTATTCTTTAGATGAATTTAATTAAAACAACGAGGATAGCCCATAAATGACTTCATAGAGCTTATTTGTGATGGCTCCCTAAAGTACTACATTGTTTGTATATTGAAGAACCAACCAGCAAACAGGCTATTTTAGACAAGTATGTGTCAGGATTAATTAATGATTGCACAGTGAAGGATCCCCTAGCAAAAGTGATCATGGTGTGGCAGATGTTCAAACAGAATTTGAGGGTGTGTGAAATGTTGGAATGAAATTAGTGTCCTAAACCTAAATAAAGCCAGTGGTAATAGTATGAAGACAAGTTGCTGAAGGTGAGTGGACAAATAAGTTAACAGTCAATAAATCAGCATTGGCAGATAATTAAAGAAGTATTTCATAAATCTTGGCCAAGATATGTTCTAGTGAGAATAGAGGGTGCATACAAGAAGGATACATGATTAATTAAACATCTTAGAATTGTATTAATTTCAAGGAGAAGATTAATTGCATTAATTTGAAGGTAAAGATCAGGGGTAGGATTGGAAGACTTCTGGAAACTAGCAAAGGATGTCTGATAGAATTACTAAGAAAGAGAAGACAGAGTTTGAGAGTAAACAACCAAAAATATAAAACAGATGCTGAGAACTTCTATAGCTAAATGAGAAGAAAGAGAGTAGATAAAGTAAACATTGGTCCCTTAGAACATGAGATGATACTCTATATATTTAGTTTAGAACATTTTTCGCAATAGAGGATACTAAATATATCCAAATAATAATAGATCTTCACAGGCTGAAAAGGAATGAAAAACCTAAAAAAATCCCTGTCATTAGAAAAATAGTACTAAATAAATTAATGGGGCAGGGCAGAAGGACAGATCCCTTGGCTTGATATTATGTATCCAACGGCTTTATAGAAAGTGACTGCACAGAAGGTGGATGCATTGGTTGTAATATACTAAATTTTGTTGAATTCTGAGTAACTCCCAGAGGATTGAAAGCTGTAAACATATCACCACAATTCATGATAAGGAGGAGACAGAAAACAGGAAAAAGTAAAACAGTTAGCCTAGCATCTATTCTGGAGTCTGTTATTGAGAAGATAATAGCAAGACATTTAGAAAATCATGCTTGATTATCTTTTAATTTTATGAAAAGGACTTGAATGAGGGTATCTAGAATCAGGGGCATAACTTCAAAATAAGGTATTGATCATTTTCAGACAGATGATAAGGAATTTCTTCTCTCAGAATGTTGTTCTATTTGGAGCTCTCTGCCCCAGAGGTTTGTGAAAATAGAGACATTCTGCAAACTGTCCTGTTCCTGTTCCTGTTTTCTATGTTTCTAAAATCTCATGATGAGAAAGAGAAGAATTTTTAGAAAGGCTTGAAATGCCAAGGAAATCTAAATAGGTTTTGGAAATGTTGCTAGCATCAGATGAGAATTTCAATGTTTCTACCAACACTGAAGAGCTCCCCTCCTATGTTTTCCAAGTTTTTTCAGATACAATTCCACAAATGCCTACAAATTTTCATGCAATAGAGCTAGCAGGTCACAAAACGGTATCCTAAGTCAACCGAGTGCTGTCTTTAACTGACATTATGCGTGCTTGCTCTTTTTGAAAGAAAGGAATGTGAGTGACTTTTCCCCTCCCCTTCACGACCAGGAACACCAAAGCTGGTCACGGTATCTCAGTGTAAACTTGATAACTAGGGAGAGGGTAACACTGTTCAAGGATAAAGGGGGGAACGTTTGCTTGGATGTGGAGGATGTGAGTAAGGTTCTAAATGAGTATTTTACATCAATATTTACCAAGGAGAAGGGTGTGGAGGATAGTGTTGAAATAAGACATTTTGGGGTAAAGCAGGAAGAAGTGTTGGGTCTCTTGAAGATTATTAAGGTGGATAAGTCCCCAGGACTTGATGGAATATATGTGTGTGCGCCTGTAACTCCTGGTGGAGTCGTTGGGGCTTCGTCATGACAAGCTTTTTGGTATGCTCATCGTATGTCGTGTCTTGGGCATCTGAAACCTGGTGGAGCCCATCCCTCTCCAGGTTTATTTTTACGAGGTCGAGTTGTTAGCTCGACACTCAACCCAGGCACGGATGGGGAGTGTGCAAGGGAGCCGGCTGGATTCGAACTCGGGACCTCTCGCTCTGAAGTCCAGCGCTGATGCCACTATGCCACCACCCTAGGTTAATGAAAAAGGCAAGAGATGAGTTTGCTGGCCAATATCTTCATGTCGCCTCTAGGTTCAGGAGGACTGGTGAATAGCTAGTGTTCCACTATTCGGAAAGGAACCTGGGATAAGTCTGAAAATGATAGAGACATAAGTCTCACACCAGTGGTAAGGAAGTTACTGGAGAGAATTCTTCAGGATAGGATTTAAGAACATTTAGAAAACCATGGCCTAATTAGGGAGTTCCAGCATGGCTTTGTACAGGGCAAGTCATATCTTACTAACTTGATTTGGTTTTTGATGTGGTGGCAAGAATGATTGAGGAAGGTAGAGCTTGTGGATGCTGTCTGCGTGGATTTTACTAAGGCATCTGACAAGCTCCCTAATGGGAGGCTTATTCAGAAGATTAAGATGCCCCCACCACCCTTTCCACATCTACCGTATCTAATACTTTCAACATTCGGTAGATTTCAATGAGATATCCACCCCTCCCCCTCACATTCTTCCAAATTCCAGTGAGTACAGGCCCAAAGCTGCCAAACACTCCCCATATGTTAACCCTTTGATTTCTGGAATCATCCTCATGAACCTCCTCTGGTCTCTCTCCAATGACAACACATCCTTTCTGAGATATTAAATTAGATTAGATTAGATTATGAGGACACTCAGTCCTCGTTTATTGTCATTTAGAAATGCATGCATTAAAAAATGATACAGTGTTCCTCCAATATGATATCACAAAAACACAAGACAGACCAAGACTAAAACTGACAAAAAACACATAATTATAACATATACTTACAACAGTGCAAAGCAATACCATAATTTGATAAGAGCAGACCATGGGCACGGTAAAAAAAAAGTCTGAAAGTCCCGATAGCCCCAATATCTCACACAGACGGTAGAAGGGAGAAACTCTCCCTGCCATGAGCTTCCAGCACCGCAAACTTGCCGATACAGCATCCTGGAAGCACCCGACCACAGCCGCCTCTGAGTCTGCCAGAAAACTTCGAGCCTCTGACCAGCCCTCCAACACTGAGCACTGAGCACCATCTCTGCTGAGCACTTCAACCCTGGCCTGGCCGCCAAGCAACAAGCAAAGCCAAGGATTTGGGGTCTTACCATCCGGAGATTTCGGATCACACAGTAGCAGCGGCAGCGAAACAGGCATTTCCGAAGTTTCACCAGATGTTCCTCCGCGCTCTCACGTCTGCCTCCATCAAATCAGAATTGCGCACAGCACCCTACTTGACAAGTAACAGATACTCATTCCCGCAGTGGCTGCGCGCGCTGTGTCGCGCCGCCAACTTCTCCTCTCCATGTTCCTACTTCCTAGCTATATACCCAAAACTGTTGACAATACTCTAAGTGTGACCTGACTAATGTCTTATAAAGGCTTAGCATTATCTCCTAGCATTTATATTCTATTCCCCTTGAATTTATGTTCTAAATACAGGGATCAAAACCTCTGCAGTCCTTTCCACTCAGTTTTATGAATAGCTGCATATTTCAAGAAATAATGTCCTATTTTGAAGTGATTATCTCTTTAGAATAGGTATTTCTCCATTCATTTTCTTTTTAAAGTTATCGATATTTTAAGATGAGTAATATTCTATTTGTGTGAATTGTATGGATAATATGCAAATAAAATACACAATTTTCAAAGTATTGTATACAATCCCTAAATTTGGAAGTGCAGGAGACTGGTGTAGTTACAAATTTAAAGGAGGTACATGGGCCTTAAATAAGTATAAATGGATAAGGGGCAAATGTAGGCTCTTGGGTTTAGCTGAGGTATGCAAAATGATTGAGCTGGGCTGAGGGACTTATTTCTATGCAGTGTAACTCTATTGGTTCATCATCAGCTGTGTAATGACTGCAGGTTCATTCATTGTGCTGAACAAACTCAACAATTCTGTGTGCTCATAATATAGTTCAAATCATACCAGCTGAGCATCAGCCCAGGTCCATTGCAATGTTGTTTGGTTTTCTGGATTCTTAAGGATGAATTGCACACTTTTTAAAATCTAAAACCATCATTTTCCTTTCATTCATTGTGTATTTGTTGAAGTGATTCATACCATGGAGGTAACTGGCCTCCAGATGCATGAGTTGTAGCAGTTGAGGCTATAATAAAAGTATGGCTCATTTTAGATCATGGTTTTTGCCTTTAGCCACCAGTAACTTTTGAAAATCCAAATATATACGATGATATCTTTCACTTGCACAGTAAACATTCACAATGAGCTTCAATATTCATATAAAATGAGTACAGTCGAATCTGGTTAATTGGGCCATCAGTTAATTGAGGAAGGTGCTTATTTGGGACAACTCTTAAAGAACAAAAACTAATTGAGAAAATCACTGGGATCCACTTTATTTACTTGAGACACTAGCGTCAGTCGTGTGCGCTTGCGTAGCTGTTAAACACTACACCGTGCTTAGAGGAAACAGTTTTTAAATAGCACAGTTGCGGGTGCTTGTGCTTAACAAGCAGTAATTTTTTATCACTGATATTTGGCAAGAAATAAGCAGTAGGACAATTCAGAACTATTTTGTTCACTGCAGTTTCAAGCATTCAAGGTTGGAGATGCCAGAAGTGACTGGAAATGAAAATGAAATGATTTCACTGCTTCAACAAGTTAGGAACTACAAAGAATTTGAAGGTATCAACAATCATTTTGAATGTTACAATGAAAATGAAGACTTGGAGGATACAATTGTCAATAGCATTGTATAAAGCCAGTCCATTATCTATATTAGGCCAAGCAGGGTGCTGGCTACATGGTGAAGGGGGTGGGGTAATTATTAACATATATCATAGAAGGGAGGATAGATTAAATGACAATGGTGCGAGTAAAACAGAATTTGTAATGTGATTAAGTCAACAAAGGTTCAAGGATGTGTCTAAAAACCTTGCTGGAAAAAGTGTACCTTCCCATTGATGCTCTGGAATCTCTGGGTCACAGTTGCTGAAAGTGGAAAAGAAGCATTCAGAATGCTGGTGAGAATCATGAATTTGTGCAACTGGAGCACAAAGGTGCTCTGGATAAGCAGAAGAATGGGTGCAGTCTACTCGTTCCCTTTCAACCTATCAGATCTGCTCTGGCAGACAATCATGGCTGATTTTTTTAACACAATTCTCCTGTCTTCTCACCACAACCTTTAACTCCCTTACCAATCAAGTTCTTTCAATATATCAATGTTTTAGCCTCCACAAGTTTCTGTGACAATGAATTCCACAGATTCACCACCCTCTAGCTGAAGATATTCCTAAATCTCAGTTTTAAGAAGACATTTCCTTTATCCTGAGGTAATGAATCCTTGGATCCTAGACTCCTAATGGAAATACTAATGCTTTAAAGGGTTATTCTACTTATTGTATACATTCCACTTGCATTTCACCTCTCAAAGTGCAACACCTCCATTTCTCAGTCTATATTTGCATCTGTTCCATATCCTGATGAATTATTTGGCAACTATTGTTACTATCTACAACTCTGCCAATGTTTGTGTCATCTGCACACATACTTAACCAGCCCCATGACTCCTTCTCCAAGTCATTTATGTGTGTCCCTAACAAAAGAGGTCCCTGCACTGATCCTTGTGGAGGACCATTGTTCACAAGCCTCTAGTCAGAAAAACACTCAAAACTATCCTCTTTCTTCCATGATGAAGACAATTGATTTAGTTACTATGTAATCCTCAGGCTCAGCCAGCATGCATTTGTCTAGGGGAAGATAGCCTCTGACCCAGCCAAACTGAGAAATCTCATTTTTTTGTGGCTGCTGCGTAATGTGTTTCCCAGTTACAATTCCGAACCGCAAACTATCAGACAGTACACCATATGCAATTAAACGACCGAACTTTATAAATCTTATTCTGACTATAGGGTTAGTAAAGAAAATAAAAAGAAAAAGGGCCCACTTTAATGAAACAGTCTTGTGTGCATGTTGGAGCTCACGGATTCATCCATTCGTTCCACATTGACCTCCTCCGAGCGTTGCTGTCGGACCCTCACTCCGCGTCTACTCTGTCCGCCGGTCTACAACTCTTTCCATTCACGTCTGCTCTCTTCATTTCCCAACGACAAAAGACCAAGAAATCCCTGCTTCCAGACCCACAAGGAAGAACAACATGCCTCTCATTGGACAGCACATATTCCAAAGCCCCTGTTATCTCCATCATAACCCAAACATTACTGCTACAGAGAAACCATTACCTTAGCAGTGAAACATTACAGCGCATTACAACTAAATAATTGTTAAGTTATTTAGTTTATTTATACAGTTTTTTTAAAATTTAGAGATATAGTAACAGGCCCTCAAGCCCAATGTGCCAGTGCAGCCCAATAGCAAGCCATGTGACCAATTAACCTACTAACCTGTATGTCTTTGAAATGCGAGAGGAAACCAGAGCACCCAGAGGAAACCAACACAATCATGGGGAAAATGTACAAACTCCTTCAGGCAGTGGAGGAATTGAACCTGGGTCATTGGCGCTGTAATTGTGTTATATTAACTGCTACGTCACCATGCTGCCGAAAATCTACCAAGTCTGCACATCCCATGTACCTTAATCTTTTGGCTCAGCCTACCATGAACGACCTTTGTATACAACATCCACTTTGCATACAACATCCACCACTCTACCATCATCAATGTTCCTCTTAAGGAATTTGATATGCTGTTTCTCTGTGTTACTAGTGTATTTTGTTTGTGTCACTGAGCATCGCATTTATCGAGTTAAAATCCTTAAAGATGATAATCTCTGATGCTATCAAAACTACTGTCACTGGTTTAATTTCTAATGCCATCTTTTGGCTAACTTATTGCTTAGCTATCTTTTTTTCACTTAGTAATGATGCAGATTAATGTCACAGATTGTTGTGGTTAGCTTCCTGTGTCCCTCCAGATGGACTAAAAGCTCGATGTTTTCAGTATCGGAAATTAGTTTTAATTTTAGGATTTCTTGTTTGATGAAAGCTTGTTTATTTTCTTCACCACTTCAAAGACAAATCTTTCAATATCTAAATGCTCTCATTACCAAATTTTTTTTGTGTTTATTACAATAGAAAATGCATTTGTTTCCAAAGCTAATTTGATTGTATAAATACAACATAAAAAGAATTAGGACACACATCTTGGACATAAATACTTCTATCTGTCAGCAGAACAAGTGACTTCCGTATATACCATATTAGGAAACAAAACTGAAAACACCATAATAACATATGTAGCATGAGATACACTTTTGTCAGTTGTGCTGAGCTTTCAAGCATTATTTCTGAATAGTCATGAAAATGGCTGCTGACAATAGCTTTAAGACACAAGATTGTTTACTGTAATTTCCAGTACACAAGTGTAAAGGAGAACAAAAAATCGTTACTTTGCCCCAATGCAGCGCAAATTAAAACACTGTAATTTTTTTTTAAAAAACACAATAAATATAAATACATAAGAAAGGTTGTATACATAGATTGGATGTCCGGGCACAAGAGTGACTGACATGAAATGATAAAGTAGTATTGCCTGGAGGGATGGGTTAGTGGGTTGAAGGTGTCGATCAACCTTCTTGCTTCAGGCACGTAACTGTTTCTGGGTCCGGTGGTGCTGGCGTTGTTGCTATGTAGCCTCCTCCCTGATGGCAGTGAAGCAAACAGTCCATGAGTAGGGTGGGTTGGATTCATCATGATGCTACTGGCCCTTTAATGGCACCTTGATGGCATGTAGGCTGGTGCTGGTGATGTGTTGGGCTTTTTCAGCTACCCATTGTGAACCTTGCTGTTCGCTGTGGTGCAGTTTCTATATCATACAGTGATGTAGGTTGTTAGGATGCTCTCTATTGCGCATCTGTAGAATGATGTGAGTATAGATGTGAATTGTCCGGCTGTCTTCAGCCTCCTCAGAAAGTAGAGGTATTGGTGAGCTTTCCTGATTCTGTAGAATGTGTTCTGTTGGCATCAGAAGTTGTGTGTGATGTGCAATGCGAGGAGTTTGAAACTACTGACAGTTTCCACTGCTGTCTGCCAACGTAAAGAGGAGTGTGAGTGTGCAAATTCTCCTGCAGTAGATAGCGATCTCCTTTGTCTTGTTGACTTTGAGGAAGAGGTTACTTGCCTGAACCAGGCGTCAAGCTCTTCCACCTCCTCTCTGTAGAGCATCTCATCATTGCTGGTGGTGAACCCCACCACCGTCGTGTCATTGGCAAACTTCACAATGTGATTACTTGAGTGCTTGGCTATGCAGTCAATGGGCTCAGCACACAGCCCTGGGGGGCATCTGTGTTGAGGGTGATGGGGACGGAGGAGGGGTTGTGCATCCTGACTCTCTGAGGTCTGTTGGTTTGGAAGTCCAACACCCAGTTACACAGAGGTGTATTTAGAATGAGGAATAGGAGTGTGTTCGCCAAGGTCTGTGGAACAATAGTGTTGAATGCCGAAACAAAATCTGCCATTACCTGCCATTCAATTCACTTCATGATGATTGGCGTCAGTGCCACCAATCAGTGGTCGTTTAGTTCATTAGTACCACCAGGCAGGTTAGTCATTTAAAACAAATTGCTGCTGACATCCTTGGATGGTATGTGTATTTCACCAAGTAGAAAATGGGAAGTCCAAAAGGAATAACTTCTCTCAACTTCTCTTGCCCCATCATTGGAAATGTTCCCACAACCTATGGACTCACTTTCAAGGACTCTTCATCTCATGTTTTCAGTATTTATTTATTTATTATTCTTTCTTTTTTATTTTATACTTGCTGCCTGTTGTCTTTTGCACACTGGTTCAAAACTCAAGTTGGTGTGGTCTTTTACTGATTCTATTATGTACCTTGATAATAAAATGACTTTGATCTTTGCATGTTCAGCTCACACAAAGGCTGTACAATGATGGATTGGGTAGAAGATGTCAGGCAACTGTACATCCTGAGTTTTGCCATGGAGGGAGGCTCAGGCAGTTGCGAAGGAAAATGTTGGACCATCAGTTTGGGAATGGGGGTTTGCCAGGAATGAGTGTTTGGAACTTAGAAGATCTGCAAGAGGATCAAAGCAAAAACTACATTGTGGCGAGGAGATGTTAAGGTTGTGGCCTATGACAAAATGATGTTGATGTTAGAAGGTTCAATATTGCAACTGCACCTGGATACTGCTGTGGGAGACCTGATTGAGAACGGCAGTGAGGGATAGGTAGGCTGTTGCAAACATTGGCTTCTACAGCCTAGAACCTTATCAAGCTGATCCCTTTCAGGGCTTGCCGAAGAAGCATCCAAGAGAATATGTTAATACAGTAAGCTCACGATTGCTGTTACTGAGCGAAATGCTGCTGCAGGAGCAAAAGCAGAAGCAATTGATTTTTTAAAATGATTCTATAGCATGGCATGCATAAATATTGTGCTGCATGAAAAAACTTTGAGGTCCTTGGGTTCTATACACTCAAAAGAGGAGGACTCATAAACCTGTAATTAATTAAAAGGATAAGCTACAAAGCTTTATTTGTTCTGAGCAAAATGTTTCTGTTGAATCAAAGGAAAGGCAATATCCAGGTTAAAATGCAGCAGATGAGCAGTGTTCATCCTTTAGTTATTTGGTCATATGGATTACTGATTCTAGATTAAAACTGGAAAGATGATCTGACTTTGACATTCCATTGCTTACTATGTTCTTCGTTGGAAAGCTAGTCAAGTTATGCATGAGGGTGCCATGTGCATCCTATAGTTCACAATTTGTTCTGTTACCTCGGTACCAAAGTCAGGAGGTGTCTGGTCATGCAGAGTGGTCACCAAATGTCTGTGGGTACATCCCTGGCACCTGTACAGCATTCATTCATACTGTTCACACATTCCCAGTCATGAATGAGTTTTCCATAAGGCACAAACAAACTTGAAGGGTTCTGTTGGAGTGTGCCCCAGCCCCTGATGCCCAGTCCAATTGTAAGCATAATGCCTTCTTTCAGTTCAAATCTTGGTACTTGCTGAAACACACTACCCTCCTTCCCAATTCCAACATCAGTCTCACATCACCGTATCTTCAACTCAATTCCCTACGGAAAATCCTGGCAATTCTGGATAATGTTTCTCACCCTCTGCATGCCAACTTGGCTGAATAGTGGAGAACTTTTAGTAATAGACCAAGACAAATGCACTGCTCCAAAGCGTGTTATACGAGGTCATTCTTACCCTCAACCATTTGGCTCTATAATGAGTCAACCTATAGCCAGGGAAGTGATGATCCCCTCCTGTTAGACTGTTTGTGGTAACTTATTTTTTGTCCTTTCTTACTTCTTTTCTAATGTTTGTATATCTGTGCACTTGTAATGCTACTATGATACAGTAATTTCCTTTGGGATCAATAAAGTATCTACCTACATATACCATGAGATTAGCTAATCATAAATTCCACCCTTTTGTTATCCCAGAGTAACCTTAAGATACTGATGATCATCCCAATCTTCAACACTCTTAACCATCCCCTCTGCATTAATGGGTCCCTCTGCTTCATGACCACCAGACTTGGGCGCCAAGTAGAATTTTTGTAGTAGCTCTCCATAAAGTCTGCATGGTTTTATATGCACCATGTGCTGAATATGGTTTTCCCAATGTGGAAAACAGCTAGACCACTGATTTACCTCCATTGATCCTTTAGATACTGAGGAAAAGTTGGTCCCTAATCTAAATTATATTAAGGTCAATTTTTTTTAATAGTATCATAGCCTTACATGCCCCTGTTGCTAATAGCTTGCCATCAATATAAAGTTCCTTTGCTTTCCTCACCATCCCTTTTCCCATGTTTTCTATCATGTGTTAAATACAGTATTTTTGATCTATGATGTATTGAGGTCATCACAGTATCAGACATACAAACAAAAAAAAAGATACAATTTTTGCTTTGCTGTTAATCCACATTTTTCCATTAAGGGTTAAACACTGTATGAACACAGCACTTGGTTAATAACTGGGGTTTTGTTTCTGCTCCGAGAAAAATATTTGCTTTCCATCATGTTGCTAAATTCTTACAACATATAGACATTAAGAAACTATTGAAGTGAAATGAAAAATTTGGATGTAATCCTTTTGTGGTTGAATTTACAAAGAAGGCTCTTGGCGGAGATGGTGAGTTACCTTTAGTCATTCAATTACCCTAGAAGGAAATGTTTTTGTTAACTTAAAGAAAAAGTCAATAATATTCTCCCAGAAAAGATTTATCTGATTGACAACCACTTACAAACCAAAGGTTCAACTATGATAGTGGTTCCTAACAAAATAAGGGCTGAATTTATATTAGTGATATCATGGTTCTTGCTCAGGGCAGTAAACTCATGTCAAACCCCAGTTATATAACCAGCTCCACATGCCTCTCTAGCTGTGGTAAATGGGGCAAAGCTGTATCCAGAGAGAATTGTCAGTTGGATCCAAATTCTACCTGATTTTAATATTAACAGAATCCACAGGAATGTAGACACAACTAATATACTAAAGATTTGAAAAGGTTTCCAACCATTGTGATGATAGTGGATTTGCTGACCAAAAATTTCTAAACTCAGGCTAAGACCTTAAGCCCTATCCAATATAAGTAGCTACAATTACCTTCACTAAAGGGTGGTTATATTGCAACTGCCCAGTTTTCAAAGACTAGTTTCTCTATTCTCCATGGCAAGCTTAAATGACAATACCCACGATTTGAGTGGTGGGTCCTTTTCCCTACCAAGGAAAGGATTCTTCCAGCTAAAATGTACCTTAAATGTTGTTTAAATCTAAACAGCATTCATTTTTAAAACATATTTACAACTCAAAGAGGATTTCTAACTTATAAAACATTTTAAAAATATAAAAATAATTTGTAAAACACAAGGATTTTCAAAACACAGGTATAATTCCTATAAGCTAAGAAGACCTATCTCCAAGTTGCAAATGAACCAGTTGTCCATCACAGAAATCAAAGGCAGGGGGATGGACTCTATTCACCCCATGTTTCTTCCATATTTTATGATGTTCCTTATCCCATTTGTAATAAGCTTGAACTGTGCTCTAAATTTATATAGTTCCTTTGCCACTTGGGTGACTTCACACAAATATGATATTTCCTCAGATACCCTTTTCACGGTCTAAAAACTTTTTGGAGACACAGTTACAGCTACCCACAATTAATGCTCTAAAGCTATCTTCTCTGAGCACATGAACCTTTCAACATTAATAGATCAGTTATTTTTTATGCTAAGTGATTATCTCCATATGTTCTGCAAGCTTCCACGAACTAAACAACTCAGCCAGTGTCGTCTGTTTTGAAAGAAGCCAAATTAAATAAACCTTTGTCTTATACTGCATCCCTTCAACAATAAAACTTGTGCAGTGACCCAACATCCTGTTTTCTATAGACAGAGTTCGTTTGCAAAGCTGTGTTTTAAATCTTAAAACTGATTGTTGCTTGCCATTTGCATTTTAAGAACTGAAGACTAGCTCCTGTTTATGACCAGAAGCTAAGCAATAAATATGAATTGGAATTTTAATTCATACCTTCACAAGTGGCAGCTGCTGTGTTTAGAAAGCTAAGCTTGGCTAAAGCAAGAGGCTCCTGGCCCAGGAAGCGAATATCTATCAGACCAAAACCTTTAGTTTCAAATACAATGGATTCCAGTTAATTGGGCCGTCGGTTAATCAGGTCAGCTGTTTATTGAGATAACTCTTAAAGAACAATAATTAATTGAAATAGTAGCCAGGATTTCCTTCATTTGGGACACTACGTAGCTTATTTAGGACAAGAAATTGTTGCTGAGAAGTTTCTAACTAGCATCAGTTGCGTGCACTTATGTGGCTGTTAGACACTACACCAAGCATAGAGCGTATAGTTTTTAAATAGCCTCAGTTATCTGTTCTGTGTTATGTTATCCATTTGGGCTGACGGACACTGATTTAAAAAGTAATGATTTTTGATCATTTTGTTGTTTTTTTATTTTGAGTTCAAAAAATTTCAGACCCTTGCCAAAATGCCATCAGAAGATTACACTAGCCAAAAAAACTACTCTCGTTGTCTGTGCTGATCTTGTTCACTTACTGTCAATCAAACGAATATGGCAGCATACACTGGATGAGTTACTCTGTCGATAACCATTACAAACCAATGCACAGTTTTAAAGTATTGTAGTATTGGTAGTGTTCTAATTTGTTCTGTATTTCGTTGAAATGCCTAAGTTGTTCTCAGTTAAATGGCAGTTTGAGTTTTTTATACCTTTTTAACTATTTCCATTAAACTTCGGCTAATTATGGCAGCCGTTTAATTGGGCCAAAATATATTCCAGTCCCACTTAACTGGAATCTACTGTATTTATCTCACTTAACTGACTTTGTTAATTTCTTGTTGAGTAAAATTTCTGATTTGTAAACGTTTAATATTAATCAAAGGTTCAAAAGATCATTTTATTATCAAAATATGTATGCAAAATACAACTCTGAAACTTGTCTTCTCCAGAGAGCCGTAGACTACAGAAAACCATGTAAGTAGTTGAAAGACATCCCCCCCACACAAAAAGAAAAAGAAACAAAAACTCGCCAACTCCAAACACTCCCAACCCCTCCCTCATTTGAAAACTAACAGATCACCCAAACCCCCAGCCCCCAATATGCAATAAGAAAGAATGGGTGAGAACACAACAAAACCTAGAACTGAAAGAGGCCAATATGAACTGCAGTTAGTTTGAGCTACAGTCCAATCCACAGATCTCAGAATTTCATTAACATCTCCAAGAATATCAGGATCCAGGGCGGTGACTTGAAACAGCAGCCCCTCCAACGGCGACGACTCAAATCAGCATCCTCTTCAAGAACCGCTCACCCTCCACCGCATTTGCCTTGATATTTCAACCTTCCTCGAGACTTTAATCAGTCAGAAATGATTGATCATTGTCTGCTGTCTTATCTGTGAGCTTCTCCTTGTGGTTGCTCGTGCTTGCATTTCTCTCCTGGAGTTTTCTTCAGGACAGCAGAGTACTTGCTCATTCGATTGGATTACAACAGACTGTAAGTCACAGGCTCCAACCGTTTGAAAAATAAAATTAAGAAAACAGAATAAGTAGAAGACATACAAAAGCTGAAATGATTGACTATCTGGTAGATGTCACCCAAGGAATTGTTGTTCACTGGTGCTATCTTGATCGGGAGATGAATCACAGCATTGTGACCTTTGCCATTCATCTGCGAGTGCTTCAGATGACAAGATCAGACTTGACCACGATGTTTCCTAAAGTTGAGTGGCAGTCTTTCCTATGAAGATTTACAAAAGGATATAATATATTTACAAGCCACCGAGTGTTAGTCTTGAAGGGTTACCATATGTTTAGGGAATTAAAAAGATAAAAATATATTTACAAGAACAAGAAATGATAAAATAAATAACTAATATTTTAGTAATTCAACACATGGCAACTAATTCCTTTAGTCAAAGCACCAGTCCTTGAATCACAAATGTTTATCTATTACACATACAAAGATAATCCACAAGAGAAAGCTTGTATGTCACCAGCTGATTATTGTTGAAGCCTGATTGTCTCCGACACTATAACCACACTGACAATTTATCTAGGTTGCACTCTCGTGTTTTGCTTTATTTGCCAGGAAGCTGACTTTGCTGAAAATCAGCCCTTTAGCACTCTAACCAGTATGTTATATGGATTCCAAGGAAATGTAAATATCATTTCACAGAAATGATATTGCTGAAGATATCAGGAATCATTCCACACCCAACAAAAGCAAATTTGACTATTTTACACTTTCGCTCTTTGAAATGGAGGATATTGCCCACAAAGCTCTCAAGCACCAGTGAACTATTAGTGCCTGTAGCTTGCTATACTACAAATGGCCTGGTAGATTCGTTTTGCTGTGATATTGCCTGGGTTCTGAGTCAGGAGCCTTCTAATAACTAAGTTCAAAGCTCAGAATGAAAACAATGTGTGTCTATTTTATTTGCAATTCTAAATCAATAGGTTTTGTTATTTTGTCTGAGCTGAAATACGTTAAATCAATGGGCCTCCCTATGCATTTGTGTACACAGTGACCTGTATTCTAACATAGAAGCTGGAATGTCTACTTAGTAAAATATTGTCTCCACAGTTACCATCCTACCATGGCATTGTCACAGAGGGTAACATCTTGGTTAAGTGCTAAAAATGCATATGCTTATCTTTGTTTATATTCCAATTAGGTATTTTGATTGCTTTTCTTTGCCCATACCTGTGTTACTGTATTTGTAAACTTAGCAATTAGTACTGGAAAACGTATTATGGACAGACGGCATGCCATGCAACCATGCAGTTACTCAGTTGCGTGCGCGCGTGTGCGCGCGCACACACACACACACACACACACACACACACACACACACCTCTGCGTGGAATCTGATGTTAGCTATGCGAGTGATATGACTTGCCCGACAAAGTCATCAGAATATAATGGTCTCAATACTGGGGATATTGGCCTGGGTGAGGACATTGATGTCCATATGTTTATCCTATTGGTTAAGTTGAGGGATTTTCTGTAGACAATATTGGTAGTACTGATTGTACTACCAATATTGGTAGTATTGATGGTAGCCCATCACCCCTACTGGGACATAGACCACAGAAAGCAGCTCGCTAGAGTCCTCAATCCTGGGTCGTTCTTACAAGTTGTCTCTGGATGTAGCCCATCATCTTAGATCATTCCTCTCCAAAAGATGAGGTCTTTTGATCTTCTGCTGGCGTTTCTGAAGCACTAGGTTTTTTATAGGATGGGGTTGCTAGCCCATGTTCAATCATCCTCCTGTTTTAGCCGGGCTTGGGACAGTCCATGGTGGAGTTAACATTGGTGGTGTCTTTACAAGATTTTGAGATGACTGTAGATGTTGCAAATGGCCTTTGGAAACAAAGGGAACATTTCTCAATAGACCACAAATTTCCTTTTCATGTCATAGTATTAATCTTCTTTTATCAGTTGACAAAAAGCTGTGTGGACACACTGAAGGTGAATTTCGTCATTGACATCTGCCTAAATTGTGTGATGGCTCCCAAGGTATGGGAAGTGGTACATGTTTTCTGTTGCCTCACTACCAACCCTGATTGCTGGAGGGCATTGTGGTGTAGCAAGGGCAGGTTGGTAAGTCACTTCTGTCTGTGGATGTGGAGTGATTGTTTTGGATGTTTTAGTTGTGATCTCAAGACCCTGTTGCTAATGTAGAATACCGTGAGTCCAATTCACTAGTTCACTAGTGAGACCAATAGCGGGGGAGTTGTGTGGCCTTACGTGTTACATGGACAAGGTCCTCTTGCCTTGGGTTGCCTATTACAGCCAACGGTGAATGATTCACTGGGACTGGTTCTATGCCACTGGATTCCATTCTGCTTTGGGTACTGGCCCTCCCATCATTGCTGCCCTCCATTGTTCACTTCTGGGATGATGAGTTGGATTGTGTATGTCTGTGGCTGCACGCATGAGGTGTGGAACTGCTACGGCTTGTTCTTGCAGAAACATGGCTCCAGACAACAGCCATGCACTATCGATTTACATGTATTGAGATTCAGGGACTTGGGCGAAATAATAAATATTTTTACATTTTATGTTTTTTTTGTTAAATGCATGTTTATCGGCTGTCAAATTTATATCTGTTATATGTGCTGTCTGTGACTGTTGGTATGTGTTTTGCATGTGTTGTATGTGGTCTGCTGATCTCCTGGGATTTTTATGCACAACAGACTCTGGAGTTTACAAAACATGGTGCCAAAAACAATAAAAAAAATTCCAGTGAGTGGATTTAGCAAGATGTTTTCACTCACAGAACAGCCAATGGACATGAAAGAGACACCCGGATTGGTAGTTCCCTTCCAGGTGCCAAGGTCAACGATATCTCTGATCGAGTCCACTGCATTCTAAAGTGGGTGGGTGAGCAGGGTGAAGTCTTGGTATATATTGGCACCAATGACATAGGAAGGAAAAGGGAAGGGATCCTGAAGAGAGTATTTAGGGAGTTAGGTAGAAAGCTGAAAAACAGGACATCCAAGGTAATAATCTCTGGATTTCTGATCATGCCACACACCAGCAAGGGTAAGAATGGGATGACCTAGCAGATGACTGTGTGGCTGAGGAACTGGTGCAGGGGCAGGACTTCAGATTTCTGGATCATTGGAATCTCTTCTGTACAAATAGGACAGATTACATTTAAAACTAAGGGGAACCAGTATCAATTTGGGCAGGTTTGTGAGGGCTGTTGGGGAAGGTTTAAACTTATTTGGCAGGGGGATGGGAGTCAGAGTGATAGGGCTGAGGATGGAACAGTTAGTATACAATGAGATGCAGTGAGACTGTCAGGAGGATAGCAGATGATAGGGAAAAATTGCAGTCAGTGGGATGAGTTGCAGTGTAACATGGGGACACAATTGAAAAGGGTGATGAATACAGGGCTGAAGCTGTTATGTTTGAATGCATGTAGTATACAGAATAAGGCAGGTGATCTTGGAGCGCATTTAGAGATAGGTACATATGACACTGTTGACATCACTGAGCTGTGTCTGAAAGAAGATCAGAGTTGGGAACTTAACGTCCAAGGATACACATTCTATCAAAGGGATGGGCAGGTAGGCAGAAAGGGTGGCATGGCTCTGTTGATTTAAAAAAAAAATGAAATCAAGTCGAAGCTGACATTAGAGAGGCTCCAGAGGAGGTTCACAAAGAATGATTCCGGAATGAAAGAATTAATGTATGAAGAGCATTTGATGGCTCTGGGCCTATACTCAGTGGGTTTATAAGAATGAGAGGTATCTCATTGAAAACTATTGCATATCAAAAGGCCTAGATGGAGTGGATGTGAAGAGGATATCTTCTGTAGTGGGTGAATGTAGGACCAGAGGGTACAGCCTCAGACTTCCATTTAGAACAAAGATGAGGAGAAACTTCTTTAGCCTGACGGCAGTGAATCTGTGGAATACGTTGCCACAAACAGCTGTGAAGGCCAAGTCATTGGGAATCTTTAAAGGGGAGGTTGATAGGTTTTTGATTAGTCAAGGTGTCAAAGGTTAAAGGGAGAAGGCAGGAGAATAGAGTCAAGTTGGATAATGAATCAGCCATGATGGACTGGTGGAGCATACTCAATGGGTAGAATGGCCTAATTCTGTTCCTATATCTTAAGGTCTTCTCAGTAAGTTTGCTGGAGTTGTTGGGGAGGGATAAAGCTAATTTGGCTGGGGGATGGGAACCAGTTATAGGGCTGAGGACGGAGTACTTGGTATACAAGTCGATGCAGTATGTAGGGAGACTGTGAGGAAGGATAGGCAGATGATATGGCAAAATTGCAATGTTGGTAAAAAATGAAATCAAATCCTTAGACAGAATATACGATCAGAAGATGTAGAACTCCTGTGGGTAGAATTGAGAAACTGCAAAGTTAAAAAGACACTAATGGGAGTCATATACAGGCGTCCAACAGATGTGGGCTACAAATTACAATCGGAGAGGGAAAATGCATGTCAAAAGAGCAGTGTTAAGATGGTGATGGGGGATTTCAATATGCAGGTAGATTGGGAAAATCAGGTTGGTGCTGGATTGTAAGAGAGAGAATTTGCATAATATCTACAAGCTGGCTTTTTAGAGCAGTTTGTGGCTGAGCCCAGAAGGGGATCAGCTATACTTGATTGGGTATTGTGTATGATGAATTGCGAATGAACTGAATAAGTGTTTTGCATGTGTCTTCACTGTGGAAGGCACTAGCATTATGCCGGAAGTTCGAGAGTGTCAGGTGGCAGAATTGCTATGATGAGAGAGAAGGTGCTTGGGAAGCTGAAAAGTCTGAAGGTAGATAAGTCACCCGGATCAGATGGACTACGCCCCAGAGTTCTGAAAGGGGTAGCTCAAGAGATTGTGGAGGCCTTAGTAATGATATTTCAAGAATCACAACATTCTGGCTTGGACCTGGAGGACTGGAGAATTGCAAGTGTTACTCCACTCTTCAAGGAGGGAGAGGTACAGAAGAAAGGAAATTATAAACCAGTTAGTCTGACCCCTGTGGTTAGGAAAATGTTGGTGTCGATTGTTAAGGTACTTGAAAGCACAAAATAAAATAGGTCAAAGTCAGCATGGTTTCCTTAAGGGAAAGTCTTGCCTGACAAATCTATTTGAATTCTTTGAGGAAATGACAAGTAGGATAGATAAAGGAGAATCCGTGGATGTTGTTCTTGGATTTTCAGAAGGCCTTGACACGGTTCCATACATGAGGTTGTTTAACAAGATAAGAGGCCATGGTATTACAGGAAAGATACAAGCCTGGATAGAGCATTGGCTGATTGGGAGGAGGCAAAGAGTGGGAATAAAAGGAGTCTTTTCTGGTTGGCTGCTGGTGACTAGTGGTGATCGGCAGGAGGGGGTGGTGGGTCAATGTTAGGACCACTTCTTTTTATGGTGTATGTCTGTGATCTGGATGATGGAATTAATGGCTTTTTGGCCCAGTTTGCAGATGATATAAAGATAGGTGGAGGGGTAGGTAGTGTTGAGGAAGCAAGGAGACTGAAGAAGGGCTAAGTCAAATTGGGAGAATGGGAAGAGAAGTGACAGGTGGAATACAGTATTGGGAAGTGTATGGACATGCACTTCGGTAGTCTATTGTCTAAACAGGGAGAAATTCAAAAGTCCAAGCTCAAAGAGGCTTGGGAGTAATTGTGTAGGATTCCGCAAAGGTTAACTTGCGGTTTGAGTTGGTGAGGAAGGCTGATGCAATGTTAGCTTTCTCTTCAAGGAGACTAGAACATAAAAGCAAGGATGTAATGGTGAGCTTTATAAAGCACTAATGTGGCCTCATTTGGCATATTGTGAGCAGTTCTGGGCCCCATCTCTAAGAAAGAATGTACTGACATTGGAGTGGACTCAGAGGAAAGGTTCACAAGAATGATTCCAGGAATGAGGAAGTTATCGTACGAAGAGTATTTGGTTCTGGGCCTGTACTTGCTGGAATTTAGAAGATTGAAGGAGAAACCTACCAAATGTTGAAAGGCCTATATAGAGAGGATGTTTCCTGTAATGGGGGAGTCTGACCAGAGGGCACAGCCTCAAAATAAGGGAATGTCCATTCAGAACAGAGATGAGGAGGAATTTCTTTAGCCAGAGGGTGGCGAATCTATGGAATTAATTGCCACAGTTGGCTGCGGAGGCCAGGTCATTGGGTGTATTTAAGTGGGAGCTTGATAGGTTCTTGATAACCTGTAAAAGGTTACAGGGGGTAGGGAGGAGAATGGAGTTGAGAGGGAAAATGGATCAACCATGATGAAATGGAAGAGAAGTCTTGATGCACCGAATGGCCTGATTCTGTTCACATCTTGTATGTCTTATGTGCTGATAGATATCTATATGTTTAGGGTTTTGCAGTCAGGGAACCCAACAGCACCACAAGTTTAGGCTCATCCTCTTCAGTGCTTCAGTGACTGAGTGAACAATGTCTTGAGAGCTCAACCACTGAGGCTGCAGTGATCTTGCATCTCGAATATTGAAAGGAGACTTTCACATTATGAAGTAATTTTCCTTGGAGTTGTAGCCAGTTCTATGGATAGCATCTGCTTCTGAAACAGTTATTGTTATAAACTAGTGCAGACCGTCCCAGACTCCGAGTTAGCATTGAGTGAAATGTTCATTCATAATTGTGATGATCTCAGGGAAAATTGCACAAAGAAACTGAATGAAACCAACTAGACCAATGCCAAAGAAAAAACCTGAGGTCAGTGAAATGAATTTTGGAGACAGCTGGAGCATGTTGCATTGACTCTGTTACATGGGTATATTATTTACCAGAGATTAATTCTTAGGTGAATGCTGAAATGAATCAGTGCACTGTGCTTCTAGTCAGTGATCAGAGTCAACTTCACCACAAGTTTCTGGTATCAGTTACGTAATTTGCAAGGATTGTAAGTGGGTGAAAAGATGTTCTCTGCTCTTCGCCAGAAAACATCAAATGTGATTCAAGATTGGAACTGAATTTTCAGGGCATTCAGTGTTGCTTTACTTCATTGCATTTTAGTCAGGTTTGTCACACAGATCCCCAGCTCGTTTAGCTTCAGGGTCAAAGGGTGAAAGATCACACCAGTCAGGAGGCTATGTGCTGAATAATTTGAGGATATACTGCCCCCATTCCCTCCCCGCCCCCTGCTCTGTGTGAAAAATTGACTTTACCAGGTTTACTAATTTTTTAAAACTGATCAGTCAATTCTTTGTTCCTGTGATCGTGTGTTTGTTGCTTTAAGTAGCAATCGCAGTGTGAGAAGCTGAAATATCATTAGAACAGACAAGAGTTTCTCTCCATGCACCTTCCTCATCTGATACAGCAGTGACTTGAACACAAAAGGGCTTTCATGCTTTGTAGTTAAAAGAAGCCTCTTTGAAAAAGTTGACTCCTAAACTAAATACTGTATATACTGTTTTTCTTGAAGCATATCTTCAGAACTTTGCAGCAGCACTAATTTGGCAATTGTATATTCAATTCAAAGTACTTTTCTTGTGAATATGCTAAATATAAACCCAAAGGAAAAATGGAGATTCATGTTCTCTTTCCCCTCCCCCTCCTCCCTCTAAATGGACTCTGTAAGCAGGTTTAAGTCAACTCCCGAGAGTTAATACTTAATAGCTGGTTGTAATAATTGAGTTAATCTTGTGGAACTGTCTAGGTCACTTTCTCTTCTACAGAAGATGTAAATGGACATGACTTAGAATTATCTGACAGTTTGAAGACATTGATGAAGGAGGCTTTTTTGAGAGTAATAATTTAATGAAAGCATCTTTTTACCCAGACTTCCTCTACATTGAAGGTTCATCTTATAGAACATTTCACTGTTCACCTTAAGTAGGACGGAGAAAGTTACCTAAACTTTTTTTTAAACCCACTCTAAGCAAAAGGCACATTTGCTGATTTACACCTGCAATCTGCTGGTGTGGGTTTATCCAGAGTTGCTTGAAGTCATGTGATAGTGACATCGAGCTTTCTGAGTACTGACCACAATTTGAATTCGGATTTGTTTTCAGAAAATGCTGTCAGTCTGATCTTTTTCTCTGTGTATCAGAATGATTAAGAAGATGAAGTGAGCTAACCAATGGGCAAACTCTGTTCTGTTCAATGATAGCAACAGGGAAACAATATCAGAGGCTCTGGTAGTGCAGTGCCATGACTTAAGGCAGCTAGCCACTTATCATTATACATTTATTATACATATTATTGCATTTCTCCTTGATTGCTGAGTCTAGATGAAGGGCCTCAGCCGGAAACCTTGACTCTTTATTCCATTCCATAGATGCTGTCTGACCTGCTGAGTTCCTCTCTCATTTTGTGTGTGTTACTCTAGTTTTCCAGCATATACAGAATCTCTTGTGTTTATGATCCATTTGATTTATGTTGTTTTAAATTTTGTTGGTGGAAAATAAACCTCACAGATAACTTTACAGTGAATTCTGCTGATATAATTGGTATGTATAATGAAATAAATAGACCAAAACACGACAGCAAATTCCTAGTACATGTAAAATATATATATATATAAAATACGGTGAATAAAGGTGATCCCTGAATTTATTTATTTAGCGATACACCATGGCGTAGGCCCTTCCGAATCACACTGCCCCAGTAACCGCTGACAAACCCGATTAACCCTAACCTAATCACAAACAATTTACAATGACCAGTTAACCTACCCAGTACGTCCTTGGACTGTGGGAAGTTGAGGGAGCACATACCAGTCCTCATCGACGGATCAGTAGTGGAATGGGTGAGCAGTTTCAAGTTCCTGGATATCAACAACTCTGAGGATCTGTTCTGGGCCCAACATATTGATGAAATTTCCAAGAAAGCCCAACAGCAGCTAGGTTTCATCAGGGGTTTGAGGAGATTTGGTATGTCACCAAAGACACTCGCAAATATCTACTGATTTACTGTGGAGAGTATTCTTACAGATTGAATCATGTCTGGATTGAAGGGGCCTATGCACGGGATTTTAAAAAGCTGTAGAAAGTTGCAAACTGAACTAGCTCCATCATAGGTACTAGCCTCCCCAGCACTGAGGGCATATTCAAAAGGCGGTATCCATAATTAAGGACTGCTATCACTCAGGACATGCCCCCTTCTCATTGATATCATCAAGGAGGAGATACAGGAGCCTGAAGCACACACTCAACGTTTCAGGAAGAGTTTCTTCCCCACTGCCATCAGATCTCTGAATGGACAATGAGTCTATGTACACTATCTCACTTTTTTTGTTCTGTGTTTGCAAAAGTAATTTGATTTAATTATATACATACAGTCGGCCCTCCTTACCCGCGCGTTCTGCATGCGTGAATTCAACCAACCGCGAATCAAGAAAACCCGGAGGTGCTCTTCCAGCACTTGTTGTTTGAACAAGTACAGACTTTTTTTCTTGTCATTATTCCCTAAATATTGCAGTATAACAAATATTTTACATAGCAGTTACATTGTATTAGGTATTATAAGTAATCTAGAGATGATTTTAAGTATACGGGAGGATGTGCATAGGTTATCATGGATTGGGATCGAAAAAAAACGGACATTCTCTTCCTAAGTAAGTCGGAACAGGTACATCCGGTATTATTTAGCGTCAGTTAGTCAAATGTTTGTCTTAGTATATAGTATATATTTTACCTTTCTAGGCATATAAAACACTTAAGAAACGTATGTTTCAGCGCCGGGCTCAGGACGGAAATTCCCAGGTTCGATTCAGTGACAGACCACTCTCGAGTGCTCTCCATCCCTGCCGGGTTGATGTGATGGATCAAAAGCCCCAAACCCCAAAACCCAATAATTAAACCACTGTGTTGCTTAGTAATAATTGTAGCTTTAATCGGGGCAGGGCTTTTCTCACTTTATCCTTTAAAATTGTTCCAATCGTTGACCGACTGTAGCCTAACGCTTCTCCAATGACCGAAGGCGTTTCACCTCTTTCCGATCGTTTTATTATTTCTACTTTATTTTAAATCGCGATCGTGATTATTTTCGTGAACAGAAACACTGCAGATTCAGAGCTCCGCTGTCGGGTCCTAATGTCCACCGCACTGAGACCGGTTAAATAAGGTCCGGGGTTCCACTGGGTCCTAAGATTCACCGCATTTAGACAGGTTGAATAAGGGTCTTGAGCATCCATGTTTTTTGGTATCCGCAAGGGCTCCCAGAACCAATCCCTCGCGGATAAGGATGGCCGACTGTATATAATATTTTATTTCTTGTTGTAACATACTTCTTTTTATTATGTATTGCAATGTATTGCTGCCACAAAAATAGCATATAAACAGCACATTTGATGATAAATGCCAATGATGTTAAACCTGATTCTGGTTCTGATCAAGGTCTTGATTTTAAATCTTCTTGGACAAAGCTACTTTTCCCTTTCATCCTGACAGCTATTTTAAAGTGCAGTCCATTGGAATCAAGGGGATAATGCTCTCGTGGTTGGAGTCACACCTCACACAGAGCAAGATGGTTGTGGTTGTGGTTGTGGTTCTTGGAGGTCAGCTATCTCTACCCCAGGGCATCACTGCAGGCGCTCATTCAAATAGTATCCTCAGCGCAGCCACCTTCAGCTGCTTCATCAATGACCTTGCTTCGACCATAAGGTCAGATGCAGGGATGCTCAATGTTAATCGCACAGCATCTGGTTCCATTCAGATCTCCTTGCAGTCTGTGCTGTAAGTAAGAAGTAGACAACATTTAGGCATGTAGAAATCTAAGAGACAAGTAGAAATCACACCGTGCAACTACAAGGCAATTACAGTCATCAATAAGAGTGAATGTTTGATGAAAACCAGGTCATGCACAAAAGAATTCTGGCTGAAGTGAAGTTTTATGCATTCACAGTTAGAGGACATAAATCTGCCTATTTTGTTTCAATTTTATGCAGAAAAAAATATGGAACTTTGCTGCTTGGCGAATCGTAAGAGCCAAACTGATTTGCATTTTCTGTAAAATGTATTTAAAAATCAATTTATTGAATTCAATTGCGTTGCTTTCCACTTCATGATACTATCAGCACATTTTTGAAACTGCTGATCATATACTTAACCAATTACACCTTCTCTGAATTACAAATCCAGTCAGTTGCAAGTAATATATTTTCATTACATTATCAGTCTCAAGGTAATTCATACAGAAAACGAGGCAATAATTTTGTTCCAGCAGTTTGATTTCAGAAATGTGCTCCAAATAAAGGATAATCACTGTTCATTCACCAGGTTTTTTATAGGATGGCAATGGTTAAACCTGTAATTGCAGGTTTTGATGAAGTATATTGAAAGATAATTACAGTAAAATCTGCCACTAAACGAATAACTTCTGCAACAGTGGGTGTATAGTAATTTTCCTTTCCGCTCTCTACATGTAGTTTCTTATTAAAAACCGTTTAAGCATCTTACAAGCCGTGAAAGGTGTGGATTTGATTCATGATCCCTTTGTGCAACAGCTTTGTTTATGTATGCCAGAAGGAATGTACTGAATATCTCCTGAATGTTCTGGGAGTGTTGTTGTGGGGCTTATTATCCTTTTGTCCATGGTTAGATCTTAATTGAAGAGATAAACAGCCCTGTGGCTGTAACCCGAGTCATGCAATTGGTGACATGTTGGATCTGTATTTATACCAAAAGCCATCTGTTTGGACACACAGAGAGCAAGAATCCTCAAGGACATCAAAAAATGTTAAAATAAATAAGCCTTGTCATACGAATCTGCTCATATGACCAAAACACTTGTCTAAGCAGTCTGAACTATTTTATAGAAGTGATGCATTGTTGGAAAAAATCCATATTCAAATGAAAACATCTTTTATGGTATTATTCAGCTTTCTGTAACCTACTTTTTCTCAGACAACTCCTTAGACTTCAGGATGACTTGTGGTACTGGAAGTTATGAGGTGGTTGAAGAATCTCACTTGGGATTCACTTAAGAATGAAAGGGTCAATGTATGAGGTGCATCTGATGGCTCTAGGCCTGTACTCAATGGAGTTTAGAAGAATGAAGTGGGATCTCATTGAAACGTATCGAATATTGAAAGGTGCATATAGAGTGGATGTGGAGAGGATGTTTCCTAAAACCAGAGGACACAGCCTCAAAATAGAAGAACTTCCATATAGAACAAAGATTTGGGGGGGGGGGGGACTATTTCTTTAGCCAAAGGGTGCTGAATCATTGCCACAGACAGCTGTGGAGTCCATGTCCTTGGGTATGTTTAAAATGGAGGTTGATAGGGTCTTGATTAGCCAGAACACCAAAGATTATGGGGAGAAGGCAGAAGAATGGTGTTGAGAGGGATAGTAAATCAGCCATGATGGGATGGTGGAGCAAATTCTATGGGCTGAATGGCCTAATTCTTCTCCTATGTCTCATGGTTTTAAGTAAACTCGCCAATCTGTAGGCGAGAGATGCAGCAGGTGCCTCATGGGGGCAATGGGACAGGCGCTCATTCTGTTTTCCCTTGACTTCCCTCACAGAAGCTCGGGGTCTCCTCCATTTTGTTGGTCATGCAACAGAGATTACCAGAAGTCAGTGGTATTACAATTTTCTGCAGAAACTTTGAGTATGTAATCAAAATATTTTTTTCAATTTCCATGGGAATCTTTTGCCATGATGTTGAGTAGAATCGTTTCGAGTAGGAGGGTTTCGGCTCGAAATGTCAACTGTACTTTTTTCCATAGATGCTGCCTGGCCTGCTGAGTTCCTCCAGCAGTTTGTGTGTGTGTGTTGCTCGGATTTCCAGCATCTGCAGATTTTCTCTTGTTTGTTGAGACTGAGGAATAACATCAGACACAGATGCAGATGGATTCTTCATTGCTCTTTCCATAAAAAAATTTGTTTTATCAGTCAGGGTTGCTAACTTTGAGCTGAACCCACGAACCTGGAGGACTGGTGAACCACCCGTAGTCTGTCTTTTACTGTTTGGCATGGGTGACTTCACAAAGAGCCAAAGCATAAAGCTCTGACTCCCACCAACATAGCTCTCCTGATCATTGAGGCACGCAAGCCTCCAAACCACAACAAGGTTGTGATCCTCTTGTAGGACATATGTCACATACAGTACATAAAGTAACATTAGCAGATCATCAAAAATCTTATTTCAGCTTTGTAAAATATAATTTTGGTTCCAGGTTTCACGGTGTAGGCTTTAAACATTCCTTCCGTCATTCAGTTTATAACTGTGCTGATACATTGGAGTCAGAGATAAACTTTGTAATCAATGTCTGCCTTCACTAAAAGATTTTTACCACTGTGGACAGCGGTGCATGTTTCCCAGACTTTCATTGTAGATCCCAATCTGCAGGGGTTTGATCGGGCTGTGTGGTAGGCTGGTGGAGGGCCTTGTCTGCTTGATATTTAGCGTAAGGCAAATTCTTGTGTCTGCTTCAGGGAAACAGTCAACCATTTGGAGCTTGGCTTCTAACTGTGCATGTACGTAAGTGGAATCTGGAATTCTCAACTAATAAATTCCCAGGACATAGCTCAGAGGGAAAGAAAGGAGGAAGAAGCTAAAAGAGAAGGAGGATTTTGGCAAGGAGAGGAGATTGACTGTGAAAGGGGGCAAAGTTCAGGATACTGAGGAAGGAGAACAGTGATCCCGGTGAAGAGAAAGTAAGGAAAAGGACAATTGTGTATCTTTATATGTGTTCAGCAAAATATACAGTACCTTAGACCCCTCAACCATACTCAGCCATTTAATTGTCATTGCTGTGCATGAGTAGAGTGCATCATTTAGTATTTAAGAGAGTATGCCCATGTCCATATATGTGTACATGCTGAACCTATACCTAATCCTCAGTTGTCTTGGACTTGTCATAGTTCTGCAAAGTCCAATATAATAACTGGTGAACAATGGGAACCGCATTTTAAAAGCATGTAAGCACAAACATCTTGCACTCCTCAGAACAGAAGAGGAAGTGGATCCTGCATGATCCCAAGGGCCTGTCTAAAAAGGAGGACGAGCTGGGGAGGAAAAAAAATCAATTTAGTGTTTCATTCATGAATGGGATGCTCTGCCTCCAACTATGAGGACCAGGTGTCATTGCTAAGTGAGGCTACGGTCCATCTGCTGAGGATGGGAGTCCTGTTACATAGCAGGACAACACGCTGCATATACGTTTGGGAAAAAACTTTGACTTCCTCAAGTACAGTCTGGATGCAAATTTCAATGCTGGATTTTGCTCAGATCAGGCCACCCTCCATAACATTTAATGAAAATCAAAAATACAGATGCTGGAAATCTGAGATATATAAAAGCAGAAACTATTGGAGTTCCTGACCAGGTGCTCCATCATATTTAGTTCCACTGAGCCACTGAATATCCAATTGACCTAAAATAAAGAAATGGGTTGATTTTCATCCTACATAGGCAAGGTCAGGGTTGATAGGAAAAATGTATTTTTTTTAAAGGTTGCTCTCTTTTCCTTTTGCCTCCCGATTTACATTCTTAGAATCAGTGGTGTCACAGATTGCGCACCCACTCTGGTGTGACAGATGTCGGAGTGATGATTCCCCAGTCTAACTGTGGGAAATCAGCAAGACTAGTCATCGCCATTGCATCAAGCTTGCACACCAATAAAGCAGTGTTTATTCCCAGAAACATACTGCAAGTTGCCCTGCTGTAAAACAAGATCCCAGATGACTCTGACCTCATTCAGCATGACACTAGGGCCGTACATTAAGAGCGCAGCTATAGATCACAGCAATGAGTGTGTCCCCATCTATCATTTGGTAAGCCTTGGACTTCTCATTTAAGCAACATATGCACAAGTATTCGATATTTACTGAAGCTTAAACAGTTAAATGCAGGTACTTCCAATCAGAACTGTTGACTCTAGATTTGTCCCATCACTTAAAACTTGGATCTGAATTACACCTCTATATTCAGATCCAATTATTCTCTGCACACTCTATCTTGAATTACTGGCCTAGACCTTGACTTTAATGGAACCAAGTATTGGAAACAACTTAAAATGGACTGCAGGTTCTGTACAGAGCACAAAGAATTGCAAACCCTCTCCATCTACCGATCTACTTGAGTAATGTTACACATGCTCATTGTTATATAACTAAATGTAAGCAATACTTATACTTACATGGTGCCTTTTTGCAAAATGTTTCTAATTGTTTCATGTGGAGTGAATTACTTTTGAAGCACAGTGCTGTAAATGAGCAAAGTGGTTAAAACTGGATTGTGTCGCCCTGTTTAGTTGACTTAATGCCGCTCTCATCTGATCTCTCATGATGTCAAACAAATTTAATTCTTCATACCCAAATTTCTAAGAAGTTAGCAGAATTTGGTTCCTCTACATTCCATATATTGACTCTGTGCTGTTTGTTTCTGTGTGCTCCATTTTTTTATTTATAAGAGAGATTTACACAAGATTTCTTATTTTAGCTCTAAAGTTTGTTTATGATGGGTTCTTGTGTTGATGTAATCTTGTCACATTTGGGCTCCATGCATGATAACAAGTGAGACAATTTTTTGGAATTACGGATGTGCAACTTGTGACAGTTCTTTATGTTTTAGCTCATGATACAGCCAATTCATTAAGTGTATTGTATGAAGATATATTTTGATTATCTTAGAAATAAGTGTATCAAGTTCCTTCAGGGTTTACTTTATGTTTCCAATTTACGGTGGATTTAGAACTAGCTGTGGTTACTGAAATAAAACCAACAATTACTGAACTGTGACACAAATATATAAATGACATCGGAAATTTGTGGCTAAAAATGCAGGATATTGTTTTGTTCAAAATAATTTAAACCATACTTGAAGATCAGTTACTCAGTGTACTCTTGTAAAGCCCAGAACCTCAAACAGTGTTGTATTAATAGAATGTGTTTGCTGCAGAGTTCCTCTGCTTTTAATGTCAACTGACTCAAGGCTAATTTATACTTGCGCGTGCTAGCTTATGCCGCAGCCTACGCAAGTGGGCTACGCTGTTGTGAGCATTTATACGTGTGCGTTGGTGTATCTGCGTCGCTCTGCAATTCACCGCCAGAATGCTAGTTGGTGGTGGTGTTCCTATGCCACTGTGTTGAGTTTCCTCATGTTGAAACTCAACATGAAGAAACTCAAATTTCAAACAATGGCGACTGAAACTGAAGGAGGGTGAATTTTCTGTGCTTGTCCGGCCACTGAGACACAGGGATGAGGAAGTGCATTTCAAATATTTTCGGACGTCGGCAGGTAGATCTGACGATTTGGTTCATCGTCTCCAACCATTTATTTTGCATCAGTGTACGCACAGTATACTCAGAGACCAGCAATCACCATTCGGGTTTTAGCTTCGGGTGGAAGTCAACAGGCTGTAGCAGCTAGCTACAAACTGGCGTCAAGCACAGGGTCCTCCATAATTTCAGAGGACTGTAATGCTTTATGGAAAGCATTGCAGCCAGAGTTCCTTCCCTGCCCGTCAGTTGCCCAGTGAGAAGCTATTGCAGCGTAGGAGGAAATGCGATGCTACCAAGCGGACCAATCGCAGTTGTTTCGGTCTGCATCACCGCGACGCGTAGTTACATTTTGGGAGAGGTGCGCGTTAGGCTACAGCGTAGGGTTCAGCATAGAGTACAGCATAGAGTACACTGTTATGCCATACCCACGGCGTACATTTGACACACAAGTATAAATCAGCCTTTAGGCCTGTACCATAAATGAAAACAAGTATTGCAACACAACAGTATATGTTGAATTGACAACAGGACTCGTGCATTGCTCTGAAGAGACGCATCTTCTGAGCTACAGAGTATATATTCATTATGAAATCTTCCTGAGTCAAGTGATCTGGAAAGGGTGGTTGTTAGGGAGTATTAGTAAGTGTCAGCATCCTAGTCTATCTGAAGGGAGCAAACACTTCCCACTACTGTTCCAGTCCAGTGACTAGTGGAAAGAGCTCAGTCATGGATACCTAGATTACTCTTGTCCATACTGTTCAGATGACAGATTTCAGGCTTTCAAGTGAAATCTCACCATTTATTTGAATTACAGCCAGCAGGAGAAAGCAACAATGAACAAGACCATTCCTAAGTTGTTTCTGGTTAAATGTCGACCTCCATTTGTGTTAATTCAGAGCCAAGTTGGTCCAGCTCAGAATGACTTGCATATAATTGTGTTGTAGTGAGCTTACCACATGGATATGCATGAGGAAATCCATTTCCCATCTCTAGGTCAACTATCCAAAGATAAAACAACAGTGGTTAACCAATACTTGAATGATTCCAGATTTATTTTGCCTTTTGCCTACATCTTGAAGTATATTTCTTATTCTGATTATTCTTTAAACTTTGAAGAACTGGAGTTTACATTTCACTCATTTTAACTTCCTCCCTTGCCCTACTGTCTTAATTTAATGAGAATTCTTCAGCACTTTCTATCCTATGGGCTTCCTTCCCCATGGCTACTGTAACCTTCAGCTCTGCATTTGCCATTCTGGGTTTTGTTCCCACCCATTGCACTCCTTGATGGCTTTTCATAAAATAACTTGAACGATCTCAGATTCAGATTCATTTATTTATCACATGTACATTAAAACATACAGTGGCATGCATCATTCATGTTGACAGCCAACACACTCTTAAAGATGTGCCGGGGGCAGACTGCACCTTTTTGTGCCAACATAGCATGCCTATAATTTTCAGCAGAACAACACAAGCAACAGCAGCAACAAAATAAAACAACAATAGCAAAGTAAGCCCCTTTTCTCCCTCCCACCCACCCAGTCACACACACCTTCTGGACCCCAGCCTTAGGACAGGCTACCTCCAGGCTTCCAGGCTTCCAGCTTCTAGTCCCTGGCCCGGACTTGAAGACTCGCAGACACTGGGCCTCTGAATGCCAAACACACTGACATGGGCATCGACTTTCAGACTCACTGACTTAACTCTTTCATCTTCAGGCTTCCAGTCACAGGACTCGCCAACCTGCAGATACTCACCATCCTGGGAGGGCCACCTGCCCTTTTTAGCAAGGCCTGCTGATGTCAATTATTGACCATGGGGATTGCTGGTCTATGTCTCAGTATCAACCAGTCACCCATCCACGAGATTCAACGGCGTTCTCTCAAGGAGCACTCTGAAGCTCCTGCCTGGCCTCTTCATTTACTGCCCCTTAAATAGTCGGGAGGAGCGAGAGCAGTGCGCTGCGCGTGTGCAGCCCTCCGGTGAAAAATGATATTGTATCCGTTAAATAGGGGCCGTGGACAATTCTGATTTGATGGAGACGGACATGAATGCACGGAGGAACATCTGGAGAAATTTCTGAAACGCTAGTTCGCTGCTGTTGTTACTGCGCGGTCAGGAATCTTCCGGAGGGAAGGCCTCAAAATCCCTGGCTTTGCCTGCTTTTGGCAACCGAGATTGAGGTTGAATCGTTCAGACAGAGAAGGCGCTCAGTACTCGGTGTTGGAGAGCTGAATCGGAGGCTCAAAGTTTGTCGGATGACTCAGGGTCGGCCTGTGGTCGGCATGGCAGGGAGAGTTCTTCTTCCTTCTCCCGTCCGCGTGAGATGTGGGACATTTGAGAGGCTTTGAACTTTTTACTGTGCTCATGGACTTCTTCATCAAGTTATGGTATTGTTGCACTGCTGTAACTGTATGTTATAATTATGTGGTTCTGTTAGTTTTTCAGTCTTGGTCTGTCCTGTGTTTTGCGATATCACACCGGAGGAAATATTGTATCATTTCTTAATGCATGCATTACTAAATGCCAATAAAAGAGGACTGTGTGTCTTCAAAATCTAACTCTAACTCCCCTCATCCCTGTCCCTAAAACTTAATCCGTCCAATAACTCCCTCCTCTGCTCCTCAAAAGTATCCCTATGAACCTGATAAACAACTAAGTCTTAGCTACGACCTCAATTAACAACTCCAGAACTCTGATGTGACTGTACCAGGTCCACTCTCCAACCCTTACTAAGGTTCACTGCTTTCCCCTTTATCCCAGTAAATTCACTTTAAATTTCTCTTGTGCCATGTTTCTGAATTTATCATTCATTTTTTCTGACTATATTGTCTTGTTCAATCTACCTTAATACCATAAGACATAGGAAAAGAATTGGGCCATTTGGCCCATTGAGTCTGCTCCACCATTTCAATATGCCGATCCATTTCCCTCACAAACTCATTCTCCTGCCTTCTGCCCGTAACATCTTCACAATATGGAATTTATTTTCTAAACTCTATTTTCTCATTTTCAAAAGCTTCTTTGCAATTTGGATCTTAGCTAATACTACCCTTGCCCAGTCTTTGTGCAATTTTCTCTCTGTTAATTAGTCCTGTAGAAAAGCTCCTTGTTGTATATGAGGGGTGATTGATACGTTCGTGGCCTAAGGTAGAAGGAGTCAATTTTAGAAAACCTAGCACATTTATTTTTCAACATAGTCCCCTCCTACATTTACACACTTAGTTCAGTGGTCGTGAAGCATACGGATCCCTTCTTTGTAGAAGTCGGTGTCTTGGACCTCCAGAAAGTAGTCCACTGCAGGGGTCGTTGATAAGTTTGTGGCCTAAGGTAGAAGGAAATGAGTTATACAGCTCTTGTTACATGCATGTGCAGTTCAATTCTTTGAGTGATTAGGCAGAAAGTTTGAAGTTAATAACTCCTGTCCTTCTACCTTAGACCACAAACTTATCAATCACCCCTGATGTGGACCACTTTCTGGAGGTCCAAGACACCGACTTCTGGTTGTGGACTCTGTGTGTAAATGACTCAGACAAAAGTGAATTGTCTTGTCTGCAACTTCACAGCGTGAAAGAGACAAATGTTTGAAGAGTAACATGGATCACTCCACAAGTGGCAGGCGTGAGACTGAGAATGGAGTTGGACACAGGCTCAGCTTTAACAGTCATCTCTGTACATGACTACAAACGACTGTTTTCTCACATACCTCTGAAACAAACTAAACTACTGCTAAAGACTTACACAGGACAGAGAGTGCATCCCAAAGGTAAAATTAAAGTGACAGTAACCTACAGGGACAAAACACAACGGTTGAACTTCTATGTACTGGAAAATGGAGGAGCACTGTTGCTGGGACATGAATGACTCAGGAAAATTCAGTTGGATTGGCACACCATCAAGGCACTAGATGTGTCAGCAAAGGAGGGCAGCAAGGCTACATCTAAGAGACTGGCACAAATACTTGTGACTCTGAGGAAGTGTTCATAAAAGGAATAGGAACACTTCAGGGCATGAAGGCAAAGATTGAGATTGTGGAAAATGCATGTCCAAAATTTCACAAAGCCAGACCAGTGTCATATGCAATCCCTTCTACAATAGAGGCAGAGCTGAAAAATCTGGAGCAGACTGGGGTCCTGTCAAAGGTGGATTGGAGTGAATAGGCCATGCCTGTTGTTCCAGTGATGAAGAAAACCTCCAGCACAAAACCAGGAAAACCAAGCAAGGTGCGCATATGTGGAGAATTTTAAAGTGACGGTTAACCCATTCTCCGCACAGTACAGTATCCTCTACCTCGTATTGAGGACATCTTTGCTTCCCTGTCAGGAGGGGAACATTTCACAAAAATCGATTTGGCCCAGGCTTATCTCCTAATAGAAGTTGATGAAGCATCCAAGAAATACCTGACAATAAATACACACAAAGGACTTTACCAGTACAACAGGGTTGGTGTTTGGGATAGCATCAGCTCCTGCAATCTGGCAAAGGGCAAAGGACCAGTTCCTGCAGGGAATTCCAGGGACTCAGTGTTACCTGGATGACATCATTGTTACCAGCAAAGATGACGATAAACATCTTTCTAACCTTGAACAATTGCTTACCAGGTTACGAGAATATGGGCTCAGAGCTAATTGACAGAAATGTGAGTTTTTCAAAAAGGAAATCTCATCTGTGGGTATGTGATCAAGGATGGCTTACACATGTCTCAAGACAAGATAGAAGTGGTGCTTAAGGCACCACCACCTGAAAATGTGTCTCAGCTGAGAGCATGTCTTGGACTTGTGAACTATTACCACAAGTTCTTGCCTAACCTATCCACAGTCCACACTAAATGCACTATTACAGACAGGGACACAATGGAAGTGGACTGAGAGCTGTGAGAAAGCATTTCAAGAAACTAAAAGACTCATAACTTCGGAACGGGTGCTCGTGCACTTTGACCCCTCCTTACCAATCTGACTGACTTGTGATGCCTCACCCCATGGGATAGGAGCTGTGTTATCGCACAAGTTTCCAGATGGCTCTGAAAGACCAACAGCCTTTGCCTCAAGAACACTAACTTCAGCTGATCGCAACTACGCACAAATTTGATAGGGAGGCCCTAAGCCTCGTGTGGGGAGTCAAGAAATTCAGTCACTACCGGTATGGTTAAAAGTTTACCCTGACCATCAGCCGCCCGTGTCAATCTTCAATCCAAGAAAAGGCGTTCCAGTGATGATAGCACAAAGGCTACAGCGATGGTCCCTTTTAGGAGGTCACAGGTATGACATCAAACACAAGGGAACCAAGCAACACAGCAATGCAGATGGTTTGTCACGTTTACCACTGCTCACTTCCAAGGTAACTACACAAACGGATTCAGCAGAGATCTTTCACACAACAATAGTTGAACAATTACCAGTGACAAACAGCTTTATTGAAAGGGAAACACGTAATGACCCTATGTTGTCAAAAGTGTATGACATCACGGTAAAGGGATGGCCAGCACGGGGTAACACACTGTTTCCAGCCTTCTCAGCAAGGAGGGAGCAGTTGTCAGTGTGTCGGGGAACTCTAATGTGCGGTTCTCAAGTTGTGATTCCTCCCAAATTACGCACCAGAGTGCTGGAGAAACTGCAGGAGGGGCACCTGGCTACCGTGAAGATGAAAAGTCTTGCCCGTGTCTTTGTGTGATGGCCAGGAATCAATAAGCAAATTGAGGACTTGACAAGTACAGCTCTGGATGTCAAAAGATCCAGAACACACCACCACAAACCCCGTCTCCATCCATGGGAGTGGCCCTTATCACCATGGCAATGAGTGCACATCGACTTTGCTGGACTATTCATGGACTCTATCTTTTTAATCGCCGTTGATGCACATTCCAAATGGCCAGAGGTCATCAAAATGAAGACAACCGCATCGGAAAAGACCATTACAGTTCTAAGGGCCATGTTCGCCAGGAATGTCATACCAGAACAAATCTGCACAGACAATGGATGACAACTTGTCTCTGAAGAATTCCGAAGTTTTGTGAAAAACAATGGAATCAAGCACTTTATATCTGCCCCTTACCATCCATCCACAAATGGCTTGGCAGAAAGATTTGTGCAGACATTCAAGAAACCCATCAAGTCAATGGACAGTGAAAATCAACCACTGCAACACAAGATAGACAACTTCCTCCTTGCCTATTGTAATACAGTACATGCAACCACTAATCAGACCCCAGCGATGATGTTTCTGAACAGGAACCTGAGGTCCCACATGAATCTTCTCAAACCAGATGTATGGTGTGATGTAGAGAACAGACAGATCAAACACTTGAATGCTAAGTCAACACGGAACTTCAATGTGGGACAGTCAGTTCTTGCACGGGATTACCGGACTGAAAAGTGGCAGCCAGGTACAATTTCTGTCATAGATGGGCCACTGATGTATACAGTGGAGGTGGGAGAGACATATGGAGAGCTCATGTGGACCAAATCCTGGATTCTCAGGTGAAAAACACAACAACACCTTGCCTGGACTCCCCTGACATAGAAGCAAACACTCCTGATGTGACCGCATCAGCCTCATCCACAGATAAGCCTGTCATCAGTGCTGAGGACACACCTGATGTACCTGTGAAAGCAAAAGTTTCAGAACAGACGATACCAGGGAAGACCACCCCAGAGACTTGAGTTCTAAGTGGGTCTTAGACCAAAAGTAAAAAAAGGAAAAAAAAGGCTTGTTATAATTTGATATTATTAAGTTACTTTGTTATAATTTGTAAATAAATGGTAGGCATTTGTATGTTAAGGGTAAACATATTTGTTTAGCATAGTGCCCCAGTAAAAAAAACAGTTGATGCACTATTAAAATAAACGGGGAGCAATGTACCGCATAACCTACATTATAATAAGGGACTACTTTATGTTTTAGTAACACGTCGTTGCTTGCGCTATTAGGTGCATATTGATCTGTATGTGTGTGTCAAGTTCAGACTCTACCAGTAAAGAACTATGAAACTTAGTTCCCAATTCCAGCGTTTTTATTAATAACATAGTTGTGTAAACAGGCCACATACACAACACTCAATTTTTTTTTTATATAGGCATCCGTTAGTCTCATGAGACCATGGATTTGTGCCTTGGAAGGTTTCCAGGGCGCAGGCCTGGGCAAGGTTGTATGGAAGACCAGCAGTTGCCCATGCTGCAAGTCTCCCCTCTCCACACCACCGATGTCGTCCAAGGGAAGGACATTAGGACCTATACAGCTTGTCACCAGTGTTGTCTCAGAGCAATGTGTGGTTAATTGCCTTGCTCAAGGACACACACGCTGCCTCAACCAAGGCTTGAACTAGCGACCTTCATATTACTAGATGAACGCCTTAACCACTTGGCCACATGCCAACACGAATATTACTGAAATATTAAATACACTACATTGGCAATAATTGCAGGCACACTACTGTAGCACATCATCCAGATGATGAAGTTCAGTTGTGATGAGCATAACTATTGAGAATAATCGCTCTCAGTTCTGACATGGGTTCTCAACACAAACCATCAACTGTTGACTTACCACTACAGATGCTGCTTGACCCAGTGAGTTCCTCTAGCAGTTTGTTTTTTGTATCTACATCATTTGTGTAGTTGAGAATAAGTGGGTTGCATTGAGCATATTAATGATGTAATCAGTGTCACACATAAACAAACGAGAACAAACGTGAGAAAATCTGCAGGTGCTGAAAATCCAAGCAACACACACAAAATACTGGAGGAACTCAGCAGTCCAGGCAGCATCTATGGAAGAGAGTACAGTCGATGTTTTAGGATGAGACCCTTCAGCAGGACTCAGGGCCTTTCTGTCCTGCCTAAGAGTCTTGGACCGAAATGTTGCCTGTTCTCTTTTCCATAGATGTTGCCTAGCCTGCTGAGTTCCTCCAGCATTTTGTGTGTGTCACATATAAAGTGTCTTCAATATAAAATGGGATAAAGTTACAAATGATAGAATAAGCACTCCTGATTCCAGATTATTCTATCTCAAACAGGGGTTCCCAATCTTTTTTATGCCATACCGATACAATTAAGCAAGGAATCAGGGATCTGGTCAGGGATACTATTACAGCTACAGAAAGGGTGGGTAATGTAGCAGGATCCTCTTTTGAGTCAATATGGGTGGAAGTCAGGAACAGGAAGGGAGCAGTTACTCTATTGGGGGTATTCTATAGGCCCCCTGGTAGCAGCAGAGATACAGAGGAGCAGATTGGGAGGCAGATTTTGGAAAGGTGCAAAAATATAACAGGGTTGTTATCATGGGTGACTTTAACTTCCCTAATATTGATTGGCACCTGATTAGTTCCAAGGGTTTAGATGCGGCAGAGTTTGTTAAGTGTGTCCAGGACGGTTTCCTGTCACAGTATGTGGACAGGCTGACTAGGGGGAACGCCATACTAGATCTAGTACTAGGTAATGAACCGGGTCAGGTCACAGATCTCTCGGGGGGTGAGCCCCTGGGGGACAGTGACTACCGCTCCCTGGTCTTTAGCATTATCATGGAAAAGGATAGAATCAGAGAGGACAGGAGAATTTTTAATTGGAGAAGGGCAAATTATGAGGCTATAAGGCTAGAACTTGTGGGTGTGAATTGGGATGATGTTTTTGCAGGGAAATGTACTATGGTATGATGTGGTCGATGTTTAGAGCTCTCTTGCAGGACGTTAGGGATAAATTTGTCCCGGTGAGGAAGATAAAGAATGGTAGGGTGAAGGAACCGTGGGTGACAAGTGAGGTGGAAAATCTAGTCAGGTGGAAGAAGGCAGCATACATGAGGTTTAGGAAGCAAGATGGGTCTATTGAGGAATATAGGGAAGCAAGAAAGGAGCTTAAGAAGGGGCTGAGAAGAGCAAGAAGGGGGCATGAGAAGGCCTTGGCGAGTAGGGTAAAGAAAAACCCCAAGGCATTCTTCAATTATGTGAAGAAAAAAGGGATGACAGGAGTGAAGGTAGGATCGACTAGAGATAAAGGTGGGAAGATGTGCCTGGAGGCTGTGGAAGTGAGCAAGGTCCTCAGTGAATACTTCTCTTCCGTATTCACCAATGAGAGGGAACTTGATGATGGTGAAGACAATATGAGTGAGGCTGATGTTCTGGAGCATGTTGATATTAAGGGAGAGGAGGTGTTGGAGTTGTTAAAATACACTAGGACGGATAAGTCCCCGGGGCCTGACGGAATGTTCCCCAGGCTGCTCCACGAGGCAAGGGAAGAGATTGCTGAGCCTCTGGCTAGGATCTTTATGTCCTCGTTGTCCACGGGAATAGTACCGGAGGATTGGAGGGAGGCGAATGTTGTCCCCTTGTTCAAAAAAGGTAGTAGGGATAGTCCGGGTAATTATAGACCAGTGAGCCTTACGTCTGTGGTGGGAAAGCTGTTGGAAAAGGTTCTTAGAGATAGGATCTCTGGGCATTTAGAGAATTATGGTCTGCTCAGGGACAGTCAGCATGGCTTTGTGAAGGGCAGATCATGTCTAACAAGCCTGATAGAGTTCTTTGAGGAGGTGAACAGGCATATAGGTGAGGGTAGTGCAGAGGTTGTGATCTATAGGGATTTTAGTAAGGCATTTGACAAGGTTCCACATGGTAGGCTTATTCAGAAAGTCAGAAGGCATGGGATCCAGGGAAGTTTGGCCAGGTGGATTCAGAATTGGCTTGCTGCAGAAGGCAGAGGGTCATGGTGGAGGGAGTACATTCAGTTTGGAGGATTGTGACTAGTGGTGTCCCACAAGGATCTGTTCTGGGACCTCTACTTTTCGTGATTTTTATTAACGACCTGGATGTGGGGTTAGAAGGGTGGGTTGGCAAGTTATCAGATGACACAAAGTTTGGTGATGTTGTAGATAGTGTAGAGGATTGTCAAAGATTGCAGAGAGACATTGATAAGATGCAGAAGTGGGCTGAGAAGTGGCAGATGGAGTTCGACCCGGAGAAGTGTGAGGTGGTACACTTTGGAAGGACAAATTCCAAGGCAGAGTACAAAGTAAATGGCAGGATACATGGTAGTGTGGAGGAGCAGAGGGATCTGGGAGTACATGTCCACAGATCCTTGAAAGTTGCCTCACAGGTGGATAGGGTAGTTAAGAAAGCTTATGGGGTGTTAGCTTTCATAAGTCGAGGGATAGAGTTTAAGAGTCGCGACATAATGATGCAGCTCTATAAAACTCTGGTTAGGCCACACTTGGAGCACTGTGTCTAGTTCTGATCCCCTCACTATAGGAAGGATGTGGAAGCATTGGAAAGGATACAGAGGAGATTTACCAGGATGCTGCCTGGTTTAGAGAGTATGCATTACGATCAGAGATTAAGGGAGCCAGGGCTTTACTCTTTGGGGAGAAGGAAGATAAGAGGAGACATGATAGAGGTGTACAAGATAATAAGAGGAATAGATAGAGCGGATAGCCAGCACCTCTTCCCCAGGGCACCACTGCTCAATAAAAAAGGACATGGCTTTAAGGTAAGGGGTGGGAAGTTCAAGGGGGATATTAGAGGAAGGTTTTTTACTCAGAGAGTGGTTGGTGCGTGGAATGCACTGCCTGAGTCAGTGGTGGAGGCAGATACACTAGTGAAGTTTAAGAGACTACTGGACAGGTATATGGAGGAATTTAAGTTGGGGGCTTATATGGGAGGCAGGGTTTGAGGGTCGGCACAACATTGTGGGCCGAAGGGCCTGTACTGTGCTGTACTATTCTATGTCCTATGAATCCATAGACCCCAGGATTGGAACCCTTGATCTAAAAGTAAGAGAAACTTGCATGAATGTAACTCAGGATATCTAAATCCATTGACCTCCTTTTGAAGTGCATTCATCATTGTGATATAGGAAATGCAACAGTCTATTTGCACACAGCAAACTCTCACAAACAGTATTCTTGATAATGACCAGATAGTCTTGCTTTTCTGACATGCTGATTGAGAACTAAATACTGACCAGGGATGATCTTTTTTTTACTGTTTTTTGAAAAGGGGTTATTTATAGTTAAGCAAGAGAACATATTAGGTATTGGTTTGAAATAACAGTCCAGAAATTGTTTCTCAATTTTTTGGCATGTAAACGGTTTTATGGGCTGCTGACATTATGAAGAACATTATGGATCACTGTGGGGTCTTTGGAGGACTGCTGTTGAAGCTCCCTGCGTTATGTCATGCTGTATATGTTGCAAGTTCTCCAGTTCATGGCACATTTGATCTTTGCATGCAATTCTTACAGGCTTAGACCACAATACAGTACCAGCAACACTTTTGCAACAGTAGGTGTATTTTGCTACCGAATTGAATGGATGCAGTAACAATGGGAGAGGGGAGAAAGTGTGCTGCCAAGGATTCAGAGCAAGAGAGGCAAGCTGCTGAGGAATCAGTTCCAGGCGTAGGCTTATTCTTTGTGCGAGAAAGCTATGAAGACATTGCAAAGGGATAGCCAAGTGTTCCTGGCAGGATGTTGTCAGGCTGCCCTCTGGAATGCTGGCACCTTGGAGAAGCATGGGATATGGGCAACTTCCCTGAAGGAGAAAACTGAGGATTACTTTGACTCTGAACTCCATCTTCAAAGCAGTTAAAGCAAGTATCTGATGTTGTATTTGGGGTCACATAAGATCACAGATTTCAGTAAGGTCTTACAACAGAGGTTGCACTACTCCATGTTAACCTGATGTTTTAAATAGTTCTCTGATTTGAGGCCACATGACCAACTGTGGATACTTTCAATGAAGGACTACATCACCAAGGTGCAGGGCTTCAGTACTGCTGTGATGTGCTCACTGATTTGACTCTCTGGAGAAGATCTTGATGCCATAGTCTACTGGTTGAGGAATGATGGTTTTACATTTGTTGGTTTATATTTGATTTTAAGTTGATGACACAATGACCCTACTTGCAATTAAACCATCTTGTTTTAACATTGGTCATATTAAGCCTGTGACTGACTGAATTACACTCTTAGAATCAAATATATTGTCTTGTTGACTTTTCTCTTGTATCTTGATGATTACTCATCTGCCTAATGCTCTGCAAAAGTAAAACTTCAGGTGGCTTTCATTATAGGTGACGTAAATTTGGAATTGAATTTACAGTTACTCTGAGAGTCTTTGATCAGCTGGAATGCCATATTACATGTAATATTTCAATGTAAGAAACAGGATGCTGTCCTGAAGAGAGTCATGGGGTCGATTCTATGAATCTGAAATTTAATAAATTTTTTTTAATAGCCAAACTTAACACAAGAAGTGGTGCAAGGACAGTTGTGTAGAATTGGTCATTAATCAGCCATGATTTCATTGAATCGCAGAATAGACTTGAGGAGTTAAGTGGCCACTGTTTTTCCTATGTTACCATTAATATTTGGCTTATTAGCAATCTGTTAGTGTGATCACTCATTCCCTTCAAGATTATGAAGGGTTGACAAAACTGATTCAGATAATTCAGTACGAATGGGTATTGAATAAATGTGGATCCCAGCACTGCAATGTTTCATCTCCTTTAAGATAACAGAGAAGTTCCACCGGAAGAGTTACCAGGAACTGGTGGAACAAGAACATGTCTGTTTTATTTAAATCTTATTTAGGAACAGGGAGCAAACCCTGTGTAAACAGAAATTGAAAGGAAGAAGGAAATTAAATCGAGGCAAAATAAAAGCTGAACAAAATATGCCTTGAAATAGAAAGAGTATGAAAGTTTTACCATAAGTATTAAATTAGTAATGGATATTCATTAGTGAACATGGCCTTTTCTCCGTGGCGCGATGGAGTGACCTGATAGAGGTGTATAAGATGATGAGAGGCATTAATTGTGTGGATAGTCAGAGGCTTTTTCCCAGGGCTAAGATGGCTAGCACGAGAGAGCACAGTTTTAAGGTGCTTGGAAGTAGGTACAGAGATGTCAAGGGTAAGTTTTTTACGCAGAGAGTGGTGAGTGCGTGGAATGGGCTGCTGGCGGAGGCGGATTCAATAGGGTTTTTTAAGAGACTCCTGGGTAGGTACATGGAACTTAGAAAAATGGAGGGCTATGGGTAACCCTAGGTAATTTCTAAGGTAGGGATATGTTTGGCACAGCTTTGTGGGCCGAAGCGGCTGTATTGTGCTGTAGGTTTTCTAAGTTTCTATGTGTATTAATTGATTGCCTGTATAGTTAAAATACAGAAAACTTAAAATGTACATATTGGACTACCAATGTGCGCAATATATGTAAATATGCTTTTGTTTTACAGTGCAACTTGAATCCAGTTATTAGGTTACAGAGAATAAGTTGATTATTTGTCATTAAGAGAGAGTTTAGTGTAATCCGGAAAGAAAGCTCCATTGTGAGCCATATGTTGATTTAGCATATATTAATTATCCCCAGAGAATGTGCTATCAGGCAGAAATAACTTGTGTCATGCTTGACAAATGCAGGTTTGTTCTCCAGTTGAGGAGTTGCACGCATCATTATTTGAACCATTATCAAGGGCAGCCCTGAAGAAGGGTCTCTGTCTGAAACGTCGACTATTTACTCTTTTCCGTGAATGCTGCCTGGCCTGCTGAGTCCCTCCAGCATTTTGTGTGTGTTGCTATTATCAAGGGGTATTTTCTTTTGTGTGGGGTGGAAACTTTTTCTTTAGCCAATGTTTATAGAGATTGAGAACAAAAACTAAGTGCATAATTCAGATTGAAACTATACTCTGCTTTTGCTGGAGCAATGCTTTTTATTTCAGGTATTGCAAAAATAATTCAATAGGAACTTGTCTTACTAGTTTGTTTTGATTAAATTTTGATAGCTGGCTTATTTCCAATAAGACTGATGTTCTACTGAGTATCTCACCAATAGCATTTACTTTGTGTATCTTGTTTAACTTCTTACAATAAGTATCTTATACAGCAGGTGTTGTTGATCTTTGAAAGTAATATTAGATATAATGGAATCTGACATTAACCAGTAAAACGAAGTAAAAAATGTTTATTTAATACCTTTCATCATCTCAAGTTTTCTCCAAGCCACTTTGTAGTTTTCATGTATTGTTATTGCTGTCCTGCAGAAATTTAGCAGGCCTTTCAAGAAAGGTAAGCTCCCCAATTCATCAAGGTGATAATGATCAAATTAGTACAGTATTGGTCTTGCTTTTTTATTGTCACATATATCAAGATGCATAATGTTTATACAGATCAAGTCATTACGGTGCAATGAACTAGAATAAAGTAACATAATATCAATGAACAATAAAGTGTAAAAGATACTGAATACAGCAGTGCAGGAAAACAGTAAGTGCAAGATCATAACAAGGTAGACTGTGAGGCCAAGAGTCCATCTTATTATACAAGGCTCTGATCTTATTGTTCAAGGGTCTGATAATATGCCCTTAAATTTGGTGGTAAATGCATTCAGGCTTTTACAATGGGAGAGGGGAGAAGAAATAAAATCCGGGGTGGGTGGGGTCTTTGATTATGCTGGCAGCTTCACTGAGGTAGTGGGAAATATACACAGAGTCCACAGAGGGGAGGCAGTCCTTGTGACCACAGATCTCTGTAGTTACTTGAAGCCACGTGCAGAGCAGTAGCTGTACCAAGCCATTATGCTTCCAGACAGAATGCTTTCTATGGTGCATTGATAAACATTGGTGAGAGTCAACTGGGACATGCTGAATTTCTTTTGCCTTCTGACAAAGTAGAGGCATTGGTGAGTTTTCCTGGCTGTGACATCAACCGTGGTTGGACCAGGGCATGCTTTTGGTGATGCTCACACATAGGAAGGACCTGAAGCTCTCAACCTTGACACTGTTGATCTAAACTAGAGCATGTGTAATGACCCCTGCCCCTACCGCCCACTTTCAAAGCTAATGACCAACTCTTTGGTTGACGTTGAAAGATTGTTATCATGATACCATGTCACTAAGCTCTCTGACTTCTTCCTGTACTCTGACTCATAGTTACTTGAGATGCAGCCCACATCAGTGGTATCACCTGCAGATTTGTAGCTGGGGTTAGAGCAGAATCTGACCACACAGTCATGAGTGTACAGGGAGCAGAGTAGGGGCTGCAGACGCAACTTTTGTGGAGCTCCATTGTTTAGAATAACCGTGAGACAGATGTTGCTGCCTAACCTTATGTTGTCTGTTAGTCAGAAAGTCAAAGATCCAGTTGCAAAGGGAGGTATTAACTCCAGGGTCCGGAGTTTGCTTGGAATAATAGTATTGGTCATATGCACTTTGGTAGAAGGAATAAAGGCATACACTATTTTCTAAACGGGGAGCAAATTCCGAAATGTGAGGTGCAAAGTGACTTGGGGGTCCTTGTGCAGAATTTGTACGTTGAATTGGTGGTAAGGAAGGCAAATGCAATGCTGGCATTCATTTTGAGAGGACTACAATATAAAAGCAAGAATGGACAGTAATTCTGAGGCTTTATAATGCATTAGACAGACCATCCTTGGAGTATTGTGAGCGGTTTGGTTCCCTCATCTAAGAAAGGATGTCCTGGCATTGGAAAGGGTCCAAAGGAAGTTCACAGGAATGATCCTGGGAATGAAAGGGTGAATGCATGAGCAGCATTTGATGGCTTTGAGCCTGTACTCACTGGAATTTAGACATGTAAGGGGGGATCAAAACCTATCGCATATTCGAAGGCCTAGATGGAATTGACGTGGAGAGGATGTTTCCTATAGTGAATGATGAAACAAATCAACTTTGCCTGAGAAGCAATTTGGATCCACTCCAATTTGTCTAGCAGCACAATGGGTCCGCAGCAGATGCCATTTTGTTGGCTTTTCACTCAACCTGGGAACATCTGGACAGGAAAGGTGCAGAAATCAAGATGTTCTTTATCAAATATAGCTTGACACTCAATACTGTCATTCCCTCAAAACTAATCAATAAGCTTCAAGACTGACTTCAATATCTGCTTGTGCAATTGTATCCTTGATTTCTTCGATCAGTTCGGATTGGCGATAAGATTCCCACCTCAATCTCCGTCAGCACAGGTACACCGTAAGGCTGTGTGCACAGTCTCCTTCCCCACGCTCTTTACGCTTTTGACTGTGTGACTAAGCACAGCTCCAATGACATATTTTTAACAATGACACCACTGGCATTGGCTGAACAAAAGCTGGTGACAAATCAACATGTAGGAGGGAGATTGAAAATCTGACTAAGTGGTACCGAAATGACAATCTCTCACTCAGACATCAAGACCAAGGAACTAATTATTGACTTCATCAGGAGGAAACTGGAGGTCCATGATCCAGTCCTCATCAGGGGATCAGAGATGGAGAGTGAAAGCAACTTTAAAATCATTGGTGTTACCGTTTCAGAGGACCTGGCCTGGCCCCAGCAATTACAAAGAAAGCATGGCAGCACTTTTTCCTTAAGAAGTTTGTGAAGATTGGGCATCTAATACTTTGACTAACTTCTAGAGATGTGTGGTGGAGAGCATATTCACTGGTTGTATCACAGCTTGGTATGGAATCACTAATGCCCTTGTACTGAAAATCCTACAAAAAGTAGTGGATACAGCCCCTCCATTGAGCACATCCACATGGAGAGCTGTGGCAGGAAAGCAGCATCCATCATCAAGGATCCCCACCATTCAGGTAATGCTTTCTACCCGCTACTGCCATCATGAAGAAGGTACAGGAGCTTCAGAACTCACACTACCAGGTTCAGGAACAGTTATTACCCCTGAACCATCAGTCTCTTCAACCAGTGGGCATGATTTAATTCAACTCTGCTTGCCTCATCATTGAATTGTTCCCACAACCTTTGGACTCACTTTCAAGGATTCTTTATCTCACACTCTTGATATTTTTTGCTTACTTTTCTTCTCATTTTTATTTGCACAGTTTGTTGTCTTTGGTGCATTTTTTCATTGATTCTATTAAGGTTCCTGGATTTAATGAGTATGCCTGCAAGAAAACAAATCTCAGGGTTGTATATGGTAACATATATGTACTTTGACAATTTACTTTGAATATTTTTCAGATCATGGAGTATATGATGAGATTATTTAGGAATCTCTGAATTTATAAGCAGTCTTTGTCTTACACTTGTTCATCACACACACATACTTAACAGTAAACATTATTACAATGAAAATATAATGTGTGCAGGGTAACAAAATCAGCACAGCAGCATCGGGAGAATACCTGAATCAGCTGTTGAACAAACAATGGCAGGCTTTCAGTCTCCACCTACGATATCATGTTTTGATTAAAAGATTACAGTACACTTTATTTGTTTTTTTTTGGGTTTTGTGTGGGTATAAAAACAATCAACATTGTAGACTTGTTCTGGTATTAGATTTTCATCAGTTACAATCTACACAAACTTATCAATGAAGTTCTTTGCTGCTTTGTGATCAGTATTCACTTTATCTTTAAAATTTTAAAAATCTTAATACCGTGCTATTTCTTAAATATCTGCAACCAGCCTGTTGAAGTCACAATTTACTTCAAACTTCAGTTCGTCATGATAGATCTTTGCTTGTTTCATGATCAGCATAGTGTTAAGTGGCATATGTTGACTCTGCTGACAAATCCACTCTTTCAATACACGATCGAGATCTTCATTTCTCGCTTTATGCAGTGTTGTTTTTGTTGTTCATTACATATGTGAGGTCACATCTTAGAATTGTCTGTGGTGTGCAGAGACCTGCACATCACCTGGGTGCCTTCCCAGCACATTGTGGAATTTAATTTTTGTGATGTCATGTCAGCGCTCAAAAAATTTCAGGTTTCGGAGGCTTTTGGATTTTGAAATCTCAGATAAGGGGATACACTTTTACAAGGAGTGCAAAACCAATCTCAGGGTGAACTGAGAGCAATAAATACTATTACAAACAGTACATATCACCAACTCCAAATATTTCATATTCCCATTGCTGGGAATTGACATGAAGTAAAGAGAAAGTAGAAGTTTAGCTCAACTTGCCATGGTGGAAATCTTATCTTTTTATGTTTCTGCTGCGTAAGAGTAGTAAGTCCCTGGTAGCAAATTTTTATTTTTATTCCATTTAGATTAATAATAGCTGCAGCATGAGACCGTGGACCATTATAGCTAAGCAGAAGGCTGTAATTCTGTTTGTTAGTATATAATGTAATTCACATGGCAGATGGTTATATCATCAGTCACTAATAAAGAGCTCTTTCCTCTTTCGTTTCACAGGGAGAAACCTGTGCAGCTTAATTCTATTACTTGCAATAGGTTGAGACAGACAGATGGTGTTACTTCTAACAATAGTGAAGTATAACCAGAATAATTGGAACTATTACAGACCAATCATCTTGTTTCAAAGCTAATGCAGATTCAAAGCATTCAGAGTTTACAAGAGATATCTAGTAAAGGGATGTATCTGGTTCATAAATAGTTGCTTTATGGAAATCTGTCCTGGCTGAGGAATGTTCCTGGATTAATGGGATCAGATTACTTGCAGATCTGAAGCAGCAAATTATCCGAAGTACGAGGTCTATTCATTTCTAACTGCTGACGTAACACTGACCATTTCAATTTTTCGGTTAGCCTTATTCCCTCTAACCTACCTCCTTCTGAACTTGTGTTCCTCTGCTCACTTGACCAACCCCGGTATTTCCAGCTGACTTGTTGACAAGGTGGGTGATGTTGTAGCATAGCAAACTAACCGCCAGTCTACAGGTCCTTGACACTTCCTCACACCTCCCTCTTGATCTAAACTCTGTCACTGGACATCAAGCCATATCAGATCATTCGATTTTATATCTGATTAATCTGTTTTAGATGGTCATCAACCTGTGATGTTAGCTATCTGTTTTTTTTTTCTTTTCTCAGACACAGCCTAACCTGCTGAGTATTTTCAGAATACCCTTTCATATCAGATCTCCAACAATAGTAATGCTGTGGTTCTCACAGTCTGGGCATTGATTTTATTGCCCCACAATCAGCTTTTTCCATCTATAATCCCTTCAAATGGATTTAATTGTGATCAATGAGCCTTCATCAGCCTCTCAGCTTGCAACACCACTACTGCATCATTCAGTCTCCCTTACAGCTGATTGATACTTGTGCGCACTAGCTTGCGCTGTAACCTACGCAAGTGGACTACACCGTTGTGAGCATTTATACTTGTGCGTTGGTGCATCTGCATTGTTCTGCAATTTGTGCATGTCACGCATGCACACACACCTGCCCGTGCAAGGCTTCATGGTCATGGTAGTCTTTCTTGGGGTAAACAAGTTTAAAGCGAGCATCCTTTCTCGTAAATGCGAAATGTGTCCTCCATAATTTCGGAGGTCTGTAAAGCTTTATGGAAAGCATCACAGCCAGAGTTCCTTCCCTGCCCTTCAGTCACCCGATGGGAAGCTATTGCAGCGCAGGAGGAAATGCGATGCTACCAAGCGGACCAATCACAGTTGTTGCGGTCTGCGTTGCTGCGACGTGTGGTTACAGTTTGGGAGAGGTGCGCGTCAGGCTATGACATAGAGATCCATTTAGGCACTGCGTAGAGTTCGCGGCTACACCGTACCTATGGCGTTGATTTGACACACAAGTATAAATCAGCCTTTTGTCTCCACCCTATCACAGACATTTACTTTATTCTCTCCAACCTGTTTCCTGTCACTGCAACATAAGATGTGATTGATTTCTGTTTTTTGTTCAGATTTGATGTAGTCATCCTGAAGTGCTTGAAGTATTTCCACTTTCCACAATATTGCTTGACCTTCTATTTACATGTGCAAGAACTAGCTTGATGAAAAGATTAGAATGTGTTTTACACCATGGTGCTTTTAAATTACCCAGGACGTTATGTTTCAGCTTTATAAAATCAGGAAATTATGTTGCAGCTTTATAAAACTCTAGTTAGGCTGCATCTAGAGTACTGCATTGAGTTCTGGTTGCCCCATTGTAGCTCAGGCTTTGGGGAAAGTGCAAAAGATGTTTGTCAGGATGCTGCCTGGATTAGAGGGCCTGCACTATAATGAGAGATTGGATAACTTTGGATTGTTTTCTCTGGAATGGTGGGCTGAGGGGAGATCTCATAGAGGTTTATAAGATTGTGAGAGGCCAAAGATTGATTAGAAAGATGGTATCTTTTTCCCAAGATTGAAATGTCCAATACTAGAGGGCATGCATTTAAGGTGAGAGGGGTTAATTTCAAAGGAGATGTGCCGTGTGTGTTTTTTTTACACAAAGAGTTGTGCATGCTCTGCCTGGGTGTTGCTTAAGGCAAAGACATTAGAGACTTCTAAGAGACGTTAAGATAGAAACATGAATGTGAAGAAAATGGAAGGATATGGACATTGTGTAGGTAGATGGATTAGTTTAGTTGATTACTAATTTAATTGGGCCAGGGTTTCTTTCTTTTTTTTCCAAGCTCAGCTTTCTAAACACAGCAGTTGACACTTCTAGAGATCAAAGGGTTGCTTATTTGAATATGATAAATATCCAAATAATATTCTTTGTTTATCTTCTGCTTGTAAATGGGAGCCAGTCTGCAGTTTTTATTCTGACTGGCAAGCAATAGTCAGTTAAAAGCTAGAAGCTTTCCAGCAGATGCATTGTCCATAGAAAGCAGGATGATAGTTCATAGAATCCGGCTTATTGTTGTTCAAGAGGTGCAGTATATGAAAATAAGTTATTTAATTTGGCTTTTTCCAAACAGCCAAATTTGGCTAAGTTACTCAATTGAAGGAAGCTTGCAGACCAGATGGAAGATATCACTTAACATATTAAAGGACTAATCTATTAATAAACTAGAAGATTTATGTACTCTGCAAAGTTAGCTTCACAGCATTATTTATGAGTACCTGGAATCTCTGTCTTCAAGAAGCTTATATATCGTTGTGTTAGAAGTTATCTGAAAGAATATCACGTGTGTGAACTCACCCAAGTGCAGGAAAACTGTATAAATGAAGAGAACAATTCAGGCTTATTGGGGATGGGTTAAGGAACATCAACTGGTGTGAAAGAAATATGGGATGAACTACAGTCCATTCCTCTGCCTTTGAATTCTGCAATAGATGACTATATGTCTTTTTAACTTGTAGGCATTGTACCTGTGTTTTGGGAACCCTTAGTGTTCCCAAAAATGGTTTGTAAGTTAAAAATGGTTTGTAAGTTGGAAGTCTATTATAAGATACAAATCCTCTATGAGATACAAACAACATTCTTAAAAACACATTTACCTCTCACAGAGGATCTGTAACTTATAATAGATTTCTAACTTCCAAACCATTTTTATAAGAATGTTATCTTGATTTAAACGTGTATCTCAGAAAGTAAATGAACTGTGTTTAATCTACTTTGTTAGCTGGAAGTATCTCTCCTTGGTGGGGGCGGGGGAGGACTCACCACACAAATAATGGGTATTGGCAGCTAAACTCACCGTGAAGAGTAAACAAGGAAAGAAATTAGTCTTTGAAGATTGGATAATTACAGTATAACCTCCCTTTAATGAGGATACTCATGGCTATTTATACCGGATAGGGCTTGAGTTTTTGTCTGAGTTTAAAACTTTGTGGTCAACAAACTCCATACCAACACAGGATTGGCACAGCATTATGGGCCAAAGTGCATGTCCCTGTGCTGTAGTAATCTATGTTCTACCCCCTGTGTCCGTAGGTAATGAAATATACGAAGAAGTCTAGCAGCCCATTTGAACAGCCTCTGATGTTATTCCTGAAGAAAAATAAAAACAGGATGAAAAATAATTGTAGGAGGTGTAAAAGAAAATGAATTAAAATAATACTTTTCTAGAGCATGAATGATAAACAATTGCATTCCAAAGTTGTAACCATACTCAAAGGCACACAATGGAAAAGGCAATTCGCTCTGATCTGGCCATTTGTTGGCAATTTATTGCTATCAGATCAGTATGAAAATAAACGACTCCAGTGTGTTTTTTTTTATTGGTTGTGATGGTTTTAAGATACCATTAAAATATTACAATTAACTTTCTGTAGGCAATGCATTTCAAAGTATGTTTTCCTTTAAACGTGGAAAGCAGGTTTTCTGATATATTAATGCCACATTGCTGTAACCTCTTGTTATGGAACAGTGTCTTTGCTGGAAAACTCAGGAAGTCATTACTGAAAATGAGCATTTTTTTCTATTCTGGGCTGAGTTAATGGTATCATTCTGGAAAGTTACCATGGTTCTACATATCAGCATAAGTTCTTGGAGTGTTTACTTTGTTTACCCAACAAGCTGATCATCTTCAGTCTCAAAATCAAACTTGAATGATAGATAGCATTAAATTTTCAGCTCCAATAGGTTGGCAAAAGGGAATATTACAACTAACCTGTGAGTTAGCAACTGGAGGATACAAGTTTCAAATGATCATCAAAATATAGGAGGAGGTCGGGAGATATTCCTTATGTAGATAGACATTGGGAGGTTAAAAATGGTAGATGAAAAATTCAGTAACATGAAAAATATTTGAAAAAGCAATAGAATATAATGGTCAGAGAAAATGGTTGATATATGGATCTTTTCCATATTTTGTTTTCCAACAAAAACACTCAAAATCTTCTATAGATATACTATGGAGAGAATTCTGACAGGCTGTATCTCTGTCTGGTATGGGGGGACCTACTGCACAGGACTGAAAGAAGCTGCAGAGGGTTGTAAATCTAGTCAGCTCCATCTTGGGTACTAGCCTACAAAGTACCCCGGACATCTTCAAGGAGCGGTTTCTCAAAAAGGCAGCGTCCATGATTAAGGACCTCCAGCACCCAGGGCATGCCCTTTTCTCACTGTTACCATCAGGTAGGAGGTACAGAGGCCTGAAGGCACACACTCAGCGATTCAGGAACAGCTTCTTCCCCTCTGCCATCCAATTCCAAAATGGAAATTGAACCCATGAACACTACCTCACTTCTTTTTAATATACATTGTTTCTGTTTTTGCACATTTTTAATCTATTCAATATACAAATATTGTAATTTATTTATTTATTACTGCATTGAACTGCTGCTGCTAAGTTAACAAATTTTACGTCCCATACCGTTGATAATAAGCCTGATTCCAATTCTGATTTTCCCAGTACAATGAGCTCAGTGGTTTCCATGTAGTACAAAATCTATGATTCTGCTGATCAAAGTCATTGGATAATGATCTTAAACAAGACAATTCTTCCCCTTTGTTATGTTGATACCAGATATTGCATTTACATGATTTAAACTTGTACTTTTAATTTAATGCAACAGAATAATGTCTCTACTAAGTTCAGGTGATTGTGAAGCTGCAGTTATAATATTGCACTGAAGAAGTAACCCCTGTTTACATTTATGCCTTGCGTTTCTTCTAGTGCCCATGTCCCAAGGAGATGTATGAATTTCAGCCAGGTTGGCTGAGATGCATTAAAAAGAAATATCTGAAGAGGTAGAGCTTAGCAGGGTAAATGCCTTGGCTCAGGTAGTATTCTAGCATGAGTCAGAAGGTAAAATCCCAATGCTGGTTGTGCAACTGTAATGCAGGCCAAGGAATGAGATCCCAATCTTCTGCCCTCTCAGGTAAATATAAATGATCCTATAGAAAATGTGAAAATATACTATATAAGAGAGTTCTCTATATTTATATCTCAATCAACATCCCTAAAGCAAACTATCTAGTTGTAATCTAACCACCATTTGTGGGGCCATACTATCTCAAAACTGGCTAATGAATTTTCTACAATGACCAACTTCAAAGTTATTTAATTATTTATAAAGTACACTGGGTCATCCTGGGAAAGTAAGTTTATTTAATGCTTCCGTTTTTTTTAATTTTGAATGTCATACCAGAAATATTTGGTATTTATTTAGGAAAGAAAATGAAAACAAAGTTTAGATCCTGCTGCAGAATCAGAGCTGTTTTTTTTAAATAGTCAACTATTTCAGAAGAAAGGAATTGGCACCAATTGATTATGAATATTGAATATCTTGCAGAAATTGTACATATAATTATATCCAGCAGCTGAAATGGTTCTCATAGTAGATGTTCAATGTATGATATTCTTGTGCTAACATCAACTCAATGGGAGACTAATAGAGTTATTTAACCTTGCAGGGTCAACAGAAGCATTTCTGCACAGCATCAATGCTTTCATATAAAAATGGAATGCCTGCATCGAACAGTAATATCAGTCATATTTCTATTTCAACCTTGTTTATTGTTGGAAATAACGGCTCAGCTTTTACTTCCACTTGCCTACAGATTTCTGATGACCTTATCCATTGGGATCTGAGGACTGGTGTGTTTCTTCAGTTTTCTATTTAAAATTACAGAAATGAAAATCTGACGGAATGATATTCACCACTTCTGAAGCTGATTTTCAGTGTCAGGTTGTTCACAATAAATTACATTGGCATTTATAAAATATTACTTTGCAAATGAAATAGACAACCCAGCTTCCTGCAGTGCCTCCCCAGCATTGGCCAGGATGTTGTTCAGCTTGACATTTAACATGATCATTCCTCAGAGACTGGTGGGTAAACTGGCCTTGTTGGGACTCAACACCCCTCTCTGGAACTGGATCTTGGACTTCTTGACGGAAAGACCCCAGTTAGTCTGGTTGGCCTCAAGATCTCAAGCTCCATCATGCTGAGCTCTGGTGCCCCTCAGGGTTGTGTGTTCTGCCCGCTGCTGTTCATCTGCTAACTCACTGCCTGATGAAGCACAAACGGCATCATCAAATTCACTGATAATACAATGGTATTTGCCCTCATCAGCAGCAATGATGAGTTGACATACAGAGAGGGGGGCGTAGAGGCTTGTCAAATGCTGTGAGAACAGCGACCTGAGTGTCAATGTTGTCAAGACAAAAGAGATTATTGTGGATTTCAGACAAGCATAGGTTGACCACTCTCCATTGCAAAGAAATGGCTCTGCTGTGGAGGATGTGAAGAGCACAAAGTTTCTTGGATTGTCCATAGCGGATGACCTAACCTGGACCACTACACCTCCTCAATAGTCAAGAAGGCACAGCAGAGTCTACACTTTCTGAGGAGATCGAGGCGTGCAAGGCTGCCTGCTCTTATTCTAACAACTTTCTATGTAATGTAAGCTACAAGGCATCAGGCCATAAGACCTTACAGGGGATAGTAAAAACAACCAAGAGAATCACCGTGGTCTTCCTCTGCCCTATTTGTGACATTTACTGGGAGTAGTGTATACAAAGGGAATGAAGCATTGTTGAAGATCCCTACCACACATCACAGAATCTCTTTGACCCACTACTGTCAGGAAGGAGGTTCAGGGGCATCAGGACTAGGATTGCCAGACTGAGTAACAGCTTCCTCTTGAGGCTGTGAGACTAATGAATGCCCTGCTGCCCACCATGGTCTTATCAGTGGGACAGCAAGCTGTTTGCTGTTTACCTATGCTGTGTACCACATAATATTGAATTATATTTTATTAAATTATTTGCAGTAATAACTTTTATTTTACTGCTATGTGTGACATACTGTATGTTTTGTAGGTGCACCATCATCTGGAGGAACATTGTTTTATTTGGTTGTATATATGTACAGGCAGATGACAATAAACTTGAATTTGTACTTGAACTTCTTCCGAATTGCTCAGTGGCTTCCCAAGCGGGGTTAAATGCTTCAGTTTTGTATCCTTCATATATTTTGGTGCCTGCTTAATATGTTTGTAACAGCTTTTGGAGAAGCTGTGCAACGTACTAATTATGTGCTTGAACCACGAGAATGCAGGTGCCAGAAATTGTTCTCCTTAGTAACAGGCAACCTCAGTGTTATTTTTACTGTAAGACCTGGATCATTATTTGTGCTGTCTGTTTAAAGCACTGGTACATAGCCCTAAACATGCAATATCGTGTGCTCAATACTCATGTGCAAAATACAGTCCAATGCTTTCAGACTACCTGGATTTTTGAAGCATATGGGCACTAGCTATCTATCTCTCCTGGACGAAACTTTTGGCAGCATCACTTTTTGATTTCTGTAGCATTCTTCAGTCGTGGGAGAAAACTGAGGTGGGATCTCTGGAAAATTAATACCTCGTTTAATTGGATTATCTACTCTCAAGATCATTAAGACTTTTAAAAAATATATATATCAGCCTGGATTTTGGGACCCAATGCCCTACAAAGTTCTGCATGGTACTACTGCAATTTTTCAGCATAGTTCTCAGTAAAATTTGGAACTTATGCACAAATGTGGATATCTAAAACTTATTAAGTGATCTCAGTCAACCACTTTGAAGTGAAACAGCGTTACTAGACTCCTCATGAAACCCAGTAGTGGAAATTTGTCTTGCTAAGATTCCCCAGCACTTATGCTACAAAATCTGCTCCGTTCACTAGTTTCAACGTGTACTAAGTGATCATTGTTCCTTTTCACGCCTTGAGGTACATTTGACTGTTTTCTTACGAGGCCAAGTTCTCAATTCTCAACCCAGCACAGATGGAAAGGGTGCAAGGAACTGGCCAGATTCAAACTTGGGATCATTTGCCCCAAGGTCCAGTGCTGCTGCCACTACACCACCAGCCATCTAGTGTACCCAGTGAAGATGGGGTAAAATAAGGTCAGCTTTTTCCATAATTATTATTTTATATTAATGTTTTATGCTGTCTTGATGTTTAATTTTAATAACTTCTTTTTTTAAATCTTTATTCAATTTTAATTTCATTTATCCGTTTTGAAAATATTGACAACAGCCATAGCTTTACACAGGCTTTTCAGATAGTATACCAAGTGGTATTCGTCCTTACCTCCAATATCATCATGTTGTTTGAGACCCTTTTACTTCTCAGGGTCTTTTTTACCCAGAAACGTGAAGCACACAGGATTGTCTTCTGAATTGAACTGAGGAAGCTCGGGTGAATGGTGACCACAGGCAAAAAGAATGGCCAGTGGGCCACCAGCAGTAGTATCTAAGGCAATGTGTTCTACGTTGAAGACTTTCAATCCGAGAAGAGTATGATATATTATTAATATGCATATGCAGTTCAATGTACTGTTAAATCCATGGTTAAATGAAATAATTTTTAAAAATAAATTCACTGGTATGTTGAGAAAAAGTTACTTTTAGCATATTTACAAAGCAGATTTTATTTAGTATTTTGTTTGCTCACAGGATGTAGACATTAGTGGAATTCTAGTAATTGTCATCCATCCTCAATTATCATTGAACTGAGTGAATAGTTAAGAATCTGGATAACTTGTAGTATTGTCTTCCAATATTGCTCCATAATTCAATGTCTTACTATAGGATAGTTTACTTAGGAATAGTAATTACCCATGGCAATCCTTCAGATTTATACAAAATGTTAATAATAATTATCAAAGATTAATGCATGCCATTCCAGGGTTATGAACACTTGACTTATAGACACCTCTACCTATGAACACCAAAACTAGTTTCCTCTCTCCATTCACCTTTAGTAATTGTTCTGATGAGCTTTTGATGCCATTCATTACAATGCTGTGGAGGTATGTTTACCATACGGCTGAACAGAGGAGCACTTTTAGTAATAGACCAAGACAGCTGCACTGCTCCAAAAAGCTCTATATGAGGTCATTTTTACCCTTGGCCATTAAGCTCTATAATGAGTCAACCGGGGAAGTGATAACCCCTTTGTTAGACTCTTTGTGATGACTTATCTTTTATTCTTTCTACTTCTCTTTTCTTGTAATATTTATATCTGTACACTACTGTGACACTGCAATTTCCTTTGGGATCAATAAAATATCTATCTATATCAAGAGACTTTTATATATTTTGTGACTTATAAATAGAATAGATAATGGGCATTTTTAAAACTGGAGCCTATACCTGGCGACAGCATATATTGGTAATTATAATAAGAAAAACATTTTGACTGGGTATTGTGGGGTGTTACAATTCTTAAGAATCTGAAAGTCAGCCATAACCTGTAGAGGCAATACCCAGCCACTTCCTTCTTGATAAAGGCTGCATGAATGGTAGGTGTAAGGATTCTGGACAATGAACCCACTTTCAAGAGGCATTTTATCCCATCAGATATCACAAATAAGAGTGAGCTTAAAGGAAACCTAGTAACTAAAAGAGGAAAAAGATCAGAATCAGGATTTTTATCACAGTATCATATGATGTGAAATTTTTGTGGCAATGATACAGTGCAAAGATATAATATTACTATAAATTACAAATTAAATGAAAATAATAGATCAATAGTGATCATGATTGTTCTTAAATCTGATGGCAGAGGAGAAGTAGTAGTTTCTGAATCATTGAGTGTGTCTCTTCAGGCTCCGCATCTCCTCCCTGATGGTAGCATTGAGAAGAGTGCATGTCCTGGATACTGAAGGTCCTTAATGATGGATGCTGCCTTCTTAAGACACCACCTCTTGAGGATGTCTTAGAATATTGAAAGGTCTAGATAGTGTCCATATCGATGTGGAGAGGATATTTTTTAATAGTGGGACCAGAGAGCACAGCGTTAGAATAGAGGAACGTCCCTTTAGTACAGAGATGAGGAGGGATTTCTTTAGCCAAAGGGTGGTGAAGCTGTAAAATTCATTGCCACAGAAGGAAGGTGATAGGCTCTTGGTAGGTAAGGGTGTCATAGGGTACGCAGAGAAGGCAGGAGAATGGGATTGAGAGGGATAATAAATCAGCCATGATGGTGACGTAGAATCAATGGCCTAATTCTGCCCCATGTCATATGGTCTTATGGTAGGGAGGGTTGTGCCAGTGGTAGAGCTGGCTGTGTCAGCAATGCTTTGCAGCTTCTTGTGATCCTGAGCTTAAGAGCTTCCATGCTAGGTAGTGATGCAACCAGTCAGAATGGTCTCTGTCATACATCTATAAAAATTTCAAGAGTTTTTGATAACATGCCAAATGTGTTGGGCTCAGGATAAATCCTCAGAGTTGTTAACGTCAGGAAACTTAAAGCAGCTCACCCTTTCCACCATTGACCTCTCAATGAGGACTTGTGCGAGTTCTTCTGACTTCCCATTCATAAGTCCACAACCAATTCCTTGGTCTTGCTGATGTTGAGTGTATGTTTTTTGTTGTTGCATCACTCATCCATCTAATCTATCTCACTCACTCCTGTATGCCTCCTCATTGCCATCTGAGATGTTACCAACCACTGTGGTGACATCTGAGCCAAGCTTAGTGACATAATCATAAGTAAAGAGCAGTGGGCTAAGCATGCATCCTTGACTGCATGCCATGTGGGTAAGCAATTTGACATTTTTTGATTCAACCCCACCCAATCCCATTCCCAGCCTGAATATGCCACACAGCATAGATTCATAGTGCAAATATGGCATTTCCTTCATTTCAAAATGGCTGAACACTGTTGATTTCATTTGGAACTGTTGGCCACAGCTACCAAAACTTGGCTCACTGCATTTGAGAGTATCAAGTGCATGATGAGCTTCGATTCAAATAGATTTGATTTCTTCATAATATTCTTATTGGTTCATTTGGGATTAATTTTAACTTTATTGCATATGCAATAGTAATACAAATCACTTTTCCTTTGATACCCTGGCTGAGTGATCTGCAGTGAGTCTCTCAGCTCCTGATATCTCAAATTCTTTCTCCCTTCTAGAAGATGAAAGTTGGGAGTGTGATGGAATATTTATTACTGCCTGGATGAGTACACCTCCAATAATGGTGAGGAAGCTCATTACCAAGAAAGACAAAATGGCCTACTTGATCATTATTCCTTTCACTATGCAAAACTTTCATTCTCTTCAGTATCAGTGCAGTCTGTACCATCAAGGTCAAATGCATCGCAGTTGCGCATCTAGGTTACTTAAACAGCATCTCCCAAATCTTTGAATGCCACCATCAAGGTCAAGTGCAGCAAGTACATGGGACCACTAGCACCTGCAATTTCCCCCTCCAGGTTGCATGCCGTTCTGACTGGATCCATGTCCCGGAACTCCTTCCCCAACAGCACTGTTGTCATCCTTACCAGAAAGATGGCTGGAGTTCAACAAGGAGGCTCAGGTCCATTTTGTTAAGGACAGTTTGGAATGTACAATAAATATCTGGTTTATCATCCACAATCAAATCCTGAAAAATGAATTAATTTTTTTAAAAAAAATTAAGCAGATACGGCAAACTATCTAACAGAGTCTTGTCACTGCAAAGCTGTTGTAAAAACAACAGTTCGAAAAATGGACTGGACTACATCAACAGATTTGTCATTTAAGTTGATTAATTAAATGTGACTGTATTATGTTGCAAATGAGCACTTCTCATTGGCTAGACTAGCAAATGCATGTCTACACAGCAGAAAATTGTCAGCAATGCCGTTAATGAAAGTTGGAATAGTTTGGGAAAGGTTATCAATAGTGCATCTGTTTATCTATTTTGTCTTTTGCAAATGCCAAGTTGAGTTGCAGAAGGTTTACATATGTTATAAACCAAAGGTTACAATAGAAACCTTCCTTTATATGTGACATTACAGTTCTTTTCTAGAACTCCATCACTTGTTCTTTTGATAAAACAGTTAATCAGTATTAGTGGTAGCAGATCCAATTCCTGTTCTCTGTTTGGATTGGTAACTTCAGTATTATCAGGATGCTCCAATTGCTTTTAAGCACATGCACTGGAAAAAATATTAGTTATTGGTTAGGGTTTGAATTGCTATTCAGAATTCCTACAGACAAGTACAATGAAATGTTGAAACCAAACAGAATTGAACACAAGCATATTGTTAAATAAGCGTGGCAGTGGACGAACCCAAGTGCGGAACACGGGTGTGGGAGCAGAGTCAGGAGGCATTACTGCTGTAGTGAGCATGGAATCGGTTTCCGGGAGAGTCTTTACCCGAAGTCTTGGGTTTGGAGAGAATCCAGGAGTGATGCTGGACTTAGAACTAACAGTCCTAAGAACCATGAAACAAGGTTACTCACACCAGAGTCGACCAACGAACTGGCAGCTCTTTGTTGTGATCACAGGATCTTTATCCTGCATTTCCTGATGGAAAGCAGGTGTGTGTAGTTAGTGGACCCTGAGAATGACTGGAAATTAAACAAGGGGATTGAGGCCCAATTCCTGAGGTAAATAGTGAGGTGGGGGTTTGCCAGAAGGGAAGAATGACAGTACCCATCCCTCAACGGGAGCCTCCAGGCAATACTCCAGGCCTGTCTGGATGGTCCCGATGAAAGTCTTGGATGAGGGGAGGGTGTAGGATGAAGGAGCAGAGGACCCAGGAACGCTCTTCTGGACCGTACCCTTCCCAGTCTACCAGGTATTGGAAACCCCTGCCCCGAAGGCACACATCCAGTAGTCATCGGACGGTGTATGCTGGATGGTTGTCGATGATACGGGTAGGTGGGGGAGTCTCGGTCAGGAGACACAAGGGGCTGACGGAAACTGGCTTTAACTGGGAAACATGAAAAGTCAGGTGGATGCGCATAGATCTTGGCAGTTTTAGGCGGACCGCTGCGGGATTGATAACACTTTCGACCTTGAGTGGTCCCAGGAAGCGAGGGGGCGAGTTTCCTCTGCTCGTGCTTAAGCAGGATGTCCTTGGATAAAAGCCACATCATCTGCTCTGGCTGGTACTCAGGTGCCAGACTCCGGTGTCGGTCGGCCGTCTTTTTGTTGCGATTTGCTGATCTGAGAAGGACCGTGCATGTCTCCTCCCGAACCTTAAGGCACCGATCGATATAGTCCTGAACCAACGGTACTGCAATCTCCTATTCTTGCGTGGGGAACAGCGGGGGTTGGTACCCCAGGGAGCACTCGAATGGAGACCCTCCAATGGCAGAGCTCACCAGAGGGTTGTGGGCGTACTCAACCCACAGGAGGTGGGCGCTTCAGTTCGACAGGTTGTTTGCCATTACACAACGTCGCATCGCCTCCAGGTCTTGATTGACCTGTTCCGTCTGGCCATTCGTCTGGAGGTGGAAGCCAGATGACAGGCTGACCGATGCACCTAAGGCTTGATAGAATGCCTTCCATACCTGCGAGACGAACTGGGGACCTCGATGGGAGATGATGTCCGTGGGGATTCCGTGGAGGCAGAAGGCATGATGGATGAGAAGATCTGCGGTTTCTTGAGATGAAGGGAGTTTAGGGCGGGCTACAAAGTACACTGCCTTGGAGAACTAGTCTACCACAGTGAGTACGGTGGTGTTTCTCTGTGAAGGGGGTAGACTGGTGATAAAGTCTGGGGCAATGTGCGACCGGGGACAGGTAGAGGATGAAGTAAACCCGCAGGTGGCCGATGAGAGGCTTTCCCCCGGGCACAGATTGAACATGCCGAGGCATAGGAATGGGTATCCGCCTCCATGGACGGCCACCAAAAGTGTTTTTTCAGGAGCGCTAGAGTCCAATCACTCCTGGCGTGGCAGGCGAATCGAGATGTGTGCCCCCATTGGAGAACCTGAGACCTGACGGAAACGGGCACATGCAGGCGATCGCCGGGTCCATTGCCGGGGTCGGGGTCATCCCGTTGGGCTTCTTTTACTTTGGACTCGATCTTCCAAGTGAGGGTGGCAACCACGTAGAATGGTGGGAGGATAGTCTCTGGGCTGGAAGTATCCTCCTTGGAGACGTATTGGCAGGAAAGCGCGTCCAGCTTCCCGTTCTTGGACCCTGGACGGTATGTGAGGGAAAACTTGAACCGTCCAAACAGTAGCGCCCAATGGGCCTGACAAGAGTTCAAACATTTGGCGGTCTGAATATACCCTAGGTTTTTATTATCAGTCCACACCACAAACGATTGTTCTCCCCCTTCCAGCCAGTGCCTCCATTCTTCCAATGCTAGTTTGACCACCAGGAGTTCCCGATTCCCCACGTCGTAATTCCACTCGGCGGGGGACAGTCAGCGAGAATAGAAGGCGCAGGGTGAAGCTTTTCATCCAGACTTGATTGTTGGGACAGGACTGCTCCTATTCCGGAGTCAGAGGCGTCCACCTCAACAATGAATTGATGGGCTGGGTCCGGATGGACCAGGATGGGAGTGGTGGTGAAACGCCTCTTCAGGTTGGTGAATGCCGAGTCAGCTTCAGAGTCTCAACAGAAAGGGGTAGTAGGCAAGGTAAGCCGGGTAAGGGGGGGCCGCCACTCGACTGTAGGGTCTGATAAATCGGCGGTAGAAGTTTGCAAACCCCAGGAATCATTGAAGTTGTTTGTGGGTCGTGGGCCTAGGCCATTCTTCCACTGCCCGGATCTTCTGGGGGTCTGCTCTCACCTGCCGGCTCTCAATGATATCACCCAGGAAGCTGACCGAAGGAACGGCGTGCTCGCATTTCTCCGCCTTCACAAGTAACTGGTTTTCCCACAGTCTCTGGAGGACTTGACAGACATGGTGAACGTGTTCTTGGGGGGGTGCTAGAAAATATCAGGATATCATCGAGGTAAACGAATACGAACCGATTAATAAAATCCTTCAGTGCGTCATTGATTAAGGCTTGAAAAACAGCGGGAGCATTGGTGAGGCCAAATGGCATGACCAAATATTTGAAGTGGCCCAGAGGTGTATTAAAGGCTGTCTTCCACTCGTCCCCCTCCCTCATCCTGACTGGATGGTAGGCATTACGAAGGTCCAGCTTTGAGAAGATGGTGGCTCCATGCAGTGGTTCAAAAGCTGAACTAATGAGGGATACAGGGTACCTACTCTTAACTGTTATACTGTTTGGGCCTCTGTAATCAATACAAGTCCTTCTTTTCTACAAAAAAGAAACCAGTGCCTACCGGGGAGTATGAAGGTCTGATAACACCTGCCGCGAGGGACTTGCTAATGTACTTCTCCATGGCCTCTCTCTGGTCAGGATAGGTTAAAAAGGTGACTGGTGATTAGCGAGGCCCCGGGGAGAAGGTCAATGGCACAATCATATGGGCGGTGCGGAGGCAGGGAAAGGGCCCGTTGTTTATTGAATACCTGTCCCAGGTCATGGTATTCTGTGGGGACTCAGGACAAATCGAGGGGTTCCGGGACAGGCAGGGTCGCGGTAGCTTCCCTGGGAGATGGGGCTGACCACAGACAGTTGGCATGGCAAGATGGGCTCCATTTGGCTATCCTCCCGGTAGTCCAGTCGATATGGGGATTGTGGTGGGTCAGCCATAGATACCCTAGAACTACCGGGGCTTGAGGTGAATGAATGAGACTGAATCGTACCTCCTCCCAATGGTTGCCGGATAGGATCAAGGTCAGGGTCACCCGAGCCAGCAGTTTTCTGTCCAAGGCCCGGGCCTCCAGGGGAGCAGTTAGCGTCTCGTGAGGTATTCCAGCCTGGGAGGCTATGTCTTCGTCCAGCAGACTGCCCTCAGCACCGGAATCCACCAAAGTGGATAGGGACAGAGACTGTCATTGGTAATTCACGGTAGCCGGATCTGCGTCTGAGTCTGGGGGGCTGAAGGGAGAATTGTCCAGCTCACCAGGGACCCCCTTTTCACTGGTGAGCCCTCCCTTTTGGCCGCTGAGAGCAGGTATCCTGGAAATGTCCTGGCTGGCCACAATAGTAACAATCCCCAGCTCTCCAACTCCCAAGTCGTTCGGCTGGGGAGAGACAGTTCCGTCCCAACTGCATCGGTTCCTCCCCCAGGGTGGTGGGGAAGGGAGGCTGGCTGTGACTGATAAGGTGGACCATGGGCTTCCCCGAGGAGCGGGGCAACTGGCTCTTTTTCTCAGCCGCTCTTGAAGTCAATTATCTAATCTAGTGCCTAGTGAGATCAGAGAGTCCAAACAGTCCAGGTTGTCCCTCGCTGCCAGTTCATCCTTTATCTTGTCCAAGAGACCCTGTCGAAACACCTCCCGTAGGGCCTCGTCATTCCACACTGAGTCTACGGCTAAGGTCCGGAACTCGATGGAATACCTTGCTATGCTTCGCGAACCCTGGCAAAGAGTCAGCAAGCATTTAGTGGTGTCATTACCACAAATGGGTTGTTGAAAGACCTTCCTCATTTCAGCAACAAAGGAGGGGAAGGAGGAACAAACCTCTGGTTGGTTATCCCATTTCACGGTCGCCCAAGCCAAGGCATCCCCTTGTAAAAGCCCCATGATGTACGCAATCTTGGATTTATCTGAAGTGTAGGTACGTGGCTGTAGCTCAAAGACCAGAGAGCATTGTAACAGGAAGGCCTGGCACCTCCCTAGGTCCCCAGCGTAGGGTTCAGGCTCGGGTACATATGACTGTCAAGGGGACTGTATTGCTGATCCCAGGGACGATGTCATCCCAAGCGGTGCAGTTTGGGTAGTCAGGGTTCTTGGAGGGGAGGAGAAAGGGAAGCAGAAGCTCACTGACCTTCTGAACATTCGTGAATAGCATCTGAGGGTTTTCCATGACCTCCCTAAGTAGTTGGTCGTGGGCACCCAGTAGGTAGCCCTGGCTGGCGAGGGCCTGTTGTACGGGATCCATGTCCGCTGGGTGCATTATGGCCAGTTCGTTCTGTTACACAAGCATGGCGGTGGACGAACCCAAGTGCAGAACATGGGCACGGGAGGGTAGAGTCAGGAGGCGTTATTGCCATAGCGAGCATGGAATCAGTTTCCAGGAGAGTCTTTACCCAAAGTCTTGGGTTTGGAGAGAATCCAAGAGCGATGCTAGACTTAGAACTAACAGTTCTAAGAACCGTGAAATGAGGTTACTCACACCAGAGTCGACCAACGAACTGGCAGCTCCTTGTTGTGATCACAGGGTCTTCATCCTGCATTTTCTGATGGAAGGCAGGTGTGTGTAGTTAGTGGACCCTGGGAATGATTGGAAATTAAATGAGGGGATTGAGGCCCAATTCCTGAGGTAAATGGTAAGGTGGGGGACTGCCAGAAGGGACCATGACACATACATTCCTCGATTAATCTCCCAGGATGAGGGAATTCATCTGCAAAGGACCATGGATTAGAAACATTCATCAAAAGGAATATTTTTTAATATGGATGTGTTAATTTTCCAAGTTACCACTGACAGCATTGTTTGTTTTCACATTATCAGAAAGATGGGCATAATATACTCATAGACCCATCATTCAGAGAACATTTTCTGATGTTGTGCAGAATATAAGATATCATAGAAGTACTGAGACATTAGTAATGTTAGTTTCTTTACATTTCAATTTAATTTGGTGTTTGACTAGTGTATCATAGTTTCATTTTATCTGTTGACTTTTCTGAATCCCATGGATGTCACTATTTGTTTTACAATGGTTTGTACACATCTGTGTTCTCAGCTTAAATATCTTAAATTATGGGCACAAGTCCATTTTAGCTTTTACCAGACATTGAGATCCACATCAATATTTTGATGGTGTCTGCTTGTCTGAGATTGTTTGTTTCATCTATTCCAACACAAAATATTATTCAATGGTGATTGAGTCTGGTTCACAGTAGATGTTGTTTCGGGTGCCCTTTGGTTCCAAATTAGTATTGGGCTCCTTCCAGGCTGGAGGTAAAGGTACTTGCAACAACTTGTACTTAGCCATCATGTTTGAATTAGGGAAGTCATTGTTGCTGTCGATATAGAGCATTGTGATTATATTTTGTTCTCTCCTGCTGGAGTGTGTCAGGTATATTATGCTGGTGGCTTTGTAAGCTCAGCAGGTTTCCCTTGCTGCAGATGCTGATGACAACACGTACATTACTTTGAGAGCACTGCATCCATGCCAGTATATGAAGTTATCCACGCCAGCACAGGAATCTGCTGGTTAAGGAGTAATAACTGTTCCTGAAACAGCTGGTGTGGAACCTAAGCTTCCTGTACCTCCTTCCCCAATGGCAGCAGTGAGAAGAGAGCATAGACTGGATATCTGGGGCCGTTGAGGTAGAAGAGATGTTCCTTGACCTGGACATTGAGTTGGTGGGCAGCCGCTGGCAGACCGGTCAATGCCAACTGGCATTGTCCTGGCAGCAGTCAGTGATGTTTCATCTCTCAATATAATCTATGAAATTTAGCTGTGAGCCCTGAATAATAAGGATTAATGGTGGCTGAGAACAGGTTGTGATGCATAGAGGAGATCCCAAAGCTTTTGCTATAGTTCATGAGATGGCTTTTGTGATGCCTTCTCCAAATTTGACTACAGATGCTATTGAACCTCATCAGATACAGCACACAGGTCCTCAGTGCCTGGCTGCTGGTATTCATCCTTACGTCACTATAATCTAACAGGAAAGTTTCCCTCCCCCACTTCACTGAAACAGCACATTTTCCCCCAACTCCATCTGCTCGCTTGCAAATGTCTGGATGTACCCTCTGCTAGTTTGTACAGTTCCTAATCAATTCCATGTTGGAATGAGCTCTGAGCACCGCTCCATTAAGAAGTATGGATGACCTATAAGTAGATCTAACATCTTATGACACCGGTTTGTGCTGCCTTCCCTGGGCTCCACTCTGAGGTGCATAACCACTCAACAGCTTGATTGACACTGGCTACATTCTGCAGTTATGTAAAGTAACAAGCAGTATAAAATTACCCCTAAAAGTAACTGCCGTTCATTGGTATCCTATCACAATTCATATACATCCATCCTGATGTCAACATTTCTAATTTGGCTATCTCATATGATTTTTTTTTGGGGGGGGGTCTCGTTTCATAAAGGAATTCACAGAATCCAAAATTTCCCAGACTGCCTTGGTTGGCATGAAGCAATGATGTGGGTGGAGAAAGTACAGTCGATTCTGGTAAATTGTGGCATCAGTTAATCGGGTTAGCCACTTGTTTGGGACAATTCTTAAAGAACAAAAACACTGAAAAAATAGCCAGGATTCCCTTCATTTATTCAGGACACTAGGCTGCTTATTTGGGACAGGAGAATGTCGCTGAACAGTTTCTAACTAGTGTCAGTCGCATGCACTTGAGTGACCATTAGGTGCTATACCATGCTTAGAGTGAACCGTTTTTAAACCGTGTAGCAGCAGTGGGAGGAAACCCACGTAGTCATGTACAAACTTCTTACAGGCAGTGGCGGGAATTGTAGTGGTAATGTAACAGTAATGTAACAGTTAGCACAACGCTTTACAGTACAGGCAACTTAAGGTCAATTCCCGCCACTGCCTGTAAGGAGTTTGTACATGACTACATGGGTTGCCTCTGGGTGCTTGGGTTTCCTCACACTGTCCAATGACATGCCATTTGGTAGGTTAATTGGTCATTGTAAATTGTCCTGTCATTAAATCGGGGGACTGATGGGCTGAGGCATATCCATCAAAGGGCTAGAAGAGCTTATTCCGCGCTGTTCCTCAATTTTAAAAAATCAATAACGTCAATTGCATGTGTTTGTGTTCAAATAAGCAGCGATTTTTGTCACTGATAGTTGGTAAGAAATAAGCAGTCAAACAATTCAGAACTGTTTTGCTCACTGCGGTTTCAAGCATTCAGGCTTGGAGATGCCAGAAATGGCTGAGAGTGGAAATGAAACTATTTCACTACTTCAACAAGTTAGGAACGACAAAGAGCTTGAAGGTATCAACAATCATCTTGAATGTTACAATGAAATGAAGATTTGGATTGTGCCAGCACTGGAAGCTTTGTATGAAGGCAGTCTGTTATATGCACTCGGATATGCCTCGGTTTTGGACACTCACTAATTCAGTGAGGTTTTGAATTTTTTTGTACTTGGTTGAAATATTAATGGTTTCTCCGTTGAGAAAATCAGTGATTACCTTTGTGCACTAAATTTTCTGATAGAAATGCCCTATCTGTTTGGATGTTTTGCTTCTTTGGGGTTTTGGACATACTGTGGTGTAATTCCCTGCAATATCCCTTCAGTGTCAGCGATCAAAATTGTAATTCATTTTTTAAATCTTTACTATTCATATTATTGCCATTTTTTTCAGGGGTGCAGTTGATTTTCTAATATTTGGCTAGGAAACTGGAGAATTAAACTAATTTCCACTCTTCTATTAATCTTTCTTTTTGAGATTCAAACTGATACAAAGCAGTAAATATAGAGTTCAGATAACCCAAGCATCCGAAGATACACTGGGCAGAGACACTCAAATGCACATAGACACTGCAAATGCTGCCAAATTTCTGTAGTTCATGAATTAATACATACTTCAAGTGGAAATACTTTAAACTGATTTCTGAGTACAGATATAAAGTTCAAGCTTTGATCTTCACATTAGTAACATGAAATAAATTTTAAAAGAGCCATTTTCTTCCTTGAGCCAGTAAGAATTATAGGATACGCAACCTACAAATATCTGTTGTGTTCAGCTCACTTCACAAAGTCTGCCTTACATTGAATGCTTGGTGGAAGTTCAGACAACTAAAAAGCTTTACTGCTTTGTGAATTTTGATGTTGTCACCTCTGATTTCTTCTTTCTCTGAGTTGATGCTGGATATTATTTTGTGCATATGATCTTTTTTATCATCCTCCTCAGCATTATCCTCCTCGTCTGAAAGGCAACTGCCAACTGGATCACGTAACACTAAAGAGTGATTCATTCTGCAATAAAGATGGAAAAGCTGAGAAACAATATGTAGTTGTTGACAAGGGTAAAAAATAGATTGGACTTTCTAAATAAAACATTGGCTGCCATTTTTGTAAATTACCACATACAGCATTGATTTCCATCTAATTTAATTGTGGCCATTTACAGCCAAAAATGGTTCAAATGGGTCTTATAGCAAGTGTTGATAAAGTGAAAGAGAGACTCTTTAACTGGGTTTCATTTAGTTTGATGCTGATTGTCAAGACAGAGAGAGACTTTGACAATTCAAACACGAGGAAATCTGCAGATGCTGGAATTTCAAGCAACACACATAAAAATTGCTGGTGAATGCAGTTTTCTCTCCTTTCTAGTCACCATTGTCATTCTGAAGATTAGTGTATTGATAAGCAGGTACACAGATTCTGCTCTTCACTGCAATTTTGAACAAAGCATAGCTCAACAATTAGAATCTGCAAAGATATAATCCATATCCAGGGTACAAAACAGCCCAGAGAGTGTGAGGACTTTAAGACAGCAAGGGTATAATTAAATGGCTACAGATTAAATGGTTGGCCACAGAAAAATTTCGCTCGTGGTGGACGGACCGGATGTGTTCAACAAAACAGATCACAGTTTACATCTCACCAATGTAGTGGAGACCACATTGGGAGCACCAGGTACAGTAGATGACAGATTCACAGGTGTAGTGTTGCCTCACCTGGAAGGATTGTTTGGGACCCTGAATAGAGGTGAGGGAGGAGATGAGTGGGCAGGTGTCACATTTATTTATTTTCTTTAATTTAGCAATACAGGTGGCCCCGGTTTTCCGAACGTTCGCTTTACGACACCTCACTGTTACGAAAGACCTACATTAGTTACCTGTTTTCGCTAACAGAAGGTGTTTTCACTGTTACGAAAAAAGGCAGCGCGCACCCGAACGGCCAGGTTCCTCCCCTGGAACTGCATTCTAGCTGCCATTGCTTAAACACGTGCTTTATCTCAATTTATTTTGTGCATCCATTAGCAAGATGAGTTCTAAGGCATTGGAAAAGCCTAAAAGAGTTCGTAAGGGTGTTACACTTAGTGTAAAACTAGAGATAATTAAACGTTTTGATTGTGGTGAACGAAGTAAGGACATTGTGCGTGCGTTGAACTTGCCTGCATCCACCATTCGCACTATTTATACGCAGAGAGAAAGAATTTTGAAAGCTGCCGATGTTACTGTTGGTTCTGCTCGCAGCAAAGTGGTCTCTCTTAGTCAGTATCCAATAATAGATAAAATGGAAAGTCTATTGCTTGAGTGGATTGATGGGTGTACAAAACGTGGTGTTCCGTTAAGTTTTCTTGTACTTACGGAGAAATCAGTCAGTCTTTTTAATAAGCTGAAACAGAAAGCACTGGACGATGGTGATGAAAGTGTTGCGAAAGTGGAATTTAAAGGTAGTCATGGGTGGTTTGATCGGTTTCTGAGGCGAGGGCAGCTCCATAGTTTAACGTTTACTGGAGGGAGTGCTTTGGCTGATACTGAAGCTGCCAAAGGGTTCCCAGCAGAACTGAAGAAAATAATTACAGAAGGTGGTTATTCATATAAGCAAGTGTTTAACTGTGACAAAACTGCAATTTATTGGAGCCTTCCCGATTCCGGTGAGTGAAACTACACTGTACATACATTATTTCTACTTTATATAGGCTGTGTATTTTTATGTGTTATTTGGTATGATTTGGCAGCTTCATAGTTTAAAGATTACTGGAGAGAGTGTTTCTTCTGAGAGCACTTCCACCAAGAGTGCTGCCATGAGATTTTCGCTGCGCTAGACAGTGCTGCAGAAAAGTATTTCTACTTTATATAGGCTGTGTATTTATCATATCATTCCTGCTTTTACTATATGTTACTGTTATTTTAGGTTTTATGTGATATTTGGCATGATTTAGAAGATTGAGGGGGGGATCTTATTGAAACGTATAAAATCCTGAAGGGATTGGACAGGCTAGATGCAGGAAGATTGTTCCCGATGTTGGGGAAGTCCAGAACGAGGGGTCACAGTTTGAGGATAAAGGGGAAGCGTTTTAGGACCGAGATGAGGAAAAACTTCTTCACACAGAGAGTGGTGAATCTGTGGAATTCTCTGCAGGAATCAGTTGAGGCCAGTTCATTGGCTATATTTAAGAGGGAGTTAGATATGGCCCTTGTGGCTAAAGGGATCAGGGGGTATGGAGAGAAGGCAGGCACAGGGTTCTGAGTTGGATGATCAGCCATGATCATACTGAATGGCGGTGCAGGCTCGAAGGGCCGAATGGCCTACTCCTGCACCTATTTTCTATGTTTCTATTGTAACGCTCAGCTATATTGGCTGGTATATGTCTAGAGGAAATCCCGCGCGGCACCGGCCTGAACGCTTCCCGCTGGGTCAGTTGCTGTACCGCAGCCACCCGAATCAATCCCAAATGTCAATCATCAGCCAGCACCCACAGTACCTTTTACCAGGTACACTTTATAGATATTACTACGTCTATGAAATTAATATAAATTCGATACAGAAAAGGAAGTAATGGGGAAAAAAAAGCGCCAGACTTATCAAAGTCCAAGTTCTTCATGCACCAGTTGGAGCTCAGAAATTCCTGACGACCATCCGGACCCCGTTGACTCGCGGCTCGGGACCACCCGGACCCCGTCGACTCGCGGCTCGGGACCACCCGGACCCCGTCGACTCGCGACTCGCGGCTCGGGACCACCCGGACCCCGTCGACTCGCGGCTCGGGACCACCTGGACCCCGTCGACTCGCGGCTGGGGACCACCCAGAGTGATGGACCGGAGCCTTTTCGCACATCCGTCGTCCTCTCCGTCTCTCCTCCGACTCCCTGCCAAAAACCCCGTCCACCGTCCTCCCCGTCTCTCCTCCGACTCCCCACCAAAAACCCCGTCCACAGTCATATGAGACAGCATTATCACCCGAAGAACAATAACATGAATACCCATTGGCTAATAGCTCCCTGCTATCTGTGTTAACCCAAGCAAATGTCTAGCTGGAGACTTTCTCAGCATTTAACATAACATAGAAGCCATTTTAATCCACATGCGCAGCAATTTAAAAGATTAACATAACAAAGAAGCCATTTTAAATTTAACATACCAAAAAAAAGAGACCCCGTACACTATGTTTCTATAATTTTGTAGGTTATTTTTTGGGTCTGGGAACGCTCAAAAATTTTTCACACCTTAATGAATGGCAATTGCTTATTCACTTTACGACATTCCGGCTTATGAACCGTTTCATAGGAATGCGCTGCCTTCTGATAGAGGGGGAAACCTGTACAGCATGGAGTAAGTACTTCTGGGTCTTCAAAACATGCTGCTCCAGCAATCCCACAACCCCATTTAACCTTAACCTAATGACAGGGCACTTTACAATGACTCAATAACCTAACCAAAGACCATAGTAGGAAACTAGAGCACCCAGGGAAAATCCACACCTTTCACAGGGAAGATGTACAGACAGCGGCCCTGGAATTGAAGTCTGAACTCTGGAAAGCCCCAGGCTGTTATAGAGTTGCACTGTTAACTGCTATACTAACCATGCTGCTTGCAGGGATATGTGCCACAAGAGAGATTAGGGGGGAGAGGAGGAGAATGGACAAGGGAATCACAGAGGGAGCGATCCCTGCAGAAAATGGAGAGCGGAGGAGGTAAAATGTGTTGGTAATAGGATCCCATTGAAGATGGCAGAAGTTATTCAATGTGTTGAATGCGGAGGCTCATGTGATGATAGGTGAGGACGAGAGGAACTATATCCCTGCTAAAATGGTGGAAACATGAGATGAGTATTGGTGTCCAGGGAATGAAGGAGATGCAGGTGAGCTTGGAAGAAGGGAGACCACATTCTTTGAAGAAGGAGAACATCTGATGTCGTGGAAAGGAATGCTTCATCCTGGGAACAGATGGGGCGAAGGAACTGAGAAAAACGAATAGCATTTTTACAGGATTCAGGGTGGGAAGAGGTACAGTCAAGATAGCCGTGGGACTCCTGACAAATTCATTGTGCAGCTACTTTCATGAGTCAATTGCAATTAAAAGCAGCTTCCAGCTCCTATAAAAGTTTAATCTGTCTAGCCTACTGATATTGCTTTGTTATTACTTGTTTTAGGGAAGCTTTTGATAAACTTCCTAAGTGTTTTCCCAAATACTGCCAAGAGCCTTGTCTCTTAAGAGCAGATATATGTCTAAGTAGCACAGAGAACATAGAGACATTTTTCAAAGAAAGGTTTCTTGGAAGGAAAGTAGTATATCGGCAAACAACTGGTTTCAAAGCAGTGTGGTTTTGGAATGTGTTTCATCTTTAACTCCTTCTCTTGTCGCCTACCCTGTGAAGTGTAAATCAATGTAATTTTTCCACTATTTAGTGGTGAAAGAAAGCTGAAGAGCCTGGTGGACAGAGAATGCCAGGAATATATGGGGAGGGTGTGGCACTGCATGCTTCTTCTGTTTGATCAAGGAGCGGACTTAATACCACAATTGATGCTTCAGACTCTCAGCTCATTGAGCATTCGGCATGACTTAAACATATTCCAAGAGAGCCTTTCATCTCTCAGCCTTTAGCCGACTCTCGTCACGCCTCCCTGTTTTAATGAAATAGTGTTTTTAGTTTAAGAAAAATTTATTCACATACAAAATGCACTGGCTTCAAGCTAATTGGCCTTGATAAAAGGATTTTGTTTCTTGAAGTTCTTTGCCTGTGAACCAGGACAAATGCTACTAATTGAATTCTAAAGTGGCTCTGCATTAAGAAGGATTTTCTGTCAAAGTATAATATTCACCCTCTTTAGAATCAGCATGATTTTTATACTGAGTATTTACTGTATTCTTGATAGACTTTTCCAGCTGTGATTGGTTTAAAAGCTTTCAGAACAAGAGTAGCAGTTTTTAATTTCCAGTTATGTTGAAAAAGGTCTAGGGACATCGATACAGACCTACATCTTCTACGTTATCAACATACACCTTCTAACAACACACATCAAAGTTGCTGGTGAACGCAGCGGGCCAGGCAGCATCTCTAGGAAGAGGTACAGTCGACGTTTCAGGCCAAGACCCTTCGTCAGGACTAACTGAAGGAAGAGCTAGTAAGAGATTTGAAAGTGGAAGGGGGAGGGGGAGATCCAAAATGATAGGAGAAGACAGGAGTGGGGGGGGGGGGGGAATGGAGCCAAAAGCTGGACAGGTGATTGGCAAAGGGGATATGAGAGGATCATGGGACAGGAGGTCCGGGGAGAAAGACAAGGTGGGGGGGAACCCAGAGGATGGGCAAGGGGTATAGTCAGAGGGACAGAGGGAGAAAAGGGAGAGTGAGAGAAAGAATGTGTGTATAAAAATAAATAACGGATGGGGTACGAGGGGGAGGTGGGGCATTAGCGGAAGTTAGAGAAGTCGATGTTCATGCCATCAGGTTGGAGGCTACCCAGACGGAATATAAGGTGCTGTTCCTCCAACCTGAGTGTGTCTTCTCCTATCATTTCGAATCTCCCCCTCCCCCTCCCACTTTCATATCTCTTACTAACTCTTCCTTCAGTTAGTCCTGACGAAGGGTCTCGGCCTGAAACGTCGACTGTACCTCTTCCTAGAGATGCTGCCTGGCCTGCTGCGTTCACCAGCAACTTTGATGTGTGTTGTTTGAATTTCCAGCATCTGCAGAATTTCTGTTGTTTACACCTTCTAACGTTCTCCTTCCCCTCCTCCCCCCCGCCGCTTTTTATCCTGGTGATTTCCCCCATTCCTTTCCAGTCCGAATGATAGGTCTCAGGTTGAAATGTCATTTTGATGATGCTGCCTAACCTGCTAAGTTCCTCCAGCATTTTGTATGGGTTGCTCTGGATTTGCAGCATCTGCCCTCCCATCCTTACCCAGGAAGGTGCTGCGCCTTTTTCAGTCCTGAGTGAATTGCTAGACAGGTTAGAACTGTTAATTGTCAACCAACATTGGTGTGAGACTGCAGTCTAATAATTACCTTCTAATAATGGTGCTTTTTTTTCATATTTAATTGTAAACTGGTTTGAGATTTTTAAACCACCCTGCTGACAAATATAATAATTTTCTGTGAATTACTAATCTGGAAGCACATTCATTAGCATTTCCAGGAAATACGCTAGTCTGTCTGAGAAATTATTATTTTAGCCTGTATGTAAATTGTAATTTGGGATCAATGCATTGATGGTTTATTTCATAGTGATATGCAGTGTATTCCCATGTTATGCTGTTTCCTAGCAAAGAAGACAGCTCAGGCCTATATCAATGTTAGTCCATATTGTTCTCCTTCAAACATTTACATTGTTGTCTGGTAAAGGTGATTTTACAGTTCATTGTTTTTCTTACAAGATTAATAGATCTTTGACATTCTACAAACAAACTTTAATAAATTTTGGGCAAGTGACATTTTTCAAGACAGTGATTTCAGTGTCTCCGAATTAAATCTCCTGGTTGTCTGTGATTACATTTAGATAGTACAATAAGTATTCAAGACAACATTCAAGTCTGGCTCAATCTTTTCTAGTTTATGTTATTCAAACAACTGTATCCCTTTCAGGAAGTTGTAAAAGAAATGTTTACCAGATGGTGCTAAATGATTTAAAATCTTAATTCTTTTCAAATGATAACGATTCCAGAAAGCAATAATTCTTGGCAAACAACTCTGGTGGGTAAATGACTCGGTGCATTACTCACTATCCTACTGGGTGACATAGAGCACCAACTGTTCAGGGTGCAATTCAGGCATTATCCTGAGCTCTGCTCGCTTTACTGTGCGACTAAGCACAGCTCCATTGCTGCCTTCAATTATGCTGACGACACCACATCAAAGGAGGTAATGAATCAGCGTATTGGAGGGAGATTGAAAATCTGCTGAGTTTCGCTGAGTGGTGCCACAACATCTTACTCAACGTCAGCTGGTTATTGACCTCAGGAGGAGGAAACCATGAGCCAACCGTCATTGGAGGATCCGAGTTGGAGAGGGTCAGCAATTTTAAATTCCTCTGTGTTATCGTTTTGTTGAACCTGTACTGGGCCCAGCTCTAAGTAGAGTTACAAAGAAAGGATAGCAGTGCCTCTACTTCCTTAGGAGTTTCCATCGATTCGGCATGACATCGAAAACTTTTGACAAACTTCTGTAGCTGTGTGGTGGAGAGCATATTGACTGGTTGCAGGCTGGTATGGAAACACCAATGCTCCAAACAGAAAGTTCTACAAAAAGTGGGGGATACGGCCCAGTCTATCATGGGTAAAACCCTCCACACCATTGAACACAAATACATGGAGAGCAGTCACAGGAAAGCAGCATCCATCATCAGGGACCCCCACCACCCAGCTCATGCTCTCTTTTCATTGCTGCCATCAGGAAGAAGGTACAGGAGCCTCGAGACTCACACCACCAGTTAATACCCCTCAACTACCAGGTTCTTGAACCAAAGGGGATAACTTCACAGAACTTCACTTGCCCCATCAGTGAGTTGTTCCCACAACCTATGGACTTATGTTTCAGGACTCTTCATCTCACGTTCTCGATATGTATTGCTTATTTATTTATTATTCTTATTATTAATATTAATTTCTTTTTGTATTTGCACAATTTGCTATCTTTTGCACACTGATCACCTAGTTAATGCAGTCTTCCATGGATTTTATTATGGCTCTTTGACCTAGTATGCCCACAAGAAAACAAATTTCAGGGTTGTATATGGATAAATGTGTATACATTGTTAATACATTTACTTTGGACTTTGAACGTCAAACAAAAAGTAGTCAGGTTTTCTGTTCTTCATCACCATACAATGATCCCTGCTGGAAACTGAGAGGGTATCAGAGTAAACACATGACTGGACAACCATAATGCACGGACACAGTCAAATCTGCAGCCAAATGCTACAATTGAAAGCCTGCATTTAGATAAAGTGCACCTCCAGATCATCAACACTCTCAACAAAGATCAGCAACTTTTAATTCAATCCACAGCTGTCATTCATTACATTGTCATGTCACATCAAACGTTTAAAGGCTTGTAAAACTTAATGTCTATTCGTGCTCATGTTTACTGAGGAGATTATCATGGACTATGTTCCCTCTAAACTGTGCGCATGTGTGCGCGCACACGTTTTTCAACCAGCGCACAAAGGAAATTAATGTGCGCACAAAAGGTTAGTTACCTAAAATAATGTAGTAATTAATAATTATACTTAATGAAAATAATCATTTAGCTAAATGTTTCTATTAACTAGTTAGTTGGGTTTTCAAATACCACAATGCACATCACTAATTTACATCACCTCACCTTTCCTGTTCCAGATTGTACAGCTGCATCATGGTGGCAGCCATCTTTGGCGGACAGAGTTCATATCGTAAAGTTTACAAAGACCTGTTTCAAATCCTGTAGATAGCTTACTAAGTTCCTATTGAAAAAAATATTGACGCACTATGTTGAATTCAAAAGAAGCGAAGGGCGTTGAGCACAAAAGAACTTTATAGGTTTTAAGTGATGTCTTTGATGAACTGGCTGAACTGTGCAAGATTCTACAAAAGAGTGGCCTGACACCGATTGATTCAAGCAACACACACAAAATGCTGGTGGAACACACCAGGCCAGGTAGCATCTATAGGAAGAAGTAAAGTCAATGTTTCGGGTCGAGACCCTTCATCAAGACTAACTGAAAGAAGAGCTAGTAAGACATTTGAAAGTAGGAGGGGGAGGGGGGAGACCTGAAATGATAGGTGGAGGGGGAGGTATGGAGCTAAGAGCTGGACAGTTGATTGGCAAAAGGGAAACAAGGCTGGAGAAGGGAGAGTATCATGGGATGGAAGGCCTTGGAAGAAAGAAAGGGGGAGGGGAGCACCAGAGGAAGGTGGAGAACAGGCAAAGAGTTATGGTGAGAGGGAAAGAGAGAGAGAATAAATAAATAATAAATAAATAAATTCCTCTCACCATAACTCCTTGCCTGTTCTCCATCTTCCTCTGGTGCTCCCTTCCCCCTTTCTTTCTTCCAAGGCCACCTGTCCCATGATACTCCCCTTTCTCTAGCCTTGTTTCCCTTCTGCCAATCATCTTCCCAGCTCTTGGCTCCATCCCTCCCCCTCCTGTTTTCTCCTATCATTTCAGCTCTCCACCTCCCCCTCCCACTTACAAATCTCTTACTATCTCTTTTTTCCGTTAGTCCTGACGAAGGGTCTTGACCTGAAACATTGACTGTACTTCCTATAGATGCTGCCTGGCCTGCTGCGTTCCACCAGCATTTTGTGTGTGTTGTAAGGATTGGTAAATGGTTTTTGATTTGGATAAGTATGAGGCAATGCATTTTGGACATGTAACTATGTGAAACCCCTTTTTACCGGGCGTTTCTAGAGATGTGGCTTGTTAGCCCCTCGCTAACACTCATGGGACTCAATGGTGAGAAAACCATCTTTCTCAGAGTCCCTACATCTAGGGTTGGTATGACTTGGGTCCCACCAAAACTAGGAAGTAGGATATCTCGACAACCCAAACCCTGATCTGTGCAAATACTGTGTAAATACTACCCCCATGCAATTAACCGTCAGCAAGAAATAATAGATCATAGACTGCATACAATTATAAAGGAAGTATATTTATGAATGTCAACTTAACCAAACTGTTGTTAAAGAAGAAAGAAAAAATACAAAGGGGCCCATTATAATTAAAACAATCAAGTGTGCACAAGGTTGGAGCTCAGATCTTCCAAAAGCTGGATGTGGCAGTTTTCCTCACGGTACCAACTCCAATTCACCGGTCACCGGTAGAACTTCCCATCTTGGACTCCGTTGAATTGCGCATTCCAGTTGGATCAAATCCTACGGCTGGATCCAGTTGGATCAAATCCATCTCCTGCCGAAAAAGACCTCTGCCCACCTCAGTGTCCATCCAAAACCTTTTCACCCAGCTTTCTCTGGAACTTTCTCCCAATTTCACCATCCTAATTGGCTGACTCGATATTCCTAAACTGAAGATCACAACCCCTTATCTTTAATGGTAACCCAAACACTACCAGCAGAACACACTGCTCTCACAGAAAGCCATTAAGTGAACTACCCTACACATTAGCAGTAAAATCCTAACCAGTGAAGTGAAGAAAATTAAACAAAACACTGATCCTGAACTACTTGTTTAATGAAGTTTGTGACTGTATCCCAATGAATGGGTTACTGCTTAGCTGCTGTGAAGCAGAGGGGCCTGATGGAATGTGAATGTGAATCCAACCCTGTAGTGGAGAATGACTTTGTGCTAAGTGAAGGAGAGAGAATTCAGATGTAGAAGACATGCAAAACATCGGAGCATTGACAGTGAGGATTTACAGTCCGGATCTGAAGTCAATCCAGCTGGTGCTTCATATCAATAGAAAACAATTTATCTTATTCTTTTCATTTAGTTCCTCTTCTTAACGACGGTCATTTGCTTGTTGAAAACTAAGGTACTAGAACAACTCACTCCTATTACCATTTTCTGTTTATTTATCTAAACAATGATATCTTAAGTGTTGTCACAAGATCTGAGTTTGCACAGAGCTGCTGCTTGTTTTCAGAGGTGCAGCAAAAGTTATTAGCACAGTCATTTCCTATGTTTCTTCTGAAGATGTAGGTCATACTGTACATGTGGAACCTTCTCCGGAAATAATGGGCCATAACCTAATGGGAGTAAAAATTGACGCCTTCACATGATGCCTTGTCTTAAACAAATGATTGCAAACTGCTTTTCCAAAAGCTCCAAGATCCTAGAAACTAAAAATGTAAAACGCCTCTTTGAGAAAGACGCAAACACGAGGAATTCTGCAGATGCTGAAAATTCAAACAACACACATAAAAGTTGCTGGTGAATGCAGCAGGCCAGGCAGCATCTCTAGGAAGAGGTACAGTTGACGTTTCAGGCTGAGACCCTTCGTCAGGACTAACTGAAAGAACAGCTAGTAAGAGATTTGAAAGTGGGAGGGGGAGGGGGAGATCCAAAATGATAGGAGAAGACAGGAGGGGGAGGGATGGAGCCAAGAGCTGAACAGGTGATTGGCAAAAGGGATATGAGAGGATCATGGGACAGGAGGCCCAGGGAGAAGGAAAAGGGGAAGGGGGGGAAAACCCAGAGGATGGGCAAGGGGTATAGTCAGAGGGACAGAGGGAGAAAAAGGAGAGAGGGAGAAAGAATGTGTGTATATGAATAAATAACGGATGGGGTACAAGGTGGAGGTGGGGCATTAGCGGAAGTTAGAGAAGTCAATGTTCATGCCATCAGGTTGGAGGCTAGGTGAGATCAGAGTTACAAAACCCTGAACTGGTACAGGTGCAAACACGAGGAAATCTGCAGATGCTGGGATTTCAAGCAACACACATAAAAGTTGCTGGTGAACGCAGCAGGCCAGGCAGCATCCCTAGGAAGAGGTACAGTCGATGTACCAGGCAGCATCTCTAGGAAGAGGTACACTTAACTTCCGCTAATGCCCCACCTCCCCCTCGTACCCCATCCATTATTTATTTATATACACACATTCTTTCTCTCTCTCTCTCTCCTTTTTCTCCCTCTGTCCCCCTCACTATACCCCCTGCCCATCCTCTGGTTCCCCCCCCTTTTTCTTTCTCCCTATGCCTCCTGTCCCATGATCCTCTCATATTCCTTTTGCCTATCACCTGCCCAGCTCTTGGCTCCATCCCTCCCCCTCCTGTCTTCTCCTATCATTTTGGATCTCCCCCTCCCCTTCCAACTTTCAAATCCCTTACTCACTCTTCCTTCAGTTAGTCCTGACGAAGGGTCTTGGCCCGAAACGTCGACTGTACCTCTTCCTAGAGATGCTGCCTGGCCTGCTGCATTCACCAGCAACTTTGATGTGTGTTCTTTGAGAAAGAATTAGGACAGTAAACATGAAAGTAAACTATTAGCACATTTGTTCATTGGGAAAATGCTCAAATCCATTAATAACAATACAGTGAAAAGACATTTACAAAATCATAAAGCACTCAAGCAGAGTTAACTAGTTTGATAAATGGGAAACAGTAAATACAAATTTAAGAGAATTTTTTGAGGAAATGACTGATTAGATGATTACAGGGAAACTAGTAACTGGTGTATTTTGATTTTTTTTAAATAGCATTCCATTGTGATTAAATTGTAATGTACATAAATGCTCCTCGCATCGGGTAATGGTATGGATAGAAGATTGGCTAACTAATCAAAAGCAGTCAGTGAAAATGGGTCATTTTCAGGTTGTTCAAATTTATTGTCATTTGATTATACATATATACAACCAAATGAAGCAACTTTCCCCCGGACCACAGTGCACCCACACAACATATCTGTCACACAACAAAAAACCAAAATATTGTGCCATAAATAAGTACTAAAATATAATTCAAAATGGATGTAGTAAAGTGCAGCACTGGTAAACGGTAAACAGCTCACTGTCCTAGTGACGAGACTGTGGTGGTGGCAAAGCCTGAGTCTCACAGCCTGAGGAGAGAAGGTGTTACCCAGTCCAGCAGTCCTAGTCCTGGTGCACCTGTACCTCCTTCCTGGTGATAGTGGCTCAAAGAGATTTTGGGATGGGTGGTACTCAACGATGTTTTGGGTCCTTCATCTGCAACACTCCCGGTAAATGTCACAAACAGGGGTTAAGGAGACCCCGATGATCCACTCAGCAGTTTTTACTGTCCTCTGTGGAATTGCAGTCCAATGAATTGCAACTTTTGTATCACACAATGATGCAGCCTGACAGGACACTTTCGATGGTTCACCTATAGAAACGTGTTAGAATGGGTGCAGGGAGCCTTGTACGCCTTGCAGGCAAAGGACCTGTGCCTTCCTGAGGTGCACAATCATCTCTTTTGTCTTGTCCACGTTGTTGTTCCCACACCACTTGATGAGTCTCTCTATCTCCTCTCTGTTTGTTGAGTTGTCATTGTTACTGCTGAGGCCAAGCCATCAGTGAGCTTGATGATGTGGTTTGAGCTGAATCTGGCAATGCAGTCAGTCATGAGTGAGCAGCAGTCTGAACACACAACCCTGGGGAGCATCAGTGCTCAGTGTGTTGGACTATAGTACTTACTATACCCAGCGAGTGCCGTTGTGCTGTGGGCAGTTGTTATTAATGACCGATGAAGTGTCTGAGTATATTGCAGCCAGGTATGCTAAAGGCATAAATTTAGTGGGGAAAAGGGTTTTCAAGAGATATGCATAGATAGGTTAAGGGGGTAAGAACTGATAAATTATGCAGTCATAGAGTCTTTGAATATCTCAGTATGGAGGCAGACCTCTCAGCCCAACTCATCTACAATGACATTTTTCTATATTAATCCCATCTCCCAGTACTTTGCCCGTAGCCTTCTATGCCTAAGCAGTAGATGTGCTCACCTAGACACTTCTCAAATGATGTCAGTGATGCAGCTTCAGCCATTCTGTCAGGTGGTGTATCCCAAATACTTGTCTCACTCTGGGTGAATTAGGGACCCCTTTATATTCCCTCCAAGTTGCTTACCTCTTACTCTAAATCAGAGTCCTCCAAGTTTCACTTACTCTAATATGCGGAAAAGTTTTCAGCTGTCTACCCTGACTGTACCATTTATCATTTTATAAACGGATGACTCCCAGTTTATTGCTCCCAGGAAACGGTCCATATTGTGATTTTCAATCATGAGGAGGTGCATCAACTTCCCATGTGTCAAGAAACAGAAACAGAAACATAAGCAGGAGAAAATCTGCAGATGCTGGAAATCCAAGCAACACACACAAAATGCTGGAGGAGCTCAGCAGGCCAGGCAGCATCTATGAAAAAGAGTTCAGTTGATGTTTCGGGCTGAGACCTTTCAGCAGGACTGGAGAAAAAAAGATTTGGAGAAGATTTAAAAAGCAAGGGGAGGGGAGGGAGAAACACAAGGTGATAGGTGAAACCAGGAGGTGAAGTAAAGAGCTGGGAAGTTGATTGGTGAAAGAGATACAGGGCTGGAGAAGGGGGAATCTAATAGGAGAGGACAGAAGAGCATGGAAGAAATAAATTGGGGGAAAAGCACCAAATGGAGGCGATGGACAAGCAAGGAGATAAGGAGAGGGAGGGAAAAAGGGACGGTGAAGTGGAGCGGGGGCAATTACTGGAAGTTTGAGAAATCGGTGCACATACCATCAGGTTGGAGGCTACTCAGATGGAGCGTGGCCTCATCGCGACAGTAGAGGAGGCTGTGGATTGACATATTGGAATGGGAAGTGGAATTAAAATGGATGGCCATGGGGAGATCCCTTTTCTTCTGGCAGACGGAGAGTAGGTGCTCAGTGAAGCAGTCTCCCAATCCACGTTGGGGCTCACCAATATACAAGAGGCCACACTGGGAGCACTGGGTGCACTGAACACAGTATATGACCCCAATAGACTCACAAGTGAAGTGTTGCCTCACCGGGTAGGACTGTTTGGGGCGCTGAATTTTAGTGAGGGAGGAGGTTCAGAGTCAGGTATAGCACTTGTTCCGCTTGCAAGGATAAGTGCCAGGAGGGAGAGTAAACATTCCGGATAGGAATATTTATTTACTTTTCCTCTACATAAATTTAGTGAGAGCAATTTTTATTCTGTATCTCAAACTTTTGAGTGGTGATCTGTGAATTCCATAACTCAATAACTTTCAGCTGAACCTCAATTGTGTCTCCTTTTGACCTCCCCTGCATATCTAACTGGTTCCATTCACTTCTGCACCCGAATAAAATGAGCAATTAGAAATTATCCACTTTGTTAGGAAATGTTTAAAAAGTTGTGAAGTGTTTCAATGGGAGATTGCGGAAAGCTGTTATATAAGAGTGAGGGAGGCATTCTCAAATCTGAAACTCAGAAAGTTTGCCAGTATTTGGAAGAAACACCAACAAAATGTTGGAGGACTGCAGCAAGTCAGGTCAGGGGAATAACCAGTTCAGTTTTCTGACTGAAAACCTTTATCGGGACTGGAAAGAAGCATGGCAGAAACCATAATAAGAAGTAGGGTAGGGGAAGGAGGGGAAGGGTAATGTGTGGTCAGTTACAAAGTCATGGAGTATCACAATAAGAAATCTTTCTAAAGAGCACTATGCCATGGTGAGGTTTGTTGTACCTTTAAACTTAACAAGCATGCAGAGAGATTCTTTGTCTTTACACCACTGGGAAATGATTTATGCCTGCGCATGGAATTGAGAGAAATCTGCTTTAGCACTTGATGGTGCTGGATTTGCTGTCCATGAAGTTCTGAACTCAAACGAAGAGCTTCGGCACCCTCCCCCCCCCCCCCCCCCCATCCGATCATAGATAGCTACGCCCTCACTAAAGTGCGGTTATATCATAGCCACCTACACTTCATAGGTTACATCATTTCCCTGTTTACTCTCCACTGAGAGCTTAGCTGCCAATGCCTACTCTTTAAGCAGTGGGTCTCCCCTCCCTACCAAGGGGGAGGTACTTCCAGCTAATTAAGCAGTTCTAAACACAGTTCATTTATTTTTAGTGATACACATTTAAAGAATTTCCAAAACACAAGTACAATTCCTAGAAGCTAGAAAAAGACATACCAGTGAGTTGTATTCAAACAAATCGCCTGTCACAGAAATCAAAGGCAGAGGAATCTAGTTACTCCAACTTTCTGTCATTCTTCTTATTGTTTATTAACCATTCTTAACCAGCCTGACCGCTCTCTTACACTTCTGCTCTTTTTTGCTATCTGATGACTTCACACACATGCGATATTTTCCAGGTTCCTTTTCTGGGAAATTCAAAACAAATGGTCTAAAAGCTCCTGAGGATAGAAATCCCAGACACCCAAAAATAATGCTGTGAGGGCTGACTCTCTGAGTATGCCGATCTCCCAAGAAATTGATAGATCAACTATTTGATGTGCAAAGTGATAGCATCAGTCTGGTTTGCAAGCTTCCTTGAACTAAATAACTTAGACAGTATTGTCTGGTTCGACGCAGTCCCAATTAACATAAACCCATTGATTTATACCACGTGTCTTGAGCAGCTGGTACTGTGCTATGGGCCAGCAGCCTGTGCTATATAAACAGTGCTGTTTGTTTGCAAAGCTGTCCTTTTAACTTAGACTGATTATTGCTTGCAATTTACATTAAGAACTAAAGTCTAGTTCTTGATTACGACAAGAAGCTGAACAAAGAATACTAGTGGGGAGTTTGGCTTAAAAACAACTCTTTGACCCTTGGAAGAGTCAGCTGCTTTGTCAGAAAGCAAAGCTTGGCAAAAATTCCCTCTGTCCCCCGGACACTGGGCAGTGAATATCCATCACAAGGACTGTGTAGATCATTGCTTTCACTGGTAATGATTAGTGTTAGGTCAATGTGAATCAGCAAAATGTTGAGATGCACGGAAGTTTCAATACAGCCATTAAAACAAAACCTTTCTGACTCAAAATTACAATGGCGTCCTTGGAGAAGCAGCAAGTAACTGAAGTATGGTTAAGCCATTTACGTCATGTGACAGGATATCTCAATTATATTCCTCATGAGTTCTCATAAGATGTTGAGTTTAGACTTGAAATGTTGACCATCCCTTTGCCTCTTCAGATGCTGCTTGATCCCTTGGGTCCTTCCAGCAGTTTATTTTTGATAACAATAATGAAACTTTGGAGAATTTCAGGACATGAAGCATATTGAAAAGTTGATAACGTGTGACCAATTTGAAAACTGACCAAAATAGACTGTGAACAAGGAAACATCCTGGAAGGACACTCATGTGAATCAGGATCACAGACCAATGCTATAGAATTGTATCAGTCACATATCTTCCAGTCATTTCTTTCAGTCGCTCTGGGACAATATAATCTTTGTTATCTAAGAGTTAATGAAATATAAATTTGCACAAGGTGGAAAATATATCATTGACCTTATTCCATTGTTATCACATAGTTTTCTTTGTCAGCAGATGTAACTGAAAGTGCAATTGGATCATAGTCTGCTGCTGTAATCCATCCACTTAAAAGTTCAATGTTTTGTGCATTCAGAGATGCTCTTCTACACACCACTGATGTTACATTTGGTTATTTGAGTTTTAAAGTCCTTTTAGCTTGAATGAATCTGGTGATTCTCCTCTGACCTTTCCCATTAACAGGGTGTTTTGACTCACATAACTGGCACTCACTGGATGTTGTTTGTTTTTCACACCATTCTCTGTAAAGTTTCTGAAATACTCAAACCATCCTGTCAGGCACCAACTCAGTCAATGTCACATAATTTCCCCATTCTGATGGTCTGGCTGAACAACAACTGAATCTCTTAACCATGTCTGCAAGCTTCTATACATTGAGTTGGTGCCATATGATTGGATGATTAGATATCTGCATTTATGAACAAGTGCACATATGTACCTAATAAAGTGGCCACTGTATATTACTCATACAGCGAAGTTTAAAGCTTTAATCATATTATGCTGTCATTGGGTAAAATTAATGGAAATAAGTGAAAACTTTGGATATGCTAGCTTTAAAACGTTGTGTTCAGTTGTGTGCATCTTTATTTAGTTAAACAGCAATTAGTTTCTGCAGGAGACCATATTGCAAATAAAAAATGCAAAATCAGAATCAGGTTTAGCCTGTCTTTTATATGACATGAAATTTGTTATTTTGCAGCAGCAGTACAACACAAAGATACAAAATTACAAAATAAATTAGGTGCAAAAAAAAAGGAATAATTAGTGTTCATGGGGTCCCAGAAATCTGATAACAGAAGGAAAGAAGCTGTTCCTAAATTACTGCATAGGGGTCTTCAAGCTTCTGTACCTTCTCCCTAATAGTTGTAAAAATAAGAGGGCATGTCCTGTGTGGCAAGGGTCCTTCATGATGGATGTTGCTTTCTTGAGGTACCATCTCTTGAAGATGTCCTTGATGGTAGGGAAGGTTGTGCCCAATGTGGAACTGGCTCAGCCCCTTGCAGTCTCTTTCAATCCTGTGCATTGGAACCCTCCTATGATGTAACTAGTTAAAATGGTCTCCATCTTACATCTATAGCAATTTGCTAACGTCTCTTTTGACATAAAGTCTCTGTTGCTGGTGTGCCTTGGTTGTGATTATGTCAAAATGTTGGGCCCCGGACAGATCTCCTGCAATGTTGACACCCTGGAACTTGAAGCTACTGGTCGACAGTAGTTGAAGCAACTTACCTTGTTCTTCTTAGATACTGGTATGATTGCCACTCTTTTGAAGTATGTGGGAACCTCAGACTGCAGCAGTAAGAGATTGAAGATGTCCTTGAACACTAGTCAGTTAATCAGCACAGCTTTTCAGTACCTTGCCAGGTACACCATCGGGACCTGATGCTTTTCTGAGGTTTACCCTTTCAAAGGGTGTTCTGATATTGGTTCTGAGACGGAGATCACAGTGTTACCAGATGCTGTGCAAATTTGCACAGGTGTTGCATTATTGTTTGGAAGTGTGAAAGTCATAAAAGGCTTTTTCACGCATTAGGGAGTATGTTCTCAAAGGCACACACTCACCATACAGGTCTTGCTAAAATCAGTGATGACCATGGCATATTTATTATGATCCAAGGATGAATCCATTTGACCAACTCAAAGCAGTCCTGTAAACACTCCTCTGCCTCCCTTGACCATACCTTCAGAGTCCTCGCCTCTGGTGCTGTGTTCTTCGAACTCTGTCTATATTTTGAGAGTGGAAGTATATCTAGGTATGGTGTGGGACAACATGGTAAGCATTCTCAATGGTGGTGATAGACTGTTTTGGCCATAGTCTAGATTGAAAAAAGTAAAATGAACGGCTGCTTCACCTGAAGAAATCCTGGACACTGGAAAGGAAAGAGATGAAAGTTCAAGTTGTATGACTCTTGCTGAGTGTTTCAAGCATCTTATATTTTAATTTGACATTTCCAGTAGCAAGAGATGAAGATTCGGCCAAGATGTAATGGTGTAATAATAATTCCCTGAAGAATCTACTGGGACTTAGATATTCACCAGATTCATAAATAACTTGGGTGAAGGGTAGAAAGACACATGCCAATGCTTGCCAATGTCATAAAAGCAGACCACATTCTAAGTAGCGTGAATGGTTTCAATAGATTACACTGACATGTAAATATATCAAGCTAATGGACAACCCAAGTGAAGTCAGAGAACAGTAATTAATGCAAAGACAATTATTAGTTTTATATCAGTGAGTTTTTTTAAACAAAAGGCAGAAGAAGATACTACATATAGAGTTACACCCAACAAATATTCATGATGTCATTAAATTTTGGAACTACATTAGGATATTTGGAGAGTCTACACCAGTTACTGTTTTTCCACTCAGTGACTTGACTAATATATTCCAGAGACATGTCAATTAGTAAGAATTACTTCTGAATTTTAGCGATAATGGCAGCACTGATCTTTATAGTTTCTACTATTCAAATTTCTATGTTATCCTTTCAGCTGATGCTGTGCTTCATTCATACAGCTCTTCATACTAGCTATTAAGGACCCGTATTTGTACTGGGATTGAGCCAGGATGAAATAGTGTTTCACGCAATGACATCCCATTTGATTGGTAGTTGTATTAAATTTGACAATAGACAGTTCTTATTGGAAGGACATTGGAAGAGGAGCAGAAGATGGCGGCGCGACGCAGCGCGCGCGGCCTCTCTGGTGATGAATATCTGTAATCTGTCAAGTAGGAGGCTGTGCACAATTCTGATTTGATGGGGGCAGACGTGAGAGCACAGAGGAACATCTGGTGAAACTTCTGAAATGCCTGCTTCGCTGCCGCTGCTACTGTGTGATCCGAAATCTCCGGAGGGGAAGGCCCCAAATCCTCGGCTTTGCCTGTTGCCGGAGCCGGGGTCGAAGCGCTCGGCAGAGATGGTGCTCAGTGCTCGGTGTCGGAGGGCTGGCCGGAGGTTCGAAGTTTTCGGACGGACTCAGAGTAGGACTGTGGTCGGGTGCTTCCAGGATGCTGCATCCGCAAGTTTGCGGTGCTGGAAGCTCATGGCAGGGAGAGTTTCTTCCTTCTATCGTCTACATGAGATGTTGGGGCTATCGGGACTTCGAGACTTTTTTTTTACGGTGCCCATGGTCTGCTCTTATGAAATTACGGTATTGCTTTGTACTGTTGTAACTATATGTTATAATTATGCAGTTTTTGTCAGTTTTAGTCTTGGTCTGTCTTGTGTTTCTGTGATACCATACCGGAGGAACATTGTATCATTTTTTAAAGCATGCATTTCTAAATGACAACAAACGAGGACTGAGTGTCCTCATAATCTAAAAAAAACTTGTAATAGATGGGCTTTAGAGCAACCCATGCAAATGAAGCAAATGTGGTAACCCCAGAGTCCATCCACCTACTTGACAATGTGTGAATGGGATGAGAAGAATTGGGCAAAAACTCAATAGATAGAGAAATAAACAAACATTCTGCTTTACTTGTGAGTACAGGATCCTACCAGGAGGGATTATCATCTTAGCCCAGAATGCAGAGAGGATGGACAAGATAGCAGCTATACTGATTTTCAAGTGAAAGATTTAATCGGTTGAAATTTACAAGGCATTTTCAAGAACAGGAGGCATCTGGAAATTGACCTGTTTACCTCTCCCACTAGCATCAAATCCCGAGGCACTACTCAGGGAAGTCCAATGGTGTTTCCTTTTCCTGGACATGAAAATATTTGCATACATTTCCTCACTTTCATTTTCTCCTAATCCCATGGGTAGATCAAAAGAGATAAGTATACAAAGCCGGTGTTATACTAGCGAGCTCTTTTTGGCTCCACAAACCATGTTTCTCAGACAAGTAGCAGCAGAAATCCCCTTTTTGCAGTTGGGATTTCCTTCTCATGAGATCAGGTATTGAGAGGGAAGATCAAATATTGCAATCAAATTGATCAATGCTGTTAATAGCACAGTAATTGATAGACTAGCCTTGGACTTTCAAATTTGACACTGGATAGCTTAATAAACAACTAAGAATACTGATTAGGAAAGACTAAATACATAATTTGATAAAATGCTAATGCTATGATATTTCACAACTTTATAATTATTTCAATCCTTTCAGCTTGTATGATATTTGTTTAAAAATATTTGATGTTAGGTTTATGTAAGATTTATAATACTTATTCCCAGATAGTTCATTAGGAGAGTCTGCATCTTTTATTTAAACTCTTAGAAAGTTGGACCCAATTTCCCTTTGGAAATACAGATTACTTTTGTTGTAGTCAATGTACAATTAATGTAAAGGATCTTTCTCATCATCTCTTTACTATAGAGTTTGGAAGGCTATCCACAGTGGCAAATCAGGAATTGAAGGTTGATGTAGGCTAGGCTAGGTTCACCATAACTGTGTCAGCCTACCAAGCTGATTGAAATGGTTGTAATGTGCCTGCAAGCATCCTTAGAGGAGTCCATGTCAATGAAACAATTTTGGTAAATCCAGAACCCCTCCACCCTCTTGAAGTTGTGTGAACAGAGGAAAGAAAGGTGTGCACATCTAAACTAATACTCCTGTTGCTCAGATATTGCCTTAGATGGCTGACCAGTCACCCTGCCTATATCGACCCAGAGGCATTCACTTGGGAAGAAGCAGTTAACTTGCGCATTCACCAGGTAAAAGAGTGAGTTCAAGGGGTGAGATGTAAATCAGAGGAACATTTGTCTTTAAGTAAGGATTCCAAGGGTTCCCTCTCATGTTTCAGGAGCAGGTTGTGGAAAAACATTCCAAGCACGTGCATGACGGCAAAATGAAAGGAGTCCACAATGCAGATCTGAGCAAGTACTTCAGGAGCTAAGCATACACCAGAAAAGATTACTGGTCAGGAGAATTTAAAGGCAAGGAGGTACAAATAGGTACTTGTAAAATAGCAGTTAACATTATTCCAATATAATGGAACCAAATCTTTGTAAATAGTGAACTAAAACCTCACATGCTTAGTGAGAAATCTATGGAATAGAAAGAGCAGAGCTTTTAATAATCTATACATGGGGATTGATTTGAAATAAGTGCAAACAAATGAAATACATCTTTATATAATGTATTGCACCCAAAGTTCCAGAGGAACTCAAGCAAGTCCGGTGATAGCTGTGGAAGGGAATAAGCAGTCAATATTTTGGGCCAAGACCCTTCGTCAGGACCATCACTCAGTCCTAATGAAAGGCCTTGACCTGAAATGACTGTTTATTCCCCTCCATAGATGCTAACTGGCTTGCTCAGTTCCTCTAGTATTTTGAGTGTGTTGCTCAGGATTTCCAGCACCAGCAGAATTTCTTGTGCTTATATACAAATGTTTCAATTAAAGACCATTAATTCTATTTTCAAATTCTGTTAAGTTTGGTACCTTTTTCAGTGCAACAAAATTGTCAAAGATAATATGTTGTTGCTAATTGAAATGACCCAAGATTATATGCAACAGACTTTGAGGCATTTCACTAAGAGTTGGTCAGATCATTAAAGGCTTATACAAGTTAAATTTCTATTCAAATATTAGATTAAATCTAGCATTTTTCTTCCACTGACAGCAAAAAGCCTCCTTTAAACTTTTATTTTCAAACAATTTTTTGATGTACAGGCCAACATGAATAGACACTTGAAAGGCAAAACATTGTTCTTGTCATAGCATGCATAAGTAAGAGGTCTGGTGTCTGATTCCATAAAATCTTTCAATAGGATTCTAAATATTTGTACATGTTGGTGGTAACATCCCTTTAAGATTCAAAATCATTCTTTTCAGATATGAATGGTGCTTGATTGATGAGAAAAATGCAGAATAACAAAACAGTCTGCTTTTTCATTTAATCCCAAACATAGGATTTCTTCAGTCATTTCACTCAAATTTGGAAATGAACTAACTTGCATCCACATTATGGCCTACTACATCCTACACTTCAATGAAGCCATTCATATCAAACTAACTTTTCAGATATAAGCATTGTTGTTAGTGGTCAAACAAATCAATCAATTTACAACAGTTGAATGATTTGTCTTGAGATATTATCTGTTGGCATAGAATGCTGGCTAGGAAACCAGGTGCAATCTCTATTTTTCTTGGACGGAGTCATAAGAATTGGTGCATTCATTTGAACCTGAAGGAGGAGCTGGGTTTACTATTGGACTTTAATTTTGCAGTCTTTCAGTGTAGTGCTGTACTGAAGGGTCAGCCTAAGATCATAGGGATGATAACCAATTTTAACATTCTATGGATTAGTTCAACAAGTGAATACATCCTTTACAGTAATATTGCTACCTGTGTAATTCATAATTATGTCCAAAACTACTTGTTTCTCACACAGAGTTGCATGTTTTCTTTATCAGGAATCGCTCAATAGCTTTTGGGAATTAAAGTACTTTCCTCCTCCTTTTCAAATCTTTTTACTATTTTGAGATATAGTGAAACTGCATCATTGACTTGGGTTCAGTCTTGATCTTTGGTCCTCTCTGTGGAGTTTACGTTTTCTCCTATGACTGTATGGGTTTCCTCTTGATGCTTTAGCATTCCAAAGACATGAAAGTTGATGGATTCATTGGCCACTGTAAATTGTCCCTTATGTGTAAGGGAGTGATAGAATCTGGGGGAGCTAATGGGAATGTAATCATATTAGAACATTAGAAAGTTTTTGACAAGAACCGGCCATTCGGCCCAACAAAGCTTGCTAAATTCCTATTCACATAGAGTGTTGAAATATCTTCACAAGAGTCGTGGGTGCATGGAATGCACTGCCAGTGATAGTGGTAGAGGCGGATACAATAGGGTCTTTTAAGAGACTCTTAGATAGGGGCATGGAGCTTAGAAAAATAGAGGGCTATGTGGTTGGGAAATTCTAGACAGTTTCTAGAGTAGGCTACATGGTTGGCACAACATTGTGGACAGAAGGGCCTGTAATATGTTGTAGATTTCTATGTTCTATATTCTTTCAAGTTTAGATTTGAAAGTCTCTAAGTTACTATTCTCAACTACACAACTAGTTAGTTTGTTCCATGTGTCAACAACTCTCTGTGTCATGAAAAGGTTCCTGATGTTCATCTGAAATTTCCCCTTAACTGGCCTCCACCTGTGCCCGGTGTCCTTGTTGATGGATTAATTTTGAAATAGCAGCTGGCATGCATTTTACTTATACCCTTAATGGTCTTGAAAACTTCTAACATGTCTCCTCTTATTCTACTTCTACATAGGATAAAAAGATTTAAGTCTTTCAATCTTTCTTCATAGCTCATACCCTGCAGATCTGGAATGAGTCTAGTCGCTCTTCTCTGGACTCTCTTCAGTGCCTTCACATCCCTCACACAATATAGAGACCAAAATTGTACAGTATTCAAGGTGTGACCTCACATGTGGTTTATGCAGCTTTGACTTGAGCTCCACTGAGTGCATTATATAGCCCAATATTCTATTAGCCTTCCTAATCGCTTCTGTGCATTGTCTGGATGTTGATAATGATGAGTGCACCAGGATGCCTAAATGCTTCTCATACAGTGCATTTTCTAACTCAAGACCCCCATTATATATTTATATTTAATGTTTCTACTTCCTATATGTAGTAATTTACATTTACTTATATTAATTTTCATCCGCGATTTATTTGCCCACATCTGGATTTTGTTTAGACCTAACTATATTGATTCAGCTGCCTGAATGTTATCAGCCCATCCCCCAATTTTGTGTCATCAGCAAACTTTATTAGTTTATTTGCAATGTGCTTAATGTAAATTAAAAACAGCAGTGGCCCCGAAACTGATTTCTGCAGAACCCCACTTTTAACATCTTCTAGGTGAGAAAATGATTCTCTCAACGTAATCTGTTGTTCTCCACCCATTTGCACACCTTACCCTGAATCCCCACCTCCAGTAATCTGATTATTAACCTCTCGTGTGGTACCTTGATAAAAGCCTTCTGAAAGTCCAAGTAATGATATCAGCCACTTTATTGTTATCATAAATTTTAGTTCCCTCTTCATAGAACTCCAGCATATTGGTAAAACATGATTTCCTCTTTCTGAATCTACGCTGGCTTTCTGCTAACATGCTCGTTCTTATCAGGTGCTTTTCCATCTCATTCTTTATTATTGTTTCCATTATCTTGTCTGCGATACACATTAAACTTACTGGTCTGTAGTTACCAGGGTCAAATGTGGTCACCCTTCTTATATACTGGGGCAAGGATTCACTTATTTACAGAGCACTCTTCATATAGACAATGTAGTTCAAAGTGCTTTACAATGGGATAAAGTGCAAACATGAAATACAAAACACAAAATAAAAAATAAAAAATACCCATGAAAATAAAAGACAAAAAGATGTTAGTTAAAAGAAAGGTTAAATAAGTAGGTTTTGAGCTGGCATTTAAAAGTGTCAACACAATCTGCATCCCTTATAGTTTTAAGTATTGAATTCCACAGTTTAGGGGCATAGTTCAAAAAAGCTGGCTTGCCAGTTGTCTTTTGTGGAAATCGTTTAAATTAATGAGATCGCCGGAAGAAAACCAGAGAGCTCGAGCAGGATTATGGAACAAAAGTAATTCTGTGATGTACTCCCAGATGATTAAGAGCTTTAAAAATAAGTAAGAGAACTTTGAAATCAGTTTTAAAAGACGGAGGAAGCCAATGCAGAGTAGCTAAGATGGGAGTGATATGCTGCCTTATCACGGTCTCAGTTAAAAGTCTAGCAGCAGAGCTCTAAATGCGTTAAAATCTATTGATTGTTTTGGAAGGCCAGTAAAAAGTGCATTGTACTGATCTAGTCAGTGCAATATAAAGGTGTGATTTCCCTTCTGCCATTATCAATGATGTCCTTACCCGCATCTCCTATATTTCCCACACTTTGGCCCTCACTCCATCCTCCCATCACCACAACAGGGACAGAGTTCCCCTTGTCCTCACCTACCACCCCACCAGCCTCCGGATCCAGCAAATTATCCTCCACAACTTCTGCCACCTTCAACAAGTCCCCACCACTAAGCACATCTTTCCCTCTCCACCCCTCTCCACCTTCCGCAGGGATCGTTCCCTCCGCGACTCCCTAGTCCACACGTCCCTCCCCAAGGGTCTCTTACCCGGCACTTATCCCTGTAAGTGTAAGTGCTACACCTGTCCCTACAACTCCTCTCTTGCCACCATTCAAGGCCCCAAACAGTCCTTCCAGGTGAGGCAACACTTCACTTGTGAGTCTGTTGGGGTCATCTATTGCATCCAGTGCTCCCGGTGTGGCCTCCTCTACATCGGTGAAACCCAACGCAGATTGGAGGACCGCTTCATCGAGTACCTCCACTCCGTCCGCCACAACAGACAGGATCTTCCGGTAGCCACCCACTTCAACTCTGCTTCCCATTCCCATTCAGATATGTCCATACATGGCCTCCTCTACTGCCATGATGAGGCTAAGCTCAGGTTGGAGGAGCAACACCTCACATACTGTCTGGGTAGTCTCCAGTCCCTTGGTATGAACATAGAATTCTCCAACTTCCGGTAATTCCTTCCCCCTCCCTTCCCCTATCCCTATGTCACTCTGCCCCCTCCCCCAGCTGCCTACCACCTCCCTTTTGGTTCTGCCTCCTTCTACTACCTATTGGGCTTTCCCCTTTTTCTTCTTCACCTTTCCTGCCTATCCCCTCCCCCACCCCTTTATCTTTCCCCTTACTGGATTTTCACCTGGAACCTACCAGCCTTCTCCTTCCCACCCTCCCGCCACCTTCTTTATAGGGCCTCTGCCCCTTCCCTCTACAGTACTGATGAAGGGTTCCGGCCCAAAACGCTGACTGATGGTTTCCACGAATGCTGCCCGACCTGCTGAGTTCCTCCAGCGTATTGTGAGTGTTGCTTTGACCCCAGCATCTGCAGAGTATTTTGTGTAAAAGTGTGATTTAGTTTTTCAGCATCATTATGTGACAGAAACAGGTTTACCTTTGCAAATTTTAAGTGTAGAAGTGCTGCCTTGGTTACTTTCTTTTTTTGTGGAATTTAAAATTCAAATCGAAATCAAGGATAACACCCAGGCTTGTTACTTCTGAGTCTACAAGGGAAACCAAATGGAGAAAATAAAAATATGGAAATAGTGCAAAAGGTGATTGTTTTTTGTCAATGCAGACTCAACGAGCACCGGAGTAGCATAGAGGTTAGCGCGACACTATTACAGCTCAGGGCGTTGGAGTTCAGGGTTCAATTCCGGCATCATCTGGAAGGGATCTGTATGTCCTTCCCGTGGAATGCGCAGGTTTTCCCTGGGCACTTCGGTTTCCTCCCACAGCCCAAAGACATACCGGTTAGTAGGTTAATTGGTCATTGTAAATTGTCCCATTATTAGGATAATGTTAAATCGGGGATTGCAGGGCGGTGCAGCTCAAAGGTCTGGAAGGGCCTACTCTGCACTGTATCTCAATAAATAAGTGAGACAAAGGCTTGTTTCATACTGTATCACTCTTTAACTGTATGACATGAGCAGCTGTGATGATGCTATGATAAATTAATTCTTCAAACCCTATTTCTTAGATCAGCCTCAATAAAAATGTCATTTTGGTTCTTGAATACATATCCAGTTAAGCTACATTTATTTCAGTATATATCAGAGCTCAGTGAAGTTTCAACATAGCAAATAACAAATGACAGTATGATTGAGTTTCTCATACAAATGGAGGGTGCAATAGTTCAATCTAAAACCGATGTATTATGCCTGAACAATGGAGACTACAATGGGATGAGAGAGGATTTGGCTAGTGTAGACTGGGAATACAGGTGACATGGTGGGATGGTTCAGAAACAGTGGAAAACTTTCAAAAAGATTTTTCAAGGTGGTCAACAAAAGTATACTCCAGTTAAAAGGAGGACAGTAAGGATGGGGAGAGCCAGCCTTGGATAACAAAGGAAGTAAAAGAAGGCATCAAACTGAATGCTCATGTGTACAAAGTTGCCAAAAGTAGTAGGGAACTGGAAGATTGGAAAACTTTAAAAAGTAACAAGGAACGACTAATCGAGCAATAAAGAAAGGGAAGATAGATTATGAAAATAAACTAGCACAAAATATAAAAATGGATATTAAAAGTTCTTATAATTATGTAAATTATATAAGGGTGGCTAAAGTGAACGTAAGCCCCTTGGAGGATGTGAAGGGGGAATTGATATTAGGTAATGAGGAAATGGCCAAAGCTTTGAACGACTATTTTGTGTCGGTCTTCATGCTGGAGAACACATCTAAACATGCCAAAGAAAGATGTTATAGATGTGATGGGAGGTGAGGACCTCGATACAATAGCTATCATTAAAGACATAGTACTGAGCAAACTCATGGGCCTGAAGATAGATAAGTACCCTAGTCCTGATGGAATGCATCTCAGGGTACTGAAAGGAATGGCAGAAGTTGTAGTGGAAGCTTTGGTTATAATTTACCAAAAATCCTCTTGACTCTGGGCAGGTCTCGGTGGATTGGAAGACAGCGAATGTCACGCCACTATTCAAAAAAGGATGTAGGCAAAAGGCAGGTAGCTGTAAGCCGGTTTAGTTTAATATCAGTAGTTAGGAAAATGCTTGAAGCTGTCATTAAAGAAGAAATAGCAAGGCATCTGGAAAGAACAGGCAGACGTAGCATGAATTCAGCGAAGGCAGGTCCTGTTTGACAAAGTTAATAGAGTTCTTTGAGGATATAATGAGCACAGTGGTTAGAGGGGAACAGATGGAAATTATTTACTTGGATTTCCAGAAGGCATTCAATAAGGTGCTGCATAAAAGACTTGTCCATAAGATAAGTATGCATAGAGTTGGGGGTGATATATTAACATAGATAGAAGATTGGTTAACTAATCAAAAGCAGCGAGTTGGCAACCTTGGTTGGCAATCAGTGGTGAGTGGTGTTCCGCAGGGGTCGGTGCTGGGCCTGCAACTGTTCACAATATACATTAATGATCTGGAAAAAGGGACCGAGTGTAGTGTATCTAAGTTTGCTGATGACACTAAGTTGAGTGGAAAAGCAAATTATGCAGGAGATATAGCTAGGTTAAGTGAATGGGCAAGGGTCTGGCAGATACAATACAATATTGGTAAATATGAGGTCATCCACTTTGGAACGAAAGAAGGAAGATCAGGTTATTATTTAATTGTTAAAAAAAATACAGTATGCTGCTGTGCAGAGGGACTTGGGAGTGCTTGTGCATGAGTCAAGAAGGCAAATGGAATGTTGGCCTTCATTGCTAGAGGGATTGAATTTAAGAGCAGGGAGGTTATGCTGCAACTGTACAGGGTACTGGTGAGGCTACACCTGAAGTACTGTATGAAGAGTTTGAGGAAGGATGTACTGGCTTTGGAGGCGGTGCAGAGGAGGTTCACCAGATTGATTCCAGAGATGAGGGGGTTAGGCAATGAGGAGAGATTGAATCGCCTGGGACAGTACTCACTGGAATTCAAAAGAATGAGAGGAGATGTTATAGAAAAGTATAAAATTATGAAAGGGATAGATAAGATAGAGGCAAGAAAGTTGTTTCCACTGGTAGGTGAGAATAGAACTAGGGGACATAGCCTTAAGATTCGTGGGAATAGATTAAGGACGGAGATAAGGAGGAACTTATTTACAGAGAGTGGTGAATCTGTGGAATTCTCCACCCAGAGAAGCAGTGGAGGCTACCTCAGAAAGTATACTTAAGACAAGGTTGGATAGATTTTTGCATAGTAGGGAAATTAAAGTTTATGAGAAAAAGGCAGGTAGGCGGAGATGAGTCCATGGCCAGATCAGCCATGATCTTATTGAATAGCAGAGCAGGTTCGATGGGCCGGATGGCCTACTCCTGCTGCTGTTTCTTGTGTTCTTAATCCAACTAGGATCTTACCCAATCAGCCAATGATCCATCTTCTGCCGAAAAACAGAGGTGATCTTCAACTTGACAGAGTGCAGTCCTCTTTTAATGTCATTCTGTTTGAGGACTTGTGATTTTCTGCTGGATTTATTATTTCTATTTTCAGCTCAAAGCAAAAAAAGGCTACCAATTGAGCCATAGCCGTGACCAACTTAAAACATGCACAAAATGCCGCTCCGCCGCTCATTGGAGCAGTGTACGGAACCGTGTATGGAAGAGCGGTAGAGAAAGCACTGTGATCTCTGCTTGCACACAGCCATGCTGAGATCTTCAAATTGGAGGAGTATGTTTCAATAAATAATTTGAGTTTTTGTACAGAGATGTGACAAAATGCAGTCATTCTGATCTGGACTTCGGCTCTGTGGATGTCTTTATTTTGTCCTGTATTTTCCGGAAAGGTAAGATGGTATTTTTAGAAGATCAAGCAACACACATAAAAGTTGCTGGTGAACGCAGCAGGCCAGGCAGCATCTCTAAGAAGAGGTGCAGTCGACGTTTCAGGCCAAGACCCTTCGTCAGGACTAACTGAAGGAAGAGTGAGTAAGGGATTTGAAAGTTGGAGGGGGAGGGGGAGATCCAAAATGATAGGAGAAGACAGGAGGGGGAGGGATGGAGCCAAGAGCTGGACAGGTGATAGGCAAAAGGGATACGAGAGGATCATGGGACAGGAGGTCCGGGAAGAAAGACAAGGGGGGTGGGAACCCAGAGGATGGGCAAGGGGTATATTCAGAGGGACAGAGGGAAAAAAAGGAGTGTGAGAGAAAGAATGTGTGTATAAAAATAAGTAACAGATGGGGTATGAGGGGGAGGTGGGGCATCAGCGGAAGTTAGAGAAGTCAATGTTCATGCCATCAGGTTGGAGGCTACCCAGACAGAATATAAGGTGTTGTTCCTCCAACCTGAGTGTGGCTTCATCTTTACAGTAGAGGAGGCCGTGAATAGACTTTTACTCTGTTCCCACTGCAAAATAACCTCAGGGAAATTTTAGCCAGGCAGCTGAATGTCTATGTCTTTCTTTGCCAGTGACCTCAGGGCAGACAGATTTTAATTTTTTGTGCTGTTCTGATTATGTGCATGGTGTTTAGGCTGGTAAACAATAAGAATACTGAACCCTGCTGCTGAATAATGAGGCGATAAACTGATATATTTACGTTAACAAGTAACAGATTTGATTCAGTGTAGATAAGAATGAGTGTAAAAACATCGTGTTTGTGGGGGAGTAGACTGTGGACCAAGGGAAAACAGCCTGGCATTTTCTAAGCATAGTGTATAATTGGCAGATATAAAATTAAACAGAGCAATTATAGAATTTTTATGAGCAAATAATATTAATTAGAAATTCCAATAATGAACACACGTTTTTTTCAGATCATACGATAGAAAATTGATTTTATGGATGAGAACATATGACTATAATTCACATCACCCTTGCAAGTCTAATATAAACTCACTCTGAGTTGCACATGAGATGATGTTATTCTCTATGCAGTATTTCATTTGAAGCATTCTGGGAGAACTCTGGACCAATCCTGAAACAAATATTGTCAGATGCTTCCAGAATAACATGGTCTTCCCAGTCCAGTGCAAGGATAATAACCATTTGACCTCTACCAATTAAGAATTTTACTTATCTTTAACTCCCCTAGTCCACTTGTATATCAACTCCCCTTGCCAATGCCGCACTGAAGCTGGTTCCTCCCTCCTCATTAGCTGATCACCATAATTAATACGAGCTCCTCCTCCAACATCGCAATGTCTCCTACACCAATCAGTGCAATAGATTTCAGTGCATCCTCCCCTTCCATGAGAGTACAAAGCTGAAATGCCAGTTCCATCTCCCACTCCCCAGCCCCACTCCCCCATTCCATTCTCCCACCACATACCAAGGGCTTTAAAATCAATGACTCAATTCCCACAATCACAACACTAGCCTCTCTGGCCGAATAGCACCTCATCTCCTGTCACAATCCTCAAACCAGGCAATCAGGTATCACATTTCAATAAAGGGGATATTGAAAGGTGATCACCTCACCCTTTTGGATTTACTTACCAATATATTTAAAGGCACATCTTATTCTTTTTCAGTTTATTCATCCAGCCCCTACATCTTTCCTGTGGATGTGACTCAATGCTCCAGAATGGCAGATACTTTTTAATTGTAAAAGTTAGATCAAATTTTAGAAGTTGTCATCTAAGTAGCTTAAAGCTCTCACAAGCATCATGCAGTACATTCACTGCTGACAGCAAATAATATCACCTGATGGGTTTTCCGCTAATATTGGGAAACATTCTAGCTTTATTTTGCAACATTGCAAATACTTTTTTGACAAAAGTGCATTCAAGTGATTCCAGGATGTGTAGTTATTCTATGCATATTTTGAACAGAAAGGGATTGGAATGTCACCACCCACTCTGACAATCAATGCACCTGAATCCACAATCACTATTGAGGACATTACATCAACGTCTCAAGAGTAAACCCATGGAAAGCATCAGACTTGAATGGTGTCCCTAGCCATGTCCTTAAATCCTGCTGGCAGGGGCATTTGCAGATACAGGGGATTCTGGTTAACTGGGACACACCGGGACCAGTATATTTTGGCCCAATTAAGCAGCTGCTCAAATTAGCTAAAGTTTCTTGGAAATAGTTAAAAAGGTATAAAAATAGACAAACTACAGGTTTCCCCCGCCATCCAAAGGTAGAGAGTTCCTATGAAACGGTTTGTAAGCCGGAATGTCGTAAAGTGAGGAAGCAATTACCATTTATTTATCTGGGAAAAATTTGTGAGCGTTCGCAGACCCAAAAATAACCTACCAAATCATGCCAAATAACACATAAAACCTAAAATAACAGTAGCATATAGTAAAAGCAGGAATGATATGATAAATACACAGCCTATATAAAGTAGAAATTCTTTTCTGCAGTCATTGCTGCACTGTCCACTGTAGCGAAAATCTCACGCAAGCGCTCTCGGCAGAAACACTTAGCTCAAGCACTCTCGGCAGAAACACTCTCTCCAGTAACCTTTAAGCTATGAAGCTGCCAAATCATACCAAATAACAAATAAAAATACACAGCCTATATAAAGTAGAGATAATGTATGTACAGTGTAGTATCACTTACCAGAATCAGGAAGACAGCGAGCACACTGATGATGGTGTGTTAGGCTGAGTTGTCGGAGGTTGGGGTGGTGGGACACTGGGGTGTCATCTCATCGTCGTCTGTTTCCATCAGGGCAGGCAGGTCATCTTCTATGTCTGCCTTCCTTGATGTCAAAGGTCGAGGTTCGTCGTCTGCTGTGGCTGATGTGGAAGGCTTGCTTGACTGCTTAGCCTTGCGCATTTTGCTATCATACGGTTCTTTGTAAGCACTCAAACCATCCTGCAAATATGCCCTAAACCTAAGTACCCTTTCAAAATTAAAGTTGTACTTTTCTGCAATCATTGTTGTCAATTGCAGTGAAAATCTCACGCAGTTGCTTCACATTCAGTTCCTAGACGACTTCACTTTCGGTTCGTTCGCTACTGCATTTGGTTTCGATTGTTCTCCTCTTCCAATTGTATCAGCTCTTCATCTATCAGTTCTTGGTCATGGGATGCCAAAACCTCTTCAACATCATCTTCATCAACTTCCACAAGCCAAACTCACTTTGTCCTTACTTCGTTGACCACGATTGAAATGCTTAATTATGTCTAGTTTTACGCTAAGTGTAATATCCTTATGAGCTCTTTTAGGCTTTTCCAATACCTTAGAAGTCACCTTGCTAACAGATGCTCAAAATAAATCGACATAAAGCACAGATGCTCACAGGCACGTGTTTAAGCAATGCGGGCTAGAACGCAGTTCCAGGGGAGGAGCTTGGCTGCCTTGTTTCGCGCGCTGCCTTTTTTCACGCGCTGCTTTTTTTCGTAACAGTGAAAGCACCTTCTGTTAACAAAAACAGGTAACTAATGTAGGTCTTTTGTAACAGCGAGGTGTCGTAAAGCGAACTTTTGAAAAGCGGGGGACACCTGTACCATTTAACTGAGTAACTAATTATGTATTTAGATAAAATACAGATTAAATTAGAACACTACCAATACCATCATGGTGAGTGGCTTTGAGATTGCAGATGGCACCATAGCGCCCTTGCAGCACTTCCCCAGCTTTAGCACGGTCACAGCATTTCCATCTCCCCAAAAGGCAATCAGGCTTTCAAGCTGGATGGCCAGGTCTGGAGTGGTGTCCTGCAGCCACATTTCTGTCAGGACGAGTGTGCAGTAGTCCCTCATCTCCCGCTGATTCAAGCGCAGACACAAGAAATCCAGCTTATTTTATAGTGATCAAATGCTAGATTATATTAGATTATGAGGACACTCAGTCCTCGTTTATTGTCATTTGGAAATGCATGCACTAAAAAATGATACAACGTTCCTCCAGAATGATATCACAAGAAAACACAGGATAAACCAAGACTAAAACTTACAAAACCACCAAATTATAACATATAGTTACAACAGTGCAAAGCAATACCATAATTTGATAAAGAGCAGACCATGGGCATGGTAAAACAAAAGTCTCAAAGTCCCGATAGCCTCATTAAGTAGAATCATTGGGAGTGCATGCCTGCAGAGATCTACCTTAAGCCTTGCTCAAATACCGGCACGCTTACCATGCTTCTGCGTTCTTGTGCTATGCTTCCGAAGGCCACTTCCTGGTGTAGCTACAGTAGACCATGGTGCGGAACAAGAGCCTGCTCCTGCGTTAGTCCCTATCTGCGCAGCAGCTTCATTATTCTGCTTGCTAGCAAGATGGACTTGCAGACTTTAGTGTTTTTTATGATCAGCAGTGTTTGGTCATAGAAAAGTTGAGCAGGACAAGAAATTTCACCATTGATTGGAAGTGAGGTGGCTGCTGTCACTGCCATTTTATTTGTGTCTTGTTGGTTAAGAAGACCACTATCATCCTATTACATAAGATAAACAAGGTAACATGCCTTAAAGACTACTGCCTGGTAGCTCTGAGATCCACCATCATGACGTGCTTTGAGAGGCTTGTCATAGCCCATGTTAACCCCACCCTCCCAGACAACCTTGACCAAATCCAATCTGTTTACTGTCAAAACAGGTCTATGACAGATGCCATCTCCCTGGCCCTACATTCATCTTTGGAACATCTGGATAGCAAAGGCACCTACATTAGACTATCGCTTATTGACAACAGCTCCGCCATCAGTACTATAATTCCAAGCAATCTCATCTCCAAACTCCCAGATCTGGTTGTCAGCACTTCCCTTTGCAACTGGATCCTTGACTTTCTGATCATGTGTCCACAATTTGTAAGGATAGACAGCAACACATCTTCCACGATTAACCTCAGTTCTGGTGTCCCACTAGGCTGCATCCTCAGTTCCTGTTCTACTCTCTATATATTCAAGACTGTGTGGCCAATTTCTTCTCTAACACTATCTGCAAGTTTGCTGATGACACCACCGTAATGTGCTCTATCTCAAAGAACTATGAGTCAGAGTACAGGAAGGAGATAAAGAGCCTAGTGACATGATGTTATGGCAACGACCTCTCGTTCAAGGTTAGCAAAATAATGAAGTTTGTCGGTGACTTCAGGAAGGGAGACAGTGCACATGCTCCAGTCCAGATCAGTGGTGTGAAGGCTGGGAAGATTGAGAAATCAAATTTCTAGGAGTAAATATTATCAGTAGCCTGTCCTAGTCCAACCATAGAGATGCCACAGCCAAGAAAGCTTACAATTTGGCGTGTTCCCATCAACCCTTATCAATTTTTATTGATGCACCATAAAAGGCATCCGATTCAAAAGCAGCATGTCTTTTACTTTGTCTATACTGCTGGCTACCTCACTAAAGCAATAAGCATAATCAAAGGTCCAAACCACCCCAGACATTCCCTCTTCTACCCCTCCCATGAGGCAGAAGTTAGCTCAAGGACAGCATCTACCCCACTGTTATAAGATTATTGATCGGTTCCCTAGTACAGTAAGATGGACTCTTGGACCTCACAATCAACTTTGTTATGAGTTACAACCTTGCACCTTATTGTCTGCCTGCACTGCACTTTGCCATTGCTGTAACACTTATTTGTACTTTGTTGTGTTTTATATTGAGCTGCCTCAGCACATTGTTGTCTGAATTGATCTGTAGGAATGGTACGCAAGACAAGTTTTTCACTGTGTCTCAGTAAACGTGACAATAATAAATCAATGGACCAATTTATTCCAAGGTCTTACCTACACCCTTGAGGAAGATGAACTTGCATGCTCAACAAACAGACATGTTCAATACAGTGAAATCAAGTTCATTTATGATCTCCCTAATCATAGGAAATGGGTATTAGCCAATTGTCCTCATTCTTATTAAAATTGTCTTTAATCAGAGACTGAGTCATCAGAATTAACAGGAGGTCTCTCAGAGACGACACAAAATCTGCAGATGCTGGAAATCCAGGGAGCACACAGTCCTCATGAAGGGCCTCAGCCTGAAATATTGACTGTTTACTCTGCTCCATAGATACTGACTGGCCTGCTGAGTTCCTCCAGCATCTTGTGTGAGTTGCCAGGTATCTCAGAGAGTTGTTTTATTTTATTTGTGACTGAGGACTGAGTTGTTTTATTTTATTTGTCCTGAGTTGCTGATTTGCATTGAAGTGAGTCCAGTTTAAATGCTAGAATTTGAAAAGGAACAGACAAAGCATATCTATGAATTCCTTGAGCACAGCCAGGAGCCAAGAACAAGGAGGATCTGACTGTCAGATAAGAAACCACAGTTGATATTAAATGTGGTTAAACAGGATTTCATTCTTTAAGCTTCTAATCCTATTCATGTTGCAAATTATTCTGGGCAGAACCTTCAGGTGGCTTTATGTACCTGGCACCTTTTCCATCACTACTTTTAGTTTTAACAGCAGGTGATTACCCATTATGTTATTCAGACAAAGAAAGAAGAAACACAATCTTAAAGTAATGATCATGAGATAAAAAGACTAACTAGAGGAAAGAAAATCTGAGGTGATGAACTGAAGAAATGAGCAAGACATTGGCCTCATCTATTCAGATGTGTGAGCTTTGTTAGGGCTATATCTCAGCTTGAATCTTAAATCTAGAATGCTGTGTGAATCCTCTTTCTTTCTATAAGAGGGTCAGTTGCTTTGAAATCATATCTTTCACTTTCCCATTCTGATTCTTTCACATTCGCAAAATCTTCAAGTAAAAATCCTCCACTGTCCAGCCTGTCCTGAACAACACTGGCCCTAACAATAAAGTGCTCCATAATGAGAGCCTTGAAAATGTGTCTCTTCTTAGCAAAGACACGTATCAGCAGTGAATCAAAAACACAAGAGGTTCTGCAGATGCTGGAAGTCCCGAGCAAACATACAAAATACTGGGGAAGCCTCCATAGATGCTGCTCAACCTGCTGAATTCCAGTAGCATTTTGTGTGTATCAGTGGTGAAATTCACCATTTCTCACTGCATCAATAATGATTTTGGCCACTTAAGGAAAAGAGAGTTCTAAGGTCATCAAACCTAGCAGAAAAGCTCATGATCTGCTTGGCAGTATTGTTTCCTATCTTCCTGAATGTCTCTGGGACCAACATGCAAGCATCTCAAAGCATTGGAGAAAGACCACCAAAATGGCTAACCACATCAGGCCCAACACAAAACAGCCGAAATGGACACTCTGTCCTGAGCTCCGTCACTAAGAATTTGTCCATGGACAGAGGAAAAGGTGGAAGGATATTTTCCAAAGCACATGTGGAAAAATGTAACATCCTCACTCAATCCCAAACTCAGGACTTCCCAAGATGGAGAAGGAGCATTCGAGAATATACAGAAAACAAATCACTTAAACAGAAGCTGAGCATTAAGCAATGAAAGAGTGCACCACCTCCCAAATACCAACTGAGTTGTTTGTCGGGCATCTCATGCTTAATTTGTGGCTCTCTGCATTTTCTGTAATGGCTTCAACAGCCACCATAGTATCACAGAACAAGTGTTAAAGGTGGTTTATCTCAAACCTGAGGAGACAAGTAGTGTTAAACACTAGCAAAATTGGAATGAATATGCTGCACATTACCCAGGAGTGGATATTCAATAATTTTTCATGTGATTTTCTATTACCTTTGAAGATGAACAAAATAAATTTGTGACATGAGCACAGACACAAATCTGTAACAACTTAATGCTTTGAAACACATTTACGCCCAATTTCTTTGCCAAAAATCTTACTGCAGATTGGTTCAGAACCTGAAGTATGACAATAATGCCTCAATTGATAAACTATAGATAACCTTACACAGAAGCGATTCAGCAGATGCTGGAAATCTTGAGGAACACACACAAAGTGCTGGAAGAACTCAGCAAGTCATGCAGTATATATGAAGAGGAATAAACAGTTGACTTTTCGGGCCAACGCCCTTCATCAGGACTGTAGATAACCTAACATTCTTTTTTGTGAGTACGAGCATTTTGCAACTTGTGATAAATATTTTTTTCCCTGAAAATATTCCTGTTATTCCTCTGTTGACTAATGCCTGTCTCCTAGCCTTTGCCATAAATGATCTGATGGTATTTGATGCATTACTGTTTTCAGAAATGTAGTAAAGGAAGGATATTATTTGTTTCCCAATCTATGCCAAGTTTGCTAAATCTGTCAGTTAGTTATGCTTCTGTTGCTGTTAGCTGTAAGGGAGAAGTCAATCAGGATTTCTACTCCTGGTCACTGAGCATTGTCTCCATGTGGGAATGGAAAGAGGAGCATTTGATTCTCAGACCGCAACTGCGAACCATGGCAGCTCATTTCTTCTGTTTAGTCAAAACGAAGATTGATAAATGTCAGGATATCAAGGTGAAGCTGCTGGGAAATAGAGCTGTGACCCTGATGGAAATGCCACCAATAGGATTGCAGCCATTGTTGTACTCCTGCTCTTATTTCTGATGTTCTTAAGCAATTTTAGCTCCTCACTTGTGCTACTCGATCTTCAACCAAGAAGCGGATATCCTGCTGCCATTCAGTTCAGCTCCTTGATCTATAGGCAAGAAGTCATATTTACTCTCCTGTCCATTATCTATTGACCTCTGTGACAGACCAGCATCTGTGGACATCATAAGTCAGGTCCAGCTTAAGTGCACTTTGATTGTTTTACCCTTGTTCTCAAGATCTTGCTATGTTTTCTGAAACAGGAACACCAACCACTGGATTGAAGCACCAAAGGAAACCAGATGAAAGACCAAAATCACTTAAAATCACTATTTATAATGTTGTTTTCCTTGTAAATAGTGTGCATGGTGGAATTTCTGCATTTATGCACATTTTATTCCATGTCCATACTTTAATCTCTAACCTTATTTCTTATATTACTCTTTATTCCTTATGATTGTTAAATGCCGCTGTTTCTCATTGCATGTCGCACCAACACGTCACAGAAATTTCATAATGCATCTTAATGTATACAGTGAATGAAGGTGAGCCTTGATCCTTGAGAAGACTTGATAGCTACTGCCTCATAACTTAGGTTACACAATGCTTTCAGGAGAAAATTTTCCAGATTCCTTAACAGAGATTGTTCAGCAAGTCTACGCCATTTCCCCACTAAATTCCTCTCTACCCTATTCTCCCCATGTTCCAATCAACTTTCTCCAGCTTTGACCTCTCACTTATACACTAGGGAGATTTGACAGTGGCCAATGAATCTACCAACCTTCCTGTCTCTGGAACGCAGCAGCAAACCTGAGCGCCTGGAGGAAATACAGAAGTAGTTTGTAGATTCCACACCAGACAGCACAGGAGATCAGCTCACAACATCACACCCAGGTTATAGGAGCCGTAAGGCCATAGCAAAATCGGCTATGCTACTGTGCTGCTTATAGGTAAACGTTTTTAAAGAAGGGATCTTCTGCCCAGCAAGAAAAATTGGTTTATGTTTAAGTAGATCAGCAAAAAAAGCGATCTATTCTAATTGAATCACAGAAACACTGGTGCAGAAGAGGACTGCTGACTTGGTTTGCTTGTTCTGGTGCAAATGCCTCATTGGAAATCTGAAGCACAGATGTGGGTCTGAATCAGATGGTTGGAAAGAATGAACTGTTGTTTTCTTTCCCATTTCTTTTGAGTGTATACTTTCAAGTGGCTTTCCAGTTTTTTTTTTAAGAAGCAGAATGTACCCTAGCATAGAAGAGAGACAATATTTTTGTTGGCAGAGGCATATTAGCCACATGCCAGAGCCACGTGTTACACTTTTAACCTTCAATAGTACCACAAAGGCTGAAGTGCCAGCAAGGGATGACAGAATTATGCTCACAGACAGGGAGACAGGACAGAACAGGATTAGAAGGGGGGGGGGGGAGTGGTCAGCTATTTTAAATCAACTATTGAAACTTAGAAATGCTCATGTATGAACACACAAAAGGCCGGGGAGGGCTTGTTGCCGGATTCAGCAGTGCAAAAATCAAAAGGAATTTGGCATGATCCAGCCACTTTAGATGATTTAGAAGTCACTTGTGATTTAGATGATCCCAGAGAAAACTCTGTGGGTTATACAGATGATCCCAGAATAGTTGTCATTGAGGAAACAGATGATCCTACTGGGCCCATAGCTGGGAAATTAGATGATCCTTGTGGAAGCCCTGCGAGTGATTTAGATGGATCCCAAAGGATCAATAATTGAACAATTTATATGATCCAAGTGAAGCCATCTTTATTGATTTAGATAATCTCAGTGAAGTTGTCAGTAGAGATTTGGATAAACCTAGTGGAAACATTTTTAGTGATTTAGGATTCCAGTGGAAACTCTATTTCCGATTTAGATAATCCCACTGTGTCCATTGCTACCATGTTAGATGATGCTAACAAAGACTCAGATGGTGATTTAGGTGATCCCGATGAAGCTGTCTCTGCTCACTTAGATAAACCTGGTGAAGGTGTTGGTGTTTTAGATTATCCTAGGGGAGTCTTCCTTGGTGATTTAGATGATTCTAATGGGAGTCCCATTGGTAATCTATGTGAACCATGTGGAGATGTGAGTTGGAAAGCCGTAATGCTTGCAGACACCCTGTGCTACAGGAGAGAAATATCAACTGTGATCTACTTTTAATTGTTATTGCTCTGCATTTGAACAGTATGCTGGCCCTTAAAGTAGATTTCCAAAATTATTTAAACCTCAGCCCAATAACCTGAGTCAGAGTTTTTAATTACTTGTGTGGGTTTCCCCACTAACCAGGAGATCAGTAGCAGCCCACAGGAAAATAGCAGCACTGTAGTTATGGAAATGTTGTTGCAAAAACCTGAAGTCTTAAGTAGAAAACTTAATTCAAAGTGACAGGACACTGTTAAAAAGAACTTCTCCAATATTTGTTTATTTTAGAACGTAACAGATTTACTGATATGTTCCACAATGCACTCATGGGTGTGTGGGAGAAGAGGTTGGGTTGGAGGGGCGGTGGGGAGAGGGTGGTTGTTTGTAATGGGTGTGAAATTTCTGAGAATGCAGGCTTCATCTGTGAATGAAAGTTGGGCTGGGAATGAATGGACTGTAGTGGTCCTAATAACCACAGTACGAGGGAGTCAAGTATGTGTGGTGAGATGTTGACCTCTACCCCAGCTGATGGAATGTTGAATTGCAGGGAGAAACCCCCTTTGGTATGAGTAGAGTAAAGATTTGTTCATTTTTGACAGATGGGATTCTCTGGATTATTGATGCTTATCTAGAGGACTTCAAAACTATCCAGATGTGTGCAGTCCATACCAGGCTGGTATACATTATATGGTATACAGTGGAGCAGACAAGCCCACAACTCATGTCTCAGAACATCAGCAGAGAACAGTAATGTTTATATTACAGTCTGGAGAGCAAGGTATAAATTAATTTTTGCTGCTGCTGCAGCATAACCTCTCCTGGGACGTTTAGCCAGTCAAGTTAGAATCTGAATCAGATTTTATTATCACTCTCTTAGATATATGTAATTTGTTTGCAGCAACGGTTCAGCGTAAAGACATAAAAATTACAACAAATTACAAAATAAATAAAAAGTGCAAAAATTATTATTGAAATCATGCTGATGGGTTCAAGGACCATTCTGAAATTTGATAACTGAGAGAAAGAAGCTGCTCCTAAACCTTACAGGTCCTGTACCTCCTCCCTTACGATAGTAATAAGTAGAGGGCTTGTCCTGCATGACGAAGGTCCTTGGTAAGGGATGCTGCATTTTTGAAGTGCCAGTGGTGGGAGTTGGCTGCCTATAACCTTTGGCAGCCTCTTGCCATCCTGTGCCTTGGAGACTCTATACCAGGATGTGATGCAATCATTCAATAATGCTCTCCACTGTACATATTTAGAAATTTGGAAGAGTCTTTCGTGATTGACTCCTCAAACCACTAATGATATAAAGCCACTTGTGTGTCATTTTTTTGTTATTGCTTCAATATTTTTGGCTCAGAATAGAACCTACAAGATGTTGACATCTAGGAACTTGAAGCTGCCTACCCTATCCACCACTGACACCTCAGTGAGGATCGGTGCATGACTTCTGTTTCACATTTAATATGTCAGTGATACTTGAGTAATATTAGATTACATTAGATTATGAGAACACTCAGTCCTCATTTATTGTCATTTAGAAATGCATACATGCATTAAGAAATGATACAATGTTCCTCCAGAGTGATATCACAGAAAACAGGACAGGAATATAATGTATAATATATGATTAAGCATTCTTTGTTCATTTTAATATTTCATTATGGGTTATATGTAAAAGTGCTTGAATGGTGTACGTCATTATGCCACCACATCATAAGTGCATGCCTCGCTTAAAGTAAAAATGAAGTTTACATGTATCTCTCGGGCTCCCTTGCTTTTCTTTAAACAAATTTTATGTTTTGGAGTTACAAAATATAACAGTGGTGGTGAGAAATTTTTAAACAAACCTCGAGATGACTACCTATTTGCAAGATGTTTGTGTTTAAACAAAAGTACTGCAGCATATGTCTCTTCAGAAGGGGAAGAGAGAAACAGTACAGTTTTTTCTAAAAAAGGGCGGAAAACAGATGAATTCACCGGTTCATGATCAGTGAATACTGGGTGATAATAATCGTAATTTTGTTTTTTAAAAAGCAGAAATGGCTGGCTACATCAGAAAGATAGACATGTTTGATTGCACAAGAGATAACTGGATATTGTATACTAAGCAAATTGAGCAGTATTTTAAAGCAAATGAAATAGCCAATGAAAAGCTCGTGACAGTTTTGCTGAGTGCATTGGGCGCAAAAGCACCCAATTTGCTTAGAAGTTTAATTGTTTCAACCAAACCAGCCAAAATGAGCTTTGCTGATATTGTGAAAGTAATGCAGGAACATTTAGAAACAAACCTTTGTTGTTTGCATTAGGGTTTGATGGCAGAGAGGAAAAAGTTATCCCTGAATCATTGAGTGTGTGCCTTGAGGCTGCTGTGCCTCTTCACTGATGGTAGCAATGAGAAGAGGGCATGTACTGAGTGATGGGGGTCCTGAATGATGGATGCAGCCTTTTTGAGGCATCCTGGATGCTGGGGAGGGTGGTGCCCATGATGGAGCTGATTTGGTTCACAGCTTTCTGCAGCTTATTTCAGTCCTGTGCGGTGCCCCCACCCCCGGTGATGCAGCCATAAAGAATGCTCTCCCCGCTACATCTGTGGAAATTTCCAAGTGTCTTTGGTGACATACCAAATCTCCTCAAACTCCTAATGCAATATAGCCGCTGAAATGCATTCTTTGTAACTACATTGATATGTTGGGCCCACAATAGATCCTCAGACGTGTTGACTCACAGGAACCTGAAGTTGCTCACTTTTTCCACTTTTGATCCCTTGATGAGGACAGTGTTTGTTCCATCATCTTACCCTTTGGTCTCGTTTTTTTTATTTATTTAGTGGTACAGCGTGGAGCAGCCTCTTACGGCCTCTTGCTCGGCAGTCCACCTATGTAATCCTAGCCTAATCACAGAGCAAGCCACAATGACCAATCAACTGGTGTGTCTTTGGATTATGGGAGGTACCCAGAGCATCTGGGGATAATATACAAGCTCCTTACTGACAGTGCCCTGAGCTGTGATAACATCATGCAAATCGTTACGCGACCATTGCGCTTTCACTGACAAAGCGTGGAGGCACCTTCACGAACTTCAGCAACGCTGATGACCCTGTAATGTCAGTCTCTGAGGCTGACGTGAGAGCATCCTGCTGGAGTGTGAACCTCGCCAAGTACTGAAGGCTTTTGCTAATCAGCTGGTTGGAGGATTGCTGATATCTTTAACCTCTCACTTCAGCAGTCTGAGATTCCCACCTGCTTCAAGCAAGCTTAAATTTAAATCATACAGGTGTCTAAGAACATGATAACCTGCTTCAATGACTATTTTCCACTGTGATGTAGTGCTTTGAGAGGTTGGTCAGAAAACATATCAACCCCTGCCTGAGGAATAACTTGAGTCCACTCTAATTTGCCTTCGGTCACAACAGTTCAACAGCAGATGCCAATTCATTGACTCTTCATTCAACCCTGGAATATCTGGAGGTGAAGATGCATGCATTGCTCTTCAAGTCAAGTCAAGTCAAGTCAAGTCAAGTCAAGTCAACTGCTGGTACAGTACACAGTAAAAACAAGACAATGTTTTTCAGGACCATGGTGCTACATGACAAATACAAAAACTACACTGAACTACGTAAAATAACACAAAACTACACTAGACTACAGACCTACCCCGGACTGCATAAAGTGCACAAAACAGTGCAGGCATTACAATGAATAATAAACAAGCCAATAGGCACAGTAGAGGGCAGTAGGTTGGTGTCAGTCCAGGCTCTGGGTATTGAGGAGTCTGATGGCTTGGGGGAAGAAACTGTCACATAGTCTGGTCGTGAAAGCCCGAATACTTTGGTGCCTTTTGCCAGATGGCAGGAAGGGGAAGAGATTGTATGAGGGGTGCGTGGGATCATTCATAATGCTGTTTGCTTTACGGACGCAGAGTGTGGTATACATGTCTGTAATGGCAGGAAGAGAGACCCCGATGATCTTCTCAGCTGACCTCACTATCTGCTGCAGGGTCTTGCGATCCGAGATGGTGCAATTTCCGAACCAGGCAGTGATGCAGCTGCTCAGGATGCTCTCGATACAACCTCTGTAAAATGTGGTGAGGATGGGGGGTGGGGTGGTGGGAGATGGACTTTTCTCAGCCTTTGCAGAAAGTAAAGATGCTACTGAGCTTTCTTTGCTGTTAAGCTGGTGTTGAGGGACCAGGTGAGATTCTCCGCCAGGTGAACTCAAAGAAACTTGGTGCTCTTAACGATCTCTACGGAGGAGACTACATTGATTACAGCTCTGCATTGAACACCACCATCCCCTCAAAACTAATCAATAAGCTACAAGACTTAGATCTCAATACCCCCTTGTGCAACTGGATCCTCGATTTCCTCAACTGCAGACCCCACCAGTTCAGATTAACAACATCTCCTCCACAATCACAATCACAAATCACCATCAACACTGCAGGACCACAAGGCTGTGTACTTAGTTCTGTTATGACTGTGAGGCTAAGTACATCTCCAATGCTGTATTTAAATTTGCCGATGACACCACTGTTGTTGGCTGAAGTAAAGGTGGTGGGTGATGAATCAGCATATAGGCTGTCTGTAAGGGGTCTGTACGTTCTCTCCGTGACTGCATTGGTTACCTCCGGGTGTTCAGGCATCCTCTCACATTCCAAAGAGATGCAGGTTAGGATTACTTAGCTGTGGCATGCGTCGTTGGCCCAGATGTGTGGTGGACTTGCAAGTGCTCCCAGGTTGATGCAAAATGACACATTTCACTATAGGCTTCTTGTTTTGATGTACTTATGACAAATAAAGCCAATCTTTTGAAGGATTAATAGAAGAGTAAAGACTAAGCAGTGTCAATGTGAATTTAAGGAAAAGAAAATGATGCTGGAATTTCTAATAGAATTTGTAAGGGGAAATTAGTGGTTGTGGTGCATTTGATTTTTCAGGAAACTTTTGATAGTCATAGTCATTGTCATACTTTATTGATCCCTGGGGAAATTGGTTTTCATTACAGTTGCTCCATAAATAATAACTAGTAATAGAACCATAAATAGTTAAATAGTGATATGTAAATTATGCCAGTAAATTATGAAATAAGTCCAGGACCAGCCTATTGGCTCAGGGTGTCTGACCCTCCAAGGGAGGAGCTGTAAAGTTTGATGGCCACAGGCAGGAATGACATCCTATGACGCTCTGTGTTGCATCTCGGTGGAATGAGTCTCTGGCTGAATGTACTCCTGTGCCCACCCAGTACATTATGTAGTGGATGGGAGACATTGACCAAGATGGCATGCAACTTAGACAGCATCCCCTTTTCAGACACCACCGTGAGAGAGTCCAGTTCCATCCCCACAACATCACTGGCCTTACGAATGAGTTTGTTGATTCTGTTGGTGTCTGCCACCCTCAGCCTGCTGCCCCAGCACACAACAGCAAACATGAAAACATGAAACATGAGGTAAGATCTCACACAGGTCCGTGGTGCTTGTGGAGATGCGGTAATATGCAGACGTGGATTGAGAATTGGTTATCGGACAGATAGCAATAAGTGGGAATAAACAGATTGTTACCTGATTGGCATACTGAGACTAGTAGTGTAGCACAGGGATCAGTGCTTAGCCGTTGGCTGTTCATGACCTCTATCAACAATGTGGTTGATAGGGTTGTGAATATGGAGGAGGTGAGAAAGATGATGAGGAAGCTATGACCAACTGAGTCATGGCAAATACAATATAATGTGAAAAAATAAGGTCATCCCCATTGGTGCATAAAACTGAACAGGGTAGTGAAAGACTGGAAACGTTGTTCAAAGGGACTCAAGTGTCAAGATTTACACAAGTCACAGAAAGCCAACTTTCTGAATTAGCAAGCAATTAGGAAGATAAATATAATGTTGGTCTTTATGCAAGAGGACTTGCATACAAGGATTTCTGGTACCTTGGTGAGATGCCTCCTTAAGTACTGTATGCAATTTTGGTTTGCTTACCTAAAAATAAGTGTAGTAAACTGGCCATGGAGGGAAGGTGTTAAAGATCCAGTTGACTGGTCACAGGTCTGCTAGTGTTCAGATGATAAAATGGGCAGAGCAAAGGCAAATGGATTTTATTTAATCTTGTTAAGGATGACGATGCACTCTGGAAGGATTAATGATTGCACAATGAATGGTAGGGGCCTAGAAAATATGCAGGAGTAGAGGGACCTTTGTAAGTTTCCAGAAATCTTTGTCAGTGGCAGCAAAGGTGGATGAGGTGGTAATTACGGCATATGAGATTCTTGCCTTCATGGATTACAAGAGCAGGAAGGTTATGATGCAGATTTATAAAACACTAGTTAGTTTATAGCAGGAGTATTGTGTACTGCTTTTGGTTGCCATGCTGTAGAAAGGCCGTGATTGCATTGGAGGGGATGCAGAGAAGATTGATCCAGGATGTTATCAGTTATGAGGAGAAACTGGACAGGCTAAGCGTTTGTTCCGTGGAGTGCAAGAGGATGTGGAAGGATCTGAAAAACTTATACGAAGTCACCAGGAACATAGATAGTGGGAAACTTTTCACCATAGGAAAGGTATTAGAACTAGAGAAGATAGGTTTAGAGTAAGGGTGAGAGATTAAAGGAAGACCTTTTAAACCCAGAGTGTGGCTGGAAACTGGAGCACACAGTCTGAGGGGGTAGTCTCACAGCTATTATGAGTACCAAGGCAAGCACTGGAATCACCAAGACCTGGAAGGCTATGGACCAAATGCTTATTTCTGTGCTATATGAGTCTAAGAATGAGCAGATCTTATTCAAATATATTAAGTTCTTACAAGACCTGACAGGTTGGAAGCACCCTCTTGGCTGAGAGGGTGAGAACAAAGGATCATAATCTCAGCATCAAGGGTAAGCCTCTGAGGACTGAGATGAGGGTATGTGTTTCTACTTAGCAGTTGATGAATCTAAGGCATTGTGTACACTATTGTAGCATTGACTCAGTCATTGAGTTCACTCAGACAAAGATCTATATATTTCTGGATATCAGGCAACTAAGGAAATATGGAGATAGTGCAGAAATATGGTGACAAAATAGAAATGATCTCTGTACTGATCTTGAATGCAGAGCAGGCTTGAAGGGCCACACTTACATTTATCAAACAAAAATTTACATGAACAGCATTGGTGAGAAGCAGAGTGGTAAAGGAAGCCAATCGTTTCAGGAAGAAAGACCACCAACACACTCAATGGAGAATTTATCTCCTTTCAAAAACTTACAAAATGCATTACAGCTCTATGTTTATTATTCTTCAATTGCGTGGAATTATTCAGTCACTGAAATTCTGTTATTTACCTCATTGCCTTGGGCATCACTTCTCTTGCCTCGACTGCTATATGCTCTTTAAACAGAAATCTCATGGATTTTGCTTGCTCCTTTCTTGAAGGCACTGGAATTTTCCTGACATTTGGTTCTTTGAGGCAAATACTGAAATAAATAGACAATAGACAATAGGTGTGGAGTAGGCCATTCAGCCCTTGGAGCCAGCACCGCCATTCACAGTGATCATGGCTGATCATCCACAATCAGTAACCAGTTCCTGCCTTATCCCCATTACCTTTGATTCCACTATCTTTAAGAGCTCTATCCATCTCTTTCTTGAAAGCATCCAGAGACTTGGCCTCCACAGCCTTCTGGGGCAGAGCATTCCATATATCCACCACTCTCTGGGTGAAAAAGTTTTTCCTCAATTCTGTTCTAAGTGGCCTACCCCTTATTCTTAAACTGTGGCCTCCAGTTCTGGACTCACCCATCAGTGGGAACATGCTTCCAGCCTCCAGCATGCCCAATCCCTTAATAATCTTATATGTTTCAATAAGATCCCCCCTCAGCCTTCTAAATTCCAGAGTATACAAGCCTAGTTGCTCCAAAAGGGGGCATTTCCTGTATTACGTGTTACTGTGAATATCCAGGATCTTCCTGGAGATTGTGAGAGTTTCTGCTGCATATCCCAGACAAAGGCATGTAAACAAGTCATTAGAGGTATTCCTGGTCTCTCACCTCAATTTCCAGATTGTTCTCTGGCAGAACACTGCAGGCCTCCTTGTGAATGCAATTGAGTCATTTGTGAAATAAAAGAATGGACTTTCTTTTGTTTTAATTTTGTTTGTTCCTCAGTGTCATATACTGTGGAATGAATTGTACTTCTTGTTATTGTATCACGATCAGTAGAACTGCACCTGTCCTTTTCTTATCCCAAACATTACTCTGAGAATTGCAAGTTAAGATCTTTTCGGAAGCTGGCAGCCTGCCAGTAAGCAACTTAAAAGCAAGCTAGTTCAGCATGGTGCTCAGTATAGGTGAATGAAGTTCCGCACTCGATCTAACAAAGGCCAGTCAAGGTATTTCAAAAGGACTCCAGAAACATGTTTACTTCAAAGCATTCTTAAAATATTCAGAACCTCTGATTCTTGTCCATTCCAAAGCTGCTAATTGTAGCATTCTCTTAAAATCTTAAAATACGGTTTACGGCAAAATATCAGGCTGTTTATTTATTTCCCACTCAGGATCAATAAAGAATTATTGTTATTATTTGTTTTTGAAAAATCGAAACAGTGGCTTAGAATAAGCTGGCTGGTCACACATATGATATGTACATCACATAAGAATACCTGCAGCTGTGATGTTGCAGGTCTTGTTGAGGATTGGAGAGTCCTCACCTTGTTGCAGTGAAAATCTCATACTATGGGGTCTGTTGTACACACTAGCCTGCAGGTTAAACACAAAGTGATAATGTAAATAAAAAGTATCTGTTTTGTTTCTCTATTCCAGTGGTTCCAAAAGTTACTCTCAACTTTATCGATTTCTCTACTTGGTACCCAAGGGTAATAAAAGATGTGTTGAGATACTTGGCCTTTGAGTATAGTTATCAATGATAGGTACTTCAGTGCTATATATCTGCCCTCACTCACTATGTCAGATTAGAATTTGGTTATGATTTTAAGCTGCCATGCATTTTACTTCCAGTCCCCCATAACACGCACACGCACACCGGCACACACACCTTTTCTGATGATGTGCACCTCCACGGGCCCCACTGTATTTTCACCAAATGACGAAATTCTTCATGCATGATGCTGAAAAGTGAGTGTAGGCAGTCACCAAGGGCAATGCAGTTCGGACAAGACATCTAATTATGCATCCATTTCAACAGGAACTTGGCTGGGAATGGGAACCTTGGCTGATTTCCTTGGCTTCCAGTAAAGCCAATTGACCAAGGATTGAACCTGACATGTTCAGTGTGGCCTGGAATCATGCTGAGTTATGCATTGTTCTCTTGTATGGAGTAGGGATGAAAGCATATTGAACATGTTAAATGAGCAATTACTTTTTATTTTAATCCCGCTGCAATATTATTCTTTAGTAGTAAGAGTGGCAATAAAATACCGATGACATAATTACTACAATAGCAGAGTTTCAGTTAAGAAAACACACTTCACTGCACTGGCTGGAGTGTAGGAATTTCTTTAAAGTCATGGAATTAAATTATTGAGAATATAGACCTACAGTGGCATGGAATGAGATTAAAGGAGAATACGTCATGTAAGAAAAATCAAATTGGAACTCACATGGATGCGTTATTTATTTCCAGGTATATTTTAAGCAGGTGTATTTGAATGCACTCTACAATAAAGGTGCTCAGAAAGTGGTTTTATGTTCCACTGTCACCATGGGGCAATCAATGATGTTCCAATCCTCCCAATTACATTTTTACCTAGCACTGTTCTTCATTAGAAGCCAAGAGAGTGGAAATGTGAGTCCTGCAGCAACTCACAGAAGAGTAAGTTTCTCCATCTCCGGACTAGAATTATTATTTATAGCCAATAGTCCAAAAGCTGTTTTTGTCATCAAAAGTATAGGATATTTGTTTACTTCACTTTTAGGCAGTAAATGAACATTTTAATTTAGAAATCATTATGCCTGCAAGTTTGGTGCAGTCATCGAATGCTATCCGAAAATATCCTGAGAGGTCAGTATTACATCCTGATAGTTATAAAGCAGCATTCTTACTAATTATCACCATTTTACTGCAGATGAGTTTTGAGAGTAGCATCGAACTGACTGCTACAAGATTGAGTTGGTTTAAACTTCAAAGGTAGTTCCTTTGTATTTTCCAATGCATGCATGCTTAATAAAGTCTTTTCATTTCCGCAAGTTCTTTCCTGCCATCTATCATCAGGTATTTGTTGTATTTTTATATACACTTCAACTCCTTGTACAATACTGTTGTACAATTTTGTCAGAACTTTAGAAAAGCATGATGCATGCATATTCTTGCTATGCATATTCTTGCTATGCATAAGCACTGACAGGAGGGCCAGTAAAGACACAGGCATGATCTGAGGTGTCCAGCTAGTTTTAGCAGTAAATACATTATGTTTGATCCTTTGTATGAATATCATGATAAACCAGGGACCTTCTGACTGTGTTTATGTTTGTCTTTTTAGAACTAATTGTGCATATAGTGTGTCCTGAAAGTAGTTCAGTTTTCAGTTGTATCTGAACAAATCGCCCAGCTTAGTTTCAGTTCAGCTTCAAAGAGGAGTGCGCAATGAGCTTTGATGTGAGTATTTTTCAGTGTCTTTTGTCCTGCTATGTTCTGCCAGGCTGGAGAACAATGAAAGCTGGAGCCAGCGGAGTGATTCATCCCTACGTGGCAGAGCTAGTCGTAACACAGGCCGATGTGCTATCCAGCCTGTTGTTCTGTGCTCATTTATCAGAAATGTATAGACAAACCCAGGCAGGGAGTCGCATTGACCTTTCCTAAGCCACAGCTTTCACCAGCCGTCACAATAAATTAATATAATAGGTTTTGGATTTGTTCCTGGATTAATCTAAATTGGGAACAAAGACTGAGCTTGGGGAGTTGGGGGGGAAATCAAAGTTTCTCTAAACACACATTAAGATCAAGCCTGACCAGATGTGGACATCTTTCTCCAAGTTAGTTTGGGTCAGTGAACTGAAACAATTTTTTTTCCCTCTCACTCTATTGATCATTTTAACATATACTTCAAACCCAGAGATCTTGGATCTGGCTATTATCTAAGATGACAGTTTAACAAATTTAGTCAAAGCAGCACCCTAACCTAACTGAAAGAGCTAATAAGAGTTCAATGGTAAAGAGTACAGAAAACTTCCATTCTCCCCTTTTGTTTTCATTTAATTACTTTATTAACATATCGGCTAGAATTTTTGTCTTTCATCATTACTATGGAGAGGAATGAGAAATGGAATCTTCCCTTACGTAAATAAATGTTTTCATCTTTTCTTTGTATCTTGCGATAATCAGTCCACTACCATCAGCCTCGTTTTAAAAGGGTATACCAGTAAAGAATTGCATAGGGAAAAGGCATTTTGATTTAACTAGAGATTCCTTCATGGAGAATGAGTAAACTCATGATGTACCATAATAGCCTGTGCTTCATTAGCTGTGTTCAATCAGAACAGCACTTAAGGATCTGCAGTAGACTGCCGAACTGGAAAGTGAAAAGTTAAGAACGGCTACTCGTTTCACCTCTTCATGTAACCACACACAGCTATCCGCACACTATCTATTTCGCTATTACCAATGATCGTCATGATATCAAAAAGTTCTGCAACAGGAAAGGCTTGGCACTAATCAGGGTATTGAAGTAACAGTAATGCAATCATTTATAAAATAAACATGCATGAATTTTGGAACAGGTTCCCTTATTCAGAAGGAACGTGTTCTCTAGAAAACTGAAAATGTCATTTAAAATCAAATAGTGACACTCAAGACTGTAAAATGGCATTCTGATAGGATACTTTCATGGGAATTATATATCCATGACAAAACTAATCAATTCCCAGAATTGTACACCGAGTTAGAGAAGTAGTTTAGCAAATAATATCTCATCCAAAGAAGCAATTTAATCAATTTGGATATTATCAAATCTGAGCTACTTCTTTCTGTTGGCCTTAATGTTAGCCTGGAATTCCATTTCCAAAGCAGATAAACAAAATACTCAGCGGCATATGTGGAAAACTCCAATCCACTTTAGAATTCTTAAATATTTCCTGCAATCCAAGAGATACAACAGATGGCCATTATTTACAAAGGAGCATGATAAGAGAAATGGGGTGGGCAAAGAAACAAGAAAGGAAATGGAAATTAATGAATTTCTTGGATTGGGACTGGAATGGCTGATGGCTAACACATTTAGAGATAAAATCAGAAGTAATAGCCATTATATGCTGCAACAAGGAGAATATGTGAATAGTTTTGGGGGTGGGGAGGCAGCAAGGTAAATAAGAAAGTATGCATGAACAACCAGCCATGACAGGCTCCAATAGCCCAGGCATCCAGTGGAAAACGGAAACATCACTCCATCAGTAGTATGCCAACTGGTGATGGCCAAGTCAAGTCTTAACCCAGCAAAGTACCAGAAAACATGTATCCTGCACTTGCAGCTTCTACTTCCAGATGGCAAGTGTAGGTTTGAGTTAAGGTTTCAAAGTGCTCAAGTCAGCCCATTGCACAGAGATTTACAAAGTATGCGTAAGAGAAATGAGTTGACATTTTTTAAGCTAATGTTGAGTTTCACCAGGATAAATAGGAAAACCAAAAGGGAAAGAGGTGAGAGTGGACATAGAAGTATAACATCGGACTTCAAAGATTAAACTATGAAGTTTGAAGTTTGTCCCATAGCTCAGTAAATTAGTCTTGACATCTGGTGAGATTTCCACATCAGAAGTGAATAAATAATGTTATTCCGATGAATTGCCAGTGAAAATACTGCACGATGTATTGAGGAACACCCGTCATGAGAAATTTCTGAACAAGTCAGCTTTTATTAATGTTGTTCTGTGCCTGGACCTCATTCAAGTAAGTTGATTACTTACTATAACTCCTTCAGGTCTTGTCTCATCCCACAGCACTAACGCTATTACTCAAAACACAGCAAGAACATTGAACTCCCAAAGCATCTCCAATTCAAGATCCCAGTCCCCCTACTTGTCCCCCAAAAGAGAAGCCAATCCTGCTTCCATCAACATCCTCTTCCCCCACTCCTCTAGTCCGCAATTCTTGATTGTGCCCTTAACCACCCTCGTCTCTGTCCTGACTACCCAGACCCAGTATATACCCAGTATACCCTGAATATTGTATTTTCTTCTATGAAATCTGCACCCGACAAGATGAGCATTGGCACTTTGCAGAACATTCCACCAAGTCTTCCTCCTGTTGCTAACATGCCAAGATACTGGAGGTAGTCCTTCTGGCATCTGACACAAAGAAACGTATTTCATGTGTGAGCCTGGGCACTGAGTATTGTCAGTCTACTTAATTATGGTTGGTTTCAAGCACAAACTATTCTTTTTTCATCCACCATGGACAAGTACTCAATTTCTAGAGAGAGGCATTGCCAAACAATCAGATTTAGGAAATCAATATAGGGCCGATACTCACACAAGATCCAATTAATGACTTAAATATTGCCCCAGTCTTCCCTTGTGAGGATGTGAAATGCTACATTATCATGATCATTCTGTGACCCTGTTAAAGAAGGAATTGCCTGTCATTTCCAGTTCCATCTCCTTCTTTAAAGTTACACAGGTGAATTTCTTTGTGGCAATGATGTGCTCACTCTCAAGTCTGCTACTGCTGTCTTCAGTAGGTCCAGATGATAGCTGTGGTTCAGTGGCCACACTCTTGCCTGCGAAGCAGAAGGCTGCTAATACATCTCACACTCCAGAGACTTGAGTACCTGATCCAGACTAAAACTGTGGTGTAGTAGTGCGCATTGGCATGTTTAACTTTGAATGTGGAAGTGTATTCCCTTGTTGCTTTCACCGTTCATGATTCAGGAAAAACAGATAAACTATTTCTACAGTAGCATTTTGATATGCTGCCAATATAATGGCAATCATTTACTCCAATTGTATCTTTGATTTCTGAGAACTGTTAAAACTTCTTAATTTTATTAGCAAACAGAAATTGATCACCAGGAAGTGTATTGGTGATTCTAGTGGGATGTTGTAAACTAAGTCTTATCCTCTGTTGCAGGTCATTTCCTTGGGAACAACACTGTGATTGATGTCCTAAGGCAAGCAGGCTATGAAGTTGAGCACACTCCTGCAGGGCAGCCATTTGAACAGTAAGTTTATCGTCCAGGTCCACCGTCACTACCAAAAGCAGCTTGCTACCTAGTCTTTGCCATCAAAGCACAAAGTTTTAACACAAGTTCTGTGGCTTGGTTGTAAAGTACAAGATGTCTTAGAGTGAGGAGTCCTCCTCTTATCACCCATCTAACATGTACGTCGGGCACCATTTCTCTCACAAGATTACCAACAATGTAAAGTTGGAAAAAAGTGTTTTTTTTAATGTAACAGATTAAGTAATTGCTGGTGGCATAATGACTGGCCAAACTGTAACATCCACTAAAGTTCAGAATCCCACTTAGCGTACAACTCTGAAGACTCATTATCTACTGACTACTTTTGGAGTGATGAACACAGGTTGCCCAATGAAGCAATATTGACAGGTATGCAGCCTCATGTCTTTTCATCAGCTCCCTGAGTTTCTTTGAAATGGAGGTAATGAGAGTGTGAAATTTCTGCTATTTATGAGGCACATTTTCCTGCCAGTCCTAAGTAGAGATCATGTGAGTATATAATTTTGTTTCAGATCTGTCGAAAGGGCACTTAAATAGTTGAAGCAGGGAATATAATTTGGCTTTGGACCCCATAATTTTGAGCTCTGATACCTGCAGTGGTTCAAATTTCCTTATATACTCTCCCCTAGTAACAACCAAAAGTGCGACAAAAAGTGTAAGTAAACTAATTTCTCAATAAATTCCAGGTAAAGATATCTGGATGAAGGGTCAAATAACATGTTGTTGCTCGTAATCCAAGACTGCATTATCAGCACGTTGTAACTCAATATGAACTTTTTAAAATCACTTTTCTGCTCACTTTTTGAATGACATAATAACCATTTTTTCACATTTAAATATTGATAGCCAATTCAGCTGCTAAGCATGATCCTATGCCCATCCAATAGACACTTACAATGAGCATTACTGGATAGTAATCAATGAGAGCACAAGTCCTTTTAGCCCTCCTGCAATTCCCTTATCACACCCGACTGACAGCTAACTTGGCAGAGAGCAGATATGAGATTTTTTTGACCAATTACAAACTACGTTAACCAACGCGGCCAGTAAAGTAGCATAAATCAGCCCTAAGTACTTTTCATCATGATATAATGAATATATGCTATGTAAGATATAAAACCTTTGGATTTAACCATCTTGGGGATGTTTAGTTGTTACCATGTGTACTCATCACTATGGCAATGCCATGGAGCTAAGACCTGTCATAGTCATCCCTTCATTCTTGAGATTTGTTTGGTTTAAGTTGTAGAGCTCTTGAAATGGTTCTCTGTGTTCATGTGTTGTCTTTGTCGGGCTGAATTTGAAGGTTGTGCCCTCCGAGCAACTGAATTATGCTCCGACTTCTATCAAAGGGAGACATATTCTTGTCTCTATGACTGCAGGGTAAAATCTCAGTTTGCATTGGAATCCAAACAGCCTCTTTCTAAATATCTATAAGGACAGGGAGGGAAACTTGAGTTCTTTGAATGGAGAGCAAATAGCCATTTTTTTCCCTTGATTTGAGAGCAGAGGAATAATAGGCAGTAACACGAAGATTTGACAAGAGAGACAATATAAAATGCTTTTGATTTTCAGACACGTTTATCAACCAAAAGTAGATAAGTGTACCTGCAATGAGTTACTAGTCTTTTCATTAAGTATTGTGGATAATAGCTGCTTCTTGACTTTCACTTTATCCTGAAGAGTTTATTACTGTACGGCACAGTGCAATTAATACCATCTCGTTATACTGAAGACATTGCATTGGAAGATGCCTTTTTTTTAACTTTGCTTCTAGGACATTACAACATCTGAAAATGTATAAAATAATCTCTGATGATAATTATTCTGGTCAGCAATGTGACAGAGAGAGCATATCTAACTTGAGTTCTAAGTTTGTAGGCCATTATATGGCTATTTGAGAAAGAGAGTTTATTTCACTATTTCCAGTGATATTGTGCTGGCAGAAGGACGTGATACCGAGGTCCATTCTTTGATCACAGCAGGGAAAGCTTTAATTTGTCACATATGCTCTGAGTGGCTATGATGCCCATGCCTTGTTCAGAGCTGTCCATTGTGCTTTCAGGCTGATGAAATTTAGGGACGCCTGCCTTGGGGATTTGAATGAGTTCTTTGTTTCAGAGAGTGCTTTCCATCCAGATGTCTCCCCATTCTTCATCACTTTTGAAATTGATGTGGTGAGGGAGGTCTAACCAGGAAGAACTCGAAAAACCATGCTGCAAATCAGAGGTCATATACTTAATCTCTCAATGGATTAGTGGGTGTGAGTTACTATCAATCTATGTGTCTCAGCCTCTCAAAGTATTGAGGTAAGATTTTGTTTGACAGAACCAAGAGCTATTGAATTGGATCAGTTTTCAGCTTCTGCCTGTATGGCCCATCTGGGTTGCCCATCAGTAAGTTTTGCATGATGACTCATCAGTCATTGAGCATTATAGAAATGATAATTAAATACTTTTGTATATCATGTCTTCCCATATCTAGTCTCTTAGGAAAGGATTAATAAAGGCTTCCACACAGTTCCATTAGTATTGTCAAACTGATTATCATCATACCTGTTTCTGATCTGCATTAGCAAAAGCAGTTCAATTATGAAAGCATCAGTCATAATCCTATGCAGTACACCCTCAATGTGTTCATACGTCTATTCTCTAAGGAGAACTCTGTTTAACCTCTATTTAGCACATTGTTTAACCTCTCTCCCTAATCCAATGTCAATGAAGCAAACAATTTCAATGTAACCTTGATTAAAATAACCAAATGTTAACTAGCTGCATTTTACTTATGACAACTCCATAGCTCCAGGTAAAGGAATATTCCCCCAGATACTTTCTCAAAGAGTTAATTAGTGAGGAATTGATCTATTTGGACCCGCATGCATTTCATCAATTAATATCAATGCAGGCATCTATCTTATTTCTAATGCCTAGCCTTGTTTGAACATGTTACTTTTATATTCATATCTTCTTATACTGCAGTCACTTGCACTCTGACATTTATGTTACTTTCAGTGAGCAGCAATTTAAAATCTCACATGCCTTTTCATCCAATAGTTACTTATTTCTACTAATTTAGGTAATGAAATATTAATTTTGAAAACATTTGGACATAATTTATTTGTACTTAGAAGTAAATGCCAAGAAATTGATGGTATAACACTAATAAATACAACTTTATACAGCTTTTCTTGAGTGAATGACAGGAGCAATCGCTCCTGAGTAGCTTCATACCTGTTTGAAACTTCTGGGTGTAACTCCCTCATATGTACATGACAGCTATTGACGTGTCAGTCATGCATGAATGATGTCATTTCACCCACAAAGAATTGGATTGAGAAGTGTGCTTATTGGCCTGACGTTTATGCATATCATTCATCAACTGTCTGGCTGAACACTAGGTTCTTGTTCATCGACATTGATAGCTTTAATTTCAACTACTACTTCTCACTTCGTCCTTGATTATAAATTGTATTTTCTAGTAGTTAGGACTGGGATTCATTTGCTAGGTGAAAGGCCTCACTGAATCAATGAGCGGACGAGCACAGATGCTTTTGTGACTACAGGTTGACCTTCTATAATCCGGCACTATTGGGACCTGAGGAGTGGCAGATTAGTGAAAATGCTGAATTACAGAAGGATCACATTAAGCAATAGCTCACTGCCTCATCATACCTCTAAAATATCATGTAAGTCAGTACAGGTTAGATAATAATGAAACAGAAATATTAAATGAGCAGCAAGTGAAGTTTTAATAAAGTAATACACTGTAAAGGCACAGATAAAATAAAGGGCACAGGTAAATGTACAGGAATTAACTTATGCAGAACAGTTGAGTACTTCCGCTTCTAAAGTGAGACATTTAGTATACCTTCAAGCAAAGTTACCTGTCTGCAAGTGTGGGGTTGTCAGGATCATCAACATCTTCATCTTGGAAAATGAGTGAAGCATCAGGAACTGGGGCTGAAACCGGCACAACAGCTGAGGTTGATCGAGAACTGTTGATGTCGGTGGCAGCACATCTGGGTGAGCAGAAGCAGAAGTCGCAGAAAGGAGGTCTTCTATATGCCACATTGCTGGCGGCTGGGGATTCAGCGCTGGACTCTTCCCTCTTCACTCGCAGTTACTGAGGGAATCTTCGTTAGTTTCTTTTCCTCTGCTTAGTAATATGCTTAAATTCAGCAGGTCGCCATGACTGATCTGAGGTTGTAGGCAGAAGAGAACGGAGCACTGGCTGGGCGACGCTGGAGGGCAATGCGTGACTGCCAGCAGGCAGGCGAGAAGACGGACCGACTCAGCATGCGCCAGCTCCCCCGCCGCTGGCGGGTGAGACGAGCGGGTGTGGGCAGCCGTGCCTCACGCAAATAATATTAATAAATGCAGGAAAGCAAGCAGGAATCGCCTGTCTGTGCTTACAAGAGCGCACCAACACATGAACAGATCTAGCGCAACCAAACAATGCGCTGCAGTTTGGTACAGTGGCCCGGGAAACTTGAAATTACAGTTGCACGGAAAATTTGAAATCAGTGCCGGATTATCGAAGGAACCTAATTACAGGTAGTCGGATTAGTGAAGGTCAAATGTATTTACAATTGTGCTTGCCCTTTGACATTTTGTGATCTTCTGCAGTAGAAACTCTGGTCACCTCTGAAGTGTATCAGAAGGATTGAGATGCCATACTCAGTGATTCTTCAGGGGCCACAGAAGTTATTTGGAAGTAATTCAAACTTATCATTGTTAACCATTAGCAAATTTAGATGAATTGGTCCAAAGCTTTATTGGTTTGTTTGGTAATTGTATAGAGTAAGTGTCACTTGGGGAGCTGTTGGAAGTATTGAACATCTCAGAGATCAGCATATTATTTTGCATAGGCAGATAAGTCAATGCTCATTGTCCATGTAAATAGTGGTCCATCTGTTTCTATCACAAAGTCTGATGTTGCATACTTTTCAGCATATCCAGCATCTTCAGAATCTCATGACTATTATATACTTTTGATTCTCCTTTAATTTGCCTTCATGAACAACTTTTGACCATCACTGTTTCTAACCCATTAAGATATTTAGTATAATGTGAACATATAAATGTACAACTCGAGAACAAACCCTTTGGCCCACAATATCTGTGCCAATCAGGATTCCTAACTTAACTTATTCTTCACTGCCTGCCCTGCACATGATCCGTAACTAATTCCCTGTATATTCATGTCCCGATATAAAAGCCTCATAGACACCGCTATCATATCTGTTTCCACCTGGCAGCTTATTCCAAGCATCTATCACTGTATGTGGAAAAAAAAACTTGCCCTGCTCATATTCTTTGAACTTTTCCACTCTAGCTTTAAATGCAAGTCCGTGAGTATCTGACAATTCTAATCTGGAAAAAAAATTTTGACTGTCGACTCTTTATGCTTCTCATGATATCATCACTCTTTCAGGTCTCCCCTGAGCCTCTGATTCTTCAGAGAACAACCCAATTTTGTACAACCTCTTCTCTACCCTTTCCAAAGCCTCCAAATCCTTCCTGCAAATGGTGCACCCGAAGTGCACATAATTAATTTGTGTTTTTTGTTTTGTAATTCTGTTAGGGTGCTTTTTAAATATTTTTTGGAGGATCTAAAAAAAGGATGACTTTTCATGTTACCATGTTTTGCAAAACGCCATACTATTTCATAAATATTTGTGTTTTTAAAGAGGGTGAACCCTCGCAAGGTGGAAGGACCTGACGGTACCGAGTAAGGCTCTGAAAAATTGTGCCAACCAACTGGCAGGAATATCCAACGACATTTTTAGCCTCTCACTGCTACAGGCAGAAGTTCCCACTTGCTTCAAAAAGGCAACAATTATACCAGTGCCTAAGAAGAATAATGTGAGCTGCCTTAATGACCATCACACAGCTGCACTCACATCTACAGTGATGAAAAGTTTTGAGAGGTTGGTCATGACTAGACTGAACTCCTGCCTCAGCAAGGACCTGGACCCACTGCAATTTGCCTATTTCCACAAAAGGTCGATAGCAGTCACAATCTCAATGGCTCTTCACACAGCCTTAGACCACCTGGACAACACAAACACCTATGTCAGGATGCTGTTCATCAACTAGAGCTCAGCATTTTACACCATCATCCCCACAATCCTGATTGATAAGATACAGAACCTGGGCCTTTGTACCTAGCTCTGCAATTGGATCCTTGACTTCCTAACCAGAAGACCACAATCTGTGCAGATTGGTGATAACATCCTCTCCTCACTGATGATCAATACTGGTGTGCTTCAGGAGTGTGTGCTTAGCCCATTGTTCTACTCTCTCTAAACCCATGACTGTGTGGCTAGGCATAGCTCAAATACCATCTATAAATTTTCTGCTGATACAACCATTGTTGGTAGAATCTCAGATGGAGACGAGGGGGCACACAGGAGCGAGATTTGCCAAGTAGTGGAGTGGTGTCGCAGCAACAACCTTGCATTCAACATCAGTAAGATGGAAGAGCTGATTGTGGATTTCGGGAAGGGTAAGATGAAGGAACATATACCAATTCTCATAGAGGGATCAGAAGTGGAGAGAGTGAGCAGTTTCAAATTCCTGGGTGCCAAGGTCTCTGAGGATCTAACCTGGTCCGAACATGTCGATGTAGTTATAAAGAAGGCAAGACAGCGGCTATACTTGGCATATTAACACATACACTCAAAAACTTCTATAGTTTTACCGTGTAGAGCATTCTGACAGGCTGCATCACTATCTGGTATGGGGGGGGGGTGCTACTGCACAGGACTGAAAGAAGCTACAGAGGGTTGTAAATCTAGTCAGCTCCATCTTGGGTATCAGTCAACGAAGTACCCAGGACATCTTCAGGGAGCGGTGTTTCAGAAAGGAAGCGTTCATTACTAAGGACCTCCAGCACCCAGGGCATGCCCTTATCTCACTGTTACCATCAGAAGCCTGAAGGCACACACCCAGTGATTTAGGAACAGCTTCCTCCCCTCTGCCGTCTGATTCCTAAATGGACATTGAACCTGTGAATACTACCTCACTTGTTAAATATGTATTATTTCTGTTTTTACATGATTTTAATCTATTCAATATACAAATACTATTATTTATTTATTTATTTATTAACAAATTCCATGACACATGCCGGTGGTAATAAACCTCATTCTGATTCCGAATGGATGGTCACTGCCTGTGGAAATGATAATTCTTGGATTCAGCAAGAAAATTTAAATGTCCCATCAAACCACACAACTCAATAGTTTGTAAAGCTGGGACAACAGATTAGCGTGCTAAAGAGTTTTAATCTGGTACAATTGTATCCACTGTACATTCAAAACAAAATAACTTCTGGGACTAAGGTTGAAAGTTACTTTTGTAAACATAAAACGTAAAATTAAAGTTCAGGTAAGAACTGTATCCAGTCCAAAGAAACCTATGACTACCCAAAGAAGCATCTGATTCTTGAGATTTTTCTTCCACTAGAGGATAATTCCACATATCAGTCAGGTTCTTATATGAAGTAATGCTTTCTGACATATTTCATGAACTTTCAATTCTCTTTCATATCCTTGAGCCTCAGTCATAGTTTTACTTGAAACTGTGTTATAGATTAAACTTCTCTGTTCCAGTTAACTTTATGCATGCCTCTTTTCATTACTCCCGTCAAGGAGGCTTTTGAGGTATTTTCATAATTCTCTCCTCTGACAAATGTATCAATTATGTAGTTCCTGTCTGGTCTCTGTGTTGCCTTGGATGTCTTCCTTTTTGCATTAATTAACTAATAATGAACTAAAGTGAATTGTATGAATTCACTGTTGATATTCTTTCTTCTCTCAAAGCCCTTGGATCAATTCTTAAAAAATGATCTGCTTCTAATACATTTTGCAGACGAATCTTCCCAACTGCAGTGCAACATTGATTTGATCTGATAAATATACACCTTTTTCGTTATTGTATGTTTTTCTTCCAAAACTAGCAATGCTGGATTTTAGAAATTTTCTGGAACTGTATAACAGTATTCATAGTGGTACTCTGATGTACCTCACTGAATTAAACTCTTCTACATGGTAATACTTTGCTGTTGCATATCTCACAGAGACATCATAAACATTCTAAAGGAAATGTTGTAGCTCTGCATCTGCAGATAAGCCGAAGATTAGGGCTTTTAAATATTGAAACCTTCAAAACTGCAAGACAAAAGCCTTTTCTTCAACTTGCATTTTAAAACTGGATATTAAATTACTGCAGTCTGAAGACGTTCTGAAACTGCATTTGTCACTGGCTATTCAAAGCAGATCACTTGTTTGCCATTGTCAGTTAGGCAAACCAAGTACAAATGCGGATACTAATGCCTAGAAATTAGATTATTCCCATTTTTGGTCATCAAAGATATTATGAAATTGAAACATCCTTGTTTTAAGAAATCATTATAATGGCTTGCTCCCTTCAAGAAGTATTCAAACTCAACCTGGGCGATTAAGAAGTACACTGTCATGCTGCTCACATGCTGTCTCAAGGGATTTAAGTCAGGATTATAGCACTATTAAAGAGTACAGGTCTGCAGAAGGTAACATACCACCCACATATGGACCAAGCCAATCACATCCTCTGCTGTGAGAGGCCCTGAAACACTGAGGCCATCAGTAGCCTCAGGCTCACATGTCAAAGCATCTGTGCTGTTAATTCCATTTTTAGTGCATTGAAGTGTCCTGAGGGTTTGTGAATGAGAGGAGAACTTATAAAATATTATATCCTAGTGAGCATACTTTCAATGAAACTTTTCTCATGATTTAAGTTAATGCTAAACCAGGGGCCACACTGACTGAAAATGATAATTATGTTTGCTTTGTCTATATGGACTTCAGCAGGGCATTTGACAAATCCCACATAGAAGGCTAGTCTGGAAGATTAGATTGCCTGGGAACAGCTGGTGAAGTGGATACACAGTGAGCTTGATGGTAGGAAGCAAAAGATAATGATAGAAGGTTATTTTTCAGACTGGAGGCTGTGACTAGTGGTGGACCACAAAGAACGGTGCTGGGACCATTGTTGTTCATCGTTTACTGTACGAGGGGTGGTTGATAAGTTCGTGGCCTAAGGTAGAAGGAGTCAATTTTAGAAAACCTAGCACATTTATTTTTCCTACATCTACACACTTAGTCCAGCGATCGTGGAGCATACGGATCCCTACTTTGTAGAAGTCAGCTTCTTGGACCTCCAGAAGTGGTCCACAGCAGGGGTGATTGATACATTCGTGGCCTAAGGTAGAAAGAGATGAATTACTAACTTCAAACTTTCTGCATAATCACTCAAAGAGTTGAACTGCACGTGCATGTAACGAGAGCTGTATAACTCATCTCCTTCTACCTCAGGCCACAAACTTATCAATCAGCCCTGCTGTGGACCATTTCTGCAAAGAAGGTATCCGTATGCTTCACAACCGCTGGGCTAAGTGTGTACATGTAGGAGGGGACTATGTTGAAAAATAAATGTGCTAGGTTTTCTAAAATTGACTCCTACTTTAGGCCACGAACCTATCAATCACCCCTCGTATATAATAAATAACTTGGATGAGAATGCATAAATTAAGTCACTAAATTAAGTGGTACCATAGACAGGGAAGAAGATTATCAAATGTACAGGCAGATCGTGGCCAGCTAGGTAAGTGGGCCAAGGAATGAAAACTAGCAGACAATGCTGATGAGCGTGAGATGTTGCAGTTTGGGAAGTCAGACCAGACTGGGACTTTCACAGTGAAGAGTAAGGCCATGGGGGATGTTGTGCAACAGGGAGATTGAAGAGTGCGTATTTCCCAGGAGGTGGTGTCACTTGCATACAAAGTGGTTTAAAAAAGGCATTTGGCATAGTAGCCTTCATCAGTCAGGGTACTGATTATAACATTTGAAACAATATGCTGTAATTATAGAAGATGTAGGTGAGGCCGCACCTGGAATAATGTGTATAGTTTTAGTTTCCATGTCATAGGAAAGACACTATTAAGCTAGAAACTGCAAAGGAGATTAATCAGACATTTGCCACTACTCAAAGGGCTATGTTATAGTGTTAGGACTGTATTCCTTGGAGCATAGGAGATTTGAGGGGTGACATCGAAATGTATAAAATTATGAGGAGCATAGATAAAGTGAATACACATGATCCTTTTTCCCTTGCGGAAGGGAATCAAAAACTAGAGAGCATTGATTTAAGATGAGAGAGGGAGGACTTAATGGAGCCGAGGGTCCACTTCTTCAAGAAAAAATAGTGCAAAGGTGGAACGAGCTGCCAGAGGAAGATGATGAGTCAAGTATGATAAATGGAAAACAAGATTCTGAGCCTCTTTAGTTTCCTTTTCAAGAACTATGTTTATTACAGAGATCTTTTATGACCAAATTTAATCATTCGATAGGTCTTTTCACAAGCAAGCAGTAGCATACTGATCACCATAAAACCGGGGACAGTGTTGTAAAGTATTTGAAGTGAGCACTAATTCCACTATTTGTCATTTTGTGTGACACTGCAGAGAATTGTTGTGGAGGAGTCTGTGGTATTTTCAGATACTTTAGAATGATTGTCAGAGTATTTCTATTATATATGGTCACATATATACTTTAATGGCTCTGTAATCAGACAAAAATATCAGCATTGTTTACACTGAAAATTTTACTGTATGTTAAGTTCTGTTCAGCTGTATTCTTGTCCACAATCTCAGGAAGCTCAGTCTAAAGAATGATTTATATTGAGGTATTAAATGTCAAGTTTGAAGCATTGCATTTGTAGTGCTAGATCTAAGCAAAAAAGATTCCAAACCACAACTTAAACCTGTCTTTTGAAATTGTGCTGCATGTATATAACTTACTTTGAAGTTCAACAGTTCCCTTTAAAAATGTATAATTAGTAAGGAAGTGCTTTCTGTATGGTGTGGGTAGTACGTATGAATGAATACTACAAGATTCAAAGATTTCAGTGTCAACATTATTCTGCTGGTTTCTGTAGACTTAAAAGCCTGTGGCAGCAAGAATATTTTAATCTTTGATTTTTCAACGAACAATTAACTCCCTGTTTCAGATATGCTAATGATACTTTGAATGATTTTTTTATTGAATAAAATCGAATAAGAACTTGAGAAATAGGAAGCCAAATGACTCCTCATGGCAGACCACTATCCATTTAAACCAGGGCTGATCTGAACAACGTGCTTGATAACTTTCAGTTCCTGTTTTGTACAGAAAGTTACTTAACTCAGTTTTGAATCAGAAACAGTTTTATTATATGACATCAGATATTTTATTTTGCAGCAGCAGTTCAGAGCAAAGACATAAAATTACTACCAATTACAAAATAAATAGTGCAAATAAAAGGAATAACCAGGCAATATCCAGGGACAATTTAGAAATCTGATGGTGGAAGGAAAGAAGTTGTTTCTGAATCATTGAGTGTGGATCTTCAGGCTCCTGTACCTCCTTCCTTAATGGTAATCAAAAGAAGAGGGCATGTCTTGGATTTTTATTTATGCATTTAGAAATACAGCGCAGATTCCAGCCCTTCGAGCTGCACCACCCAGCAACCCCTGATTTAACTCTAGTCTAATCATAGGACAGTTTTGGTGAGGGCCTTTAGCAAAGGACACCACCCTTTTAAGTAAGGCACTGTCTCTTGAAGGTCTCCTCAAAGATGAGGAGGGTTGTGCTTTGATGGAGCTGGCTGACTCAACAACCCTGTGTGTTGGAGCATTCATACCAGGTGATGCAACCTGTCAGAATGCTCTCCACCTTATATCATTAGAAATTTTGAAGAGTATTTGGTGACATACTAAACCTCAAATCATTTATTATGCTGTTGTTGTAATACCACTCAACTAGTTACTTTGAAGCAACTAATTTCATCCTATTCGCCGCCTCATCTCCAACTGAGAATATACTTAATGACTCAATATCTTTAGCTCTCCAGAGCAGAAAATTCCAAAATTCATAATGCTTAGAGAAGAATTTTTTCCTCATTAAGTGGCCAATCACTTCTCATCAGACACTGGCCCCTAGTTTTAGAACCCCCTATCAGAAGACATATCTGCACGGCATCTAACATCTCAGAATCTTGTACATTACATTTGAGATCACTTTTCATTCTTCTTGGCCCTGATCAACCTTTCCAAAGATGACAAACCCCTTGTTCTAGGAATCAGTCTGGTGACCACATGCAAGGTAAAATAGCATTCTGAAAATGTGAGTCAAAAATGTGCACATTATTCTTGATGAGCTGCTAACTGCACACGGTATTCCTCATGAAAGTAGCCAGCTAAGTCACACAGAATGTTAAAGGTGGTGTTTTTCCTGCTGGCCTTGCAAATAGACAGGGTGGAGAAGAAGGTATTTAGCATGCTGGCCTTCACCTCTCAGAGCATGAAGTTTAAAAGTAGGGAAATTATGTTACAGTTGCACAAGAAATTGGTGAGACTGCACTTGAAGCGCTGGGTACAACTTTGGTCACCCTGTTATAGGGAAGGCATTGTCAAGACGGAGAGGGTGCTGAAGAGATTTACATGGATGTTGCCTAAAGGGCTTGAGTTTTAGGAAGAAGGTTGCCCATTCTGTACCTTTATTCCCTGCAGTGCTGGAGAATGAGGAGTGACCCCATCAAAGTTTATAAAATCATGAAAGGTGGACAGTTGTAGTTTTGCCCCCCTCCCCCAAGTTGGGGGAGTCCAAAACTAGAATACACAGGTATGAGATAAGAGGGGAGAGTTTTAAGAGAGATCTGAGATGTAAGTTCTTTACCCAGAGGATAGCAAGTACCTGGAATGGGTCAAGGTGGATACAGTTGTAAATTTAAGGACCATTTGGATCAGAACATGGAGGTGAGGGACTTGGAAGGTTATGGGCTGAATCTGGGCAATTAGGACTTGCAGGAAGGATGCAATAATTGGTACAGGGATCCTGTTTCCTTGCTGTATTACTGTGACCATACAAAAGTCCTGATGTCATAGGAAGCTTTCCCTACCTTACAACTAAATCTCTCCTGTAATAAAGCCCAATATTTAATTTGCCTTCCTAATTACTTGGTAGAGTTGTATGTTAATTTTTCATGGTCCTTATTTAAAGAGACACAATCTCTCCAACCACATTATAAAATAGACTTTTAAATACTATTAATTTTCCTACCAAAGTGGGAAAGACCCAAAATATTTTCCATCTGCAGTCTTTTTCCCCTCACATTACTGGAACTCATTATCTCCCTCTGGGGAGATTTGTGTCCTTCTCATCGTTTACTCTCCCACTTGTTTTTGCATCATCAGCAACTCTGGACACTTTAGTCATGGTCTGAGTTAGTACTATAAACTGTAAAATGCATTAATGCCCAAGGCACTCCAGGGCTATACCTTGTTTATCCTTGCTCTCTGCTTATCTGTCATAAGATGTCACTTACATACTTGTGACCCTTTTATTTGTTCAGCAACCTATCATGTTTTACCTAAGCAAGTTGTTTTGGGAGTTCAATCATATTGTTTTTATTGGCTCCACCTTATCTACCCTGCTATTTATAGATTAACACAAACCCATTTGTCCAACAAATTTACTTCTCAGCATTTGCCCCACCATGATTTTTTCTACGTACTGAGAAATAATTCCTTAATAAAGGATTCCAATATTTTCCAGTAGCTGAATTTTGAACTAACTGGCCCATACATCTCTTTTCTCTGTCTCGCTCCATTCTCAAATAGACGTGTTTTCTAATCTGTTGAGACATTTTGAGAATCTAGGAAATTTTATTAATGTTTATCGTTTCTGCTGCAAAATGATGTTGATGGGACATAAGATGAGACTAGAGTAGGAATTGCTTGTGGTGGCAGAAGTAGCTAGTTGGTTCGCAGACCTCAAGACTCACATACTGAAGTTAGTGACTGGGCTTTGTGAGACTTAATTAAGATGAGCACATAGTGTCTTCTGGGAGAAGAGAGAAGGAACAGTACTGTAGCCTTTAGTGCAGTGCCTTACATGTCAGAAACCCAGGTTCAATCCTAACCCCATGGCCTCTTTGTGTGAAGCTTGCATATTGTTCAAGTCACTGCCTGTTTCCTCCAGTGGAAGTGGTGGATCTGGGTTCGATGTCAACATTTAAAAGAAATTTGGATAAGGTACACGGATGGGAGAGGTATGGAGGGCTGTGGTCTAGGTGCAAGTTGATGGGACTAGGCGGATTAATTATTTAGCACTGACTAGATGGTCCAAAGTGCCAGCTTCTGTGCTACAGTGTTCCATGACTCTAAGTACTCTGGTTTACTCCTACATTCCAAGTAAGTGCGAGTTGATATGGCCATTGTAAATTGCGTCTAGTGTAAAGTGAATGGTAGAATTTGTGTTATTGAGCAAATGGAGAGAACATAAAAGGAATGAACGTCAGATTTATATAAATGGTTGGCGTGGACATTGGTGAAGAACAATGTCTAAGGGTGTGTTAAGGGCATGAAGATAATCAGGGGTTGAAAGTAGTTTCTGAATACCTGCACTTTGAAAAGTGTACCTGTTGTGTTCTTGATACGTACCGTGGGTTACTAAGAACAAACCATATTCTGGAAGAACGTAACTGGAACTTTTATTTAACAGCAAACAGCAACCATGTCTTAATCATACAAGCTTCTCAAACATTCTGTCATTTCTGCGCATGCTCCAAATTCTGTCCAATCACGTTCTTACACATGACATGTGATATCACCACATCTTCCTTTCCTTAAAAAAGAAAAACAATTAGCAACATTAATCAAAACAAATGCATAATTTAACATGTCTCTATCAGTCTCTCTGGGGGTTTACTAACACGAGTAGACCTTCTAAGTGGTTCATACAGTTCTTGTGTTTTGTTGTTATTTTCATGTTTTGTCTGGTCTGCATCAGTTAAATGAAACCCCGAAGTTGGCTCTTTCTTGAGGTCTTTGCGATTTCTTCTTAGCACTGCCCCTTCTTCTGTTTGGACCATGTATGATCTGGGTTGTACTTCTTCAAGTACTGTAGCTTTCTGTGCCCATGTGTTCATTTTGTCTTGTATCCTCACTTCATCTCCTTGGTGCAGTTCAGGTAATGGATGAGAACATCTGTCAAAGTATGTTTTCTGCTTTGCTTTGTGTTCATCTTTCCATTTTTTCACTTGTTCATCTCCCTCTGTTCTCAGAAGGCTCTCATTTATTGGCAGATTGGATCTCAAATGGCGTCCCATCAAGAGCTGAGCAGGTGAAAATCCACATTCAAGTGGAGTACTGCGATAGGCTAACAAAGCTTCATAAAAATCACCTCTACTATATTTTGCTTTGTGCGTCAGTTTTTTGATAATTCCTACCAACTTCTCAACTAATCCATTGGACTGAGGAAAAATTGGACTAGATGTTGTCTGAACAAAGCCCCATTCCTAAGCAAAATGTCTCATGCGTTCACCATTGAATTGTGGACCATTGTCTGTGAAAACTTCAACAGGTACACCATGTCTGGAAAAAACAGATTCCATGCATGTAATTACATTCTCTTCTGTTGTTCTATGCAAACCACACACTTCAGGATACAAAGAGTAGTAATCTGTTATTAATAGATAATCTTTGTTGTCAGTTACAAATAGATCAACGCCTACCTTCTGATAAAATCTCTGAGGACCAGAATGTGGATGCAGTGGCTCCTTAGGGTTGCTAGGTTGGTATCTAAAGCATATTCGACAAGAAGACACCAATTCTGCAATTTCTTGATTCATCCTGGGCCAAAACATTACTTCCTGCACCCTTCTCTTACACTTTTCAATACCTAGGTGGCCTTCATGAATTTTCCCAAGCATTTCATTTTGGAGGCTTTTAGGAATTACAATTCTGCTACCTTTGTACAATATCCCATCCACAACAGAAAGTTCTGATCTGTGGTTCCAATATTCTTGTACTTCTGAGGTGCAGTCATGCTAACTATCTGGCCATCCATCCATCCATCACCACTTGTATTACCTGACTGAGAATTTTGTCCTTCTCTGTCTCAAGACGCAGCAGTTCCAACCTTTTGGGAGCAACCGGTACAGTTTTATGACCATATCAATAAATATCTGAACATCAATAGTGTTCCTGTGACTGTCTTTTGTTGTTGGATCCACAGCTCTGGAAAGTGTATCAGCCGTATACATGAATTTTCCAGGTGTGTATGACACATTCAATGCATATCTTTGCAATTTGATCATCATTTACTGAATTCGTAAAGGACAGTCACTTAAAGGTTTGTTAAACAATGCAATCAAAGGCTTATGACCAGTTTCAACATCAATAGATTGCCTTGACACAAACTGATGAAATCTCTCACAAGCAAACATAACACTGAGCAGTTCTTTTTCAACTTGGGCGTACCTCGTTTCTGGATCGAACAATGCATGAGATGCATATGCCACTGGTAGCCATTCCTGATCATGTTTTTGGAGTAATACTGCCCCTAAGCCTGCTTGAGATGCATCACATGAGATTTTGATGGGTCTCTCAGCATCTTAGAATTTCAACACAGATTCTTTGGTGAGCAGTTTCTTGAGATTTTGCCATGCCTTCTCCTGTTCATGATTCCAGCTCCATTTTGTTTTTCTTTTCTGTTAGCTGCCTCAATGGAGCAAGCTGTTCTGAAAGATTGGGTATGAATTTTCCCATGTAGTTGACCATTCCCATAAACCTTTGAACATTGCGGTCTTGGCATGTTCTCAATAGCAGAAACCTTCAATGGATCAAGACGCACACCCTCTTTGCTGATGATATCACCCACAAAGGTAAGTTCAGTCACTCCTAGCTGACATTTGTCTTTATTCAACTTCAGGTTTGCCTTGCATGTTGCCTCTCACACTTGTCTAAGTGTGATGTCATGCTCTTGTTTAAATGATCCCCAAACAATAATATCATCCATGGAAGTATCCACGCCCTCAATGTGCTCATATAGCATGTGAATAGTTTTATGGCACACTTCAGGAGCTGATGCAAGTCAGGTCACTTTTTATTGTCATTTCAACCATAAACTGCTGGTACAGTACACAGTAAAAACAAAACAGCGTTCCTTCAGGACCATGGTGCTGCATGAAACAACACAAAACTACACTAGACTAAGTGAGACAACACAAGGCTACACTAGACTACATAAGACAACACAGAAACTACACTAGACTACAGACCTACACAGCACTGCATAAAGTGCACAAAACAGTGCAGGGCAGTACAATAAATAATAAATAAGACAATAGGCACAGTAGAGGACAAATTACAATATAATAATAAATGATGTAGATGTCAGTCTAGTCTCTGGGTATTAAGGAGTATTAAAGGTACACAACTTTGAACTCAGTTCATCTAGTTTAAGTTGCCAGGGTCCAGAGGATGCATCTAATTTACTAAAGCACTTTGCATTAGCAAACTGTGACATAATTTCTTCAAGAGTAGGCAATTTGAAATGCTCTCTTTTAATGGCTCAATTCAAGTCTCTTGGATCTTAGCAAATCCTCAGTTTTCCATTTTTCTTATCAACAATAACAAGCAAATTGACCCATTCAGTCAGTTCATCAATTTTTTATATGACCCCTAACCGTTCCATTCTGTCAAGCTCTATTTTCAGTTGATCACATAATGCAAAAGGTACTTTTCTACATGGGTGTACTACAGGTGGCACTGTGTTGTCAATTATAATCGTGTGCTCTCCTGGAAGACAACCAAGCCCTTTGAACAAGTCCTCATACTCTTTCATCAAGTCACTGTATTCTGATTCTGTGTCACTCTCCAGGACTAAGATTCTTTTCACCAAATTCAGTCTCTCACAGGCAGATAAACCAAGTATTGACTATATACATTTTTTGGCACTACCACAAATGAAAGTGTGTGCTCAATATTTTTGTGTGATACTTTTGCCACACATGTTCCTTTAACTAGAATGTCTGCACCTGAATACCCAGTCACTTTTCTATTTGTCTGATGTAACTTTGGTCTTGGCTTTAGTGCATTAAACTCCAATTCTGCAAGAACATTTACTTGTGCTCCAGTATCCAATTTAAACAGAATAATGTTTTGGTTCACTTGCAACGGCATAATCCAGTCATTCTTACTTTGTTTATTTTCACAAAGCACATTTATGTAAAACTCCTCATGTTCATTTTCAAGCACTGCATTTACTTGTTTTATTTCCTTTCTGCTCCTGCAACAGCGTGAAAAATGGTTAACCTTACCACAATTGTTGCATACCTTCTGATATGCTGGACACATTTTAGGTCGGTGCTGCCACTCACAGCAATAACAAAGTTCTTTTCTTTCAGATGACATCTTGCTCTCCATCAGTTTCGTTGTCGCTTCATTGTTTTTTCTAACATCTTCGTGGTTATTCACAGCATGTACGCTACAGTTCTCAATAAAAAGCTCTTTAGCCTGCGACTTTACAGTTTCCAAAGCTTTGCAGAGAATCAAAGCTTTTTCCAAATTTACGTCTGGTTCTCTTAAGAGTCTTTCTCTCAGAGCATTATCCAGAATACCGCAAACAATTCTGTCTTTAATGACAGAGTCCGTCAGCTCTGCAAACTCACATGTTTTACTGTGGTTTCTCAATTCTGTAACAAATTGATCAATCATTTGACCAGCTTTCTGCTTGCATATAAAGAATTTGTACCGTTCATACATCACGTTGCGCTTCAGTATACAAAACGCTTCAAACTTGTCGATTATCACTTTTAGATTCAAATTATCTCCATTCTCAAAAGTAAAATGGTTATATACCTCAACTGCATCGTCCGTCCCCAGTCATGTGGAGTAGGATCGCTGCTTTCGTTTTATTCCTATTTATTTTCTGCTCTGATTGCCAATAAATAAATTTCAAATCGCTGTTTAAATCTTTTCCAGTTTTCTGCTACATTTCCAGTCAGCTGAAGCGTCGATAGGGGTTGCAAAACTTCCATTCTTGAAGCTGTTAACAAATAACGAAAAAGTTTACACTCTTTTGTTTTCGATTATCTTTGCTTCTCCCATGTTAGCAAAACGAATTATTTTTCCAGACCGACTTTTGACACCATGTTGTGTTCTTGATATGTACTGTGGGTTACTAAGAACAAACCATATTCTGGAAGGGCATAACTAGAACTTTTATTTAACAGCAAACAGCAACCATGTCTTAACCACACAAGCTTCTCAAACATGCTGTCATTTCTGTGCATGCTCGGAATTCTATCCAATCACGTTCTTACACGTGACATGTGATATCACCACAGTACCCACTATGCCAACCTCTGCCACTGTGGACTGAAGGAGAAATAAATGAAGCCTTCAAGCCTTTAGTGTAGACTTTGGGTGACTTTCACAACATTGTGCGAAGTGTGACATGGAGTAATCCTGAAGTGAGGAAGCAAAGTCCTTCACAGGCAAAGCATTTTGTGCAAAAGCACTTCTGGAAAACTTAGTTTCAAGAAAAGCAGAGGAAGCAGTGTAAAAATTAGTTTCTCTGAGTAACAAAATCTGTCATTTTTTTCAGACCAATATACTTGAAAATTGTGCTGAAGACGCATTCTGCTCACTGCACTCCCATTGATGCCATTGACAGTATGGGTGTTCATACAGATACTCATACAGATGGGTGCAGCAAACAAAACTTGCTGAAAAGTCCAGAGCCAGCTGTCCTGATTAGCACAGGAAATAGCCCGTAGATTGCTCTCTTCAGGCAGCCAGTTTACCACAATTAGAATTTTATTTTGCAGGAGGTCTTTGAAGGAATTTCTGGGCTATGAAATATTTCGAGGAGACACACTTATGCAAGGGTCATAAGACAAATTTACACGCTGCGTTGCCTCACACCAAGTTACACCTGTTACAATAAACAATTAATAGAGCATTTATTTGAAAATGACTCTTATTGTAAAGCAACTGGCTACCAATAATCTAATCTATGTAAAGCAAAATAACTAAGGCACTTCTTGGGAGCAATATCCAATTAAAGAATGGTGCTAAGCCACATACAAAGATAGACGACCAAAGAGCTAGGTTTTAGAGAAATTAGTAAAGGAAACGGCAAGTTTTAGAATTCTAATCACCAACAAAAGAAATTCTGCAGATGCTGGAAATCCAAGCAACATACACAAAATGCTGAAGGAATTCAGCAGGCCAGGCAGCATCTATGGAAAAAAGTACAGTCGATATTTTGGACTGAGACCCTTCACAAGGACTAGGAAGTTTTAGAATTGCAATCTTTAGGGACTTAAGATTGAGGTGAGGTGAGATGAGGGCTTCTATTGGTCAGAGTTGACCATGGATATTGCATCCTAGCTCTCCAGGTATGCAAGTCTGGACAGTATGATATGGAGAGCAAGCCATTGTCCATGTAGCAAGCTTCCCCCCTCCATGCATCTGATGAACCCAAAGAAACAGCAGAGACAGGTACAGTTTGCTACCAGCAGCATTGCAGGAGTTGCTAGTCAACATTGAACTCAATGTAGGACTGCTTTAGGGACTCCATCACTCGGGGTTTACTCCTGAGTGGGTATAGCTGCAAGGCAGTGGAGGTTTGAGATAGTGTTTTCCTTCTCCTGAATGAGCAGCCAAGTATGTCTGACGAACACCATCTGCCCAAAGTGATTGCTTTTAAGGCACCAGTAATCCACCTTTGCCCCTCTCCTGTCAGTAGAAACAGTTGCACAGGACTTAGTAGCTAAGCCACACATGAAGGCCAGGAGCCAGACTGGGTTGCCGGAGGCTATTTGAGGCACACACCACTGGGAGCATTTAATTGGTAGTGAGAGCTTGTCTTTATTACCACCCCTAGCTAGAGCAACCTTAAGGGATTTAGGATTAAGACTAGCTTTATTTGTCACATGTACATAGAAACATACAGTGAAATGTGTCAAGTCAAATTGTGCTGGGCATCCCACAATGGTTGCTATGCCTACAATTCACTGACCTTAAATGTCTTTGGAATACAGGAGGAATGCCATGTGGTTACAGAGAGAACGGTACACACTCCTTACAGGCAACAGCAGGAATTCAACCCCAATTAGCGATTAATGGCGCTGTAATAGCATTATGTTAACTGGAAATAACTTGGAAAATGTGTAGCTCGGGTGGTTGGAGGTTGGGTTGAGTTGTTGTCAGATCTTGACAATCCATTTGCAAACATTCCGTCACCATACAAGGAGACATCATCAGTCCACTGTTCACCGGCGGTGATGAAATGACTGCAAATGGATTGCCAAGATCGGAGAACAACTCAACCTGACCATTATGCTAACTGATCCCTGTCATATCGGTTTTGTAGATTAAGATACCAATGCCAACAGTGGAGTAACTTAAGGAACAAGCCTTTGACCAGTAGAGCACAGATAGTTCTGAGTTGATAGTGCTTACAAAAATAAACAGGGGTTCTTGTTACATAATGTGCCATTCTTGAGTAAAATCTGTTTTGGTAATCACACAAGAATATCAAATTCCTCCTGAGAATAGTGAACAAATTTGTTTTTGGTAACCTATTGAGATTTAAAGTGAGTAACAAAATCATTTAGATCAAGATTGCCCAGAGTCCAATCCTCATGTACTGCTGCCAATTCCAGCTCCCTGCATCAGACACAGAGGCACTCAGCCAAGTTCCTGCTTCTGAATTCTGTGTTGGGGTTGTGGATGTATAGAGGTCATTCTACATGATGGGTTTAAAATTTTCACTGGTTAAACAGCTGCAGACGAAAAACAACACCTGGATGATGTTACAAGAGATACTGCAGATACTGGCTATCTTGAGCAGCACACACTAAATTCTGGAGGAACTCAGCAGGTCAGGCTGCATCTATGGAAGCAAACGTTTTGGGCTGAGACCCTTCTTCGGAACCTAATATAATGGTTTGCAACCACTGTGAAATTTTACTCGGGAGCCAGGTACAGATGGTAGAGAAAACTGTCAAAAAATCTGCAAACATAAGCTAAAGGCCATTGAAGTTTGTTGCTGGTGAAAAAAAACACCAAAAGGCATAACTGTTCAAAGTCACAATGAAATCAAACAGGGAGGACTGAATAATTAAGTGGAAGTAAAATAATTGTTATATTGTTTTAAATAATTGCTTATCTGAAAGTAAATATAATTTACAGTACAGCTGTAGAATCAGGAAGTGGATTTGTTTCACATTAGTTACAGTGTAAGCATATCCTTACACTGGAGTCATGACCTGAGCTGACATAAGAGCAAAATTAAGTCAGACTCCCTGGAGGTGGGAATCTCTCTTGGTTTTGACTCTGAGTTAATACCCTAAGATTTATGCCGAACAAGTTCAGCTACCAGTTTGGATCAAATCTATTGCTTGTAAATGTATTCTAAAAAATCTTCACTGGCATTGCACAAACTCAGAGTAGAAAAAAGCAAGGATTCAAACACTGGAGGAGGGGAACTTTTTACTTATCACTCTTTGTATGTCTGTTTATTCCTTTGTTTTTCTCCTTGGCTCATTGTGTGAAAGGAAGAAACATTTGCTTTGGGACTTGGTTGAGGTGTGATTAGCTGAAATTTTATAATAAGAAATTCAAATTCCTCAGGTTTGTGTCTCTAGTGGAATGGGGCTGAGAGGTGAACTACAAAGGCTCCACAGTGCATCAGGACCACCAGTTTAGGGGTAGCATTTCTCTGTGCTTTTAAAAATTATGCTTTTGCTTTCTAATATATATAGGTTCTGTGGAACAATTATCTCACATTATAGTTTGATTAAATAACATGATTATTTATGACCATTAATACCATTAGGTACAAATTATTTTGAGGTACACTAAGTTAGCAATTTCATTTCAGCTACCAGAATGTTAACAGCAATTTTAAAAATTGTTAAATGAGATATAATATTGCAAAACTATTATAAATAATTTTCCAATCTAATTCCTCCTGAAGGCATTGTTTGATTGTCCAGTTCAGGCAACATTCACCCTCCCAGACATTATCCAGGCTGTTGGTTCTTCAAGTTTAGTCAAAGGAATGCTAGACTCTGCAAACCAAATCTGATCTTTTGCTCATCAAACATCTGCTTTTCACTGAACAAGTGGACAGAAATAGTAACTAAAAATCTCCCACCTTGGTCTATACTGATTGTCATATCTCAATTGATATCTTAACTGGCATCAGTCAGTACACCTGGGATTGAGCATGGGTCAATCCTGGGCTTATTATCTGACAATATCAGGAGATATTAATCAGACAAATCAAAAGGTACTAAGCTTGTGCTCATATTCAGCACAGAAATGGAGACTGATTTAATTTGTCAGTGGCAGAGAGTAGGAAAGAGCTGTTACCTGGATACACAAGAGATTGAAGATGCTGGGATTTGCAACAAAAAACAAGTTGCTGGAGGAACTCAGCAGATCAGACATCATTTGTGGATGCAAAGGAACGGTCAATGTTTTGGGTTGGAACCCTGCAGCAGGACCAAGGATGTGAAATGGAGATAGCCATAATAAAGAGGTGAAGGGGTGCGTGTGAGCCGGAGCTGGCAGGCAATGGGTGGATTCAGGTCAGGATGGGCAGATGGAGTCATGTGAGGGGAAAAAGGATGGAGGAAGTGAAAGAGATTGGGAGATGTTGTGGAGGCATTAAAAGGGTGTAGATTAAGGAATCTGATAAGGAAGAAAGATGATGGGTGGAACCAGATAAAGAAGGGATAGTAAGCAGATAGAATAGTAGGGGGAGTGGCTAGGAGACCCAATAGTCAGCGAGAATTGGAGGAGCAAATCTGCAGAGAGATAGCAGACAACTGCAGGAAACATAAAGTTGTGATAGTAGGGGATTTTAATTTCCACATATTGATTGGGATTCCCATACTGTTAAAGGTCTAGATGGGTTAGAGTTTGTAAAATGTGTTCAGGAAAGTTTTCTAAATCAATATATAGAGGTACCAACTAGAGAGGATACAATATTAGATCTCCTATTAGGAAACGAGTTAGGACAGGTGACGGAAGTGTGTGTAGGGGAACACTTTGGTTCCAGTGATCATAACACCATTAATTTCAACTTGATCATGGATAAAGACAGATCTGGTCCTCGGGTTGAGGTTCTAAACTGGAAAAAGGCCAAATTTGAAGAAATGAGAAAGGATATAAAAAGCGTGGATTAGGACAGGTTGTTCACTGGCAAGGATGTGATTGGTAGGTGGGAGGCCTTCAAAGGAGAAATTTTGAGAGTGCAGAGTTTGTATGTTCCTGTCAGGATTGAAGGCAAAGTGAATAAGAATAAGGAACCTTGGTTCTCAAGGGATATTGGAACTCCGATAAAGAAGAAGAGAGAGATGTATGACATGCATAGGAAACAGGGAGCAAATAAGGTGCTTGAGGAGTATAAAAAGTGCAAAAAAAATTAAGAAAGAAATCAGGAGGGCTAAAAGAAGACATGAGGTTGCTTTGGCAGTCAAGGTGAAGGATAATCCAAAGAGTTTCTATAGGTATATTAAGAGCAAAAGGATAGTAAGGGATAAAATTGGTCCTCTTGAAGATCAGAGTGGTTGGCTATGTATGGAACCAAGAGAAATGGGGGAGATCTTAAATGGGTTTTTTACACCTGTATTGACTAAGGAAACTAGCAAGGAGTCAATGGAAATAAGGCAAAATAAAACAAGTAGTGAGGTCATGGAACCTATACAGATTGAGAAGGAGCAGGTGCTTGCTATCTTGAGGCAAATCAGAGTAGATAAAGCCCCAGGACCTGACAGGGTGTTCCCTCGGACCTCGAAGGAGACTAGTATTGAAATTACAGGGACCCTGGCAGATATATTTAAAATGTCGGTATCTACAGGTGAGGTGCCAGAGGATTGGAGGATAGCAGATGTTGTTCCGTAATTTTAAAAAGGCTCTAAAAGTAATCCGGGAAATTACAGGCTGGTAAGTTTGACATCGGTAGTAGGTAAATTATTGGAAGGAGTACTAAGAAATAGGATCTACAAGTACTTGGATAGACAGGGACTTATTAGGGAGAGTCAACATGGCTTTGTGCGTGGTAGGTCATGTGTAACCAATCTATTAGAGTTTTTCCAGGAGGTTCCCAGGAAAATGGATGAAGGGAAGGCAGTGGATGTTGTCTACATGGACTTCAGTAAGGCCTTTGACAAGGTCCCGCATGGGAGGTTAGTTAGGAAGATTCAGTCGCTAGGTATACATGGAGAGGTAGTAAATTGGATTAGACATTGGCTCAATGGAAGAAGCCAGAGAGTGGTAGAGGAGGGTTGCTTCTCTGAGTGGAGGCCTGTGACTAGTGGTGTGCCACAGGGATCAGTGCTGGGTCCATTGTTATTTGTCATCTATATCAATGATCTGGATGATAATGTGGTAAATTGGATCAGCAAATTTGCTGATGATACAAAGATTGGAGGTGTAGTGGACAGAGAGGAAGGTTTTCAAAGCTTGCAGAGGGATTTGGACCAGCTGGAAAAATGGGCTGAAAAATGGCAGATGGAGCTTAATACAGACAAGTGTGAGGTATTGCACTTTGGAAGGACAAGCCAAGGTAGAACGTACAAGGTAAATGGTAGGGCACTGAGGAGTGAGTAGAACAAAGGGATCTGGAAATACAGATACAAAATTCCCTAAAAGTGGCATCACAGGTAGATAGGGTCGTAAAGAGAGTTTTTGATACATTGGCCTTTAAAAATCAAAGTATTGAGTATAAGAGATGGAATTTTATGGTGAGGTTGTATAAGGCATTGGTGAGGCTGAATTTGGAATATTGTGTACAGTTTTGGTCACCAAATTACAGGAAGGATATTAATAAGGTTGAAAGAGTGCAGAGAAGGTTTACAAGGATGTTGCGGGGACTTGAGAAACTGAGTTACAGAGAAAGGTTGAATAGGTTAGGACTTTATTCCCTGGAGCTTAGAAGAATGAGGGGAGATTTGATAGAGGTATATAAAATTACGATGGGTATAGATAGAGTGAATGCAAGGAGGCTTTTTCCACTGAGGCTAGGGAAGGAAAAAACCAGAGGACATGGGTTAAGGGTGAAGGGGGAAAAGTTTAAAGGGAACGTTAGCGGGGGGCTAACAGAGAGTGGTGGGAGTTGGAATGAGCTGCCAGATGAAGTCGTAAATGTGGGCTCACTTTTAACATTTAAGAAAAACTTGGACAGGTACATGGATGAGAGGTGTATGGAGGGATATGGTGCAGGTGCAGGTTAGTGGGACTAGGCAGAAAAATGGTTTGGCACAACCAAGAAGGGCGAAATGGCCTGTTTTTGTGCTGTAATGTTCTATGTTTCTGTGGTTCTATGGAGACTCAATGGATTGAGTGACAGGCAGATGGAACTATGTGGGAGAGGGAAAATAAACTGCATTACAGGGCTGCTGAGGAGAGGGAACTAGTGAAGGAAAATATGTGTGAGAGGATCTGGGTGGATCAGAAGAAGAGAAAATGGAACAGAAGGGCTGCAGGTTACCTGAAATTGGAAAACTCAGTGTTCATACCCTTGGATTGCAGAATACGAGGTGCTGCTGTCCTCGTCTATTTGGCTTCACCTTGGTCATGGAAGAAGTGAGGATAGATAGAAGTGAGGAATTAAAATGCCTTGCTACCAGAGGCTTGAGATGACCATCGTGGGCAGAGCACAGGTGCTCGACTCGTGTGTACTAGGTTTTACTGATGCAGTGGTCACCATATGGAGAACACCAAATGCAATTGACAAGGTTGGCAGCAATGCATGTGAATCTCTGCCTCACCTGGAAGGGTTGATTCGGTCCCTGAATGATGGTCAGGGAAGAGGAGTAGGGATGGATGTTGCACCTCAGAGAAAAATATCTGAGGACTGGAAGGGATTTATAAGGCGGGATGGGAAACCAGGGAATCATATAAGTGACTTCCCTTTCAATAGGGATTTGACATGAACAGACGACTGTAGCCTATATTCCAGTACTGCTCAACATTAAAATCTGCCACATGGTCATTAACTTCTAGATTCTATCTACCCCTAATATGGCCTGCAAATGATTAGTATTGGGTTACAGATACAAAGAAAGAAAAACTCCTCATGTTGAAGGAAACAAAGGATATCCTTTATGTATCCAAGCCATTTTTGTAGATATTTCAGAAAGTTCAAAATAGAAAATTGAATAGCAGTAATGCATCAAAGGTGTGCATTTACAAGAATGGGCGCTGAGGCAGGGAAGTCTTTAAAACTTTGTTGTGTTTGGTCTCATCCCAGAATCTGGATACTTGTAATGGCTGGTATTGGTTTACTGACCTTTGGAAGTAAGTCTGTGATAAACGTAAAAACTCCTGATGCATGCCTCTTTATGTTTATTATGGATGCAAGCCCAGCAGTTTTATTACTTAGACTAATTGTGTCAAACAAAGTGATGAGAGCTGGATCTGCACACTGAATCCCAATTGACCCATGTCAAACTGCATTGAATTTCTTTAAAGGAATCCATGCTTTACTGTATTTGGACTTAACATTTCAAGGCCTCTTTTACATTAATTTCCACCCCCTCCCCCCACCACCACCACCTCTGCCCGAGTTTAATGTTTGTCCCTTATTCTCTGGAATAGATGCTGGCTCATTTTGGCATTCCCCATTCTTGGCTGTCTTCAGTTTCTTATCCCAAAGGAAACTCCATGTTATTGAGCCTAGAAAGCACCAACCATCCATTTGGTTGTATATCAGAAGAGACCAGGTAACCACATGTGAGCACTTCCATATCAACCAGCGCTTGTGTGACTTTCCAGGAGACTTCATAGAATAATAATCAAAAGCAGGACTTAGGCTAACTTTAGTTCCCATTGAGATAGTTAAGTTAAAAGACCATAATACCATTAGACAAAGGAGCAAAATTAGGGCATTCAGCCCACTGAGTCTGCTCCTTATAATGCTGTGAAAGACTCAGTTCCATTTTAGGTAGCACATTTACCATAGCAGTCATTATAAGATCTCAATCCAATATTTTTTGTTAAAAATCCATGTGCATTGGGATAATATGCTCCCTCTCTATAGATATTAAATTTCGAGGTCTAGACTATCAAAAGCCTGAGTGTTCTGATTTATTGCCTAAGGCCCCATGACCAAATACGGTGTCTTGTATTGCCTGGTCGTGGTTTGGAACATCAGGCTCTGCACTTCAAGCAGCTGATTAAGCAATAAGGCAGCAGTAAGACAATGTATGCATGGCAACCCTCTAATCATTTTCAAAGAAAAAAGTAAATTTATTTCAGGGGAAGGCAGGAGATTGGGACTGAGGAAAATTGGATCAGCCATAATGAAATTGCGGAGCGGACTTGATGGAAATGGCCTAATTCTGCTTCTGTGCTCTTATGGTCTTATCAAAGTGTATGTATGTTATCATATACAATCTTGAAATTCATTTGCTTGCGAGCATGCTCAGTAAATTTAAGAAACACAATAGAGTCAATCAAAGACCACACCCAGCAGGGCAGACTAATAACTAATGTGCAAAAGACAAAAAAAAAAGTTTAATAGAAAAGAATAAAGAACTATTAATGAATAAATAAGCAATAAATATTGAGAACATGAGGTGAAGAGTCCTTAAAAATGAGTATGGTTGTAGGCTAATAACTGTTCCTGAACCTGGTGGTGTGAGTCCTGAGACTTCTGTACCTTTTTCCTCATGACAACAGCGAGAAGAGAGCATGGCCTGGGCGGTGAGGGTCCTTGATGGTGGGTGCTGCTTTTCCATGACAGCGCTCCGTGTAGATGTGCTCAATGGTGGGAAGGGCCTTACATGTGATGGACTGGGCCATATCTACTAATTTTTGTAGGATATTATGGTCGAGAGCATTGGTGTTTCCATACCAGGCTATGATGTAGACAGTCAATATACTCTCCACCACACATCTGTAGAAGTTTGTCAAAGTTTTGGATGACATGCTGAATCTTCTCAAACTTCTAAGAAAAGTTGAAGTGTTGTTGTGCTTTATTCATAATGGCACTTATGTACTGAGCCTAGAACAGGTCCTCTGAAATGATAACACCCAGGAACTTAAAGTTGCTGACCCTCTCCACCTGTGATCCCCCAATGAGGACTGGCTCAGGGACCTCCTGTTGAAGTCAATAATCAGCCCCATGTCTTGCTGACATTGAGTGAGATGTTGTTGCCAATCCAAATATACTGCAAGTGAGGAAAATGAGGACCCAATTGCATAAAGGGGAATGGAGACCAAGGTCCTGAAGCTTGTTGCTTAGTTTTGAGGGGATGATAGTATTGCATGCCAAGCTGCAGTTGGTAAAGAGCATCCTAATATATGCATCTTTGCTGCCCATATATTCCAGGGTTGAGTGAAGAGCCAGTCTGCTGTGAACCTATTTTGCTGGTAGGCAAACTGGTGCATATGCAAATCATTTCTCAGGGGGAAGTTGACATATTTCATCACCGACCTCTCTAAGCACTTCATCACATTGATCAATAGTCATTAAGGCAGGTTACCAAGAAGAGAAAATCTGCAGATGCTAGAAATCCAAGCAACACACACAAACTGCTGGAGGAATTCAATAGGCCAGGTAGCATCTATGGAAAAGTGTACAGTCTTTTCTTCTCAAGCACGGGTATAATTGAAGCAGCTGGGAACCTCAGACTACTGAAGTGAGAGGTTAAAGATATCGGTGAATACTCCAGCTAGTTGATCAGCACAGGTCTTTGGTACTCAGCCACGTACCCCATTTGGGCTGGATGCTTTCCATGGGTTCACTTTCCTGAAGGACACTTTCAGTTTGGCCTCAGCAACTGAAATCACAGGGTTCTCAGGAACCGTGGGAGTTCATGATGGTTCCCCCATGTTTTGATGGTCAAAGCGAGCATAGAAGGCATTGATCTCATCTGGGAGTGAAGCCTGGTTGCCACCTATGTCTTTTATTTCACTTTGTAAGAGACAATAGCATTCAAACTCTGCCACAGCTGTCGAGCATCCTTCACTGTTTTAAGTTAGTCCAGAATTGCCTCTTCCGTGAGATGGCTTTCCAAAGATCGTATCTGGACCTTTTGTAGTTTTCTTGGTCGCCAGAGCTGAATGTCTCTGATCTGGTCTTTTGCCTGGGAATGTTGATTTTAGCTCATGAAGTTCAGGACCTGCTTAGAGATTGCATTTTCTTGAAAGGAAAGAGCTTTATGAGGGATTTTCTAGACCCCTGGAGTCCAGCCATTCTGAGCTAAGGGCTGACCTTGGCTGATGTCTCCCCAACAAGAAATATGAGTAAAATTGAAGTTGGCATTGTTTTCTTTTTGATATTAGCAAAGTTTTTCTATTCTTGCAGCCAGAATGAAAGGATCTGGGTCAATGTTCCCTCTAAATGGCCAATGAGTGCAAAAATCTAGTGCTGTGCAATTTTTGCCTAGTGACGACAACACATGCACACATGCACATAGGTATCATCAGTTTCTGTATTGTACATAAATATTTTTCATAGCTGCACGTTCCTGACCTTATGAGTTTTCAGTGTAGCAGTTTCAACTGTTAAAGCCTTTCTGCTTTAAATGAACTAGCAGTTCTTTTGCACTTCACACCATTTGCTTCATTGGACATAGTGAATCAATAATTTCTTCAACTAAACAATATAAATAAGCCAGTTCTAAAATCAGCAGATAAATCATTGCAAATTCTATGTTGTCAACACTGTCTGCATCAGAAATGGGAAATGGAAATATGATTGTGTACAATTGTGAAATATACTTAACATGCCAATGAGGTAGAGGGTGACAACCTTTTGTGTGCAGTTTAAATTCCTTTGTGCGCTAGTAGCAAATGATGTGTATGCACACATCTTAGAGGGAACATTGATCTATATCTTTTGGAGTAACTCCAACAGTAAGGCTCCATCTGCTCAGCATCAAATATGCTCGTTTATTTCTGACATGGCCATACAAACAACTAGGTAGTTTCCTCTTTTATGCTGAGCTGATGGTATCCTTTAAAACCGTTCTTTCATTTGGATTTTGCAATCTCCAGTTAATTGTGCTGCCGTACAAAATCTGTCAGTAAGCCTTCCATTGTCTGTAGCCTGCACACACTAACAGGTGGGACTTGGTTCAGAGGGTTCAATACCATAAAATCAGCATGGTTTGTTTTGTGAGGTGTATGTTGATTCACTGGCAAAGGAACTGTTGCATTTCAGCAGTGGTATGCAATTTAATTTTGATGTTCTGGAAGAAAATCACACCCAATAACATTTATCCTTATATTCTTTTTGGAAATGTGACAAATCTATGACTAAAGTGTAAATTCTTTTGCAAGTTCATTTCTGGCTAAATCGTATTATACACTTCTGATGCAAGGCAATATTTGATTTTTATTTAATATTTTCCAAAATGTTTCCCAGTTTCCTCCAAATACTAATCGGTGATCATATCAGGTCTTGTATCTAATGCCAGATCATCATGTGTAAACCAGGGAGATGAGCACCAGCAAACACTCTGACCAGTTTCAACTTTGTAACTGTGCCCACTCCATCTCATTAATACACGAGTCCTGGTACAAGAAATCAGGAAGGCAGAGAGGTCAAGGAATATCACTTGTGGACCTGATAAAAGTAGATCTGAAGTCATTTTATAACTATATTAAGGGCAAAATTATAAACTGGGTAATGTTCCTCATGGGCTAGATCTGGGGGGTCATCTAGATCATCCGTAAAACTAATGGCTACAAAAATAAGACTTACTGAGGTGGACGCACTCAAGGGACAGGCTTCAGATAGATGGATGATCACTAGGAGAAAGAAGAACGACTCTCTTGATGAATATTTTAAAAAAGTAACAGCAGGATTAAGAGAAAAATTAGATGGATTTGGCAGACAGGGTTAAAGATAATCCCAAGGGGTTTCTCAATTACATATATTAACAGTAAAAGGATGACAAGGGAGAGATTTTCTTAAAGACCATCAGGGCTGCCTATGCGTGGAGTCGAAGGAGATAGCTGATATTTTTAATGTCAACAATCTCTGCTGATGTTTGTGAAGGGTGCCACAAAGTGAAGGTGATAAGTTAGGTTGTCTTGGATCATATGCACATTATGAGGAAAGAGGTATTTGCAACCTTGAAGCTTATTAACCTGGCATATTCCCAGAGCCTGACCAAGTACATCCCCAGACCTTATGAGACACCAGGGAAGAGCTGTAGAGACCTTTGCAGATATATTGGCTTCATCTTTAGCCATTGGCAAAGATCCAAAAGCTTGGAGGGAGGCTAATATTGTTCCATCGTTCAAGAAGGGAAGCAAGGATAGGCCAATGAGACCGACTTCAGTTGTAGGGAAGCTACTGCTGTGAATTCTGAGGGATAAGATCCACCACCACGGGAGGTCATGTCTGACAAAACTTTTGGAGTTTTTTTTGAAGAGGTACCTAAGGAGATATAAACAAAAATAGAATGTGGATATTGTCAATATGGACTTTAATAAGGCCTGTGACAAGTTCCCACATGGCAGGTTGATCTGGAAGATTAGGTCACATAAGATTTGGGGGAGCTAGCAAGGTGGATTCAGAATTGGCTCAATGATAGGAAGCAGAGAGTGATGGTTGAGATGGATTATCCGACTGGAAGCCTGTGACTAGTGGTTGCCCCAAGTGGCCAGTTTCATTATTTATGTAAATTATATGGATGTGAATGTAGATAGCACGACTAGCACGTTTGTTGATGATACTAAATTGGAGGTTCTTGTTCATAGTGAAGCAGGCTACAATGAATTACAAAAAGATCTTGATCAGTTAGGAAGTTGGGCTGAGGATTGGCAAAGAGATTTCTACTTAGATAAGTGTGAGGTAATGCATTTCAGACAGTCAAACCAATGAAGCATTTGTACAGTGAATGGCAGGGCAGAGATGAGGCCATGGAACAGAGGGACCTGGGAGTACAAGTGCACAGTTCACTGAAAACAGCTGCCTAAGTTGACAAGGTAGCGAAAAAGGTATTTAGTGTGCTGGCTGTCATCACTCAGGACATCAAGTTTAGGAATAGGGACATTACGTTGCAGTTATAAAATTCATTGCTGAGGCCACACTTGGAGTATTGTGTACAGATTTTGTCACCCTGTTATAGCAAAGACATTGTCAAGCTGGAGAGGGTACAGGAAAGATTTACAAGAACACTGTTTTGACGAGAGAGTCTTAGTTATAGAGAAAGGTTGGCTATGCTGGATCTTGGTTACTTGGAGTGCAGGAGAATGAGGGGTGTCCTCACTGAGTTTTATAAAATCATTAGTATGGAGATAGTGGACAATCATAATCATTTCCCTCAGGTTGTGGAGTCCAAACCTAGGGGGTACAGATACTAAGTAACCGAGGAGAGTTTGAAAAGAGACTTGAGAGATAACTTACTTACACAATCATGTCCCTTATGAACCTTCTCCATTCCAGTGAGAACAGATCAAGCTTTTCCTGTCTATTCTCGTAACTGAACTACTACATCCTAGGCAATATCCTGGTCAATCTCTCTTTTCCTTTGCATCTCTTTCTATTGAAGAGAACTGCATAAAATACTCCAGCTGAGGTCCGACCGATGTTTTAATGTTGGAGTATAATCTTCCTATATCTGAATATTATGCCTTGACTAATGAAGACCAGTATCCCTCATGCTTCTCCAACAACATTATCTACCTGTGTTGCTACTTTCAATGATCTACTCCAAAATCCCCTTATTCTTCAGTAATGTCTAAAACCCTACCATTTATACAGTATGTCCTGGCTAATTAGAGCTTTCAAATACATCACCTCACATTTGTCTTCTTTAAATTCTATCTGACCTTTTCCACTATCAGATTGATATATTTCCACCACTTACAACTACCTTGCACACTATCAAGTCTGTTAATCTTAATGTCATCCATGATCTTATTGATCATACCTCCAACCCAGGACATTCACATATATTGCAAACAGCAAGGGTTCCAGCACTGATTGTTTTGAAACACTAAAGTCATAGGTACACAATTGCGAAGCCAACTGTCTACATTCACGTTTGTCTCCTATTTCCAAGCCAATTTTGGATCCAGTTTGTCAATTTGCCCTGGATCCCATGCATCCTGACCATTAGAAGCATACTCCCACCTGGGATCCTGTCAATGGTCCTACAAAAATTCACTTAAACCACAACTACTGCCCCGTCTTCGTCGATACACATTGTTATCTTTTCAAAGAATTCAACAAATCGGTCAGACAGGGTCTCTCCTTGATAAAACCAAGTTAGCTGTCCCCGATAAGTCTCTGCCTTTCTCAGTGATCAATAACCCTTTCCCACAAATTTTCCAATAATCTTCCCGACCACTGATGTTAGGCTTACATGTCTTCAGGAAAGTTACCTGACCTCATGTACGCTAAAAGAGTGGATTTAAAGAGGGTCCAAGCATGGAAGATACCCTGCTCAAAAGGCTGTAAATATTGCTGGTGAATCACGGCTTCACAAGGAACGGAAATGTGTGTAAGTAGGAGGGTTTAGACTGTTACTTCCTAGAGCTGGCAGGAATTCCTGCTTAAATCTGAAAGGTTGCTCAGGCTCAATGGTATCACCAGTGGCTAATTTACACCTTTAATAAAGAACCATTAGCCCTTTGGCAAAGAATTAAAATTGAAGGGAGCAGGATAGTAACAGGTAAACATCCTAGTTGTCTTTCAGTCAGCCAAGACACAGTTAAAATCCACCCCCCCCCCCCAAGGTTGAGATAAAATATTGCAAAACTGGATAATTAAATTAATATATGGAGAATGCTCAACTCAGTCTGTCAGCATTTATAATGTTTGAAAGTTAATGCAATGAAGTAGTTTGAGTATTTCAGGCTTGTTTCTTGGCACAGAATGTCTAACTCCTTTCATTATGACTAAGTGGACTTTTGCACTGCTACTATTTTCCACTTCTGTGGACAAATTACTTGCTTTCTTTTTTTTGTGAATGATTTATTTGTTTTTGATTCCTTCCCAGACAAATTATATTTTAATGATACAGACGATACAATTGCACACCTGGGGCTTGTTCCAAACATTTGGAGGAGTGGTAGAAATCCAGAACCAAATTGCAGGAGCATTGGCTTCTTAAGCTTACCAGCACTCAGTATTTTTTATTTACCATTGTCCTTCCCTGCCTACGTCAGAGGATAAGGATCACCAAGGTTTGAAAATAGTTTCAGTGGAACCTCAGATACCACAGCTGTGTAACTATTTATTGGACTTCTATTGACTTGGATTTTGCAGTCAGTGGGGAGACATTGGCTATCATTGCTGACCTCAAAGAAAGCGGTCTCTGTTGATTTCTAACCAACTGCAAATCAGATTTTGGTACCATATTAGCAATTCTAGCTCAGAAACAAGTCTTGGGGAACAACGTTGGCCTGTAACACTGAAGCAATTCATAGGTGGAAGGTTGAGGCCTTGTTAGATATGAAGGGCTTTATCATAACTGGGCTGCTACTGGGGCGTCCAAAGCAGTTAGGCTCCTATAGGTAGGTTCTTCCTTGAAATATTCTTCATTATTCCTAATCCTCAGCATCTCCCAGGCAGTGCATCTTAGCATCCCATTTCTTCACTCACCTTCATTTTCCTGTATTGAACCACCTTCCAGCCAGTGCCCTTACCATAACTCCCCAGCCAATCATATTTAGCAACACCTGTTCATCTTTATAGTGACCATTCCCAATATCCACCCCGTACTCAATTATCTTCCCCACTCTCCTCTTTCTCTCTCCTCATACCCCAAGGTCTTCCATAATACCATGATCTTCTTCCAGCCCCATAGTTACCCCACATCTCCCACAGCTCTTACCCTTCGCTCCCAACCCGCCGCCCCCACCCACTAATTTTCTTGTATCCTGCAGCCTCCTCCACTCTGTCACACTGAGCACCAGCGCTCCCCAGGTTGCATACTCTGCCCACTGCTGATGCTTCACTGCACTGCTAGATCCAGTTCAAACTGAATCATCAAGTTTTCTGATGTCACAACAGGTGTTGGCCTCACAAACAACAATTACGAGACAGTACAGAGAGGAGATAGAGTGGGTGGTAAAATGCTGCAAGAACAATAACTTGAGTCTTAACGTGGACAAGGCCAAAGAGATGACTGTGGACTTTAGTAAGCTGCAGGCTGATGACTCCTCACTGCACATACATGGCTATGTGGAAAGAGTGCACATAACAGGCAATCTCCAATCTCACCTGTTCCCTCAACACCACCTCTGGGTTATTAAAGCACAGCAGCATTTCCACTTTATTTTAGATTATAAGGACACTCAGTCCTCGTTTATTGTCATTTAGAAATGCATGCATTAAAAAATGATACAATGTTCCTCCAGAAAGATATCACAGAAACGCAGGACAAACCAAGACTAAACTGACAAAACCACATAATTATAACATATAGTTACAACAGTGCAAAGCAATACTGTAATTTGATAAAGAGCAGACCATGGGCACGGTAAAAAAAGTCTCAAGTCCTGATAGCCCATCATCTCATGCAAACGGTAATAGGGAGAAACTCTCCCTGCCATGAACCTCCAGCACCGCAAACTTGCTGATGCAGCACCAGGAAGCACCCAACCACAGCTGACTCTGAGTCTGTCCGAAAACTTTTAACTTCCAACCATCCCTCCGACACCAAGTGCCGAGCACCATCTCTGCCGAGCGCTTCGACCCCGCCCGGCTGCCAAGCAACAAGCAAAGCCGAGGACTCGGGGCCTTCCCCTCCGGAGATCCTGGATCACACAGTAGCAGCGGCAGCGAAACAGGCATTTCAGAAGTTTCACCAGATGTTCCTCTGTGCTCTCACGCCCGTCTCCATCAAATCAGGATTGTGCACGGCACCCTGCTTGACAGATGACAGACATCATTCACCGGAGTGGCCGCTGCGAGCTGCGTCGCGCCGCCGTCTTCTCCTCCCTCCTGAGGAGATTGAGGCAGGTGAGTGCCCCCCGCCCCCAATCATTCTAACGATTTATACAGGAGAACCGTTAAGGGTGTCCTGATCAGCTGCATCGCCATCTGGCATGGGAATTGCAAGGCATCTAACTGCAAGCCCCTAAAAAATATTGCAAGGAATGCTGAGAGGATCATCGGGGTTTCTCTTCCACCCATCAGAGATATTTATCAGGAACACTGCACTCGCAGGGCCCTTAGCGTTGTCAGTGCTCCCTGCCATCCGTCCGACAACCTATGATCCCCCTAACATCAGGCAGCAGGTACCATGGCACTAGGACAAGAGCTATTAGAATTGGAAACAGCTTCTTCCTCCAGGCTATAAGACAAATGAACCCCCTGCCACTACCCAGGTCTTTTCACGCATGGAGCGCCAGTAGCATTATACTGTTTAATTTTTAAGTCATAAATGCACCTTATCATTTGTTACCTTAGTAGTGGTAATATTACTTTGTGTGTTATGTGTGTCAGTTATATGAACTGTGTTGTTCATCTTGGTCCGGAGGTACGTTGTTTCACTTGGCGGTATACGTGTTTACGGTTGAATAACAATAAACTGAACTTGAACTTGACCTCTGGAGAAGAATAAACATTTTGACTTTTCAAGCCAGGACCCTTCTTCAGGACTAATACGAAAGAAGGAATAAGCTAAAATATGGTGGGGGGAGAGGAAGGAGTACAAGCTGGCAAGTGGTAGATGAAAACAGGTGAGGGGGAAAGTGTGGAGGGTGTGAAAGAGGGTTGAAGTGAGAAGCTGGAACATGATAGGTGGAAGAGGAAGGAATCTGACAGAGAGTGAACTATGGGAGAAATGAAAAGAGGAGAAGGCACCTGGGGGAGTGATGGACAGGTGAGAAGAGAAGGGATATGAAGGGAATAAGAATGGGTAACGGAAAAAGAAAAGAGGGGGAGAGGGGAGAAATGACCAGAAGTTAGAGAAATCAACGTTCATGCCATCAGGCTGGAGGTACCCAGACGGAATATGCGGCTTTGCTCCTCCAACCTGGAGTGGCCTCATCATAGTAGTAGAGGAGGCAAAGGACCAATATGTTGGAATGAGAATGTGAAGTAGAATTAAATGGGTGGCGACGAGGGAAGTCCACCTTTTGTGGTAAATGGAGCAAAGGTGCTGGGCAAAGCGGCCCAGTCCTTAAACTACTTCCAGAGAACAGTATAATGTTTACATAAATAATTTATTTTTCCTCCATTTAAGTTTTTTTTAAAAAAGGCTCATGATTTGTCAAAGCACTTTCATCATAATCTTAACTCCTGTAATGGGTGGCAGGGTGGAGATGCGTCTCTACCAAAGGAGGTGTACAACACTCCATCCATCCACTAGCCTGTAGGTCACCCTTTGGCAATATGTATCATCTGCTTAAGCCCCTGATCAGGGTCACGGGAAGCCATGGGAACGAACGGTGAATGGTCATAAGCAGCTGGTGCTCATCATAAGTCCTGGTTATGTGACCACTGACGCCAGAGGGACAATCTCTGAAGAGTATTGGTAATAGCCGGGGTCATCCATCTTGTAAAGACACTGCCTAGAACAAGCCAATGGCAAACTACTTCAGTAGAAAAGTTTTCCAAGAATAATCAAGGTCATGATCTCCCACGTCATCCAGACATGGCAGATAACGATGATGATGTTGACTCTTATCAACATCTCCCCAGACATTTGCTTCCCTGTTACTTCGCAAAATACATAATAATTTTCAAAAATATCTTTGGATTAAATATCCACTTAAATTACAGTGGAAGTAGGTTCAGTTTGTCAAGTTCCTTCTGATAGCTGCACCCCAGATCCTGAGAACATTAGAGAACTTGACAGAGCATTTAAATGGCAAATGAACCCCAACAGATAACTACCTTAGTAGCTGTACTTTTGGAAATAAAAAGTGGTACAGAAGCAAAGTGATATAGATGGGGTGAGCAAACGTTTAAAAAGTCTTACAGTTATTAATAATTAACAAGGCATATTTCTGGTTTTATAAACTAAAAAATACTGAACCTATGTTCAATCTGTATATGAACACATTTGGGCTCTATGCAGAGCATTGCACAATTTTCTGGTTTCCCAATATAAAAAGGATATGGAAGTACTGGATAAATTGCAAAATAATTCATAAAGGTGGCAGAACTGAGATATTATTACAATGAATTGCTTTCCTTTTAGGTGACTTGAGAAAAGGAATTGGACAGGATGCATGTGGAAAGAATATTTCCTCTTCTGGGAGATTATAAAGCTGACACTCATGAATACTAGCTAATTATTGTTAAATTCAATAGAGAAATGAAGAGATTTTTTTTACTCAAGTAATTAGAATTTGTACTTCCCAACCACAGGAAGTTAGTGAAATATCCAACATGACTTGCAAGATTAGACAAGGAGATGATAGATGACTGATTAGAAAAATATGCAAAGGAGGCAAAATAAGGTGGATGGAAAGGCAGGAAACTCCAGCAAGTTTGAACACCACCAAAGATGTTTTGAGGCTCTTTCTTTGTTGTATCTTATGTGTAATTCTGTATTATCCGTCGTATTATCCTGTGAATTGACACAATGCATCTTCTAAGGGCTTAGTGTCCTTTTTGTTAATGGTCTAAACTGTGTACAGTTTTCTTTTGCTTCTCAAGTGTTTAACTTTATACTCTTAATTATAAAACTCTGAATTATATTAGTTTCATTTACTGGTTTAATCTATCGAGTCAACAGCTCGCCCCAGTTGTTCCATGGAGCTGGGAAGCTTCTGGTTTCAGATTACTCTAGGCAACTGGAAAACATGTTAGCTGTGAAGTCGAGCAAGCAACTCTATCTATCATTATCAGACCAATGGTTGGTTGCTTGGAGACAAACAATGTCGCACCCAACACTTATCTGAGGTATGGATAGAACAGACATATTGCATGTGTCTGGTGATATGCCTGCTTTTGTTGAATAGCTGCAAGTGTGTAAGCCATGAAGCAGTGTTAAGTGTTTGATATATGAATGACAGACAGATATCGTTAAATGAATAGTGAGGGTGGGCCAATGAGTGAGGCTGGTCTTGCAGCTACTAAGAAACAGACTTGATGAAGTGTTCATTCATTTTGACCATGAGGGAGAGATCGTAACAGTTTTTTCAACATCGCCTCCATGTCCTCACTACTTCACTGCTGACATTAACCTGCAATGCAACTTAACTGCGAGCTGTGCAACGTACAACCTGCATGCACAGCTCTCCTCTAATGCTTTTCCAAAAGGCAGGAGGAGCAGGACGAGAAAGTCAGAATGTCTATCTCTTCCATAGTCCGATATAGTTTACTGTAAACTTCCAAAACCTTTGGTATGTCTTTGTACCAGAGGCAACATGCTCTTTTTTAAGAAGAGGAGGCATAGCTTCAGTCAGTGCATAGAGTCAGCCAGAATTAGCCACTCCTGAAGTTGTACTGTGAAGATATGCACTAATGCAATGACTGTATCTCACAGCCCTAATACCGAGATGGGAGCACAAATTTTGTGTAGCTCTTACACTGAGTCAAATAAATGTAATTCAGATGATGATTCCAGCAGATGTTTTCTGCTGCCGTCCAATTTCTTCACAAAAGCTACATTAAAAAAAAACAAAAAGGTTCTGTCACTTGAATTAAAACCAAATGTAAAAAGTTCAGCTTTTGCTATGAGATGAAAGTCTCTGATCTATTAATTTGCAGTGGCAGCAGATATGCCTCGTTATCTCCAAAGCCAGTCGTTTGTATGGACATTCTTAAGTTTCTTCCAAAGATTTTCAATAATCATGCCTGCCTGTGTAAATAACCATAGGTCTTCAACTGGAATCAGATAAGTAGAGTAATATAATCTTCCTGTTGTTCTCAGATTTCTTTAAAATGATTTACAATTTCTTTTTGTGGAATGATTTAAGCAATCTGTGCTTAGAGAAAATAACATAATTCATAAGAATGCTGATTTAGAACCGCATATTGAAAGAAAATAGCTCAACATAATATTTGAGAAGCAAAATCCATTCATTCAGATGCAGGAATTTTATGGCTAATCAGTTTTGTTTTCTATTTCTGTTCTTTCACAAAGTTATGTTCAAGTTTAATGATAGCTTTAATGCAATTACATCTTAAATATTTTTTAAAATGCTTGTAAAATATTCTGAATTTTTTATTTGAGTGCATGTAAAAATATGTTTCATTTTTAAATGACAGGAGCTATACAGAAGGAAGCTAAATCTGTAGTTTTCTGTGTGAGTTATATATAACTTACCTGACTATAACCAAGAAAAGATGCAGAACGCTAGGCTTTATTGTATTTGCAATCCAGTGTTTTCCATCTAACTTGTAGAGTAACAGCAGCATTCAGTCAGTTTCACAGCATAATTACTGAGAGATCAGCCAACGGCTCAGATTTTTTTAGATTCACAGATTTATAAAGCATAGAAGCAAGTCTTTTAACCCAACTAATCTGTGTCATGAATATCTATGCTAAACATTTCCTATCCATGTACCATGTCTCTTAGTTGTAATTGTACCAACCTCTATAGCTTTTCTAGCAGTTCATTCCATTTACCCATCACCCTCCGTGAAAAACATGCCCCTCAGATCCCTTTTAAATCTTTCCCCTCTCACTTTAAACTCATAACCGTTTCCCTACCCTGGGATAAATAAAACTATACCCATCTTCATCTATGACTTTCATAATTCTGTAACCAATCTGTAAGATCATCCCTCAGTGTCCATCACTCCAGTGAACACAGTCCCTCCTTATAACTATGCTCACCAGTCCAGTGAACCTTTTCTGTATCCTCTGTAGCTTAATCAAAACCACCCTGCAGTGCAGCAACAGCATGGTGCACAGTACTCAAAGTGCCAGCTAATCAATGATTTATTCAGCCCTAACTGCTTCCCAGTTCTTAGGGCAATGAAGGCAAGCATACCATACACTTACTTCACACTCTGTGTTATCACTTTCAGGGAACTATGTACTTGTACCCCCCCCCAAGATCTCACTGTTCACGAACACTCACCAGGGCTTTGCCATTCACTATCTATGGTCCTGTCTCCCAAAATCCATTAATTTGCATGTATCTAAGTGAAGTTTCATTGATAGGTTGTGATAAGTAAGGACATCAATGGTTACAAGAAAAAGGCAGAAGAATGGGTTGGGAGGGATAATAAAATGATCGAATGGCAGAGCAGATTCGATGAGCCAAACTGCCTGATCCATATGTCTTATGGATTTAAGTCTAGGAATAGTTTGTAAATAGATTAGTTGAGTACTTTACCTTGCTAAAGTCTGACTTTTCTTATGTGGAATAAAATTTAACATTTTTACTCACCTTTGATTCCACTTTCTAAAAACCCAAGAGCTAACCATGGACATTTGCAAGGGCTCAAGCAAGGACTGCCTTGGATCACCTCATGCAGCAGCTCCATCTCCCCAAGCATTTTTGCTGCTGTATGAAGAACTCTATCAGCATTACCTCATGCAGAGCTCATTAATTTCATCAAATTTCCTCTAACTTCCAACCTACCCTCAAATTCACCAAGAACCTCTCTGAATATTCTTTTCCCTTTTATGAAAGACACTGTCTCCATCCCAGGAGACAACCTTCCACTGACATATTCCACAGCTACCTTGACTATACCTCCTCCTGAAAGGATGCCTTCCCATTTTAAAATTTCTCTTCTCTGCCACATCTTTTCTCAAGATGAGGCCTACTGTTCAAGAGCTTCTAAAATGTCCTCACTCTTCTAGAAGCATGCTTAGTTATCTGCCGTTGTTGATAGAGCCCTACGTATTTCCTCCATTTTGTGTACAGTATATTTGCTCTGACCCCACTTTTCATCCCACCAGCCTTGGTATCCAATGCATTATTGCCCCATCTTGCCAGATTGAATGCAATCCTCTCACCAGTCCTATCTTCACCATCTCCCACTTTCTGCTCTACACAGAGATTCCTTTTTCAGAACTCCTTGATCTACTTATCCCTACCCAACAACACTCCCTGTCTTCCGGCACTTTCCCCTGCAAATGAAGGAGATGTAACACTTGTCCCTATACCTCCTCCCTCAGCACCATCTGGGGACCTAAACAGTCTTTCCAGATGAGGCAGAAGTTCACCTGCACCTCTTCCAACCTGGTGTACTGCATTTGGTGCTCATGATGTGGCCTCCTCCACAGTGGTGAAAGCAACCATAGACTAGGCAACCACTTTGTGGAGCATCTGCACTTTACAACAGTCATTGATCTTTTGGTCCCTATAATTTTAAGAATTCTACACTAACCTGTCCTCCGCTTTCTCTACAGTTGCAGAGACCCCAAACACAAATTAAAAGGACAGTATTTCATAATCTGTTAATTCTTTCCAAATTGGATCCCTCTTCTAACCAATCCTTTTGAAGTTGTGCCATTGTCCAAGTGAAATCTTCAGACCTTATTTGAATTGGATATTTGTCTTCTTCCAGCAACTGCATTTGGAACTACAGTCAGCTCCACAGCAAAAATAATAGTCATCAAATTTCCAGTGAAAACCACACAAAAGATTTTTTTTGCGATATTAAATCACACTTAGCTCTTTTCAGCAGGTATATCATAGTCACCTTCTAATTTTGATTTCCTGCCATATGAGGTATATTTAATGAAGTACCATAAAGTCATTGGTGATATTCAGTATGAGCCAATTGTGTTGATGTTTTCACTAAATTGTTTCTTTTCTTTCTAAAGGATAAGGACACAGAACACCGGCTCATCTTCATCACTTCCTACTGCTACTTTTACTTCCACTGATGAATCATTAGAAAATTCCTTGCCAGTTCCTTCCCTTTCCTCTCCAACTGCTGACTTGGATGACGACATCATTTCTCCACACCTCTTGATGCCTGACAGCCTTAGTCAACTGGAGGAATTTGGCCGCCAAAAGAAACGGCAGAAGAAGCTGCCAAAGCAGCAGAGGCAACGGCAGTTTAGTGATCTGTGGGTTCGCATTGAAGAGAGGTGGGTTTTGGTTAAATTTTAATTTTGCAACATGACTCAAAAAGTGACGTCATGATGTAAAATGAATAAGTTGTATCTTCATTGAAGAGGAAAGTAACCTAGGTGCCTTACCATTAAACAAACATTGCTGACTTAAACTATCTGAATTGATAGCAATGGCCACTTCTTTTAACCAGTACACTTGTCCTGCCTGTACTAGCTTACTTTCCCCTCAGAGCCCTGCTTTGCCTGTAAATCTTCTGCAGTGTGATAATTACTTAAATATTCAAAGAAGGAACTCAACTACAATTTACTTTTGCCAATGTATTTTCTAAGATAATGGAACCATAGGGTCAGAAAACAATTTGAATGGGAAGGGAAAACTTTAATCAAATAACTTTTCAAAAGCCTTGGAAGTTTTTTGATCAATATAACTAAATATTTCATTGGATTGTACATTTATTAATTTATTATAAAACTGTGATACTATTTTTGGATTAACTCTCAATATTATTGTTGGATTTTACATTGTTTCAGCTTTCCAGCACCATAATGATAACACTACATGGCAGATTAATCTATTATAATTTATTTTGTAGCTTCATGTATATTTTTACAGATTAGTTTATTTTTCTGCTTTATACACAACTAAAATTAACTTGGATTTGTCCATTAACATAGCTTGATTATAGTTCTGGTATCTTCTCCATTATATATGATCACCGTATCACTGAAATGATATTGAACCACATAGGTCAGTACCAGCCCTGTACTAATTAAGATCATCTCAATCAGTATTTTAGTATGTCAGCATAATTAAGTACCTATGTATTAGGGAGAAAGAAATTCCAGTCTATGCTCCTAATCAACTGATATGGCCAAATACCCTTTATTTTGTAGACTGTTATTTTGTGTGATGTTGGGCAGACAATTCATAGATGTGGCTCTGGAGTCCGGCACTAACTTGGTTTGGCTTTGCAATTTAAAAATAAATAATTGACTGAATTTCTTCATTCCTTACATTTTCATTAATTCACTTTCCCTTCACATTTTAATCCTACTCATTCGGTATGCTCTCTAAATGTCCATTGTTCAGATAATTCTTGACCATTATAATCCTGGATAGCAAATGTTGGTAATTATTTAATCATCAGGTTGTTCAAAGTTTGTTAATTTATTGTTCAATTTTACATTTTTGAATGGAAATATTAGAAGGACTATGAACTCACCAAACAGGGCGCTGATGTTAATTGTAATTTACTTGTCAATTCTAATTGTAAATGATGCATTTGCAGGGTAGGGGAATGGCTGGTAAGAGCAGCATTTTAGTGCCCATCCTGAGAATGTAATGATGAGCTGTCCTCGTGTACATTAGGAACATGTATCCATAGGATGGATGGAGAGGGAGCATGTGTATAATTCAACATACTGTTGCAAGTATGCACCAAATGGCAGACAGTGTAGAACTGTGAGTCGCTGCAGCACACATTGTAACTAACTATCATGTGCCTGTGAACCCAATAAGTGAAGATGGCTAATTGGGGCCAATTATGCATGCTGCTTTGTCCTTGAGTGTATCAAACTTCTTAAAGCTGCAAGCACGCAGGCAAGGTAGGAAAATGGTCTAGTGTTGTGTAAAACAATAGTCTCTGTAGGTATTATTAAAAATTGACTCTCCCACATGGTACAAGCTTGACATCTTGTTGTACCAGACATGACCATACTGTTGAAGAATGTTGCCCTCAATTAAGAATGTTGTTAACTCTGATCAAGGTAGAATGAAAAAAGTTTCCCTTGAAAGTGCTGCAAAGAGTTGTGGAGTTGAGACAGAGTTATTTACTGCAGAATATTTTGCCTTTAACCTGCTCTTGGGGCTGGACTGGTGAGGATTCTGTTCACCCCCACCAAATATTAATGGCTCAGAACTTCAGTTCAAAGCAATTTTATTATCAAAGTACATATATAACATCATATAAAACCCTGGTGTTTCCATGCCATTGCCCTCGAACAGAAAATACTACAAGCACTGGATTCAGCCCAGCCCATCATGGGTAAAGAAAGCCTTCCCCAGCACTGAGCACATCTACACAGAGTGTTGTCACAAGAAAGCAGCATCCATCATCAGGGCCACCCACCATCCAGATCATGCTCTCTTTCCACATTGCCATGTTGTGGTAAACTCTGCTGTTGTGAAGCACAATTGCAGGTCTTGGAAGTACAACTTCACCAGTTGTTGTGATGAGCATTGGTATCTGGAAGAAATCAAATGCCTCCCGGAGGAGTGTATGGGGAAATGAGCCAAATTCATTGGCGAGGTCCACTTTTTTTCCTTCCTGGTAGCTTGGATCTGCTACCATTTCATGCTTGTATGTTCCAAATACTGACGGAACCCTGGAATTTGTGCTTTCTGTACAGATGTATCAATACACTTGTCTCTTTCCAGGTAGCTGGCCAGCCACTGTGCTTACAGTGGAGAAGATTTTCCCCTCGACGCTCAGCAAGCAGATTGGTCGAAACAGACTGATGTTTTCTGTATCGTTTTCTTTTGGAATCAGGATGCCACCAGCCCTTCTCAATGCTTTGGGTATTAGTCACCTCTGCCGTACTACCCTCATGAGCCTCCAGAGAAACTGCAAGATGCCAGGTGTTCTCATAAAGACTTTTTGGTACTCCATTAGGCCTGGGAGCAGATGCTGCTCTTGCTCATCAGACTGCCTTCTCCACTTCTCTCCATCTTGGAGGGTCAGAATCCAGGTGGTAGTTGGGGGACTGAATTGGCAGGATGTCGGATGGAATGATCATGTGTTCCAGCCTTTTCAAGTCTGTGTGAATCTTTTCCAGGTGCTCTTCCATTTCCTGCTTTTATGAAGTCAAAATTTCACTTTATTTCCGGTGTGAAGAGACCTTTAGTGAACTTAAAAGGATATTTGTAGAATCGTGTACTTGTTTGTTCTTTCTTTCTACTCAGCTTCCTTGGGTTCTCAGCTCTTTGCTACTTTGTCAGTCGGCTCTTGATATCTGCATGAAGTTGGTTGAAGCCTTCCCTCTCACTGTCTGGGGCTTTCTTCACTGTTTCCTTAGCTGTCTCCTTTCTCGAACCAGTCACTCAATCTCCTGCTGCCTCTTGGACTTTATTAGTGGTGATGATGTCTTTCTACTCTTCCTTGCACTGACTCCAAATTGCACTCTCCCATAGCAGTAGATTATTTCTTCCATTGCATCCAACTTCTTTTCTGCCGTTCCTTTTAATTGCTCCAAATTTTTCTTCAAGTAGTTGTTGATGGCTTCTTACTGTTTCTTATCAGCAGTTTTAGGACTCTTCAGAAACTGTCTATGCCTTTTGATCTTTCTCTCCTTAGGATATGTTGGTGGTTGGGTAGGTCCCTCAGCTGGGATTTCTGTGCTAACTTCCTCAGTGACAGGTATGCTGATGCTCTGCAAACTTAGGTTTGTGTCCGGTTGCTGCACTTCACTCAACTCAGTTGACTGACTTCGCAAGAAGTACTGGTCAATGTGAGGCCCCTGTCTCTGCTCCCTCAAGTACCCTTTCCTCCCTTGATGGATCTTCAACCCTTTTCCTGATGTTACTTTCTCCCACCCACAGATGCACACCTAACGCTTGTGTCCCACTACTGCTGCTGGTGTTTTGGTGGTCTCGTGCAGTGCTCTCTTTATTCATGGTAGATTCTGTTCCTAGGTCTGTCGCCATGTTATCAGTCATTGAGCCACTCTCGCAAGCTCTAGGAACATCTTCCTTTGTTGCCTTTTCATAGTCATTAACGGGTGTCTCCTACATGCTGAAACAGCGTTGAGGACTGTCGCCGTGGGTAACTAGCCCATGACAGTCCCATTGGGGTCTATTCCCTCCTGTCAGCTGTCTTTCCATGAGTCTCAAGGTCTTTCCCTTGTCATCAGCTGCCTTTTCACAGCAGTCACTGGACAGGTCCACTCAATCAAAATCAGAAAACACAGGATAAGATGTCAATATCCCTTGTGCCAATGAGTCATGAGCATTTGCTCGAGACTGCCTTGAAACTGGAAGTGGCACAGGGTTGACACACAGGGCTTTTTGATTAGCCGACTACATCTCTGGAGGGCTCAATGATGACTTCTGGCATCCCAGAGTCACCACCCCCATTGTGTTCTCCCTTGTTGCTATCCTGGAGCCCAGGAAAGGTCTTCTTGCTTGATCCAAAGCCAGTGACTGCTTCTTTCTGCCACTTCTGATGTGCCTCTGATGGTTGCCGTGGAGTCTGACCATGGATCCCTAGCTCCATCAGCAATTTGATGGTGGATGTGGCTATAAATCCCCTACAAGCCACTTCCACAGAACAAACTTTGGTTTTCCAGCCCATTACTGAGTTTCAGCCTCTAGATCTGCATAGTGTAGCCTCTTGCACTCATAAGCTTCAGCCACTGAATCCTCCCATGGGACTGTGAGTTCCATGATATAGACTATCTGTAATGAATTGAACCAGAGAACCAAATTTGGTCCAGAGTTGCCACTACGCCTTTGCGATGGCTTTCTGGAGCCTCTACCTGGACCTCTTGTATCCTGCCTGGACACCAGACCTGAATACTACTGATCTGGTCCTCAGCAAGTTGCAGATCTCATGGTTCATATAGGGCTTAGACTATAAGAATGTAAGACATAGGAAAAGAATTAGACCATTCAGCCCATCTAGTCTGCTTCGCCATTCCATCATGACTGATCATGGATCCCAGTCAACCCCATACACCTGCCTTGTCACCATAACCTTTGATGCCCTGACGAATCAGGATACTATTAATTGGGGAAGACTCTGAATGATTTTTTGGAGCATACTCATAGAAACATAGAAAACCTACAGCACAATACAGGCCCTTCGGACCACAAAGCTGTGCTGAACATGTCCTTACCTTAGAAGTTACTGAGGGTTACCCAGAGTCCTCTATTTTTCTGAGCTGCATCTACCTGTCCAGGAGTCTCTTAAAAGACCCTATGGTATCTATCTCCACCACCGTCGCCGGCAGTCATTCCACGCACTCACCACTCTCTGCATAAAAAAAAACCTACCCCAACATCTCCTCTGTACCTACTTCCGAGCACCTTAAAACTGTGCCCTCTCATGCTAGCCATTTCAGCCCTGGGAAAAAGCCTCTGACTATCCACACGATCAATGCCTCTCATCATCTTGTACACCTCTATCAGGTCACCTCTCATCCTCTGTCACTCCAAGGAAAAAAGGCCAAATTCACTCAAACTATTCTCATAAGGCATGCTCCCCAATCCAGGCAACGTCCTTGTAAATCTCCTCTGCACCCTTTCTATGGTTTCCACATCCTTCCTATAGTGAGGTGACCAGAACCGAATACTGATCTCTAACTGTTTTTATGAAGTCCATGACAACCACGGTGTATTCATTCAGAGCCTCTGATGAGTCCTTGAACACTGCCCAGTCCACCAATCAGAAGCGATCTCTGGAGCCTTGCTCTTTAGTTCCTACCTATATGCAGGTAGAAGTGTTCAGATTTACTGAAGTGTGGTCTAGGCATGGAAAGGTAGGCATTCCCATTCATAGTATAGCAATGGAAGTCAGGTCACTCCTCTGAGTGCCACTGGTACCATGTAACCCAGTACTACATGTCGCATGGTCGGATGGTTGGCGACTAAACCAGCTCCCCCACCAGGCTTGCCTGGTGCGGAGGGTGGATATACACCCTGCAGGGCGAAAAACAAGACCTGTCAAAGGGCGGATGAACCCTCTCGTAGGGTCAACGGCCATCTAGCAAACACGTGCTGTGAAGCGCGGAAAGGGAATCCTTGCATCGAAGCTTTGTCTGGCCATTCATTGCAACAGAACTTCCCCCAGCCATCTTGAACCCCACCATGCTGCTGGATCCGGGAGGGAATGTCAAGAGGGTGGGTCTGGACCTGTGCAACCCCCTACTCATCTAAGATCCATTCACGCACACGCTGTTCCTTTCTGAGGAGTGGGGTATAAACCCCACTAACTGACTGAAAGGAACCATCATCATCCTATGGGATGGATAGCCAGAGAGCGAGAGATAGCAATGGTCAGGTATGTTAGGATCCCCTCTGCTGCAGGTTATATGTTGATGATAATTGGGCAGAGAGCTCTTCAAATGAGCTTGACTGAAGTTCCCGACAATGATTTGAAAGGTGTCGGGGTAGGTTGTTTCTTGTTTCTTGCATTCAATATCTTGCGTGCCTGCACAATATCGCATTTGGCGGTATGTAAACTGCAATCAGGAATACAGAGGAAAACTCTTTTGGTAAGTAGCTTGATGATATTGTTCTCTATTTTTGGACCATTCATTGCCAGAAGTTATTTTCTCCTTATCAAGTCAAGCCTGTATGCTGTCCAGCTTCTCACTGCGTATGCTTATTGACTGCAGCGTTGTTTGGGGAGTTGCCAATGGAACTGAACAATATGTAGTTATCAGGAGGATGGCTAAACTAGACAATGCCTTTGCCACTCCATGGTGCTGACCTGACATATGATTACAGCTAGTAGATAGTTTACTGCCATTTTCAGTTGCACCTGAACTCCCTGATTTGCGATCAGTGAAATACTGATGACGTGAGGGGCATTCATTCTCGTCTCCGGACTTTACTTGACTCAGCAAAGGCTGTGGATTGAACAAGAAGTCAAATGCAGCAAATTACTTTTTTTTTACTGCTTTTGATTCCTTTCTATTTTTTATGCTTTTTCCTTCTGTTCTTGTTTCCCATTTCATTTTGTTTTTCTGCTTTTGATTCCACTCTATTTAAACATATTCATGACTTCATTTCCCCACATACCCTGGGCATTCTCTCTTCTCTCTGCTCCCATCAGACAGAAGATACCAAACTGTGAAAGCACACACCACCAGGCTGAAGAACCACTACTACTACTACTGCTACTACTGAATGGTCTTTTGCAGACAGGTTTGCTTGAGCTGTTCAGGAGGATTTAGTCTAAATTGGCAGGGGAATGGGAACCAAAGTGATAGGGCTGAGGATGGGGCAGCTGGTATACCATCAACCTAATGTATGGGGAGACTGTGAGGAAGGACACACCGATGATACGACAAAATTACAGCCAGGGGAATGAGTTGAAATTAACAAGGGGGCAAAATCGAAAAGGGTGATGAATACAGGTCTGAAGGTGTTATACTTGAAAGGAAAGAGTATACACTATAGCAAAAATTGATGGGAAATTACAGGATTGGGAAGCTTATTAAAACAAACAGAAGGCAAATGAAAAAAATCATATGGAGAGAAAAGATGAAGGTAAACTAATCAATAAAATAAAACAGGATACCAGATTTTTTTTTCCAGATATAAAAAGAGTAAAGGAGAGGCGAGAGTGGATGTTGGACCATTGAAAAATAATACTGAAGAGGTAGCAATGAGGGACAGAAAAATAGCAAAGTTAATAAGTATTTTGTGTCAGTCTTCACTGTGGAAGAAACTAAGAGTATGCTGGAAATTTGAGAGTTTCAGGGGGAAGAAGTGAGTGTAGTTGGTATTACTAAGTAGAAGATGCTTGGAAAACTGGAAGGGCAGAAGGTAGATAAGTCACCTGGACCAGATGAACTACACCTCAGGTTCTGAAAGAGGTAGCTGAAGAGATTGTGAAGGCATTACTAATAATCTTTCAAGAATCACTAGATTCTGGAATGGTTCCAGAGGACTGGAAAATTGCAAAAGTCCTACCACTCTTTTAAGGGAGGGAGGCAGAAGAAAGAAAATTATAGGCCAGGTAGCTTAATTTATGTGGTTGGGAAGAGGTTGAAGTCCATCATTAAGAATGAGGTTGGGGTACTTGGAGGCACAAGATAAAATAGGTCAAAGTCAGGATGGATTCCTTAAGGGGAAATCCTGCCTGACAAATCTGCTGGAATTCTCTGAATAACAGGCAGGATAGACAAAGGAGAATTGATGGATGTTGTTTACTTGGATTTTCTGAAGGTCTTTGACAAGGTACCACACATGAGGCTGTTTAACAAGATAAGAACCTATGGTATTAAGGAAAGATACTAGCATGGATAGAAGATTGGCTGACTGGCAGGAGGCAAAGAATAAAGGGAGCTTATTCTGGTTGTCAGCTGGTGACTAGTGGTGTTCTACAGGGGTCAGTATAGGGACCCCTTCTTTTCATGTTATATGTCAATGATTGGAATGACAGAATTGATGACTTTGTGGTCAAGTTTGCAGATAATATAAGGATGGGTGGAGAGACAGATAGTGTTGAGGAAGCAGTGAGTCTGCAGAAGGACTTGGACAGATTAGGAGAATAGAAAATAGAAAATAAAATGGCAAATGTAATATAGTGTAGAGAAGTGTGTGGTCATGTTCTTTGGTAGAAGAAATAGGGGTGTGGACTATTTTCTAAATGGGGAGAAAATTTAAAAAATCAGAGGTTCAAAGTGACTTGGGAGTCCTTGTGCAGTATTGCCAAAAGATCAACTTACAGGTTGATTCAGTGGTAAGGAAGGCAAATGCAATGTTGGCATTCATTTCGAGAAGAATAAAGCATAAGAGCAAGGATGTAATGCTGGGATTTTATAAGGCATTGGTTTGACTGAGGTTGAAGTCTTGTGAGTAGTTTTGGACTCCATACCTCAGAAAAGATGTGTTGGCATTGGAGAGGGTCCAGATGAGGTTAATGAGAACGATTCCTGGAATAAAAAGGTTAATGTCTGAAGAACATTGACGGCTCTGGGCCTGTACTTGCTCGAGTTTCAAAGAATGAGGGGATATCTCATTGAAACCTGTAGAATATTGAAAAGCCCTAATAGAATGGATGTGCAGTGAGTGGTTCCTGTAGTGAAAATAGGGACATCCATTTAGAACAGAGAAGGAATTTCTTTAGCCAGAGGGTAGTGGATCTGTGGAATTCATTGCCAGAGGTAGTTTTGGAGGCCAAGTCATTAAGTATATTTAAAGTGGAGGTTGATAGGTTCTTAGTTAGTCAGGGCATTAAAGGTTTCTGAGAAAAGACAGGACAATGCCACATGGATTGTGCCTTTTATGGCTGTAGAGCATTGAGAAAGGGGATCAACAAAGCATCGGTAGCTTGATGTGAGGTTCAATTAGCATCAAGCAAGACCTGTTCTAACACCTGTTTCTCGGTGTAAGTCATCTCAAAGCTGTTCTTTCAGGGGTCTGGGTTAATTCCAGATTATTTTTGGAAATGACAATAGTTGACATGATTTTTAAATGCATTAGTTTTTCAATGTAGATTAAGGAAGAAGTCAGCTTCAAAATCTTTTATATTTTTCCAACCTTCCACTGAATGCCTTTTCTTCTTATCAGTCTTACAAAGTCTTGCCAGGTAGCCAATTATACTTTATACTTTATTGTCGCCAAACAATTGATACTAGAGCATACGATCATCACAGCAATATTTGATTCTGCACTTCGCGCTCCCTGGAGTACAAATCAAAGGTAAATATTAAAAATTTAAATTATAAATCATAAATAGAAAATAGAAAAGGGAAAGTAAGGTAGTGCAAAAAAACCGAGAGGCAGGTCCGGATATTTGGAGGGTACGGCCCAGATCCGGGTCAGGATCCGTTCAGCAGTCTTATCACAGTTAGAAAGAAGCTGTTCCCAAATCTGGCCGTACGAGTCTTCAAGCTCCTGAGCCTTCTCCCGGAGGGAAGAGGGACGAAAAGTGTGTTGGCTGGGTGGGTTATGTCCTTAATTATCCTGGCAGCACTGCTCCGATAGCGTGCAGTGTAAAGTGAGTCCAAGGACTGAAGATTGGTTTGTGTGATGTGCTGGGCTGTGTTCACGTTCTTCTGCAGCTTCTTCCGGTCTTGGACAGGACAACTTCCATACCAGGTTGTGATGCACCCTAGACGAATGCTTTTTATGGTGCATTTATAAAAATTAGTGAGGGTTTTAGGGGACAGGCCAAATTTCTTTAACTTTCTCAGGAAGTAAAGGCGCTGGTGGGCCTTCTTGGCAGTGGACTCTGCTTGGTTGGACCAAGTCAGTAACTGTCACTCATTATTTGAATCCCTGGGCAGATATTAGTACAGTATAGGATTTCCATTTTCATATCATAGCCAAGCTGGATGATCATCTTTCTCTTTGTTCCCACTTCTAATTTCTGACTTCCCTTTTTTTCCTGTTCAAGTTCTCAATTTTGAATAAATC